>NC_134705.1:111921238-112521238 GCF_043290135.1 Rhipicephalus microplus | reverse complement strand
CGACATGCCTGGCACCACAACCGTCGAGAAGAAGGGGGCGAAGCAAGTTCGCGTGCTGACATCGGTTTACGGTAAAACTACAGTGACGGCAATGCTCTGTTACACGTCAGATGGGCACAAGCTTCGCCCGTACCTCATATTTAAATGGAAGACGCTCCCGAAAGGAGTCGTTTTTTCGAGTGGTGTGATCGTGCGGGCCAGCGAGAGAAATGGGTGCGCGTTGCAATTGATATCTTACATTTTTTTTTTTTTTTCGCGGTGGAAATCGGGTGCGCGTTACAATCGAGGGCGCGGTAGAATCGAGTAAATACGGTAAATGCACAAGAACACATGCGCCGCAGTTGGACATTCTCAAAATGATACCTATGACATCAGACGGACCGCCTGCAATTAATCACTAGTAATTGATCTAGCTGCACTAAATAAAGAACGTTCCATGCATCAAGAGACGGAATAAAATACTGCTTGTTTGTTTCTGTGAGATTCATCGAAAAAAGAACCGCTGGACGTTACTACGGAGAATGGTGCGAAGTGGTTCAAACACTCAATTTTCGCGTAGTTACACTGGATAGGGGGTGCCATCTAGTGGGGCGCAGCTGAACGAAAAAACATCTGCAAGCTTAGAGCCAATGGTGGGAAACGACCAGTGGCCGTTGTTGCTCCCGCTGCTTTTGGTCTGCTGCTACTAGTGCAGTAGGTCTGCTACTAGTGCAATGTTGTGCACAGCAACAGTGACACGAGTCGGTCCGGTTGGTCTGCTTTTTTAGGCAGGTAATTTGAAGTGGGCTAACTCAATGCGGACCCCTAAAACGCGATTTTATTTCAAAATAGGTCCTTCCTTGGCGCAAAAGTAACACTACGAGGTTTCTGGACCGCCATTTCAACAATCGTCGACTTTGGTGTTTCTTTAAGCTTTTAACAAAGAAAAATGGTATTTTGCCGTAATATAAAAATTTTCCAAAACATACTTTTGATTGTAAATACTTGTAAATACCTCAAATTGCAATTTTCGAAAGTCGGCATTTTTTACAATTATGTGCTATTCAAGATCCTCATCCCCCCTTGAGTTGAGGGGAGACGCGAGTCGAAAAGTCGCGGTTTTCCGGAAAATTTTTGCTTTTTTTTCCCGGTTGTATTGGCATCCTTGGACTATAGTCTTTTACTTACGGAGATATGAAGGTGAAATTCGCACGAGATATGATCTAAAACTGCTCCCAAGTAGGGAGCGGTGACGTGAGAAATGCGCAAAAGTCGCCAAGAATGGCGTAGTTCGCGTTGTCCTGTCGCGAAAACGACGCGTCGGCCGCCATTTGCAATCGTGCACGCATTCTGCGAAGGCCTTCCCCTTCACAATCCACTAGTAGCCAGTCTCGTATCTTCACCAAGAATAAATAAAAACAAGAAAAACAACGCATACGTGGCGTTTTGAATATCGCGGCAAGTAGCGCGAGGCCGCCATTGGTTGGCGGTGCGCTCCGCCTCCTCACCCTCCTATCTTTCCGTCAGAAGAGCGAAGCCTCGGACGTCGTGTTTCTCCGCAGTTTTGCGTCATGGCTAGCGCCAGGAAGCGCACTCTAGATAATCGAAAGTTCACAACTCTCCCCAAGTATCAAAGGAAACAGGCTGCGACTGCCAACAGGCTGCTTTGCGAAATCGATGCGCTGACTGCCCTTGTGGTGGGTGCGCAATGCCCAACCTGCCGCAAACGGACACTCGGCGTCCAAGAGGTAGCTGAAAAGCGCAAAGGCCTTTCTGCATTCCTCGAACTGTGCTGTGAAAATACCGATTGTCGTGAATCTACACTTTCATTTACGCACGCGTCGAGATGTGCTATTTCGGCCAGGGACCAAGCGACGAGCGCTCATTTCGTGAAGGCAGTTCATGAAGGAAAACGTGAAGGCAGTTCTGGCAGCACGCACTTTAGGCGCAGGCCACGACCAACTTTCACGATTCTGCGTGATTCTCCGTTTTCCGAGCATTCAGTGCAAGCTGCTTTTCAATGTGCCCCAATTTGATGGAAAAAAAAAAAAAACAGTTTCCTAATAAATGGCAACTTTCCAAACTTTCAATCTTGTTTTTCTTTTCCATTTTTTTTGACAATTTTACGTTTTCCGGGCAGTTTTTTAGACACTTATACTTATTGTATAATAACGAAACTTGGCACGCGTATTCTTCAATACATGCAGAATGCAAATATCTACTTTAAATTGCAATGCCTACAAGAATTAGTTGTGAAAACATTAAGTTATTGTTCTAAGAGGGGTTGAAAATAATTAGTCATTTAATACCATTTTTTTTTCTTGGTTCCAATATTTCTGCGACATTTCTGGATAAATATTTGCACTTCACAATCTACCAAGAGTCAAATAATATTAGACACAATGCTTTTGCTGAAAGTTAAGTACATGAAAGAGTACCCGCAAGACATGCGACTTTTCGCTATTGTGCATGGCATAACTCAACAACTATAGTAGCTACACAAAAAATGATTGCATATTTGCAATCTCCATGAAAAACTATATCGATAACAAAAGTTTCAAGTATCTATGACTAGAAATAAAAAAAAAAAGTTCTTTCGAGGAGCGTCTCCCCTTAAGGTGTCTTTTGAGAGTTTTGGGTTTGTGTGGCCATGTTGCTGTGCTCTGATGACTGACAGCTTATTGGATCTTTTCCAGAGGTGCTTGCCGACTTGCTTGGTGACATAGCTGTTGGCAATGAAGCTTCTTCTCAGCTTGGCAATCACCTGCCTGCGGGTAAGCTTTTTTTTCCGTCTTTCTGGAATTGATAGTTTGACAGAAAAACTCCCGTGGTCGAGATGAAACATGACGAATGAAATGAAGTACACACCAACCAAACGAAAGCTTAAAAGAAATTGACCTTTCGCCTTTTTGTTCACAATACGGAAAGCTTCCATATACCATACAGAAGCTTTTTCTTGCGAAGTTTTGTTTACAGCATTGTGAACAAGGCTGCTGTATGGTAGTTGAAACATTTAAGCTTTTATTTAGTCGGTGTACTTTGTTTCCTTCATTTCCCTCGTTCTTTGCAAGTTTTGCTCCTAACTGGCTAGATTGGATTCCAACTTGGCATCTTTGAAGTTTAGGCTGCTAGAATCGGCTAGCATGTTGCTCTTTCTAGTCCACTAGTATCTTTCAGTCCGAAATAGACTGTCAGTAAATTGAAATCTGTCACTGCGTAACTACTGCGTAAATGGAACTATCACCTCTGCAATGCTTGGTTTCATGCTTGTATTCTGCAACCATGTTCATCTCTCGGTAAACGGAACTTCTGTTAAATGGGACACTTTTTTCCAGTTTCTTCAGGTTCTGTTTACCGAGAGTCTACTGTACTGTAGATTGTACTGCACATGAGCATCTTGTGTTGACTTGAAATGTGCGGGATCATGATAGTGAAAAAAAAGGGAAAAATCTGTGCCGCCACTTTTCAGGTAAAATTTATTTGTGACCAAATCAATCAATTCATTATCGTCTTTATTACATTTGGTGATTTATTGCCTGTAAAATTGTTTTGAAAAAATAGCATAATGCCCAATAGTCATGGTTCAAATGTTGGATACAAAAGTAAAATTTCTTACCTCTGCACTGTGAAGGAAGCCAGCTCTGTGAATAGCATGAACATCGCAAGCCATGCTATCCTTTCTTCACACACGACCTTTCTTTTTAGTCTGCCAGGTTGCCAGCATTTGTAGAGCAGCTGCCAAATCTCAGTTGTAGTAGAAAGACAATGCTTTTTTTCATTATTATTATGGTGTTTTCTACTGAACCTCTTAGGGTTATCTGAAAAATCACAGCTATCGTAAAATGTGCCTGTTATGGTTTAAAGTGGCACTTGCTGTATGCAGGGTCCTTCTGCATTGTCTGAACGTTTTGGTTGTTAATGACGTGGCGAGGCTTCTTTGATGCAGGCGGGTTCCTGAGCACGGCTCAGAGCTATCCGAGCCTCACCAGCACAACCACCACGGCAGGTGGCACTGTGGCCGGTGGTGGCGGCGGTGGCCTGACTGTTAGCCTGACCTCGATGTCGAGCGAGAGCGAGCAGGACTTTTTGGAGACTTGCCGGGCCACGACACTCATGGCCGACCTGGAGGATGACGATGACTTGCCCGACGATGACGACAATGAGGACGATGATGACAATGAAGATGACGACGACTACGAGGATGTTGTGGCAAGTCTTTTCGTTACCCTTTTTATCTGCCAGAGTCCTAAATATGAAGCAGGGGAAAAAATGCAGCTTTGAAAACACAACACGGAAATATATATGTGGAAGTTATTAAGGTTGCGCACATGTTTGTTTTGAACTGGTAATCACAAAGACTTCATATTATGTGGCACTGTGGTAAAGGTTACTTGTACTTGCGTGGTCAATGAGGAAAAATTGTTCAACTAGGTGATTATGTGTTTAGGTTTCTCTAAACATTGTTCCGCAGTCAATGATCCTTTCTTTAATTACCACCCCGTCTGTTTCAGTTACGCCTTGATAGTCTGAATGAATGGGTTTAGTGACCCTACATTCTTCCCCGTTCTTTTGAAATCAGGAGGAAGATGGCATGGAGCTGCGAAGCGGCAAGCGCCGCAGCTGGGACGACGAGTTTGTGCTGAAGCGGCAGTTCTCGGCACTGATTCCGGCGTTCGACCCCCGGCCGGGCCGCACCAACGTGAACCAGACCTCGGACTTGGAGATTCCCCCTCCAGGTCGGTCCCCGCCCTCTTCTTCTGTTTTGTCCTCTCTGTCGCCCGTGCAGTCGCGCCGCAAGGTGCGCAACTGCGGGGGCACCGTTGTCGTGTCGTCTTCCGCAAGCGGTCGCAGGCTGCCCCATCTGCAGCAGCAGCACTCCCACCACCACCACTATCACCACCACCACCAGCAGCGACACCACACACAGGGACGAGATTCGCCGCGTGGTAGGTGCCGGCGGCTCGAGGCGGCGGCGCGTCTGGAATGGCGGCGGTTGGATGCCTTTCACGAGCACACCTTTTTCTTTACGTTTCATTTGTCTCACCCCCTTTTTCTTTTTCTCGTCTTTCCTTCGTGGGACTCTCGGACTTAGTGGACTCTTGGTTGGTGGAAGTTGTGGTTTGTTCGCATCTTCCGGTTTGTTCGCATCTTCCGGTTTGTTCCCTCTCTCTACTGAATGACTTCTTGTCATGTGACTACTGGTTCTGGCTGGTGTTCTGTCTGACTGGAACTGTAACCACAGTATCACCTCACATCTGTTTGGAAACGGGATTTTAATTAGCTCGTGTACCATGTTCAAGACAAAATTTAAAATATTCTGTTGATAATTAATGTGCATATTGCACAACTGTTTGTCAAGTTAGCCAGTTTTGATTCCAGCAGTTCAGGTATGCCTTTTGCTGTTCAAAGCTCCAGCGAGTCTATGTGATAGATTTGACGTGTCAGGTGCTTCAAGATGGTTGGAACCAAGTGCCTAATGACTTCTTGAAGTGGGCTTTATTGCCATTCATTTGAACAGGCACCAAAACGAATCGCACAAGACATATGCTAGCAAATGACTTTGTATGCTAGCAAATGACTGTTGCTGGTGGATAGCAAGCGCAACAATTTGGACCGCAGAGCTTTGTTTTGGGATGAACATAATGCAACAGCAGTGTTTTCAACTCTGTGCAGCTGAAGAAGTAAATGTGACATTGTTATTGCAATGCATGTTAGGTAGCACTTTGCAACATCGTCAGTTTTGTTTTTCCCTACAGTCACTCGCAGGTACTGCACCTTCAGTGGGAGCCTGTGGTGTTTTCCTTTATTTTTTTATTTGTTGCAGTCATTGCTTATTCTCCTGCAGTATACTTGCAAATTGCATTATGGCTACTTCTCAATTTAGTTATAATATCGTTGGGCTGCATCATGGGACATTTGTAGAGCAAATGCACGAACTTGTGCTAGTGCTATTTCGAAGCACAGTCTGAATAAACGGAACTTGCAGATGCCGCAATAACTTGTTTATGCTAAGAAAGTCATAAAGTTGTATATAAAATCAGCCAAACTTGGGAACCCACTTTTGTTCACGTTATTCTTGTTTACTGAAATTACGATGCATTTACACCAGCTTGATGCAAATGATTGGGTGTAACACGTGCTTTGTTCATCCCGAGTCACTTGTAGGGAGCTTCTTTGTTGTTAACAGGTTACAACGGTACTTGTACTTGTATTTGTACTTTGGAACTGTAACAGATGTTGCTGTTTATGTATTGACCCGTCACATGGGGTTTTCTCTGACCTGTGGTGGGCTTTGTGTCTCCTCACCCAGGCTCGGACGAAGCCAACGCCGAGGAAGTACGAGAATCGACGCTCCAGCCTCGATTGCAGCTCACCCTAAGGGGACCCAACCTGCCTGGGGTAAGTAGTTCACGACGTAGCGGTGAGCCGGCCTCAGTCGAGAGTGCCAACAACACGGTTGTGGCAGCTACAAACGTCTACACTGTGAAAGTTTTTCGTGCATGCTATAGTAGGGCTCTGCATACATATATTCATGAGCGTTTCGAATGTTCAAATGAATATTGTAGTATTTGAATTGGTTATGACGTGAATTGAAAATTCCCGGACTTTGAAACTATCAGAAAGAAAGGAATAGAAGTGTTTTATTGCATGAACTTCCCGGTACTCGGCTGCTGACCCGCAGGTCGCGGGTTGGAATCCCGGCTGCGACGGCTGCATTTCCGATGGGGGCGGAAATGTTGTAGGCCCGTGTGCTCAGATTTGGGTGCACGTTAAAGAACCCCAGGTGGTCAAAATTTCCGGAGCCCTCCACTACGGCGTCTCTCATAATCATATGATGGTTTTGGGACGTTAAACCCTACAAATCAAATGCATGAACTTCCTCTAAAAAACCTGCACTGCCACGAAATCGCACCTCAAGATTAAGTGTGCATGCTAAATGCACCTGAATAAATTTTTGCAAAATTTAAAAGCTTATATGTGCCTGTACGTGTCGATGTTCCCATATGGGTATATATGCCTATATGGGTCTATACGCCAATATTGGTTCGTATGGCTATCAAAGGTATGCCTATATGGGCAGTGCTTATGGGCTAATTTTAAAGCCTGAGGTATTTTATTCCTTATAACTTGCACCCTACAACTATTCCATCCTACATCTATTACAATTGGCTTTGTAGCAGGAAAGTGATATCAAGGGGGGACATGGGTCTTAGGGCTCTCTTTGTTTTTGAACCAAATGTGAAAAGTTGGCATGCTTACTTAGTTTGTTCTCCTGATTCTAAAAATGTAGTTATTTTTTCTGTAGCTTCATTAGTTGATTAAATAATCAGGATAACAATTTATATTGTTCTTAGCACAATAGAAAAATTTATACCACCTGTCAAAAATTTATAAATGACATAGGTATCGACAGTAGAAAGCATAAGATAAACAACATAGGAAGCACTTTTTTGATTGGGTCATTATTTCTTACTTTACAGTACACTAAACTTGACAGCTCTGAATGTGGCCATTGTGTGGTCACACGAAAGACTAGTTTAAAAAACTTGCATCAAGAGAAATCAAAATCTGCTTCCTATGTTGTGTGCTCCAAACGTATAGCATCATGCTGCAAAAAAAAAAAAAAAAAAATATTCTGCTATCTGTAATAGTTTCCGATATATTGTAGGAATTGTTATGCAGGGTGTACAAAATTGCCATTTTGAGAAAAATCAAGAAAACAAGGAATTATAGCATTTTTAACTGTAAAAATGTATGTACTCAGAATTGCATAGCCATTGCCATATAAATGAATTCTAGAAAGCCTAAGGAGTGCAACACTGCAAGCTGATCGAAAATTGAATGAGTACTTCTCGAACTACAGCACAGTAAAGTTCATTGCATGTAACCAAATACAGAAATGTTTATATTAAAATAAAAAAATGAAGCCGCCCATTAAAAATAGGCTCCCAGCATTGTTATTTGTGCACATTTAGCTACATTGTGCAAAAACAAACTACAGCTCTAGCAGTCCTAGGTCCACTTTTACCGAACAAGCAAAATAAAGTGGTCTATCACGCACGACGATACACTTCACGACAGGCAACCACGCTCACACAACCCTTTATTTCTCCTGCCATACTCCGACCGCACCCGTCCCGACTTCGACCGCCCCGTCCCCTTCTCCCTCTTTCCGTGCGCCCCCTCACTGTTCACGTGACAATCGCGCACGCCACCTCGTTCCTCCACTGTCAACCACGCACAGCCTCAGAGACCCCTTCACTGTTCACGTGACACTCGCGCACGCCACCTTGTTCCTCCACCGTCAACCACGCACAGCCTCAGAGATTCACACCCAGCCTACCGGCACTCCCTCTTATTCCTCACAACTCTCCCCCCCCTCGAATCGTGAATTCGGGGCGGAAGGGAGAAGCAGTGGTTCATGGTACAGTACCAACTGATCAGCATGGGCAATGGTTCGACGACGCCTCGTAACTGGGTCACCCAGGATGAAGTCATTTTCACCAACCTGCCTGACCACACGATAAGGTCCACCTCGCCGTGGTGCCAACTTGGCCGAAACACCTTTGGCTGCATTACTCAAGGTATGAGTGTCCAAGAGCACGAGGTCACCCTCTCTGATGGTTGTTGACTGCCGATGACGGTCATAAGTTGACCTCTGGGTCTGCCAGGCAGCTGCTTGATGCTTCTTGGTGTACTTCAGGGCTTCTCCAAGGCACTGCTGGAGTTCTGCAACAAGGGCATGGTGCGCTGCCTCTGGAGGTTCCGTGTCCTCCTTGTCCCCTGCAGGTTCCCACGGAGTGCGCAACTCTCGACCATAGCAAAGCAATGCCGGAGTATATCCGGTGACTACGCTCTCTGCAGTACGCATGGCAAGGCTGATCTCGGGTATATGACGGTCCCAGTCTTTGTGGTTAGTGCAGTAGGCTCGTAGACATTGCTTAATTGTGCCATTATGACGCTCCACCATCTGTCCAGCCGGCCGGTAAGGCACAGTATGCCGATCTCTGATTCCCCAGTGTTTCAGGAGGTTGCGCCATAATGTGCTGACAAAGGGCTTCCCATTGTCACTGGTGATTGCCACTGGTGTCCCATGGCGGCAGAAGACCTGAAGCATGCACTCAAGTACTTTTGCACTGGTGGCTGCTCGTAGAGGGAATAGCTCTGGGAATTTAGTAAACTTGTCAATGACTACGAGCAAGTATTTGTGGCCACGAGGTGTAGGCGGCAAGGGTCCAATAATGTCAACGCTAAGCTCCTCCATCGGTGCTGTTGCCCACTGACTGCTCATCAGGCCTTCAGGCTTTTTGCGCCTGGGTTTTGTGCGCTGACATATAGCACAGCCCTGCACATACCTTGATATGTCCGCCCGCATGCCCAGCCAGACGAATCGTGCTGCTACACGTCTCAAGGTTTTGAAAAATCCAGCGTGGGCCGCAGTGGGATGGTCATGCGCCATTTTCAATGCCAGGTGCCGGAGGTGAGAGGGCAGCCATGGTACCTTCTTGTTGCCTCTTTGCTGAACAAGCAGGCCACTTGGCTCTAGTTCTGTTGTTTCCGCCAGATCATGGAGAAGGCGATGATCAGGGTCTGAATTTGGAAGCATAACCCCCTGGACCACAGTTTTCAGTTTTGACAGACGACTGTCACGAGCCTGCTCTTGTACGAGTTGCGCGGTGTCACTTAAGGCAGTCATATCATCTTCCAAGGCAACTGCCACTTGCTCAAATGTAATTTTCCCTTCAGGTTCTTGTGCAGCAATAGGAAGCAGTTTCTCGTGCAAGCTGTCGCTGGGACGGTCCTCACATTGAAGGGGGGCTCTACTCAGGGCATCTGCAGGTATATTTGCCAGCCCCCGTCTGTGCCTGATTCGGCAGTTGAAACCCTGCAACCGGAGGACCCAGCGTTTGACCCTGGGCGAAGCTTGGTCGGTGCTGAACATCCACGACAGGGAAGAGTGGTCGCAGTGTATCTCAAAGTTTGTAAACTCGAGATACGCCCTGAATTTGTCCACAGCCCACACCACTGCAAGGCATTCCCACTCCTGGACAGTATAGTGGCCTTCGGCTTCTGTGAGAACCCTGCTGATGAAGGAAATGGGCTGCAGTCCGTCGGGGCCAGCCTGCAGTAGGACAGCTGCAATGCCAATGCCGCTTGCATCCGTTTCAACCACGAAGGGTCGATTGAGATCTGGAAGGCTCATAACTGCATCATGAGCCAAGGACTGCTTGAGCGCAGTGAAGGCTTCCTCTTGACGCTCATCCCACCGCCATGGCTCGCTTTTCTTCAGAAGGACAGTGAGTGGATGTGCCGTCAGTGAGAAATGCGGTATGAAGCTGCGGTAATAACCAGCAAGTCCCAGGAAAGCCTGCAACTGTTTAATCGTGCTAGGTCGCGGATAATCCAGCACCGCCCGCACTTTCTCTTCATCTGGTCTGCACTGCCCAGGGGAGATGACGTGGCCCAAGAACTTAAGGGACTGACGGCAGACTTGCATTTTATCAGGGTTAATCGTAAGGCCAGCATTGCCAATGCGCTGCAACACTTCCCTAACATGTTCAACATGACTCTCCAGATCTTCAGAGTAGACGAGAACATCATCCAGAAAAGCCATGGCGAAGCTGTGATTGATGCCGTGCAACAACCGGTCCATCAGGGTTTGAAAAGTTGCCGGGCCACCTGCCACCCCGAAGGGCATTCTCGTGAACTCATATGTGCCCTGGTGGCAGATGAAGGCTGTTTTTTCTATGTCGGCCTCAGACACAGGGATCTGAAAGAAACCCTGGGAAAGGTCGAAGCTCGAAAACCACCTTGCACGACCCAATTGTGCTAGCAGCCAGTCCGTTCGTGGCATTGGGTAGGCAGGTATGCGGGTGCGTGCATTTAACGGCCGATAGTCCACAGCAAGCCGGTAGCCACCAGATTTCTTGGCAACAAGCACTGGGGCACTAGTCCAAGGGCTGGTGCTATGTCTTATAAGGCGCTGCTCCAAAAGGTCATTTACGCAGTCTTCAATGATCTTCTGCTTTTTTGCATTTACTGGGCGCAGCTTGCATCTCACAGGTGCACTATCTCCAGTGTCAATGCAGTGCTGAGCGAGGGCGGTACATCCAGGAATGGTAGTGAACAAATGAGAGAAGTCATCGAGCACCTTATTCATGGTTGGTATGCCTTCAGCTGGAATAGTGTGCCCAATGCCCGGGACCAGAAGCACTTCCTCAAATAGGCCCTGCAAGCAATAAGATTCACTATTTTCTATCGCGAGCGCGGCGGTTATATCCTTGTCGCGCTTAGCAAATGGCACAATGCACTGCGGATCAGTTCCAATAGTCCACCCCGACAACGCCACATGTAGGGACATGCCTGTTGCAGTCAAAAAGTCTCTGCCAAGCACAATGTCCCGACACAAATCTGGCACACACAGGAAGCGTTGGATGCGGTTGCTTGAGGCCCAATGTATCTTGCACTTTAAGGATGTGCTTGACTGTGACCAACCTGTGGCCAGTCGAAGAGCTCTTTCTTGTACCCGGTGTTTGGCGCCCGTCGCCTCCGCTACCCTTGCCGCTGGCGTACCAAGCAAACTCACACTGGACCCTGTATCTAGCAGGGCCAGGAATGTGGTCCGCCCAATCCGCACCTCCAGGAGAGGCTCCCTGTTGCCGGCCACAGCCGCTATCCGCAGCGCTGTCTCGTAGGTGCTCGCCGGAGTAGCACCTACCGTCTCCCGTTTCCCGGGCACTGGGAGCGGATATGCCCGATTCTGTTGCACTGATAGCAGCGGGGCGGACCGTTACGCCGACCCGAAGGGCACTCGCGACCCATGTGGCCTATGCCTCCGCAGCGGTGGCACGTAATTGCCCCGCCGTCGAGCAGTTGGTATCGCTGCGGCTGTGGTGGCGTGGGAACATGTGGAGCAGGTGATCTGTGCAGCTGGTCCCGGTAGTAGGACGGCTGTATCGCAGCGGGGTGCAACGGCCAGTATGATGCTGCCGACGGATGCTGGAACGGCGCCGCAGCCGCCGCCATTACTCCGGGCTGCGCTCCTGACAGGCCACTGAGGCCAGCCGTATTCCCAGCAGGCCGGAAGGCAAGGTCCCTCGCAACTTGATCGGTTGGGGGTGGCGGTGGTTTGTACTGGAATCGCCTCCAATACCGCTCCATGAGGCCGTCAGCGGCCCTTGCCAGCTCCGCGAGAGTTGCAAACTGCTTGCCCTCCACCAAATCCTGGAGCTGCGGGTGCATCTGCCGCAACACACGGTCGACTTTTTCTGTGTCCGACACTTCGCCGCCGATCCTGTCATAGAATTCCGCGATCGTGTAGATAAATTCTTTTAAATTTTCTTCGGGGTGCTGAGTGCGGAGCTCCAACTCCTGCCTCAGGCGCCGCTTCGCATCAATAGACGAAAATTCCGCAACGAACGCCGCCTTGAAGTCATCCCAGGATGCAAATGATTTGACGAAGCGCAGCCACAACTTCGCGCTCCCCTCCAGCGCAGCGGGCACGATATGCGTGAGCCTCTTGTCGGCGGCGACACCAGTCACCAAGCAAAAGGTCTCGAGGCGGTCCAGGAATTCTTCGGGTGACTGCGCATCGCCGAATCCAGCGAACCGCGGGGGCTGACTTCCCGAGGCCCGGGGAGCGCAGTCAATCGCCGGCTGGATCGCCGCCGCCGCCGCTGCTGTCATGGCGCCTGCAGGCATGGGCTCGGCCGTCATAAGCCTTTGTCTGACGGCAGCCGCGATTTGCTCGCGCTGTATGGCGGATCCGTTTGTTTGTCCCAGCAAGTGCTGCAGCAGCTCTTCCGGCACATTCACGCTGTCCATTCCGGTTGCCATGTCGATCCCGGACGAGCCCCCACTTATCACGCACGACGATACACTTCACGACAGGCAACCACGCTCACACAACCCTTTATTTCTCCTGCCATACTCCGACCGCACCCGTCCCGACTTCGACCGCCCCGTCCCCTTCTCCCTCTTTCCGTGCGCCCCCTCACTGTTCACGTGACAATCGCGCACGCCACCTCGTTCCTCCACTGTCAACCACGCACAGCCTCAGAGACCCCTTCACTGTTCACGTGACACTCGCGCACGCCACCTTGTTCCTCCACCGTCAACCACGCACAGCCTCAGAGATTCACACCCAGCCTACCGGCACTCCCTCTTATTCCTCACAGGTCAAAATCTGTGCTTCGAGAATAATGCTGTTAAAACTTTATTTCGCCGTTCCAAGGGAAAGATATCATGGCACACGTACTTTTAGTCAGTTAATGTGCACCGGGAATGTAATAGGACTGATTGTTTGCACAAGCGTGTCATTTCTTCTAGTCCTGTTGCAAGTTGTCGCTGTGGGCTCGTCTGCCGCAAGGCCGCTTATTAGTTCGGTGGCTGTACTGACGGCGATGTGCGACAAATGTGCGTGCGTCATCCGCGATACGTCGAATAACACGGCGATGTTTTCCGGCTTGTCCAGAATGAGTTACCTGTAAATGTCGCGAACCAAAGTTGCTCCCTCACTCATCAATTTGAATCTACACGAGTGCCGAAGTGTTAGTTTCTTTTCACGTAAGACTGCCGCATTTTCGAGCGGAGATCGCAACAACGTTGCGAACACGTCGTTAAAAGCAGTCTACCTGTTGCCAGTAGCCTCTTTTGTGGGGGCGGCCAGCTTATTCACCGCGAACGAATTGACTCTCTGTTGTTCGTCGACGCGTGGCGTACTCCACTCTGACGACCCGTCGCGCAGTTCAGGGTCCTTTCATCAGGCAAGAGAACCGCGGCATCGGCGTGTTTAGCGATAAGACTGCGCTTTCGTTTCATCACTACAAAGATTGATAGCTCTTGTAGCTTCACTTCTGCTTTTTACTTGCCGTCCTCTAACTGATGAGGCTGCAAAACACAGCCTTTCTCAGTAACGTTGTCGGCAACCAACTGGCTCGTACGTGAGCTATGCCTATACTGGTGACTCGGCGACTGCCGTTGACCGCGTCGAGTTCATTATCACCGTTCTCCTGAGCCGTAGGGGGGCTCTTTCTGAAGTTCACAGCGAACGAGCGACCGCCACACCCGCTTCAGAAATTACCGTAGCACGGAACCTCTTTACTGCAGCAGGCAGTCAGTAGCACCATGACAAATTGGCGCATCTTTGTGCACGTCACGATGGTGAAGCAGACGCCGAAATCGCCCCTTGGCCAATCGTATGCCTAGGTTTTGTCTCATGCCTCAAGCAGCCAATTGAATCGTCCGCTAGTGCTTCTCGATGACCCCTTTTTGCTAAAAAACCAAGGAGCAAGACGAGCCAGCGGTGGCGAGAAATTGAAGATGAAGAATGACCCTTTCAAACGAGACCAAGATGAACACGATAGCTCGTGTTCATTCAAGGGAAAAAATATGTTACCAGCAATCGTTATTTTGTACTGAATTGAAATGGGCTACAAAAAGCAAGCGCAACAATTGCAATGCAGCAGAATGCAAAACTACTATTGTACATTGCTGTGGGGGAGCAAGTTTTGCAGTTATGGCACGCTCTTTAGCATTGATCGCTGTCTTTCTCACCAAGTGCTTACATGTGCTTGTTCTAACACGCCTGCTACGCCTCGAAATGTGCTGCACCTCACTGGGTCGAATTATTGCCGTCAGGTTTCAGACCTGGAGGTGGACTTGGTGGACCCCGAGTGGACCATCTTCCGTGCAGTGCAACACTTGGTGCAGGCGTCAGAGATGGGCTCCAAGCAGGACAAGATTCGCCGCATCTGGGAGCCCATGTATATGTGAGTGGTCCCAATACTGGGCTGTTGCAAATCCCGCAAGGCCCTATGTTTCCAGTCATTTTAGATGCTACTGCGGAAGCAAACATTCACGCTAGTTGTCTCCGAGAAAGCTGCGTTCCCGTGGCAGTTACATGAAAACTGTTCTTTTAGAGAAGTTAGTTGTAAATTTTTCTCCAGCACTCCTTACCAACACCAGTGCAGGTTGTGGCACTTTCTGTGATTACCAACCGAAGACAATCTGACTGTAATTACTTTTTACTTACCCCATTTCTGGGCTCGCATTGCGGAAAAGTTGTAAGTGGTCTCGTCATAATTTCATTGTGCCTTCAGAAAAAGCATCGTTTCTTCTTTTCTTTTAGAATTGTCTACAAGGCAGCGAAAGAAGAGTCACCATCATCAAAGGAGGTGAGCGAGTGTTTGGTTTTCAGTTTACTTTATACTTCACCGGTAATTCCAATCTAGTATTGTCAAGTTTGAGCTCCTTATTTACCCAAGTTGCACGGGGGCAGTCTTGTATGATGTGGTATTGTGAGTGAACGTATTGGGTAACGAGCTAAAAAGATGTGGGAAGAGTCGTGGTCACACTCTGTGTGAGGTTTTACAATATTTTAAAGGCAATAATGTTTTTTAAACACACTTCTTCCTTTCATTCTCCCCCTCCCTCTTTTCTCTTTCTTTTTTTTATTGTTTGTGTATTACTATAGCACAGTGACTGGCTGATTCATTTTTTAGGTACATGGCAGTGATTGATAGGAAGCTAGAATGATAGGTTGAGAACATAATGATCTTGAATTTCAACTATGGAAGATGCGTCCACATTTTTGCAGATTTCATTATGAAAATGTTCCAACTCTGCCAGTACATTCGAACTCCGTAACAACGAACCCCGCTTCAACGAAGTTTCTGCTACAACGAAAAATTTACTGTTCCCTGTTGGCAGTACATAGGAGTCATTGCGTAAATATTGTCACCACAACGAACACTTTTTTTTCTGCTATCCCTCTTCAACCAAATTTTTCCACGCAATTCTAGGCTCAGATATTTATTGCTATACAGTAAGCATAGTCTTTAACATTTTGATGCATTTTCACAACTTAAAAATACGTCGACGAAGTCTAAAACACGCTATCACACTACCAAAAACTGCTATAGTTCAGCAAGCATTGGCGCCGCCATCGCTCGATAACGATGGCAATGAGACTGCTCTGCTTTTGTTGCTGGCTTGCTTTTGAGCCGCAGACGATCTGAAGCTGAAGCTCAGTCGCTCATTTCGTGGTTTTCTTTCGCGCAGCTGTGCAAAACAATGCCTTTTTCAATGCCATTGCGTATAATTTCGTTTGCCCTTGGCCATTGTGGTAACTAATCAGAGCAGCTTCTCATCCGCATTACCAAAAAATTAGCTCCACCAACGCCTCCTAGAAAAACTATGCCTGGAAGGCCGCTCTTTTCAATTGGGAGCCTCCTGCCAGCACGCTATCTCGGAGGCCATGCTTCCTGCCTTGTGTTGCCACCGGCCGTCGTGTGAGACCGCTTGCCTCCGACCCGCTCAGTCACGTGACATAACCCTATCGATCTGTCACGTGGCATCACGGCTGCTCGAAGGCAACTGTGAGAGCATTGCTGTGTTCACAGGGGGCGGCCGTCGGAGACTCTCGCCTTCATACCGAAGGAAGAGGGTAAAATACAAGGGTAGGGCAGTGCGTTGGCGGCTCACGTTCCAGGCATAATTTTTTTAGCTGGCATTGGCTCCACGATACCCTGCCTCCATCTCGGTGTTGTTAGATACACTTCGACAACAGATAGCTGCTGGTGTTAACGTATTAATGCAGCTGTTTGGTTCGTTCACAAAAGCGGTTATAGGCCTTGTTTCAGTGTGCTTTTCACCATGGCCTCGTGATGCATAGGTGACAATTGCGTCGTGATGCTGCTGGGAAAGAATAGGAAACAGCGGACACCTCTTTAATTTTCAGAATAAACGTTCCTTTTTTTGGCTAGCTTAAATCAGCTATATTTTTTCGATTTCTCTACAATGAAGTTTTCGCGCTAACGAAATTTTTTCTGCGCTCCGTCAGTTTCGTTGTAGCAGGGTTCGACTGTACTCCAGCTTTGTATGGTTTTCTTCGTTCACCCTTCATGCATTTTGTTGTGTGCTGAGGTGAAAAAAATTTAAGAGCCTCTTCATACTGGGGTGCTCCATATAGATGATTTGTAGCCCTAAATATATAGGCCACACCAAGAGTTGTATCGTCAGCCGGGCGTGACGTGCGATGATGTTAGACAAGTTGCTCAAAGAAGCAGGATGTGTGGTCATGTGCCTTGCCTGCTTGCTCTGGGGGACGAAATTTCCCGATTATTTCACCCAGTTCAGTGTGACCTGAGCTCGATATTGATTGATATGTGGGGTTTAACGTCCCAAAACCACCATATGATTATGAGAGACGCCGTAGTGGAGGGCTCCGGAGATTTCAACCAGCTGGGGTTCTTTAACGTGCACCCAAATCTGAGCACACGGGCCTACAACATTTCCGCTTCCATCGCTGAGCTCGATATCTGTGCGCTTTTCAGGAGCTTCCACGGCCAGTGCCGGTGGTGCGCCCCGCGTCGAGCTGCAAGAGCAGTTCGCGCGAAAGCGTCCTTTCCGTTTACTGCCCTGGCACGGGTTCTGCCCTGGAAGACGGAAGCTGCACTGTTGACGACGTGCTCCAGCTGCTCCGCCTGCTCAGCACACACCGCAGCCGTGCCAACCACGGATCCATCGGTGAGTCATAAGATGGTCACTTGCGCGCACTTAATTTACTGTAGAGGAGTAAAAAAAATGGGCTAGTCAATAGGAGTTACGGGATATCTTAAAAACAGCTAAAAGAAAACATAGACCAAAGTAAATCGGAAGCAGTGCTGTAGTGTGTCCTTCAGTTTTCCACTAGGAGTGACACTCTTTCAACCTTCCGTTGTCTGTGCTTTTTCGGAAATATGCATTTAATTTGGTAATAATTCTATTGTGAATGCTAAGAGCTAAACTGCACAGTACTTCTGTTCATTGTCCTTTGAATTACTGTAGACTCTCATTAAACGAAACTCTCATAAATGAAATTACTGCTTAAATGGAACAACTCCCACTAATATGTTTGGTTTCATACTTGAATATTGTACCCTTGTTTATCTCTCAGTAAACCAAACTCCTCTTAAAGGAAGCAGATTTTTTTTTTGGTCCCTTGAGGTTTCGATTAAATGGAGTCTACCAATCGGTAGACATGAAAACTTGGGCAGTCATTGCTAGTGTGATTGTTAACAAGCGATGGTTGTATGTCATGATAGAGACCGCTGGCCAAAACCGTCGTCATGACAACAGGGTTTTTGGTCCTCTTCTCTTTTTCTATCTCTTGCAAGCAGGCATTGAAGACATCCTGAGCACGGTGACCATGGAAGATTTCCTCAGTAAGAAGATCACCAACAAGCTGGTGCAGCAGATTCAGGTGCGTCCTTTACGGCTACTAGTTTGTTTTTTGTCACCCAACTTTTGATGCGTTCACTGTTTGGTATCGTCTTTTCTAAAGCCTTGTTCTTTACCATGTGTCTGATTGAAACTCAAATTGGTGCTATAAGTGGGGCTGGTTGGTTCTTTTAGATTAAGGGGAGATGCGGGTCGAAAAATCGCGTTTTTTGCGAAAATTTCCACTTTTGAGATATTGCTTCTAAAATCACTTTTGATCATTCAACTATCATTTCCCCAAAGGTCATAGCTGAATTCAAACGAGAAAGTGGTAAAAAGTCGATCTGCGCTAGTGAAGGTAGCTGCCGAAGTCGCGAATTCACGCATCCGACGGCTATTTTTGAAAATCCGCCACTCGGCAACACGATGACGTCCGCCATCGGGGTTTGTTCGGTGGTGTAGATCAAGGCTCCTTCTAGTGTACAGGCGTCCCCCTAGTTTCGTATTTTAGTGAGGAATTTCACAAAACAGTCGTTTCCAAGTCGGTTTGCAGCCAAGCTGCAGCCGCTTCGCGCATCTCTACCGGTCACATGGTACGCTACCGAGGCCGCCATTGGCTACATCTGATCGGCCTCGCTCGCTGAGCGCTTGCGACGATCGGCACTTGCCGTGCGTTTCTACGTTTTTCCGAGTTCACCATGGATAACTCGAAGAAGCGAGACTTCCGAGCACGAAAGTTTGCAAGCAAGAACAAGTACCAAGGGCGTCGACGTAAACCGAAGCGCAAAGCAGCGGTAGAAGAATGCGAGCCGCGGGCCACTAGGCCTAATCAAGGCAGCGGGGATACGGCGGCTTGCGGGAACTTTGACGAAATCGACGCCGCGATCAAGTTCATCAGCGCATCAGAAAAAAAGATTGAACAGTTCGAAAGCGAAAGAATGAAGAGTGTTTGTGGCTCTGTGAGCGGAGTATTTTGTGACATCGGCGCACTGACATCGATGGTAAGCCGTGCTGTTTGTCCAACATGCCACACCGCTGGACTCGTCGTTCGCGACACCGCAAGTAAACGTAAGGGCCTCTCTTCGTTCCTCGAGCTGCACTGTGATAACAGTGAGTGTCCTGAGTCAGTGGTTTCTGCCGCGCATAGTTCGCGGCGTGTTCTGCCGGAAAGACAGCCCACCGATGCCGGTGATGACTGGAGCTACCGAAGCGGCAGCTCGCGTGACAGCTTCGCTGTCAATGTGAAGGTAGTTGTGGCTGCGCGTGCAATAGGCATTGGGCATGAACAGCTGTCGCGTTTTTGCGCTATTCTTGGACTGCCAATACCTATGCATCATAAGACTTTTATTGCAATTGGCAAAAAAGTTCATGCTGCAGCTACCAAAGCTGTGCAAGAAAACCTGGCGAAAGCGCGGATGATAACTAAAGAGAAAGTGGATGGGGCTGATGTTGCTGTCATGTATGATGGCACATGGCAAAAAAGAGGGCACAAGAGCCACAATGGCATCGGCACTGCTGTGTCTGTGGACACTGGTTTGTGCCTAGATTTTGAAGTGCTATCGAATTACTGCCTTGCCTGTAGCCGGCACCAGGACTTGGGTGATGAGGAAGAAATATGGCAAGCATTCCACACACCTGTCTGCGAAAAAAATACAGAGTGCTCCTCTCATGCCATGGAGACTGAGGCAGCTTTGCGCATATGGGGCAGGACATCCTCATACACAACACCATTGCGCTTCACCAAGTTCCTCAGTGATGGGGACAGCAAAGCTTATACCGCTGTCGCTGAGGCCAAGGTATATGGTGAAGCTGTTGTGGACAAGGAGGAGTGCACAAACCATGTGGCCAAGCGTCTAGGCACTGCACTTCGGAAACTGCCAACAAGACTTCCACGAGGGGAAAAGCTGACAGATGGCACAATTCAGAAGCTGCAGAACTATTACCGTATTGCAATCACAAACAACAGAGGTGATATTCTGAAAATGCATCGTGCCATCTGGGCCTCATATTTCCATTCATCATCGAGCAACACAGCAGGCAGCCACCGATACTGTCCAGAAGGGGCGACTTCCTGGTGCAAGCATAGGCGAGCTGAAGCGCTTGGGGAGGCCCCACCCGACCACACACCAATCTTGACCAAGGCTCAAGGATTGGCTGTGCTTCCCATTTACAAGCGGCTCACAGATGAAAAGTTGCTGGTGCGTTGTATCCAAGGGAAGACCCAAAACGCTGCAGAATCTTTGAACAGCAAAATCTGGTTGTTGTGTCCGAAGACTAAGTTTGCCTCCCGGACAACAGTGGAAACTGCAGCTGCTATGGCCGTGTTGTGGTTCAATAAAGGACATTCAAGCTTTGAACACGTGCTAGAGGAGCTTGGTGTAGTCCCACCAGATCAACTGATCACCCTGGGCCAATCCCGCGACCAGAGGAGAATCGAAAGAATGTCTGCGTGTGAAACAGCCGAGGCAAGGGCCCATCGGCGGAACGTGGCAAAGAAAGCGCGCCTTGATGACTCCCTTCTCAAGCGGCGAGAAGGATCCACATATGGAGCAGGACAATTTTAGGTGCTCTAGCTGTGTCCCTTCTATGATATCACCAAGTTTTGTGCAAATCGCACTGTGTAATCATGAGTAAACATATTTACAACTTTCAAATGCATTTTTCTCGATTTCCATTTTGAGGTAATTCTCTCATCTTGTGCACAATCTTTTTTAGGCATAAAATAGTCCTATCTTGATGAAATTTTGCACAGAGCTTAATCAGCCACTCTAGAATACAAGTATCTACTTTAGGTTGCATTATACATCACAGATTTTTTGTTACACAACTTGATACACTGATAGAGAGATGTAAAATATGCATTTAGTACTTTTAATTTTTTTTTTTAATGTAGCAAATAAATTTTCTGTTTGAGGTACTTTTCTGTATTGTACTGCTCAAGTGCAGCAGAATGAGCCATTTTGCAATTCTGTGTGAAAATTTTTAGTAAGCTTTATTATGTGCACAAAAAACACTATATTTTGATATCAAAGTTGTAGTAACTCCGGAACTACTATAGCTATCAAACAAATAATTGCAGTTATGAAATCAGCACTGCAAGCTTTACTAACACCTAAAATTTCAAGGAGCTGGGTTATGAAATAAAAAAAAACCTTTTTCGAGTAGCATCTCCCCTTAAAAGTACATCCTTATCTGTGTACCCACGTTAATGACAGACACCAAAACGACATTTTTAACTTGCATGGCTGTTCTTGTACGCTGGTTTAAATTGACACATGCTTGAAATCAACGGAACGAAAAATGAAAAAAAAAAAATTCATACAATTGAGTATCAAAATTTCTGGAGGTAACTGCTATCATTTGACAGACTCTTGCAAGGTGGTGCCACAGCACCACCACGCGGCAAACGCTAAGGCTTCATAATGACATTTGTACAATGATTGGTCGTATGTGTATAGGCAGATGTGCACATGCACACATGTCAGTACATGTGCAGCTCTGTGACAGGTAATTAACAGTAGCCTCATGACCTTGCAGGATCCCCTGGTGCTGTCATCTGGTGCCCAGCCAGACTGGTGCGAGCACTTGACCTACAACTGTCCTATGCTGTTTCCTTTTGAGACACGCCAGCTGTACTTCTCTTGCACAGCGTTTGGTGCATCACGGTAAGCTTTGCGTAGTTTATATCGGTACGCTTGGACAAGTACCGATACTCTAAATGTACTTGATTGCTTTTGCTGGACCTGGCAGAAATGCGGTTCAAGTACAGCCTGAAAACGGGCAAGCGCAAGCGCCAAGCCCTGCTGGTGATCTCTTTCTTGCGCCTAAGAAGTTGAATATATTGATACAAGTCATCATTGACATTAATGTATGCACCATAAAGGCGACGAAAATGACGATTGAACAAAAGCTCGTGTTGTTTTTGCCACTCCACCATCTTGGTTCAAGGACACTGTGTACTCCGTGTACAATCTGTAAATATATTTCTACCCTCTGCCTACTCTCACCCTGTGACAATATGATGGCAATTGTCTTTGCCATCGCACATTTGTGTGTCTAGAAACTAGCACAGATTGTTGTTTTATTCCGGACAAAATATAAATTCCTGCAATCTTGTGCACTCTCTCTTAATGCCCTGCTGCCTGTGTGGTGGTTGCTGTTTGGCGCAGGTCGATAGTGTGGCTTCAAAACCAGCGGGATGCCAGCGCGGAGCGCCACCGTGGACCCTCTCCACGTCGAGAGGACCCCCATGAGTTTCGCGTGGGTCGCCTGAAGCATGAGCGGGTAAAAGTGCCCCGCGGAGACAAACTGCTTGACTGGGCCATGCAAGTGATGCGCCTGCACGCTCCACGCAAGACCGTGCTTGAGGTAGGTCACCCATTGTCGCCTTTTGGTTGCTATTGTTTTCAGTAACGCAAATCATGCTTTTGATTAAGGTGTGGTGGTTTGCCGGTTACGCATTGCGTCACCGAGAGCAGCGGATTCTATTCTTGGCCACAGTGGCAGCGGTTTGCTGTTGGCAAAAGATTAAGGGGCAGAACTTCTGCTGGTCAAAAACTTCAGACTCCTCCAGTATGGTGTGTCTTGTAATTGTATCATGGTTTTTGTTTGTGAAGCGCCAGAATTTACTTTGAACATCTTGATTGCACTGCTTGGTTCAGCAAGCTTTCTGCGGAGCCCACCAGTTTTCTAAAGTCAAAGTTGAGAATGTTCAGAATTGCTTACACATTGCAGTTATTGTGTATGCCAAAGCAACCCATATTTCTGCACCCTCTTATAGCTTGCAGCATGTGCTGTAAATAACCTGATTGTTAGAGCTACACTGCAATGTGTTTGTAAGATGCACTAGCCTGGTGTATGCCACTCTATCGTATGCATCAACGTGGGGAGCTGTTAGGGGCAGCAGAAGGCGATTGATTACTGTCACTGTATGGTCAGAAGTAGTCTGTTGCTTTTCTGTGCTGTAGTGTGACAGTGCTACACCCCAAAATGATAAGAAAAGAAAATTGGTGAACTTCTGCGTTTTTGTGTAATTTTTGTCACTTCAAGCCTCGTTTTTTTGCCGCAAACTTCGGTCTTGTTGGAAGTTCTACTGTTACGTGCCAGTGATTTGCATATCCCTGCTGCATTACTCAAGAGTGCAAAGGTTACTGAGCAGATGGATACTTCTTTCTGCAGGTTGAGTTTCAAAATGAAGAAGGCACAGGCTTGGGCCCCACCCTGGAGTTCTACGCCCTGGTGGCTGAGGAGCTCCAACGACGGGACCTGGGCATGTGGCTGTGTGAAGACATACCCACGACCAACGACAAAAAGGTGCGTCGCATAGAATCATTGAATGATTGATTGGTGCTGACTATAAAATTGTGGCTGGACCGGTGGAACTCGCACATCATTATAACAGTTACAGCTGCCATGGAAATGCTTCGTTATATTCAAAAATTTGTTACACATATGTTCGTAACACTGTATCTATGAAGCTAATTTTCACTTCATTGCAACCAATAATTTGTTATTGGTATCCAAATTCGTTATATCGAGGTTTGAGTGCCTAATAGAACGTATGACTCGAAAAGACGTCTGCTTCGCTCACAGCGCTGCTTAATTTTTCTCCCATTGAGAATTTGCATAAATCTAGTAATTCTTACCCGTTGCCCTAACATAAGAGATTTCCATTTACTCGGACTTTGCAAAGCAAGTTGAAGGGAATTAACACTGGGCGTGCACTTTCTCCCCTTAGCCCATGGCGGCATCCTCCGACTCGCGCACCACCACTGAGCTGGGCGGCGAGAGCTCCAAGCCACCGGGCTACTACATCCACACGGCGTACGGCCTGTTCCCGGCGCCCCTGCCCCAGGGCAGCTCCTGCACGGGCCGAGTGTGCGCCTCTTTCCACTTTTTGGGCATCTTCCTGGCCAAGGCCCTGCAGGACGGCCGCCTGGTCGACCTGCCCCTGTCTCGCCCTTTCCTGCGCCTGCTCTGCCAGGGGCCATCCAGCTCGCCCCTCTCCCAGTCGGCCACGGGATTCCCGTTGCACCACGGCGGCCTGCCCAGTGCCGGCCACATTGCAAGTGCGTCGGTGGCTGCGGGACGCCAGACGGCCACTGCTAGGTGAGTAGTTGAATGACATCACTTTTTCAAGGTTCGGGTTAATGAAAGGCTGTGGCAAATTCGTTTTTTTATGACTGGCACACTAGGTGCGTTTGAAAAGATGCATGTTTACTGTTACTGTTATTTAGGTCTACGCTACAGAACTCTGGGTGGTTGATATTTCTAGGGAGTGCCACGCTATGGTACGCCACATAATGCCATCGTGATCTTGACCTGGTCTTCTTGGGTGGGCACCTTGAAATCATTTTAGACCCTATAATTGGTCACGAAGAACTCTATTATGATCATTTTTTCATGTGGGTTAAAAATTATTAAAATAGACGATTAAGGGGAGACACGGGTCTTTTAGAGCAAAAAATTGCCAAAAAATGAATTTTTTAAAATATTTTTTTTCGAAATCTCGACGTCCAAAAGAATCTATTGCTGGAATATTAACGCGTTCCGATTAGTATTTATTTTGTTATTGCATTCTAAAGAGATCTTAATGATCACTTTTACTCGAAAACGCCCCCCCAAAACGGGCAATTTCAATGCCGTCGTCTGCGGTAACCGTTAGCCGCAGCACGGCCATTTTGGAATCGTTTGAAAGCTAAATTCTTCAGCAATCCGGTTTTAGCGAGAAAACAACTCTAAGTCTGGCGACCATGGAGCTACACGCCAGCGAAAAGGAGGGAATACTTGCACGGCATTGGCACGTTTATACCACGTGGGCGAATCCTGCTCTCCGATTGGACGACCGAAATTTCGTCTGCCCGACTGTGTGCAACAATGCGCGACTCCTTGTCACAAATTGTTCGGACGCGACGATGGCTGGCGGGCGACGCAAATTCGCGACAGCTCATGCCTACGGCGTCGGTCTCGGTCTCGCGTCGGTCTCGGATACCTGAAGCAGCGTCGAGTGAATCGATGGCGACGAGCTCCGCGACATGCGCTAGCGAGTGTACGATATCCACCGAAGCTGCAACCGCTTAAGCGATGTCTGTGGCCGACGACACGAGGACAACGCGCGCAATACGCATTTCACGACAGAAGCGGAAAAAGTGGCAATTGAGCATCGCGCGGAAGAGCAACGACAGAAGCTGTCTTCGTTATCAGCTACCCGCCGAAAGCAGTCGCTTATCGGAGATTCCCCGGAAGCGGCGGGGTCCGGCACCCAGTTCACGCTGCTAAGCCTACCGCTGCTGAACCAACTGCTTCGGTGCGCGAAATGCGAATTCTGCTCTGGCCCATTGAACGTTTCACGGGGCGATCGTGAGTACGGATTGGCAGTTAGAATAGTGGTGAACTGTGCCGTCTGCGGAGATGTCAGCGCCGGATGGAGCTCGCCGAGAGCAGGGGGGAATGCGACCTGCAACCCTTTCGAAGTAAATGTGCTTGCGGCTCGTGCAGTTATGAGCACGGGCAATGGGCAGACCTTGCTAAACGACATTTTTTGGGCCCTGAATGTGTCTCGTCGTGGAATGCACAACAAAACGTACCAAGACTACGTAAAAACCAAGATGAACCCTGCCGCGATGAACGCATCCGCGGGTATTATGAGCGAGTGCGCAACAGCTGTGAAGGCCATCTATTCTGAACTTAATTTCGGGAACCCCGGCAATATCGCAGTTTCCTTCGACGGGACTTGGCTAACTCGTGGCCACTTGTCACACATTTGTGTGGGAACTGTAATAGAACTGTTTTCGGGCTATGTGTTCGACTTCAAAGTTCTTTCGAACTTCTGTTTGGGTTGCGAGATTGGCCCCAAGAACGACGACCCTCGATACAGTGAGTGGCGAGCTCGGCACAAGTGCCAAAAAAACTCTTCGAGCAAGCCTGGCCAGATGGAGGTGGAGGCTGCCAAAATTCTGTTTCGCCGATCCTTCAAAAAGCATGGATTCCGCTACACAACGATGTTGTGCGATGGCGATAGCCGCGCTTTCAACAACCTTCAGGAGGAGCAAGTGTATGGCTTCGTGGCTATCGAAAAGGAGGATTGCATAAATCATATACATAAAAGGATGGGTGCTGCACTGAGACACCTCCTGCAGAAGAGCAAGGGGGAAGGTCGGCCAAGCCTCGGTGGCAAAGGAAAGCTCACCGCTGAGCTTGTAACGAAGCTTACAAATTATTATGGTTGGGCACTCAAGGCACACCAGGGAAACATCGATGAGATGGAGAATGCTGTCCTTGCCACTTACTATCATGTGACTTTACTGATGCAAAGCCACAACATGCAAAGCCCAAAGGGAGAAGACTCATGGTGTGCCCACAACAAGGCAGTGGCAAGGCAGCAGGCTCCTCCTAAGCATCAGTACGACCTCCCGGAATATGTTGCAGAAGCGCTCCTTCCAGTGTACACTCGCCTCTCAGATCGAAAGCTGTTGGAGTGCTGCCAAAGAGGCAAAACTCAAAACTCGAATGAGAGCCTCCATTCAGTGATCTGGTCGATTGTACCAAAAACCAAGCACGCCTCGCTCTTCACAGTCGAAACTGCTTTTGCGGAAGCGGTTGCTCGGTTCAATTTTGGAAAGAAACGTGCTTCTGAGGCCATTTTGAAAGAGCTGCATTTGAACCAAGGCAACACAGATGTTGAAAGATGTCTGGAAAAGGACCAGCAGCGGCTAGCGGCATGTGACAAAAAGCATACCAGAGCAGAAGACTTCAAGAATGCCATGAAGAAGAGGCGTGTGAAAAAAAGTGATGGTGATTATGAGCCTGGTGGCTTCTAGAGCAAAAAGGACTCCCATCTGTTGCTTTTTTGGCAAGAATTAAACCTATATCAAGTCTTCAAACTTCTTTTTGCATTTTCTCAAAATCAGTTTTTTGCTTATGTGCTATACTGTTGCCCACAGTATCTGATGATATAGTGATCAGATTTCAACGATTCTTGTTGCAATTGACAGATTACGAGTTACTATACACAATAAGACTACTAAAATTTATATTTAGTCAAGAGAACATTTTTCATGTGCTGATAAATCTCGTGAAAATTCTCATGTTTCCAATCATTACATTACATATGGCAATAACTTTTATAAATATAGAGCTAAAATTACAGTGATAGTATAGTTGTGATCCTTGATTATTCTAGACTATGTGCATATGAAGTGTTCTAGGATATTCAGTGGTTAAATTGCAGAATAATTGGGCAATCCAACTATTCATTATTTCTTCAATATCTCCAAAACTACTTGAGATAATAGAAAATGGATTGCATATATCTTCACAGCAGGTTAAAAGATACATTGCCTGAAAATTTCATTTGAATATGATAAACAACTTTCTTTAGAACACCAGGGTCTCCCCTTAAAGGGAGGAGCCAGCTGAGGCGGGAGAGTTAAACACTGAGAAATGCTCTTTCCGATGAGCCCAAGAACCGGCTCCCGGCCCAAGCATCGCGAAGCTATAATTTTTTGAAAATCGCTGTTTTCTCGCCATTTCAAAAAAAAGTTTCACTACCTAGGTGGGTGAAACGAATTTTCCGAGGCACTTCTGCGCGGTTTTCAGTGCAGATATTTTTATACCAGATAGAAAAAGGGTTCCAGAAACTGAAAACTTGAGTTTCAAAAAATCTATTTTTTTGCCATTTTTCGCGATCCCAAAGCCGTGTCCCCCCTTAATGTTCAAAGCAAACCTGAAATGTAATTGTGGTACGTCGTCCTTGCTGTTTTCTCCATCTTGTAGGGAGCAGTCCATCAATCAGATGAACTCGCTGATGACCCGAGAGGAACAGGGCGGTGGCTGCATGGCTGAATCAGTGGCGCCTGCACGAAGGCCGTCTCAACAGCAGCAGCAGCAACAACAGCAGCAGCAGCAACATGCCTGGTTCAGTGGCATCCTCACCCACGAGGACTTCATGGAGGCAAGTCTTTCCTTCGGAGCTACTCCTTCGTTGCCGTAGACGGAGCTCCTGTCTGCGAGCGCATGTGGCTGTGATGCTGACTTCGCTCTCTGTCGATCGTTTAGGTCAACCCGCACCAGGCTCGTTTCCTTCAGCAGCTGCGCGAGCTGTCGGCGCAGAAGCAGCACATCCTCGGGGACAACTCCCTGAGCCCAGACGACAAGGCCCGACAGCTGCACAACCTGGCCTTCCCCACTCACGACGGCACGGGTATGCCGACGCGCGTAGAAGACCTTGGGTGAGTGCCCTTTCCGTTTTCTCACGATCGCTTCTTGCATCGATCTGTTCGTATGGTGTTCCCGCGAACGGGCTCTTTGTGCGCTGCAGTGTCTCGCTTATTGAAACAGTTTCGCAGTGGCGTCGAGGCTGTAAAACAGAAATAAGGCAGCATGCTGACATCCAAGCAGTCATAATGTACATAATTTTGTTGCTCGATAAGCAGACATAATGATGCAAAGAGAAAAAAACGCCGGGCCTGCAAGGAATGTGCAGAACAGTCGCAGCCAAAACTCGAATAGCGGCCTTTCAGAGCCTTTTCTTAACACTCATTGAGTAACTACTGCAAGCACACTTGCTTCATACCCACTAGGGCATTAATAATAAACTTTTAGGTAGTAGGCCAGCATTCCCTATACTATCTTTCATAATTCTTCTGAGAAGCGTGGTATCCGCTAAACACTTGCAAGGAATTTTGTGCCAATTGTTCATGCAGTGGCACAAAAGACCCTTCTCCTTCCAATGCCGCGCCCGAAAATAGAGAGAGGAAAAAAAAAAAGGCTGTCGCTGGGTTGAATGAATGTGTGGTTGAAGGAAAGGAAAAAGGCACTATCTTCTGCAGCCCTTGCCCCAGCACGGCTCTGCGCCTTGAGGGGGGTCGCTCATGCGCCTGTGCCATGCTTCCCCCTTTCCCGTCCCTGCCATGTAACCCTTCTCCTTTCAAAGACTCGTGGGGAGAGTAAAAAAAAAAAAGCTGCCATGGAGTGTTGGTTTTCTCTCAAATACCGATCTGCTTCTCTCCACGTTTAGACACCTCCTCCTTTCTCGTCACGTGCTGGCCATGCTGCGGCTGCGTAGCGAAGAGGCTCCGCTACACAGTCGTTGTTGTCGTTGTCTTAAAGTGCAAGCACCATGCCATAACGAATTGAGCAAAGAAATTTCACACGAATACTGAAGAAAAAGGCAATTTTGCTAGCATTGTGAATTGCACTTTGACTGTGATAATAACAATATTAATAATAATAATAATAACAATAATAATAATAGGAACAAGAACATCACCGATGCTGTGAGAAGCTTCTTTGAAAACCGGAAAACGTGCAAAGAGAAAAATATAGAGGGAGATGCGTGCCATGGAGAAAACAGCAAGGACGACGTACCACAATTACATTTAAGGTTTGCTTTGAACATTAAAGTGCAAGCACCATGCCATAACGAATTGAGCAAAGCAAGTTCACACGAATACTGAAGAAAAAGGCAATTTTGCTAGCATTGTGAATTGCACTTTGACTGTGATAATAATAATAATAATAATAATAATAATAATAATAATAATAGGACCAAGAACATCACCGATGCTGTGAGAAGCTTCTTTGCAAACTGGAAAACGTGCAAAGAGAAAAATATAGAGGGAGATGCGTGCCATGCAGTTACAGTAAAACCTTGTTAATTGGAAGTCAGTGGGACCGTGAGAAATCTTTGAATTTCGAATGAATTTTCCAATTAACAGAGCATACAAAAAGTGGGATGCAAGGATCTTGAAATCATTCAAATAAATCGGGGCTTGCCGTTTGCTGAGCCGGCTAGTTCGTGGCCTTAAGGATGTTTTCGAGCAATACCTGGTCACAATTTTGTCGCAAACAATGGAGAATTTCGAGCCTAACCCCTGTTACTGAAATAAGAAAAAGTGATCAACTAAAATGCATGCCTGCAAAAAGCATGTCGCTGCTGCAACACAGTAGCGCCATGCGGGGAGCATGTCGCTACTGTGACCATTTGCCCATTATGTTTGGCAAAATATAGAGAATTTATAAACAGACAGTGTGAAGAAATTGGCGGTGTTTCGGCTGAAAAACATCACTGAACCTTTCAGACCGAGTTTTCGAAGTAGGTGTTGTAGGCAAGAACTCCGCCAGCAGTGCAAGTGCGCGAATTGCTAGAGCAACTGGCCCTCGGAGGTTCGCATACATCGCGAATTTCTCTAGACTGACCTTTACTATTTCTTTAAATTCCCAAAAAGAATGAATAAATCGCGACACGCTTATGTGAGAAGCATGCAACATGCTGCCCGCACGTGACTGGTGTATTGCAGTGAAGCACATCTTGTTTTTCCACAAGCACATATTTCAGCTGATCACGAGATTGTTTTTTATTTATTTTATTTTTCGTGCTGGAAGTAGCGAGGCAGGGGTGCTTCAGCTACCGCTCATTTGTATCGCTAAAGTACATTGCCCAGTGGCTCTTAAGAAAGCGTCTGCACTAGTCATTTCCGCGCGCAACTTCTCTTGCCAGGAGAATGCTGAAGCCAAAGTAGAAAAGCTGCGTGCAAAATTGACTCGCTGCAAGGCAAACATGTGCAGATGTGCATCACCGATTACTTCAATTAATAACGGATGTCCTGTGATTTGTGAATAAATGTAAGTCTTCTGAAACTTCCCCTCGTGTGTTAGCTCAATGCACATGCACCACTGCATGGAAAGCCCTCCGTTTATTTAGCTTTCATTAATTCGAACTTCTTTTCATTTGAACAAATTTTCGGGCCTCTTCGAGTTCGAATTATCTAGATTCGACTGTAACAGCTTTCACTGTAAAAAGCTGGCATATTGGCTGTACTCTGCAAAATGGAAATATAAATAATGCTTATTTTTTGCACACACGTAACAAGGTTAAAATTTACACACACACAGACTACTAGTGCAAACCTCCATTTCAGTTAAAAAATGTCACGCTGGCCTTCAGTTGGGAGACGACTAGGGGAGGAGATAGGTTCTGACACTGGGGCGGGGGCTGCATAATGCATTGAAAATCCGTTAATACCTACCTGCGGGGGACGACGGCGCAGCTACGCACTAAACATACTAAGCATTAACCACCAGCTACAAATTTGTACCTTCTGGCACGCGCCGTTGCCACCAGCAAAAAATTAAACTCGGTGCCACTAGAAATATTGCCTGAAATGCCCACTGCAAAGCCATTTCTTTCCTTTAGCTAAAGTACTGAAAAGTTTCTGACTCGCACAACCATCCGATAGCACGCGGTGGTGACGCTGATGAGCATTTCGAAACTGCCGCGGGATCTGGGATATGCTGCATGGTACAGTGACAGAACGGACACAATCGGCTGTCCGTGATACAGCTGTTCCGTGGTCTGCTTCCAAGTGAAAACTGGTGCAGTCTGTTTTTTTTTTTTTTTAATGTGGTACAGTCGCAGAAAACCGAACCTTTTACTGCGTGGCTAGTTGCGTGCAGCGCTTCGCTCACTCTGTGCACGCCACGACTGCTGATCCACTTGCTGTTGAGTACACTCTCTTCGCTACAGGTCATGCACAGATTCGGCGAGTAGCCTGCTGGGTTAAAGCGGCAACGGAGAGCTTTCAGCAAGCAGTGTGCTAACCGCGGTGCTCTAGCAGTCCTTGCAATTGACGGAGGTGCATATGGGCTGTCGCTAAATGAAAGCGTGCAGCATGGTAACAGTGCTACACTTGCTGTGTGGTGCGCGTGTTGGCATAATACAGCAAGGTTTCTCAGTGCTCGTGATCAGCAATGCTAAACTCCGGGACAGCGAGCTGCTTGCGTTTCTGTAAAGTGGTGCACGCTTGAACACTGTCCCGCAAAACGAAGCGGCAGCGATCGGTGGCCCAGCGCGTTCAGGTAGTCTCCTACCAAAAGTGTGCAGTAGGCCTAAAGTGACGCTACGCCACACGCGTAGCTGAGCAGATAACCGGGGATGCTTACTGTGATGAGGCTTTTCGCCGGCGTTAAGTGCTACTGACGTGTTTCTCTGAAATGTTTGTCTATCGCCACCTCGCCTTCGTTTTTTCCCTGATGGTTACTTGCAATGTCATCGCTGCAATCGTGCGGAAGTTGAAATATTTTATCGGATGATCTCTGCACTTATATACATTATGGAAAACCATTCACGGCACATTGTGCTGTCTGCAACAATCAGCGAAGCAGTAGAATTTAGCGCACAAAATGTTATCGCTGTACGCAGTTAGTATGCACTAACCGGTAGGCATAGGCCAAACATTACTGCTTAAGCGGTCAGCCAATGCATTAGTCTCTATGAGACTTGGTCGGGGATCTGTCGCAACTACATTTTAACCATTAGTACGCTTAAAGCGGGTACGCAATAACAATGTTTGACTGTACTGCCCCACGAGCTTCATGCAGCCTGAGGGCCACAGGGTGCCAACCCCTGTTCTAAGCACAGTTGATCCCAGATATATCAGAACTCAAAAAGGATCGTGAAAAAATTTGATATAGCGATAATCCGAAATGCAAGATATGCATATTTAAGGCCTAAATTAAAGGGTTTCAGGCCTCTGAAATCTTTAAAAGGGCTAACATAATGATTCGCTCGCAGTATAATGAACAAGATGTGAACTGCAAGTTACCGCACTTTATTTCGCAGAAAAGCAGTACGCCAACTTGTCTTGCTTCTTGTGTGCCATCAAGTTTGAGGCATCCTCAATATCACTGAAGCTTTTCAAATAAGCGAATTCAGCTCCTTCGGCCTCAACAGCGTTGATTGACCCAGAACACTAATGCAAGCTTTGTAGCGTGGCAAAAGGTTGTTTGGCACGGAAGAGTATTTATTGCACGGGTACACTTCTACGGCACCAGACACGGCAGCCATGATGTCACCATCGATGCAGTCAGAACCAGCTATGTCATCATCTGCACCGATAAGTCGCTCACTGTCCGAAATGGTGCCCGGAAACGCTGTTAAGTCGCAAAATTAACCGAGGCCCCGTACCCCAGCAGTCATGACGCACCCGAAGTTGTCGCCTGGCCCGCAAGGAAAGTGAACGAAGGTGCTTTACTTCATGCCACTTCAAGCACCAGTCATAATTTTCATCACTTATGTGCAGGTCAACGTTCAGTTTAAGGGGGGACGTGGCACTTAGAAGTCTAAAATCGGCCCAAAAATCGCATTTTCTTTCTCATCATTTTTGCGTTCCCGATGCCCTTCCGCACTCATCACCAAAGTTTTGCTTCGAAATTTTACTTAATTCTGAAGTTATAACCTATAAAGAGAGCAACTTTGTGCAAGCGGACCTTTAAATCTAAGTGTAAGCTAGCTGTACTTCAGCCACCAAGAGCACGCGCACTACGCGCTCCACCAGCATCATTTTGGTCTTGTTAGAAAGGTTGCGTTTCTAGATTCTAGATTTTTTTTTTTTTTTTTTCAGTAGACAACTATGTGTCCCTCGCAAAAGCAAATAAAGTGTAGTCAAAATCACGCGCAGCACGTGATTCTATTGGTTGCTTGATGCACGCAACCAAAATGGCGCTTCCCGATTGGCCAGGAAAACTCGCTGGCAGTGTCTGCTGTTATTTTAAAAGGGTATCGCCCTTGCGACGGAGTTATGACTCGTATCCCCAACGTGCTTGTGCGTCTCGCTATGCCTGGCGGTGTGAGAAAGTTCCAATTGCAGCATCATTTTCACCGTTCAGGGAAGAAAGGCAGAAAGCCAAATGCTGCTTCTACTGTGTCGCGGGAGCAAGCGCTGGCACTGTTTGATAACGCCGTCATAACTGAAAAGTTCCTCGTCCGTCCGCGACGTGGACGCTGGCTGCCCATTGTCTGAAGATGTTAATGGAGGAATGTGCGAGAGTGCTCTTCAGGATAGTGGACGCTCTGTGAATTATGGCCCTACCGATGCTATCGGCAACGGTGAAGTGCGCGTAGACACGGGCCTCCCTGACAGGGTGCACTATGTCGACTCCGGCCGTGTGTGGGTAGATGCTGATGTGATGAATGCCAGTGAAGTTCGCTATGCACGCATCCGCAAGACAACCATGACTCTTTAGGGTCTTTCGTCGGTGACGGCAACAGCGCGTAAAATTGAGCACCTCCGGAGTCGAGTGTTGCAGCAGCGAAGCAAGATGCCAGCCAGCAAGGCAAGACTCTGAATTCACACGAAAGCCTCTAACCCGTGATATGGAGTTTGGTATCAAAGGAGCTTCTCTTTTTGCTGTGCAATTTGCTGCTGTAGAACCTGTGCTGTGCTTCAATACGGGCAATGTCTATACATTTGCTGCAATTCTAGAGCAGCTGGGCATCACGATGTTCAGCAGCACATCCCCGAGGGTTAGGGAGAAGGACTGTCAATAGAGTGCAACCTCAAATATAAAAAATCGTCCCTAAGTCTGAGAAAGCTGGTTGAGAAGAAGCTTAAGGATGGGATGCATCCAGATTATGCCCCTGGTGCACTTTCATAAGATTTTATTAGTATTTTTTCAATAAAGGTGTTCTGAAACGTTTTTTCTCGTTTTCTCAAAACATCAATTTTGGCACATTTGCCAAATTAGAGTGAAAATAACTTCTGTTCTACTTGAAATATTAGCATAATTCTTCTTTTGCCAGAAATATAAATGCATGCTGTATGCCATTTGCTTATTTTGAAGGCAATATAGAGTTCAAATTTTTTTTTTATTGGGTCGCATGAGTGACAGGTGAAGGCGGCTTTTTTTTTCTCTGGACAATAATGCTCTCTAACTCTTGTTGAAATTGGCCCAGCAAATTGATTTATAGCATATTGCCCTTATTAAACATCCAACATTGTTTCTACACTGTCGTGAATGTTTTGGTGCTTCCTGCTTAGATGCTAATTATGCTGCAAACAAAGGCCCCAGGTTTTACAGTGATTGGGGAGTATCTTGGAAGATACTTTACCTATAAAAAGAGATCTATAGATAAATAAAAAAAGTTGTGCATCAAGTGTAACCTCCCCCCTTAACGCCTCGAAAAAACAGCAGAAAAACTCCCACTGTTCAAGCCCTCAAAAATTAAAATGAGTTGAATGAGTGTGCCAAAGTTACCTTTAAAAAACACTGTGTTACCTGCTCGCTGAGTGCTTAAATGAGATTCCTACAATGTGGGATCTGCCAGAGTTTACCACCTTAGCACCCGCATCATTACGCCTGGGTTCAACTAACGTGCATCAGCTTTTGTGCACGGGAAAGTTTTAGTTGTCTTGTTGATCGGGAGTGTTGTCTGAGCGCTACCTTTGCCTGCTTGATTTCAGGCTGACCTTCCAGTTCTGCCCGTCATCCAAGGTGTACGGCTTCGACGCCGTCGATCTGAAGCCCGGAGGCGAGCAGGACGAGGTGACCCTTGACAACATTGAGGAGTACACGGAGCTCCTCGCCGATTTCTGCCTGCACACGGGCATCCGCCGCCAGATGGAGGCCTTCCGGGGTGAGCACCGGCTTGCGCCGCATCTGCCTTTTTCTCGTTTTTCTGTGCCACTTTCTGCCATAGTGGGTAGTGTGGCAGGGCATTGTGGGTTGATGCAGGGGTGCGTATCGGACGACGTGCACGGACCCTAACACAGCGTTTCGAGTCTTTTCCACTAGGGGAAGGGTAGGTGCTGCGTTGCACCTTGAAAAAAAAAAAAAAAAAAGGTGGATGGCTGACAGCTTTCCCTCCTCACCAAAAGCAATTTTGTTGTGATGTACAGACAAGTTTGAAGCTTGAAGAAAGACCAGATAACAGAGAACATTGTTGGAGCCAACAGTTGAGCATCTGAAACAGCGTAGTTCAACAGGTTTATATTGTGCCATGGAATAAAGGTTTTTTTTTTTTTCATTAGTTGTGAGATTTGGGTTCGGTACAACTGGGCTTTGAATGCATGTTCGTTTGATCGCAAATATTGCCTGTCTTCTTTTAGGCCATCTTTTAATTGATGTATGGGGAGCCTACTGCAATTTATCAGCCTGTTTCTTTTTCAATATTTGTGATGTGCTTTATCGAGGAGTTGTCAAATAGCATACACAAATGCTATCTGTTGTGGTTGCTGCCACTGCGCATGCGTCTCAACGCTAACTGCCGTTAGTGTTTGCAGTCTGCCTGCCACAAATTCGAAATAGTGTACGGCCTGCAAGGACCGCGAAGCCCCTTCGCGAATGCTCAAGCATGCGCCAGCGTTTACAAGCGACAAACCCTAATCGAAAACTCTTATTGTGCTCGTATGCAAACGCGATGCTCGCTATGCCTGCTAACTTAGCGTACACTATTCGAAAACTCCCAATTGTCTGCTTGGTGTTTCCTTCAGAATGGGACTATGCTGCACATATTTGAATCTTCTCGGAACCAAGTTCTCACAGTCTGTCTTTGATGTTCTTTTTCATGCAGCCGGCTTCTGCAAGGTGTTCCCCATGGAGAAGCTCGGTGCGTTCAGCTGCGAAGAAGTTCGGCTGATGCTGTGCGGGGAGCAGAACCCGGTCTGGAGCCGTGAGGATGTGTTGAACTACACTGAGCCAAAGCTGGGTTACACCAGGGACAGGTGCGTGGACTCTGGCATGGCCGACTGTTCGGCACACCAATCAATAGGGCTACCTTAGGCATCAGTTGATACCTTATTGGGCAATCACACCATTAATGAAGCCCCGTCGGTTTCCCAGATAACGTTATCCTTTAGTTTTCATCGCCCCTTCAGCATCCGGGCAATGACGACCAAGTTGTTCGCTTCAGAAGCTTCGTGCATTTAAACGCAAGGAAACAACATTTCAACAAAAGCAACAGTGTTTGTGGTTGTCCATGGTTGACTATCTTTAATAAATATCAAAAACAAGAAATGCCTTACATCTTCGAACAAACTAAAACTGAAACTAAAATGCAGACGGGCATCACTGTTCTTGCTTGCGTCATTTACTTTTCTTGAAATATGAATGTTCAAAAACTAGCTCAAGCCAAGATCCTCTTTGAATGCAAATTATTTTTGGTATCCTATGTAGAGTGCACGTAAAATAGGGAAAGAGCAAGGCATTTTCTCAGTGCTTAGATGCAATTTGAACTGTTCTTCTTTTTTATTGCTTCGTTCTAAGGTTCATCAAAGCTCTCACGGTGTGCATGCATCGCTTCATCTTCTTTTGGTTGGCTGCATTTTGATGGATAGAGGCCCGTGTACTCAGATTTATGTGCACGTTAAAGAAATCCAATCAATTTAAACTTCAAGAGCCCTCCACTACGGCATCCCTCATAGTTGTATTGTGATTTCTGGGTACAGGGTAGCCAGTCGGTCTGGGAACTGGCTAACCTCCCTGTTCTTCCTCATTTATTCCTCCTCCTCCTCTGGGCCTGAAGCGGCAACTACAAAGTCAACTCTCGCTTGGTGGTTGTGTTGATGGTGCTAACGCTGCACCTACATTAAAACAAAAGTTTTCCCCGGCAATGTTTACCTGCGTGTTTTTTTTTGAAGTTGCAGCATCTTCACCTCGTCTTTTCTACCTCCTTTTTCTTTCAATGCCACAGCCCTGGTTTCCAGCGTTTTGTCAACGTCCTGGTCGACATGACTGGATCCGAGCGTAAAGCCTTCCTCCAGTTCACCACAGGCTGCTCGTCGCTGCCTCCTGGTGGCCTTGCCAACCTGCACCCGAGGCTGACTGTGGTGCGCAAGGTGGACGCCTCCGACGGCTCCTTCCCGTCGGTCAACACGTGCGCCCATTACCTCAAACTGCCCGACTACTCTTCCGAGGCCCTGCTTCGAGAGAGGCTTCTCGCCGCCACCCGCGAAAAGGGATTCCACCTCAACTGAAATTGTGCGAGTGTGGGCGCGCGTGTGCGAGCCGGAAAAAAAAGAAGAAAAAATGTTTGCAATCTACCACCTACGAGAGCTTCAGTTCTCTCCTGTTTGTGTCCAGCACCGAGCCTAACGGTGCCTCATGCCAAGCCCCCTATGCCAGCGCTTGACAGGTTGCCGGTCTCATCTCAAGAAAACTTAAGTGACATTTGTCTGGCATGTGTGCATCTGCGTGGCCGAGTGGATGACGTTTCCTCCCTTTGGAAATTCCTTTGGGCTGAAAAAGAAGCCCCCTTTTTTTTTTTTCTTCATGTGTGCTTGTGTTAAATTTCCGAGCGGCCGGCTTCGTCCGGTCTGCAAGGCACCGAAGCAAGACAAGTGCAGACTGTCTGTTGTGTTTGGAACTTGTATGCAAATCATGTACTTTGATTTCATCCTCTCCCAAGACTGGAGAAGCTGGAACAAGAACTGTTTTCATTTCAGCAGTTACCATCTTTGTATTAAAAAAAGAAAAAAAAAAACAAATGAGGGCACGTTGTCACCACGCTTGGTTGAGCAATCGGTCCAGCTGTTTGTAGGCATGTGCGGCTTTTCTGGCACGCACATGATGCCACGAGAGCTGTTAAAATATTTTGTGTACCCTCCAGGGCTCGTGGGAAGCGTCCTCAAAATTTCGCGAAATTAAAAAAAAAAAAAATTGGAGGTAAGGCCAGTTTCATCAGTTTTTTTTTTTTCTCTCTCTCTTTCTATGCTGGTAGTGCAGTACGCAGGTGACCTCGTAATCTGGCAAATAAACATCATGCCCCGGTTAGAACAGCTGTACCATTTGTGTCTGTGCCCCTTTGAACACCAGGGCATTTCTCGTTACAAGAATTCTGGGCGCCTTTTGGCATTTGCACACACCATTGTCTAGCTGAAGACGCGTCTGACCATGTGAAATGAGTGTGCAAACTTCTCTCCCTGGCATGACCTTTGAACTGCACACAGAGTAGGTGGGGCTCTGTTTGTTGCAAATGTGAACACTCAAGCATCTTTGCAGCTTTATAATATGTAGCAACAAGATAAATTGTTCACTAGATTTGTGTAAAAGAAAGTGTTTGAAAAATTTGCGTGTAGTGAGATTGTACCAATAATAAACAACCTGGCCTCTCTCGTACACTCTAGGGTTAGGCAAGTCCGGAGAGCATTTTTTTTTTTTTGTACGTGGCATGTAAAGCTTGAGTGTAGTGTATACTTCAGGCTTCAACTGCATTCATTCTGTGGCACCGTGAAGGTAGCTTCTTTACACGCACTCAAGAATTCTTGCCCTATTTCTAAGCTCTCGCATTGATAAAAATTCAGCGTCATTTGTCCTCTTTTACCGCTTGCTGGATTTCGGTAGAACCTGGGAATGGTCATTCATCGAAGCTGTACTTTATCGAAATCAAGGATCACTCCTGCCTCGGTTTTTCGTTTTTGTGCCTATGTCTTGTTTTTTTCGCACTTCAAAGCTTGTGTTTTACTGTGCTGATCTCTTCCAATCATAGATGAAGTCAATGCAACACCTCCACTGGACTAGCTTTCTGGAAGAGCCTGCCAGTAGCACTGATGAGTGTGCTGGCACGTGCATTTTTCCTATAAAGACCACAAGTATTGCAACTTCAAACGAGTCATGGTCTAGTGTAGACGCGCACTAGGTAAAAGAATATTTAACGTAATGAAGCGTTAAACGACGTCGATGCATAACAGCGCTTTGTTGCATGGCTTTCTGTCCAAGATTTCATCAACACACGCTATGGTGGACCTTTTGCTTCCAGCTCCACTTTCAATAAGGAAAGTGTTGAGTGCTTCAAACTACACAAGTCGTTTCTGTGTAATTGAAGTTGCCGGCGAACACCAATAAGTGAACTGGCTTATGTAGGCCGAGTTTCTTTTTGTGTACCAAACCTCGCACCTGTTCCTCCCCTTCACTGGGTTGTGGAACTACCATTATCGGTCTACGACAGCCTCTAGTGAAGACAACACAGTGCATTTCAACTGGACTGTCGCAGGAAGGGTTTTCTTTTCCAGATGCTTGGGAATGACCAGTTTGTGAGTGACCATTTCTGTGCTCAATTATAAATGTGCACCATTTCCCTCTCCTCTGTGTGGTGCGTGTGAAGTCTCTCTGCAAGGTTGTTTGTGGCAGTTGACTGTCTGTTGATAAACTTCTGCTATTGTAATCATTTTAGTTGGAGTTTGTGTGAGTAATTTATGTATTGCATAGGCACTGGCATCGCTTTTTCTTTTTTTTGTGTGTGTGTGTGAACACTTTGGCAAGCCCCCGACTTCAAAGACACCTTGTTTTTTTTGTAACACTTGCACTTAGCTGCAGGCAGTGGATGTGTTCTGCACCTACCCGATGTATTGGCACTCAGTGTAGCCTTTTCCCATTGATACAAGCTTTTGGTGCTGTTGCACAGGTTGTCTTTTGTTTCTTTATTAGTGGAAGTGTATCTGTGCTGTGTGTGCATTGCCAGCTGGAACTATGTCTAATGTAAGCCAATGACAGAGAATTGCGTCCTTTCACATGTTTGGGTAAAACATACAAGAAAAATTTTTGAACACTCTTTATTGCTTTGGGATAACAGTTGATAATTTTCTTTGTGAACTGCCACGACTTGACCGCAGCTTTTAAAGCTCAGCTGATTCATCTTTGGTTTTTCTCACCACCCCCCAATCTCTTGTGTGAATTGTGCTGCGGTGAGTGTGCCGAGCAGTCTTTGTTCAACCCACAACTAACTTAACGCATGTTCGCATTGCCCAGCCTCAAGTTAATGCCTTCCATACCTTCGTGTGGTGCAACTGTCTCGCGGAAGTAGTTGCCAAGTGCCTCTGAAGGTGTGTTCACTGAAAAGACGTATATTTTGGTGTGGTCACCTTCTGCGAATTTGTGAGGGACAAGTGGAGAGTGAGGAACAAAATTGGCAGGATTCAATCTGTCGTGCTGTTCATTTTGCAACCCATCTAGTATATTTTACGCTCTTTAACATGGTGTTTGGGCTGATGAGTAAGACCTAAGTTGTGAACAGTAAGGTTTGAGGTGAAAAAGCAAAAAAAAAAAATGCAGCATCATAGTTTAACTAGCTTTGTGTACATACAGAAGTCTATTGTATGGCCTGACAGCTTATGCTACATATAGAGATATATCATGAGAGCCTATAAATATACATATATATATAAATATACATATATATATATATAGATAAAAGGATATAAGCTTTCAGCACTGATTGATAAAAGCAAGACTTTCCTATGGCCTTCAGTTTCTTGCAAACCTTCACGTCAATGTTTCCTGCCTTATTTTATAGTCAGTTTTTGCTGTGGGTTTGCGCTTCTCTTTTATTGCTCTTTTTTTTTCTGTCTTTGTGTGTGTGCACTTGGTGTTGATTTCATTGTGGCCATTTTCGTGCTTGCAACCATTGTGGTTTGCGCATTTTATCTCGGTGTGTGCATGCATGTGTGTGTGTTAATGTGCGAGAAAAAAGTTCTGCTGGACAAGCCCGAAAGAAAGCCGGCGTTGGCGCTGCGTCCGGAAGTGTGTACAATTCTTTAATTTATGATAGCGAACTCGGCCAGCACTGGTTGGGCTTCTGAACTCTACTGGTTTGAAGAGAACGCGGAGAGAAAAAAAAAACGCGATCTGTGATGTACTGCTACTTGCTGCTGCTGTGGAAGAAAATAAAGAACTATTGTCATGAGTTTGTTGGAGGAAAGTATATGTGTTGCTGCTGTCCTTTCCTTCAAGTTGCACTATCCACATACCCTGAAACTTGCATGAAACCTTTTGTTCAAGTGATTTTCATCTCTCCAAGCTTCCATCTTCTGAACTTCTGCCTTGTAGATGAATTAAGGTGCACATGCAACACTGAGGGATGTATGTCTTGCGTGCCTCAATTTGTCCAAGTATTTCCTTGCTGCTCAACCAATACCAGTTGAGATGTGCTAACATGCAGACATCGTCACTCTTGGTCCGCATCTCGTTGCACATTACGATCGCTGTGCGAGATTACTTGGCACAAAGAACTTCAAGGGACCATATCGGAGGGGGAGGACAAGTTTGTAGAGTTCTCCGCATGTCTGGCATGTGTCACCATGCCAGACATGCGTTTCTCGCAATAGAGCTGCAACACTGAAAACCTCATTGCTCAATGGAGGACCTCATTCATTTGGAAGCTTCGACTTAATGTGCACTGCAGTTTCGAAACAACTTCAAAAATTACAGTTGTCCTGCCATATGGGGAACACCTAAAGAATTCTTACGAAATGAAAGTCTGTTGAGAGTTAAGTGTTGCAGACAAGGTTTTCATACAAAAATGAGAAAGAAGGCATCATAGTGTCACTTCAAAGGTGCGATTGTTCAGAGAGCTTATTTCACATGTTTTGCAGCAAAAGCGATATATGGCTTGGCGACACTACAAAAACCGTTCTTCACTAGTTTTGATAACAGCCTCATTGGCAACGCAGTTAGTAATGCCATTCTTTGCGTCGAACCCAAGCACATATACGAATGGATGCACCGTCAGTGATGTCGTTCACGCGCGCAGCTGTGTGCTGAGCCTGCGCAGATCCTATGGACGCCCGAACAGCAGACAGCCTTTCAAGAACAGCGGCGACATTTGGTTCGCTTGAAAACTCATGTTTGCCAGGCCATTGCAGCAAAGTACCCAGAGCAGTCTGGGTAGTGCAGGCCGGGTGGCAAGGGCGCGCGCATCAAGGCCTCGGGGGGCCAATGCCCGCTTTCGGCCAGTTTCTCGAGCGCGCTTTGGCTTCGACTCAGAGGCGCAACTAGTTTAGATGGTGCCCCTCAGGATGGTAATGACAGTGATTCCTGTTCTTTTAGTATTATTTTGTGTGCAAAAAAGACATTTGGCTGTTTCGGGCAAGCGAATGATTGATTCATTCATTGATTGATGGATTGATTGTTCACTATTGCGGACTAAAGTAGTCTGGCATGTTCACACATTGGACGACACTAAATGCCCACAAGGTTCCAAAAAGCTTGACAGAAGAAACGACTTTGTAGGTCAGTTCTCTCAGTTTACACGAAATATGCCAAGTTTGTAAATTGCATACACCCACACAAAATAAAATGAAGCAGGCATATGTAAACGGTTATTGTTTTTGGGTATACATCACCAGAAATAAAAATTATTGTTCCAAATTATTGCATACATGAAATCTGCATTCTATATATGCCTAGTGTTCTTTTATTATCAATGCTAATGATGCATTAAAAAAATTCCGGCAAATCATGTCTCATATATGTGAATGCCTTTTGTGACGCCAGTGCTAATTTTGATGATGAACTGAGGTTGTAAAAAAAATTGCCAGATCTCGCGTACTGTGGGAATCAATGATGTGCCAAGCACGAATGAGGAAGGTTGATGCGTTATGCCGTGCATGACTTCCATGCCATGATTATCACGTTTGCACCTGGCCTTTGTGTTCACCGTCCATTCAAGTCGCATAAGACCAAATTTGGTATATGTGAAGCTAGCGAAACGGCCGCGATAGCACCATGAGCGTAGCGTGTAGTCTGACTTACATGACATCCCTGTCGTGATTTTCACGTTATGGCCTGTCACCTATGTTCGCCATGCAGTCATGTCATATCATACCATTTTCGCAATGTCATGTGAGCGAAAACACAGCAGAGCAGAAAGACTATGATGTGCAATTTATGACGTACATGTCATGATTTTCATGTTAAGATTACTCATGTATGCTCGTCATACAGTCATGTTATGCCATACCAATTTTGGTGTAGATTCATTATCGAAACGGCCAGGAAAGTTAAATGTCGTAGGCGGATAGATAGATAGATGGATAGATAGATAGACACTGTCAAAGTCGCCGAAGTTCGCCAAGAAATGCTTCGAATTTAGAACGTTCTCTGTATCAGACATATAACATGGTGCACGCGCATTACGAAAGGAGCTGTCTCTCTCCGGCCACGCATTTCTGCCGTCGGCTGCCCTAGACCAGGCGTCTCAAACACTCTGCACTCGGACCAGTGAACCACGGTCTTCATTGCTCTTTTTTAAATACGAATGCATATCTTAGGCTGTGCCAGGCGTCGGTAGGTGGTATCTCAGCACTATCACTCCCTTAGCCATAGCACCAGCTGCGGGCGCCCGTTCTTATCCTTACCACTAGCAATCAGAGCATGTGGTGCGAGAGGGTGTAGGAGAGGTGGTGGTAGTGGTTAGAAGAAAGAGGAAAAAGGCACCTAATTTCTGTCTGCCTTCAGGCGACACGGCGCAGTGCCTTATAGGGGTGGGGGGAAGGAGGGATAAAAAAAATGCCGCCATATCCACGAAGTGAATGATGATGAGTGGGCGAAGCTCCGGAGGTAAACCTGGTAAACCATGAATCCTCCGTACATTTTGCCCACTCGATTTTATTGCAACGCTCCCCCTAGCGTACGTCGCCGCACTATATCGAACGATGACACGCGCCATATGTGGCATCATTCCTATTTTATAACACCTCGCATCTTTCATAATCAACTACGCATACCGCCGTCTAGTTTATAACATCTTGCATCTTTTGGACGGACGGACGGACGGATGGATGGATGGATGGACGGATGGATATGGCTGTACCCTTTAGATCGGGCGGTGGCTAGCGTAATACTTAGAACTGAACGAGAGGTGGCTACATACAGGGGACGCACAGCCCACGCCTTAAGGAGCTTCGCTCCTAAAAGAATAGAAGGAAAATAGACGAAGAAGTAGACAGGCAAGCGACGGAAAAAAGAAGGAGATAGGAAAATGGGGATCCGGTCGAAGCAGCCCAAGGGCGGGGCGCCACAATGCGAGAGCTGCACGGCGTCAGGAGACCGCGGAGGGCGAACCAGTCGGCGGGAGCTACGCTGGCGTCGGAGATCGTGAGGGCACAACCGTCCAGCTTGAAATCCTGCGAGCGAATCCGTGTAGGAGAGGGTAGGTGCAGCGCTTCGCCACTTCTCTCGCCATTCGCTCTCTCCTCCCTGCGCCCAACTGTCCTCGTCCGCAGATTTGGAATTACTGGTCTCGCATCGCACTAAAGAGGGAAAAGAAGGGGTGCGAGGAGGATGCCAGCGCGAGCAATAGTTCGCCCCTGGAGGTGACGCGCTGATGACGCAGTGCCACGGACCAAACTTGAACACCTGCACCTCATTTTCAGCCATGCTCCCAGCTCTTCCATTGTCCCTCTCCGGCTAAGTGGCGCAGCCCCCGCCAAAATCCGTGTTAAGGAGGGACGGGGTCGGAGATACATAATAGGGTAGCGAAGGAAACACTTCCGTTGGGTGCTCGAGCTGCCTATTCAGACGCCGGGGAAGTCTCAGATAGGGCATTGTTAACTCCCCCAAGATTGCCTGCTTGGTGGTCGTTTGAAGCAAAGACATGGGGCGAATTTTCGCTCATCCGCGGATCTACCGAAGACACGCCGACAATTACTGTCGTCGCCGCTGAGTCACGGAAACAAGGGAAGTGTTTGCGGCTGTTCCATCGTGCGGAAGCACCCTCACCCCTTCGGTGCCTTGCTTTCCTTCCTCCGTGGTGTCTTGGATGGATCGCTACCGTGCGGCGAGCGAGTGGGTTTCGATAAGATGGCGATAGCACGGTAATGTTTTCATTGAGCAAAAAGGTTCCGACTGTCAACGTGAGGTGCCTCCGCGACGCCTTCCGCACAGACAGCAGCAAGGCGACTAATACGACGTGGGTCGGAACTAATACGACGTGGGTCGTCCTATTAGTTGCATTGCTGTAGCTGGCGAGCCCCTCGTGCGCATCCGTCCGTGCAGAGGTCGACGAGGAGGCACTTCACGTCAGATGGGCTGGTCGATGTCACACACAGGACCCGTTAATTAGGGAGGCGATCGCCGGGCTAATTCCAAGGGCCGAAGTATCAGCCCCCCGAACCGCACCACGAAAGCGTGGACAATTTAGAAGTGGTCCTTTTTGGCGCGCCAGCGGACGCCGGCTGTGGCCCAAAGAACAAGTCAGAGCCGAGAGTTGATAAACAAACAAAGTTATATTCTCAATAATGGCAGATCGAAAACAACACACGAGAATGCACACTCCACAATAGTTGCATACAATATGTCACCCAATGCAGTCGCATGCATTGAACAACCAAGACACTTAAAGACTAAAGAGATAGAAAACCTATTCAGTCCAAAGTTCTTGGAACAAAAGTCCGGATGATACTCTTCCGAGAATCACTCACTCAAAGTCCAGTGTTGTTGTCGTTCCGCAGCCCCCTGAAGTTTCTCTTCCAGGAAACCTCTCCGAAGTTTCTCTTCCAGGAAACCTCACGCCTTCAATAGGCCACTCTCCAAGCTTCAAACTTCTTCGCCGGAAACACGTCGGCTTCATACACACAGCTGTTGCCACGCGTCTTCGCTCGATAGCGGTAAACACACGCTCTTGCCGGTAGCTCGAGCCTTCACCCATCAGGTGGAAATCCTCTTCTTCTTCTGCTTTGTCCCTACGGACAAAACCTTCGCCGACTACACGGCGGTATACCCTACGCGCTCTGGCGCTAACTTCCGTCTTCTCCTGCTCTCTCGTCTCGGCTGCTCGATTAAATACCTTCCGCACGACATTCCAGAAAGTTCTCGTCATTTCGTCGGCGCGATACTCAGCGAAGGCTGGGGAGAGGGCGAGACGGTTGGAATGCCCTCCGCGATGGATGACTCAACCCGGCGTGACCACGCCTCTTTCGTTCTAGAAATTTCGTGGGCTTGCTCGGCCGCCGATGTGGGGTGAGGAGGTTCGTCGGCGAAGCCACGCTTCCAAGGGGAGAGCGCGCGCCCGGGGAGCCTTGGATGTTTGTTTTCTTTTTTTTTCCTTTGACCTCCAGGTGTCTCTCCCGCGCGTTATCGCAAGAATTTGGCGGCGCGCCCATTTTTAGCGCTCGTTCTGTGACACTGCCCCCTACTTTCAGAATATTATCTCATAATATTCAAAACCACACAAACGAGCGCGAACAGTCACCACACACTCTTAAAGACTGTAACACAAACCGTCGCTCATGACACTTCACATTCGGAATAGATCCTCAATACAACTGTACATTGCAATTCGATTCCACGACACATGAAATATAGCCACAAATACATGACTACAACACTTCATCACACATTCCAAATAATACAAATGTATAAAGTTCTCTCATTACAATTACTATACTCGCATCATTACCATACATCACATCACCGAAACAAACATTTTGACTCACTCAACATACAATTGCGACACAGGACAACAAGAACATTAACACAGCATATGGCACTCAGCCCTGCCAGACACAATCCGATTCTACCTCAGCACCTATCCTGTGTATTTTGAGCGGCGCTTGCGCCCTTTCTTGCGGTGCTCTCTCGATCTCTTCTTATTGTTTTTGCCCGTTTTGTTCCGTTGAGCCCCTTCCAACGACGGTATCTGAGGCAGCGTCTCAGCCATCGTTGTCACTTCCGACACCGTTAACGGGTCATAACATTCAACGGGTCCTGTCTGTTTATTTACCAGCTTGATCATGTCTCTACATTTTGCCCGGCTGGCCAACTCCGTCTCCTTTACACTGTCGGTCGGTTGAGGTCGTGCCGACGTAAGTCCAGTTGCTCAGCCCGTGAATTCATTCAACACGATCGTCTTCTCATTCGCTGTCTCTTGCGCCGCGGCTTCACCTTGGGCTCTAGTGAGATCCGTCACGGGATGCTCCTCCACTGTATCTCGCGGTCGCTGGGTTGGCGAGGGCTCCATTTTAGGGTCTTCTCCCAAACATTCCGGATCATTAGGTCCTCGCGCCCCGGCGATGTTTCCGATGACAAGGTCGCAAAGGGGGGTCGTCATACATAGAGCGGTAACCTTCCCGCTGAAGTACGGAGTTTCCAGCTCAATCTCTGCTTCGGGAAGCATCCGAACCGTACGGTCAATTAGGCAAACTGGTTTCGTTCTGCCTGTCAACTCGCTTTCCCGTACCAAATTTCTCCGCACGATAACCGTGGAGCTATCGGTGTCTCTTAGAACCGTAATCTTCTTGCCTGCAACCTTTCAAGGCAGCGTTGGCATTCCCTTTGTAACACCGGTTGGCTGTTTTGACATTACAGCACCCACAATAGGAATTTTCTCCCCATTCTTCAACTCTACTAATCCATCGGTGACAGCAATATCATCGGATTTCGGTGCTGCTAGCACACAGGATACCTGGTGAGTTTGACTCGCTCCGTTTCGACATGCGTCTGCTTTGTGCCCAGTCTGACCACACTTAAAACATTTTACTGCCGTAGGGCTCGTAAAGATCGTTCGACGGTTTTTCGCGCGATGACCCACTCGGTTGCACAGAAAACATCGCGGAATGCTCTCTGGTGCATGCTTCTTTTCTTCGGGAGCCAATTTCTTCGAATAATCGGGACAATCCTTCTTGACCTTGGCCAAATTAGTTCCACCTTGCGCTTCCAAGAATTGATCAGCCAATTCAAGCATTCCTTCAAGTGACTCAGCCTTCCTCTCTTTCAAGTACAGCGACAGGCTTGGGTGGCAACTAGTAAGAAATTGTTCTCTAATTAGGAGCTCTCTAAGTTCATCGTACTCCTGCGCTGTCCCTGAAAGTTCAATCCATCTGTCGAAATAATGGCAAAGTCGGGCGGCATTTTGCGTAGCCGTCTCACCATCAGCTGGCTTTCCTGTCCGAAATCTGTCCCGGAAACCTTCTACAGTGAATCTAAATCGCTTCAGCAAAGCAGTTTTCACCTTTGCGTAGTTGGCTGCATCGGTCGGCGTCAGCCTACCGTACACACTGAGCGCTTCACCACTCAAGCAAGTACTCAAAGCAGTTGCCCATTGATGTTTCGGCCAATTCTGGTTCTTTGCAATCGTCTCAAATCGGTGAAGGTACGCGTCAAGGTCGTCCTTCCTTTCATCAAACGCGACGAGCAGCTTGCTTGGGTTCAAGCGGAAGCCATGATCTTCCCGTTCGCTGCTTTCAACTCTAGCTTGGACGGTAGTTTCACTTCGCTGTTGCAAACGGAGCCGCTCGAGTTCCATCTCGTGTTGCCGCTGCCGTTCCCTTTCCTCTCTTTCTTCTTTCAGCTGTTGCTCCTTTGCCTCTCTTTCTTCTCTCGCCCTTTCGGCTGTCAACTTTTCTCTCTCCAACTCTAACTTCAATTGTTGCTCTCTTTCTTCCTTGGCCCTCTCAGCTGCCAACCTCTCTCTCTCCACCACCTCTTTCTCCTTCTGGCTTACCCACTTCCGTAGTTCGGCGCCAGAAAGACCCATCTTCTCACCAAGAGCTACTAACTTTTCGAGATCCATGGTGTCTCGCAAATAAAGCCTGGCCGTGTGCAAAAAGTATCTACCTAAATCAGCCAATCGGAACACTCTCCTGCACTCGTTAACGAGAACACTGCAAACACACAAAATCGTTCCGATAGCACTATCAACAACTCGAGGCTCTTTCTCACTACTTTGGACACACTGTGCACCAAAAGGTCCTGTCGCGGACGCCAGATTAATTGTCACACACAGGTCCCGTTAATTAGGAAGGCGATCGCCGGGCTAATTCCAAGGGCCGAAGTATCAGCCCCCCGAACCGCACCACGAAAGCGTGGACAATTTAGAAGTGGTCCTTTTTGGCGCGCCAGCGGACGCCGGCTGTGGCCCAAAGAACAAGTCAGAGCCGAGAGTTGATAAACAAACAAAGTTATATTCTCAATAATGGCAGATCGAAAACAACACACGAGAATGCACACTCCACAATAGTTGCATACAATATGTCACCAATCAAACAACGTACTACACAGTACAATCAGCCACACTCGAAACAACGGACACAGACAACAATACGCACTACAATGCAGTCGCATGCATTGAACAACCAAGACACTTAAAGACTAAAGAGATAGAAAACCTATTCAGTCCAAAGTTCTTGGAACAAAAGTCCGGATGATACTCTTCCGAGAATCACTCACTCAAAGTCCAGTGTTGTTGTCGTTCCGCAGCCCCCTGAAGTTTCTCTTCCAGGAAACCTCACGCCTTCAATAGGCCACTCTCCAAGCTTCAAACTTCTTCGCCGGAAACACGTCGGCTTCACACACGCAGCTGTTGCCACGCGCCTTCGCTCGATAGTGGTAAACACACGCTCTTGCCGGTAGCTCTAGCCTTCACTCCTCAGGTGGAAATCCTCTTCTTCTTCTGCTTTGTCCCTACGGACAAAACCTTCGCCGACTACACGGTGGTATACCCTACGCGCTCAGGCGCTAACTTCCGTCTTCTCCTGCTCTCTCGTCTCGGCTGCTCGATTAAATACCTTCCGCCCGGCGTGACCACGCCTCTTTCGTTCTAGAAATTTCGCGGGCTTGTTCGGCCGCGGATGTGGGGTGAGGAGGTTCGTCGGCGAAGCCACGCTTCCAAGGGGAGAGCGCGCACCCGGGGAGCCTTGGATGTTTGTTTTCTTTTTTTTATTTTGACCTCCCAGCGTCTCTCCCGTGTGTTATCGCAAGAATTTGGCGGCGCGCCCATTTTTAGCGCTCGTTCTGTGACAGTCGAACTGGCGTCTATTTCGCACTTAAATGTGTGCGAGGCTTCCATGTAAATCGGAACCGCGTCGTTGACCGAAACACGCTTCACGTTTGATGTGCTGGCGTCTAATTCAGACGTGAGCGTCTGGGCGTCTGCCATGACAGTCGGAATCGCGTTTCTGCAAGGGCAGTTGGAACTAGTATGGTATGTGAGAAAAACGCGATGCATGTGATCGAACGTTAGATGGTAATTTCGAACTTTAATTCGCACATGAGCGTCGACTACGTCAGCAGTAGCGCGTATGTAGTGGTTGTTGAATTAAAAAAAACAGTCACTCTTCTGCAACTCTTACAGGAAGCATAGTTTGGCTCAGCTCTTACAGGGACAGATAAAGAGGGACGCAGAAAAGCAGAAGGGAAAGGTAGAGAAAGAGTGTGGCGGCAGGTTGTGGGTGCTGACGTACGATGAAACAGACAGAAAAACTCCGCGGATTCCATCGCGGGCCGTGCGTGCGTCACCGGCACGTCACCTACAGGCGTGCACGTCACCTACAGAGAGGAACCAACAGCGCGCGAGCAATCCAGACGCTGGTACTGGCGTCCTCCTCACACTCTTTCTTTTCCCTCTTTCGTGCGATGCGGCACCAGCAATTCCAAATACCCCTCCCGTGCGCTCGCGCCTCCCTCTCCACCTTTCACTGGCTGCAACGTTTGGCTGGCTGGGCGCCTCTCAAGGGCAGAAGTCAGAACTATCATCATGTCATACCAACTAGCCAAAGCTGCCACACTCAAAAGGTGAATGTCTGAAGGCAATGGTACCCTCCCTCGGTGCAAGAAATGTATTCGCATTTCCTCACAATTCCCTTCGGGGAGGAGGGGGCATTTTTGTTTTTTGCCTGCGTCCACACTCGATTCTTTTCCTCTCTTGAACGGAGCGCGTTACTCTCTCCACTTGTCTCCTACCACCTGCTTGCGCTCGCTCCCTCAATGCGCATGCGCGTCCCCTCTTTTCTCCTACGCTACCAGTCTCCTAACGCCGACGCAGCTGGGAGCGTGTGCCAACCTGCGTTCGCTCTCCTCTACATTTCTCCCCTCGGCGTCTCGCAAAGCCGGCGCAGGCAGCGTCTGCTAACGAGTTCTGAAAATACCGACTGCTCGCGCTGCACAACTGTTCCTTGGCCACCCCGTATATGTAGGCACTATAATCTTGATTTCCAAGGTAGTGCTGGTGATAAATTTTTCCTGTGCGTTGTTGAATAAAATTTTGCAGCGTGCGCGTTAGCTAAAGAATTACACAATCCCTCCCCGAAGGAGACCACGGGGTAGATATGGAACATCGCGGGTGTTTCCAACACAGCGTCCACGCGATGCGTGGTAACGTACCAAGTTAACAACATTATAATACGCAAGGTTCACCGCAAAGGTAACACCGCCAGCCGGTAAACACTACCGTTAAAAACAGCGTTGAAACTCTCCGCGGTGCTCCGCATCGCCCCATAGCTCCCTTTAGGGAGATGGTGTAATTTAACGCGAAAGCATTAAATAGCTCGTTTATTCAGGTGTCGGTGGCGGCGTCGTCCGTTGTGAGCGAAAAATCATCTTATGCGGGACAGAAAAATCGAGAATGATGCAAATAAAATATACAAAGAAATCCTGCATGGGCAAGAAGAGTGGAGATTGAAACCGGGTCGTTTGTGTCTAAGTGGGGGATCGAACCCGGACTGTTTACGAGGCAAGGGGGTGTTTTACCTCAGAGCCACGTGTCTGCTCGGAAACTGAGTGAAAATGACTTCCTCTGGTTGTAAATGCAGTGAAAGTAACTTGCATACTTTGTAACCGCATGAGTCCTGTTTACATGCTTCACAGTGCAACATGTAATATCGCAGTAATAATGCGTGGTACTAGCATACATTGCGATCAGGCGTCAGGACATGTGATTATGACGACGTCATGGACGAAAGCGGGCCACCCACTAAGAAAGGCACACACGTTACTCACACACGTGAATAGGCACACACACGTGTCTAGGGTACCGGATTGTCAAGGGTACCGGATTTGGCGAATAGGTAGCCATTTATTGTTACGTATACTGCGCACTGCTTAAAAGACGAACACTATGGATGAAGGCCTAGACGGACGCCTAGTGTCCGTATAGGCCTTCATCCCTAGTGTTCGTCTTTTAAGCAGTGTGCAATAACGTAACAATGCCTATACTTGACCGGAGATGTATTGAAAATTACTGCAAAAATCCTAGGAACACACACTGAAAAATATCACAGTCATTTGGTGTCCATCGCACGTAGGGCTAGAAGGTAATGAAAGGGCAAATTTAGTATTCCAGCAGCGACAGGGACTCTCGAAGGACTTCTATAGTCACCCCGCGCGACATCCCGGAGGCACAAAGAAAAGAAAGGTGAGAATTCAGCCTACCACATCTCAAACTTGATATCGGGCAGGCTATAGGGACTGGCACTGGTTACCAACTAACACGTACTTCAATCTATTAATCCTCAAAAAACACATGTCACAGCTTTGGCGCAAAGGCGAAGCAATGAACGCGATAGCAACAAATTGGAAGGTCACGCGCAGAATGGCAAGCAGATCAAAACGTGCCCCGCGTGCACGCACAAATGACGCACGAAACGTACTCACAGGTACAGATGAACGCGAATAAACTTCTCAGTTGTTACTTCGCTGTGTCTGAAAAGCACGCCCTTTTCGCTAACGGAGGCTGTGCAACGATTGCAGTGACCTTTGTGCGCCCCGTAACAACAACAGAATTGTTCCAAGCGTAACGCCAGCCAAGACGTATGATCCTCCCCACCGGAGAGATAAGTGTGCGTGAGTGATCGTCCACTCACCTCATGTCCGCGAGCCAAAGTACGCGTGAGAGATGAGAGCCGCTATGCGCTCATTGCGCCATCTTGCTGATAATGCTGAAACCACAATAGCCCCGCCCCCCTCCCGAGATGCCCGCCAACAGCGGTAATTGGTAGGTATAAATAGCTTGCCGTTTTAATGTACAAGGAGGTACTTTTCGGTGGCTCAGTCGTTAACGCCTCACATTCACGTCGCGGAGGTACCACATTCGATTCCGCGTGCCATAGTACTTTTTCTAGATTTTTTCTTTCCTGCATTTTTATATATATAGATACGTATACATATACGGTGCATGACGTCGACGCCAGCGGCGAAATCCAGCCGAGAGTGCCCATATAATTTCTAACGCAATAAAATCCATCCAACGCAGTACCCCGACAGATGTCCGTGGTGTTGGGAGCGGCCATCTCTCACCCACATAACGTGGACGTGTAGACTCAGGCCACCCAAAATTAATTCACCCTTATTAGGGAGGAACACATTTGACAGGCAGTGGGAGGTCTGGCTTGCGAGAAAAGATAAAGAGAGCCAAGTTGCTGTGCTCGAACAGGCCTAGCGAGCCGCAAATGCGAGTGGGGGCTGTGGATTAAGCGACCCACCCACCTTCGCCCTAGTTCCCATTAGTACAACAATGTTTTTACTGCTACTTCTACCTTGGGATTTTAACAGGTCTCAGTTCCACGTCGTGCATTCGCATTAAACGATACGAAACGACACACACATTGAATAGTAAAATATACAACAGACCGCATTATACTTATTCGTTCAGTCGGCACGCCATCAATAAACTGATAAAAAGGGCGGTGTTGAAGCTATACTTCCACGCTGAACAGATTGAGTAATCTTCTCCTGTTTGGCTACGGACAGCGTGTACCAGGCCATTATGCAAAAGTTGAAAAAAAAAAGATTGTCTCCTGGCAAGTGGGCTACTTGAGAAATGCAAAAGAGGCGTATTGAAATTTCAAAATAGTGAAAGATTGACATAAAATATTTTGTTTTCACTTGTCAAGCTGATCTGTTGTAGAAATACAACGTGAAAATGAACGAAAGTCGCCCCGCCGCGGTGGTCTAGTGGCTAAGGTACTCGGCTGCTGACCCGCAGGTCGCGGGTTCAAATCCTGGCTGCGGCGGCTGCATTTCCGATGGAGGCGGAAATGCTGTAGGCCCGTGTACTCAGATTTGGGTGCACGTTAAAGAACCCCAGGTGCTCGAAATTTCCGGAGCCCTCCACTACGGCGTCTCTCATAATCATATGGTGGCTTTGGGACGTTAAACCCCACAAATCAAAATGAACGAAAGCCACAAAGCATGAAAAAATGTGTTGTGCGCATCTAAAAAAAAAAAGTGAGTGCGCTTATCTAATATTTTTGAAGTTCGGCATCACGAAGGTCTTTCGAGGGCACTGAAAACAGGCGTGCCCGTGCAGGTTCATCGGAGATCGAAGTATATACTAAATGAAAAACAAGGGCGTCAACTGGTGTTGTATTCAGGCAACATCGACTTCCGCGGTGTGTGTCGTCACATCCGCCGATATCTGCGGCAGTAATATCGTACATTCGCGCGTGTATATACAGGCTTCTTTATTTCGACAGATTGCACTTGGGCACAACGGGACGGCTTGTAGATGGTACACAAACAAGGGACTTATACTCCCGCACAATGTATGCATAGTCTATGCCTCGCCTTCACGAAAGCAGATGTCGTAAAAATGCGGCACCCCTCGATGTCAGCAAATCAGGTACATCTTTCCTTCTTTGACATAAACGGCTGCTTTCATCTCGTAAGTAAACGTACACTCGCGTCGTGATCAAAATATACCTGCCTTCATTGACGTTGATATCCAAGATAGATATTCCCGTTGCCTGAAAAAAAATGCTTGCAGACGACAGACTCACGCTTCGGGAGCAAGGATCAACAAATAGCCGCTTTCACAGAACACCCGCAGTTCTATGCACTTGTGCTTATTGGTCAGTAATCAAGATCCGTTGCCTGGAGACCCAACAAGTTTTTCGTAATTTTCGGTGGAAAAAATAATTGCCGCACAGTGTACCCCTGTGTTTGCTCATAGCGTAGGCGCTTTCTGCTAGGCAAATCTACCCACGGTACATTTTCTTGTTATAGCCGTACGCGAATAGCGTTTAACAGCCTTGTAACCAACAAGACACTCTCACGTGTCTAACTTACAAAATATGCCTATGAAAGTTACTATTAGAAAATTTTTCTTCATTTTATTAATCCTGCAATGTACACTTGCGAGGAGTGATACGACATATTCCACCATTCTAAGCGTAATGAACGCATCGAAATAGTTTCCATGCCACCCATTGTTACTGTGCTCCTTCTCAGACAGAGAAGTCCTTATACGGAACCTCAACCGCCTTCCCATTTCCGTCAAGTTCCTCGCTGCATATTTCACAAACATGCGGCGAATTTTGCCGATACAGTGAGCGCTGCAAGCCCCCTTAAGTTCCCTGGCGTTTATGCGTGGAGTGAGCCAGAGAACCTTGCGAATTGTCCTGTTGTTCGGTCTCCTCAGGCCGTGGCGGGCAGCGTCCCCGATGGTGCCGCCAGGCGGAGCGTTGAAGACTTCGCCGATTTCGTGTTAGACTGTCGATTGTTTTTCTTGCTCGATTCCTGGCGCAAACTGCCCGTACATATTAAAAAAAAACAAATCAAAATATCCTTATATGAGCGTCGCAACCAATTCTCTTTCATATCGACGGAGTCGCATAGCGGGAGCTTCAGCGAATTTGAGACTGAGTACTTAGTTCGTACTGTGGTAGCATGCCACCGTCGCCGATATAAATGTCCCAGCAGATCGGTATCGCCGTTGTGCATCGAGAAAAAGTGTACGGGCGTCACAGTCGTTATCTGAAGAGAGATATGAAAATAGATTTCCCAAAGGACGCACGTTCCGAGTAATATTGAAACCTGACGGTGGGCCACGAAGAAAACCGCGATTGAAAGCAGAACAGTTGGCGCTGCTCGACGCATACACATCACTGAACAACACCATTCGCGAAGCAACAAATGCACAAGTATAGTGCATTACGTGTTAATGCGCGTTGACTCGTACATTCCTCCGACGCGGGGCACTGATACATCAGCGCCTAATACATTTCTTGAGGCACAATATTCGCCAGCACCACTGTGTTTCTTCACCGCAATGTGAACCGTTTCCTAAATCAGGTTCATCGATTCCTGGCGTTCCCTCATTTTGTTGCGGACGACACTCTCAATTTGCTGCAGAATTCTGACACTCTACCTACACATCCGCTCCAGTCTTTTTTAGAGAAGACACACCCAGCCCCGTGAATCCAACGTGTCGCTCTTCTTCGGGTCAAGTTTCCTGGGAAGGTCTCTATAGCTCCATCGTTGGACAACTTTCCGAAGCTTAGCCACCTGGGTTTTAGGTATGATATGATACTGATGGGTAACTACGTCCAGTCCAGCATTACGGCCATCCGATCGGCACCCGAGGCTGTCAAGGTGATTGACTCCTTTCCAGATTTGTTTCACCTAATCCGCGATGGTGCATTGATTCCTTTCTATATATATACGAACAGTATTGGTTCGATAAGCTCCTATTCACAACTGACCTATACTAACTGCTCATGTGCACCGTCGTATTCTGACAGCGGAAGTAGGAAGATTTTTGAGTACAGTTTCCGCCGGAAAAGACATTTCTGAATGCTACTGTAAAGCACAGGCTAAAACACACGTCACCCTGTCTGTGTGCAACGATGAGGAAGTGGAAATAGCCTCGCAGTGGAAGCTTGTCCCCGGTGAGCACTACGTGACGTCGTTGCAAGCAGCTGCGATACACGTCACGAATCCACTTAGGTAAAAAAAGAAGCCCATTTTTTTTTTTTCATGGTGTGATCTGTGACAATAATGATGTGTTACTACTTTGTAAGAATGCGTTATTTCCCAACCATCAAAAGAAGACAGAGATTCGGAGCAAAGCCCTAGCGAGTTGATAGAGTTCAATCAAAGACAAAAAAGAAGCTGAGATGACGCGATACAAAGTGTGTTGAAGCAGTCAACGGAGTCTCCGGGTATTAACGACAAAAAAAATTAGCTTGTCTCACGTGCAATGGGAATCGATAATATGCAAAGCACTCGAAGCACTGTGGTGTAATTTTTTAATTGAGCGAAACATTACAAAATGTCGCTGAATATACGTACAAATTTTGTAAGCACAGACACGTTGAACAGTCTAATATGTTTTCCATAATCAGTTGTAGATCGCTGCGTAACTACACCAACAGCAACTGGGTCATTACCAACACCAGAAGCTGTAAGCTGATATGTAGTGCTTGTTCTTGAGAAGGTGGTGACCGTGGATAGTGATACGTAGACCAAGATCCGTGGATGGAGCTTATCTACAATTGACGTTAACCTGACGTCACGCCTGCATTATAGAAAAAAATGTGTAATCTTAATAGCCAGCGTTACATCCACTATTGATTTTCACCAACAAGCGTGAGCTCTTTTTCTAAAGGAGTTCCGAGACATATTATAGCCTTGTGGTAGAATACTTGATCACCACGCAAAAAGTTTCAGTTCGATTCTGGCTGGAACCATGGTATTTATTCTTTGCATTCGTCGGGTCAGCACTGCCGATGTCAATTTTTCTTGAAGTTCTCACAATAATAGTACCGATGAGTGTTCGTCCCACTCCTGGGATGATATAAGCTGACACCTATAGCTGTGGCGCAAACCCGCGTCGTACACTGGTATGTACCACACACGCGTAATAGCAGCATTGATTAAAATGGCCACAACAAAGAGCACGGCGTCACAAACACACGCGCGTCATTTGCGACGGTTTTCAGGAGAACAGCTGGATGGATGGATGAATGGATATGGCTGTACCCTTTGGATCGGGCGGTGGCTATAGCGCCAACAAGCCGTGCGAACACGACAGCGCCACCACTCAGACAACATTTCAACAGTGCAAGCGACGTCAGTCAGCGTCATTGCAGCGCTATCTTTTTGACATCTCTACGTTGCGCCTCCCACAGGTGTGTTCGTGGGTGTTTGTCCTCTTTCGGGGCAAGCTTTTTCGTTTTGCCTGAAGCACTGTCATGGTACCAGTGTGACTGTCAAACGTTTCCCACGGTGGACGCAATCAGCAGGTTCTTTGCACATAAAATTAGTTGGACAGCTTGCATTAGTATAGTGCACTGCTGAAGCCATAGAGGACCTTGTGATTACATAGCATCTTCCAACCTTTTACGTGCCTCGTCTACTCAGTCTGCCCGGTCTGCTTCGGAGTGAAAACCGCGTCAGTTTGGTCCTAATATGAATGGTACTACCTAGTGAGGGCTTAATAACGTAAAACTGGACAGTTTTTCTTCATTGGCAACATACTAATTAAATGGTAATAATTAGTTCCATTGTAATTAGAAAGGTATTCAATATTACTAAGGTTTAGCGTAATCATATCTGGCATCATATTAATTAGTCATTTTTGGTGCGTATGGTCTTGATTTGATTCGTTATGATTATTCTACTATTATTAGTGTCACGTCCAGTAGCACGGTTTTAGTTTTACACGGTTTCATTAGCATGACCTTACCGTGATCTGGCTTAATTAGCTTGGTCATAGCATGTCCTTACTTTGTTAGCTATTGGTATACCGCCCACCCAATTATCTAATCAGACCGGCGCACGTGCTTGGAGAGCTAGCAGATGTAGACGACAAAGAGGGCACGCGCTGGCCAAGCAGCCCGCTAGAATGTACACGTCGACCATGATCACTATGCAAGTGGCCTCAGTGAGTGGTGCAGCGATGTTTTATAAGGCGCACGGACAAATGCCACGGTGCTCATTATTTTAAAAAGGTACTTAAGGGATGCGTCAAAAGCTTGAAAATGAATTTAGGCAGACCTTGCCTCTAAAGAACAATAATAGTAAGAGTTTGTAACACCTTTCTTGCGTCGGTGCACTTCTGAACTCCTGCAGGGGAAAGACAAGCAAATGAAAGACCACACAACTTAGCCGACCACCTTTGACGTGAGACCGCATTCAAGCGCAATCAATAGACAGCAGCGCACGCTGAGGCATAAATTTGATGTATTCGTAGTGCTAGTTAATTCCAAATGGCTTGGGGCCAGAGCTCGGAATGATTCCTGGCCGAATTAGGGCCATCCTGCCTTGTAATTCCGATTTCGCAACCACGTTTTACTCTTGAAAGCGAATATCAAGCGTCTTCAGTATTTTTATTGTAGGATTCAATATCGTAGGATTTTGATAATATGCATATGATTGCACCCGTAGGCAGATGATGTTTCATGTCCTTCATAACAAATTATGCAGAAAAAAATCGCGCGTTGATGTATGCTGTCGGGTGGTGCGCCGAGAGTGCGTCACACCGCATGCTTCTTTCCAGATACCAGCACAGCCGTCTCCTTTTTGCCATTGCGGAAGCCGGACTTGCCAAGCGTCACAGAGAGCTCTCGCGACCAATGAACATACCTGAAGCAGCTATCTCGGACCAAATAGAGCTTTATTACGCTCCTTTTGTGTATGGCTGCGCTGCTCTACCTTTAGAATTCCTTTCCAAACAACGCTCGCCAAGGCTTGCCAGAGACGTTTACTAAGTTTCTGTCGGATGTACCGATAAATACGTGGCATGTTGTTTCCGGACTATGACTTCAAATTTACTAGTGAAGAATACTGCTTGCACGTGATGTCGTGTGTGGACGGAAAGGCTCGCACACTCTTGCAGTTGACTGAGCTCTATGTCTCGGGGAATGAGTGCTGTTACAAGTTAGATTCGTCGCCTGCCTTACTGTTCTTACCATGTTGCCGTAGCACTTATTAGCACTAATACTGACAGCAATTTACCAGAAAATGCGCAGTGAATTTAGCCGCAATAAAGCACTTGCCCGCCATCACAAGCTTAGTTGTCTAGATACAGGTAACGTATTGAGACAAAAACGGCCACGAGACCCGTATAATTTACATTTGCATACAAGTATATCTAGACGATCACTCCCTGCAATACCGATTTACGCTGACCAAGGCATGTATCCTTTAGAGCACGTCCAGGATCAGCGTATGGCATTGAAAAGATAGCGTCGGGTATACTTTGTGAGGGTTTCCGAAGGCAACGATGACTAAATTTAGTTAACTTGATTAGTACGGTGTATTTCAATTTCCACTGCGGTGTATTAGTGCATTGTATTTTCCAGCAAACTGATTCGAAGCTCAGGTGAAGAGTTTCGGCGAAGCTTTAAGCAAACAGTAGCTCTGCGGTGAAGGATGTTGTTCCTTGCTCCTGCACTTCCATGTGACCGGGCTTCAATCATAATGTCCTTAGCCGCACTTCTCTTTAGCTACCCTGTGTACTGTATAGGGGCTCAGGGCTACTAAAGCTGTTCTCACAGCTTTTACCTGCATGCCCTCCTCGTAAAATGTCCTTGTTGCGGAATGAAAGTTCAATTTCAATTTCAATTCCAATACAATTTCAATACAATTTCAATACAATTTCAATATCACATCTGTCCCCAGTCAGCTCAAGCTGCCTTTGAGATGCATTGCAAGGTTCTCAATTGCTTTTGGCGATTCTCCTCTCTATTGTTGAGTGCAATAGGGAAGGCGATGTGGATTGTGAAACTTGCTCGCGTACCGCACTGGTAAAACTGGAATGTACGATGACATTTGTTTCACGGGAAATCAGATTGTCCACTGCCTTATACGACCGCGCTCGCCCTTATCATTGCACTGCGAGTGCCTATTGCCATGCGTTTTCAGTGTTACTTTTGCAGAGTGTTGGTTGCCCGTATTCGTGAATTCGGCAAGTGAGAACATTAGGAATACAATATAATTGCTTTTCATCGTGACCAAAAGATGTGAGTGGATTGATCTGCACACGAGGTGCACCCATGATGTAGTGCGAAGAATTTATTTATTTATTTATTTATTTATTTATTTATTTATTTATTTATTTATCGTACCATCAGGATATAAATACATTATGGAGGGGGTGGGGTGTACATGGTACATCTGATCAAGAATACCGGAGCTCAAAAACTTTGCGCAGCGCATTTATGATGCGGGAACGACTCTGTTCATACACTAGACATTTGAATGTGATGGAAGGGTGTGCATGCAGCTTCCTTCTACTATAAGCAAATACACACGATAGTGCGGTATCTGCACGAACTTGTACACTACATACATTACATTTATTTGGGGCACGTTTGCTAACAGTTGGAAGTCTTTTTTTTTCAAGGCAAATAAACCTCGATATAACAAAGTCAACAAAACTTAAATCGGTTAATTCATTATATCAGACATTTGAGTCTTATATACTGCATCAACAATTTTGTGCGATTGTTCATGTAGTAGCTGACGACGATGAGCCATTATGCCTGAAGTGGGTATGCGCCTCTCTTAACAAGTCAAGAAGAACAAGATTTTGTGATGGGTTGGAGCATTGGACGACCCACTCGTTACGCTGTTCGCATTGTGTGAGGACTGGTTTTTCTTTCACTGTTTCAAAACGCCTTATAAGTCATATTAACGCGATTGCTTTCCCGGCATTATTGAGCCTTTCTAAGGCAAGTTTGGCAACAAGTCCGAAGCACCGGTGTGGCTCAGTGGTAGAATATTGGGCTCGCAAACAGTGGAGCCGGGTTCACGCCCTACTATATATGTCTTAGTTACTAGGTTATTTTTCTAATTTCGTGTGATGTGGTTACGGACACCGGCGGCAAAGAACTAGGGCGCTGCGCGTGACCAGAGTTGTGATCTCATAAGAGCTTTCGTTGTAATACGCAATTGCGTTCGTCACAGTGAGGTTTCATTGTTGTGTGTTTCATTTCTTTTACAATATATGTGAGGACACCGTCACAGCACCGTGTCAAAACCTCACAAGGTGTGGCGTCTTGATCGTGATTAATCCACCATTGTGATCTATAAAGCTCGTAGTGCTCGATTATATACTTTCACTAAACACATGCAGAATTGAATCCCGCGGTGGTCTAGCGGCTATAGGTACTCGACTGCTAATCCGTATGTCGTGGGATCGAATTCCGGCGGCGGCAGCTGCTGCAGTTTCGATGGAGCCGAAAATGCTGTAGGCCCTTGTGCTCAGATTTGTGGGCACGCTAAAGAACCCCAGGTGGTCGAAATTTCCGGACCTCTTCAGTACGGCGGGTGTGAAACCCCACATATTGAGCATCGAATCCCAGCTGAGGAGCTCTACATTTCAATGAGATATTATGTTTGAGGCCCGAGTGAATTACGGCATTCATTACGGCAGTAATTTAACCCCCGCCTGATCTCATGAACACTCTTTCACTCGAGGCGTGGAAAAATGTATACTCAGCAACCCGAGACTCGACATGCTGTAGCGATCGGGCTATGCCTTGACCCAGCGAGTCATTTGCCACGCCGGATTAGTGCAAAAAGGACAGTCTCGCCACGTCTGGACGGAGGAAGCAACAGAGGCCGGCCCCACGAGACGTCGCTTGCTGATTGACAGCGGCGCCAACGGGATGGAATGTCGCCAAAGAGGGTTTTGGAGCCGCCACTCTATCTCCCGCCTGGGCCAGTCACGCATCGTTGGCGCGTTAACCGGCAGACGACGACGGCGCTGGTCAAAGGGCTCTCCCCAGAGAATTCCACGAACCTGGCACCTCTCAAAAGGCCGCTCAAAGCTCTCCCCTAGTCCTTGGCTCGACGGAGCGACGGCGATCGGCCCCGCTACCCGCAGACTGCGGTCGCCGCGACCCGCAACAACTGGTGGCAGCGGTGGGATGTGAGCCTGGAGGACGGAGAATGAACAACACGCCGAGATCATGGAGACTGGCAGCTGTGGACTGGTGAGTGCTGGCTTTGGTTTTTTGTTGCCAGGCTGATAAGATAGAAGTGCAATCTTTTCGCTGGTAGAGGCTACCACAGAAGCAGTTGTTTACGGAACTTCTGGGTAGAGAGTGAGCTTCACCACACTAGTTCTCTGTCATGGATTTGAAGCGTTTGTTGAAGAATCAGCTCCTGATTCTGGGGGAGGAGCTGGGAGCAGAAGTAAATGCGGGGATGAAGAAAGACGCAATTGTTAGCGCTATCGATGGCTTGAATCTGAGCAGTGAAGATATTAAAGAAATGTGGAGCGAGATTCAAAAGCGTGAGGAACAGGAGCGTCAGCTAAGGCAAAAAGAAATGGAGATAGAACAGTTGCGACTCGAAGTGGAAATGAGGAAGATGGCAGGGGTCCAAGGAGTGGAGGTAGAAGGCAGACAAAATCTTTGTGATTTATCTAAACAAATGCAACCCATCAAAATAGGGCAAGATGTGGGCCTCTTTCTTGTGAACTTTGAGAGAACCTGTGAAAAATCGAAGCTTGGTCGTAGCACATGGGCTCGAAATTTGTTAAGTTTGCTGCCATGTGAAGCAGCGGATGTAATCACGCGGCTTCCGGTGGAGGATGCGGACAACTATGACAAAGTGAAGGATAGCCTTCTAAAGAGGTTCCGACTTTCGCCAGACGCGTTCCGCCAGCGGTTTCGCAATCTGACAAAGAAGCAGGGCAGCACGTATTCTGAGTTTGCCTACGAGTTGAAGGTCAACTTAATAGAATGGATGAAAGGAGCCAACGCTTTTGGGAACTTCGAAATGGCTCTTGAAGTAGTGGCTCTCGAACAGTTTTTTTCAAAACTTTCCGAGCCAATGAAGCTCTGGATCCAAGATAGAACCGGCGTAAAAACAATACAGGCAGCGGCCGACTTTGCTGACGAGTACGCGTCACGTCGGGGAGAAAGAGACGAGGTTCCTCCAACAAAAGCGGGAGATAAAGGGAAACCTTGGACGGTGAAGCAAGGAGCTGGCGCAGGTACGACTGCACAGAAAAAGACAGACTTCGCTGCAAGTGGTCAAGGATCACAAAACAAACAGGGGGGAAAGGTTTCGGGGGATTCTTCCAAAAAGAGTCCTTTTGAGGCTCGGAAACCACCTACTTGCTACAAATGTATGGAGGAAGGGCATATTGCCGTAGGTTGTCGTAGGCCCAGGCCAGCCTTTTCGTACACTTCTGACTCAGCCACTAGCGAGGAGCTTCTTAGTCCGTACCTTTTTAACCTAACAGTGAACGGAAAGCCGTGCTACGTCTTACGAGACAGTGGGGCAACCATGGATCTGGTGCACCCGGACTATGTGGCACAAGCAGACTACAACGGCAAGTGTGCATAGATTAAACCAGTTTTGGACGATGGAAGCATTTGTCTTCCGGTAGCTCGAGTAATTCTGACAGGACCGTTCGGAGAAGTGGAGACGGAAGCGGCGGTGTCAGACAAGCTGCCCCCGCAGTATACCCCTATTTGTTCTCGAATCGGACCGACCGTCTGCTGAGAGAACAAGGGAAAAGTTTTCACGAGGGAACAGTACAAGCCTTGACACGAGCTAAAGCACGAGCGTTAGCAGCCGAACTAGAGCGGCAGGAACCGAGTTTTACCGGAAGTCCCGCAACACCAGCTATAGTCAGCGCAGTTGAGCCTGCTATCCCGTCGCCTACTGAAAAAGAAAGAGAGGGGTCAGAGAAGCAGACTAGCACTGATACAGCGGAAAGGGAATCGGAGGAGGGGCTGCTCGCGTTGCCGGTATCAAAAGCACTAAACAATGTACTGGGGAAAGTGACAAGAGACGAGCTCATCGAGCAGCAAAAAAGCGATCCTAGCCTTAAGGAGATTTGGAACATCGTCAGGGAAGGGGTGGCGAGGAAGAATGTCAGTTTTCCTGTCAAAGATGGCATCTTGTACCACCACTACCGGACTGCAAAAGGTCGCACGTTCGACCAGATTGTAGTGCCGGCTAAGTATCGGTCTGACATTGTGGATCTCTGTCACGGAGTTGGTTGGTCGGGGCATTTAGGAGCTCGGAAGACCAAAAATAGGCTCCTAACGGAGTTTTATTGGCCGGGATGCTTCAAAGAAGTTGAGAAGCACGTAAGAGCGTGTGACACCTGCCAGAGAGTGGGAAAACCGCACGAGAAGGGAAAGGCACCACTTAAGCTTGTTCCGCTCATTTCGGAGCCATTTCGCCGGCTGGTAATAGACGTTGTGGGACCACTCCCAGTGACAAAGTCAGGCTACCGGTATTTGCTTACCGCCATTTGTCCAGCAACCAAATTTCCTGAGGCGATCCCAATGAAGGAGCAAAGCTCCGTAGAGGTAGTCAACGCCCTACTGTCTATTTTTTCGAGAGTGGGCTTTCCTCAGGAGATACAGTGCGACCAGGGCTCAGTATTCACCAGCGTTCTCACTACGGGATTCCTGGAAAAGTGTGGAATGAAAATAATTCACAGTTCCGTGTACCACCCGCAGTCCAATAGTGTAGAGCGGTGTCATTCCGTGATGAAACGAGTTCTGCGAGCCCTTATATTTGAAAGGAAGTGTCAGTGGGATGCTTGTCTTCCGGCAATGCTGTTTGCGCTGAGATCGGTCACTCATGAAGCGACGGGTTTCAGCCCGGCGGAGCTGGTTTACGGACGGACGCTCAGGTCTCCACTGCGACTTTTGCGCGAAACCTGGGAGTCGAAGAGTACCGACCCTACGGTGGTCGAGTACATTCTGGAATTGCTGGAAAGGCTGTGGCGTGCTCGCGACCTTGCTGAGGCGAACATGAGAGAGGCGCAAAATAGAGCCAAGAGCTACTACGATCGAAACGCGAAACTGAGAGCTTATCAGGAAGGCGATCAGGTAATGGTCTTGCGCCCCTCGCGAGCAAATAAGCTGAAAATTCAATGGGAGGGGCCCTTTCGGGCTGTGAAAAAGCTCTCGGACACAAAGTACGCACTGGAACGTAAAGGAAGACGCCGAGAGGTTGTCATTTACCACCACAATTTAATGAAGAGTTATGTGGGAGAAGTGCAGAAAGTGAACTTGGCTCTTAACAGCACGGAGGAGCTAGCACCTGATATTCCAGGCTTGGTGGGGGTTGAAAGATCAATGGATGTTACCGATGTCATGAAAGCCGTAGCACCGGTCGAGGGCTTGACTGAGAGGCAGAAAGTCGACTTACGCAACTTATTGTCAGAACACATCACTGTTTTCTCGGAAAGGCCAGGGCGAACTGAGGTTATCACTCATGACATTGAGCTAACTTCTGACACCACTGTGAAGTCGAGGCCGTATAGACTAGCCCCGAGACAGCAGGAGATCTTGAAAAAAGAAGTAGATCGAATGCTCGAGCTTAAGCTTATCGAACCTTGCGAAAGCACCTGCACGTCCCCTATGATTCTCGTTGAGGTTCCGGGAAAGGATCCACGGCCTTGCGTGGATTACCGCAAACTTAACGCGATCACGAAGGACCAAACCTATCCTATACCCAACGTAGAGGAGCTGGTGGAAAAAGTGAGCGCCGCTAAATACGTCTCGACTTTGGACTTAGTAAGAGGCTATTGGCAAGTTCCAATGACTAAACGAGCTAGTGAGTATGCGGCCTTTGTGGCGCCGACGGGCACATTTAGGCCCCTAGTTCTGAGCTTTGGCCTTAAGAACGCCCCCTTTTGCTTTTCAAGGCTAATGAACCGAGTTCTGCAGGGGCTGAAGGCTACGCCGTTCCCTACTTAGACGACATCGCTATTTATTCCAATACATGGGAAGATCACCTGTACCATCTTAGCGATGTCCTTAGACGTTTGACGCACGCTGGACTGACAGTGAAGCCTGCTAAGTGCCAGCTGGCTCGCGCCGAAGTACGGTACCTAGGGCACGTGGTAGGGCAGGGCAGGAGGCGACCTGATGAGTTGAAAGTAGAGGCGGTTAGCGAGTTCCCGCAACCAGAAAGCAAGACGGCTATCCGCTCATTTTTAGGCCTGACAGGGTATTATCAGCGCTACATCCCTCAGTACTCGGAGGTAGCCGCTCCGTTAACGGATGCACTGCGCAAGAATGCTCCAGAAAAAGTAGTTTGGAGTGCGGAAATGGAGGGCGCCTTCCAGGGGCTCAAAGCGGCTCTTGTTAGCTCACCCGTACTGCATGCACCGAACTATGATCGTCCCTTTATTGTGCAGTGCGATGCCAGCAACAGAGGCTTAGGAGTAATACTGTGCCAGGAGGATGAGAACGGGAACGAGCACCCTGTGTTGTACGCCAGCAGGAAACTCTCTGTTCGTGAGGAGGCCTACAGTGCTTCGGAAAAAGAATGTGCCTGCATTGTGTGGGCTACCCAAAAATTAGCCTGCTACCTCTACGGAACTTCTTTTGTCTTCGTCACTGACCACTGCCCACTGACATGGCTATCGCAAATGTCGGGAAAGAATCCACGACTACTACGTTGGAGCCTTGCGCTTCAGGAGCTTAACTTCACTGTGAAGTATAAGAAGGGTTCCGCAAACGCCAATGTTGACACATTAAGCAGAGCTTTTTAGCTTTTCTTTTGATTTTGCTTTCTTTTGTGTTCAGTTGAGGGGCGTTTTTCCGTAATGATTCAAGGGGTAATTGGAGTAATCGAAATTTTTTAGCTATGGGCAAGAGTATTAGTGTGGTTGCCATTAAAAAAAAAGCGTAGGTGCATTGTGGCACATTTGAAAGACCGGCCTGGTTGCCGAAAACTCATTGCCGGCGCTTGCTGGTTCTAGCGGTGGGTCTTTGTGGTTTAAATGGTGTTGGGAGACTGCGGTTACTGTGATCTCTCCCGTCGAGCAGCTGATACTACCCGACGTCCGAGATCTTCCCGTCGGCGGAGGAGCTGTAGCGATCGGGCTATGCCTTGACCCAGCGAGTCATTTGCCACGCCGGATTAGTGCAAAAAGGACAGTCTCGCCACGTCTGGACGGAGGAAGCAACAGAGGCCGGCCCCACGAGACGTCGCCTGCTGATTGACAGTGGCGCCAACGGGATGGAATGTCGCCAAAGAGGGTTTTGGAGCCGCCACTCTATCTCCCGCCTGGGCCAGTCACGCATCGTTGGCGCGTTAACCGGCAGACGACGACGGCGCTGGTCAAAGGGCTCTCCCCAGAGAATTCCACGAACCTGGCACCTCTCAAAAGGCCGCTCTAAGATCTCCTCGTGGGAACGCAGCCCGCGGCCGGCATCAAAGGGGTCGAGGCGCCCGTGAGTCTTCCGCCCTCCCCCTCCCTGTTCTACGGCAGCGCTGCGACTAGTGGCAAGAGTGTGTGTGTATGTGCAAGCCTGTGTTGTGCCTCTATGAACAGACATGATGGGCGGTACTTCAATGAGAGGAACTGCCACCTCACCATTGGTCCGCATTGTTTTATATAGTGATCCCCAACCTAGGGACCTAGGGAACGGGGGTCAACAAAAAGGGCGTGGAGTGCCTCGCCCAACGTTCTTCTCTTCTCTTCTGTCATCTCAACAACTCACTGTAAAAATGTAAATAAATCCGTTAAGTTTGCTCAAAGCAAACTCCCCTAGTCCTTGGCTCGACGGAGCGACGGCGATCGGCCCCGCTACCCGCAGACTGCATGCGGTCGCCGCCATCCGCAACAATGCAGCTCCAGGTCACACAACGAGCTGGCAGCCGGGTATGGCCTCACTGCCATCCCCCCACGAAAAAAAAAAAGAAATCTTTTTCACATTAAACAACGTTGCTTCTCCCAATATCGTGGTGGAAACCTTTTTTGGAGCTGTCTCTCACACTCTATTTTGTCCTCGTTCGCTCTATCGGCTACGCCGACCACGACGGAAGCCGCTCAAGGCAGTAACGGGAGCCTCGGATATGCGCTCTAAAACGAAAAAAAAACTAACAAAAAAAGGCAAGTGCCGTAGCACACATACCGTAAATGTGCCTAGTTAAGCCTCTTTTATCAGGGCCTGCCCTGCGGGCTGTGATCCGGTGAGTAGCGCGAGTGCGCTTAGAAACGCGCATCCCTAGCAAACGCTTATCAGGCATGACGATAGTTATAGCGCGAGTACAGAACGACGACACATAGACAAGAAGGACACGAAGGACATTCTTGTCTCTGTGTCGTCGTTCTGTACTCGCGCTATAACTATCGTCAATGCCATACCCACTATCCCAAGCTGCCACGCATATCCGGCGTTTGGAGCAGGCCTTGATCTATACGACAGTGTGATATAAAGCGGCTAACTTTACTGCTATTGAAATGTCTATTTGTGCTGTCAATGTGATAGAGGCTGTTTGTTACGTCGCACTTTAAGGGTTTGCGTAAACCAAAGGAGTTATTCCAGATTTGGGTGCACGTTAAAGAACCCAGGTGGTATAAATATCCGGAGCCCTCCACTACGGTGTCTCTTATAATCATGGTGGTTTTGGGACGTTCAACCCCACATATCTATCTAAAGGAGTTATTCGGCGAGTCATGTTTCACCGTCCTGCACGCGTGTGGAGTCTTGTGCGCCAAAAACGCGATGTTATTACGAGGCATGCCGCAGTGGGAGACTATATACGGCTTAGTTTAGATCCCCCGATCAGGTTCTTTAACGGGCGCAGAAAGGTAAGTGGAAGGTCCTTTAGCATTTCGTCTTCATCGAAATGCGACTGCCGTGGCCGGCATACGTATATCTCGAGTCTGGCGCACGTCACCAACCGAGCGCCGCAGTACCTTTTTGTATACTTCGAAGGCTTATTATGACCGCGTATGTAGGATAATACATGAAAACGAGTTGAAAATGAATAAATCTATTTGCCTGCTAAACCTGAAATGAGAATGCCAAGACTACACTTTCACGATGTCTTCAACTTCTTATGTTAAACACGCACCATCAAGGTGACAGATGAAAAGGTAACTTTTGCAGTTTAATGAATGAAGAAGCCGTGGGGCGGATTATACCCGTTCGAACTGTAATTCATCTATTTGTGCATGTGCTTTGACCAACGATTGTGGTTTGTCTAAAAGCCGACGTGGAAACAGGATACAATAATGTTACGGGTAACTTATTTAATAAATTAAATACGATGCACCGTGCTCTGCGAACAAGATGGCGACAGTACATCAACAACCAGCCACCAACGTCGTCTTTCTCTTTCTTGCAGACAGGCTGTGCCGGCTGTTGCGTATCATGACCCCCCGGTGGTAGAATCACCGTCTCGGTGCTTGAGCAACTCGGATGCGGTAGAAGGAGGGTGATAAGGCTCGAGTCGAGCTATGTGCACGATGTCCCTCAAAGGTGACGATGATGACGTTGAATCGACTGGAACGATGTAACGTCAGTCACCTGGCGAACGACACGGTATGGTCCAGTGTAGCGTGACAGCGGTTTTTCAGAAAGCCCTACACGCCGAGTGGGGCACCATAGGAGGACAAGGGAACCCGGTGAAAAGTGCATGTTTCGATTATGGGAATCGTAGAGCTGTCTTTGGTGCTCCTGTGAGGCCTGCAGGCGGCTGCGGGCGAGTTGGCGTGCGTGGTCGGCTCACGCGATGGTTTCGCCGGCATACTCAGTGACCGAGTGGGCAGCAAGGTGTCAAATGGTAGGGCGGGTTCTCGGCCGTATAGAAGATAAAATTGGTGAATAGCCGGCAGTGTCGTCACGTGACGAATTATATGCGAACGTCACAAATGGCAAATGAACGTCCCAGTCCTGGTGGTCGGCCTCTACGAATTTAGAAAGCATGTCGGTTATGGTGCGGTTGAGGCGCTCCGTAAGACCGTTCGTTTGCGGATGGTACGAAGTGGAAAACTTGTGCTTGGCAAAGCAAGAGCGCAGGATTTCATCAACGACAGCTGATAGAAAGGCTCGGCCCCGGTCAGTGAAAAGTTGGCGTGGAGCTCCGTGTACTAAAATAATATCATACACAAGAAAGTCCGCCACATCGGTTGCGCAACTCGTCGGAAGTGCTCGTGTACCGTGTCGCATAGTCAGTGGCGAAGCAATCCATTTGTTGCCTGAGCTGGAGATCGGGAATGGGCCAAGCAGGTCGAGGCCAACTCAAAAAAAAGGTTCAATGGGAATGTCGATCGGCTGTATCCAGTATAAGGGGGTTTATTGACTAAAACCAACTGCCTGGTCCAAGGGGCGTCAGTCAATGTCACGAGCTCAGCTCTTCGTCGTAGTCATCTTCTAGGTGCTCCGACTAGATACTGTCTCTCTCCCTCTTCCCCACTACATTTGCCCTGGTGATGAAGAGGAGCGACTCACGGCGAAGCAAGCACGAGGGTATCAAAGTAAGGTTTTAAGCGGCTGATGTGGGCTGTCTCACGACCACGGCATCGTCTGTCCTCGGCAGGTTTCACTGGTTCGACGACGAAGTTGACCGGTGACGTGCATTGAACGATGTGGTACGGACCGTTGTACTTGGGTGCAAACTTTTTGGAAAGGCCGGGGGACTGGAATGGAACCGAAAGCCATACAAATGAGCCTACGGGGAAGGTGTGAGCAGGCTTGTCCAGGTCAAGTCGTTCTTTTTGGAGACCTTGTGCGACGGACGGGAATGAACGCGCTAATTGACGGCACTCTTCGGCACACTGAACAAGTTTGGAGGCTAGGCGGTATTCTGAAGCATCTGGGCGGTAAGTATCGTGTCAAGCGTAGAAGAGGGCTCACGTCCGCACATTAGAAAAAAAGGTGAAAACCCAGTAATGGCTTGCGTGGCCGTATTATACGCATACGTCACGAAAGGGAGCACCAAGTTCCAATTAGAATGGTCGGAGGATATGTACATAGACAGCATATCACCGAGCGTGCGGTTAAAGCGCTCCGTCAAACCGTTTGTCTGTGGGTGATAGCTTGTAGTGGTGCGATGAATAATATTGCACTCACTGAGAAGTTCCTGGACGACTTGCGATAGAAACGCACGTCCACGGTCGCTAAGCAGCTCACGTGGCGCGCGAAGGACAAAGCTACGCAAGATGAACAAGGCGACATCACGAGCAGCAGCGGCTGGCAAAGCGGCGGCATCAGCGTAACGGGTTAGGTGGTCAACGGCCACAATAATCCAGCGATTTCCAGCAGGAGTACAAGGTATAGTGGGACGTATAGGTCGATGCCGATTCTATCAAACGGCCGAGCTGGACATGGCAATGGTTGTAATTCGCCAGAGCTAGGCATGACAAGTTGCTTTTCATCGCTGACACTCAGTGCAGGAGCGTATGCATACTTGCGAACGTACGAGTACATTCCACGCTAGAAAAATAGCTGGCGAAGCCGGTCGTATGTTTTCAAAACGCCAGCGAGCGCGTTTTGAGGGTCTGCGTGGAAGTACGCGCACATAATGGAGCGCAAATGGCGAGGTATAACAAAAAGTCATTTCCTACCATCCGGCTGATAGTTGCGACGGTATAAAACATGGCATCCCGTATCGCATAATGGGGAATTCGCTGACGTAGTGCACGAGGTAGACGCTGGCGTGGTGTCACCGAAGACGAGGAGAGAACGTCGATGAGCGAGGCTATCCAAGGGTCCTTGTGTTGTTCCGAAGACATGTCAGCGGTATCGATGCTGTTTCCTTTGCTTCAGCAAAGGAAACGGGTGCAACGGCTGTAGGAAGGGGCGAAGAAGAAAGAGCATCTGCGTCGGTACGCTTGCGGCCTGAGCGGTAAATGACGTGAACATCAAATTCCTGTAAATGCAGCGCCCAACGTCCAAGCCGGCCCGAAGGATCCTTCAATGAAGCAAGCCAACAGAGTGAACTACATCTGTAACTACATCAAATGGGCGTCCATATAAGGACGAAATTTTTGTGATGCCCAAACAACGGCCGAAAATTCCTTTTCGGAAACCAAGTATTTGTGCTCTGCCTTGGTTAGGGTGCGACTGGCATACGCAACTACATACTCCGAGAAGTCAGGCTTGCGCTGAGCAAGGAGAGCGCCAAGTCCTATGCCACCGGCATCCGTGTGCACCTCGGTTGGAGCAGTAGGGTCGAAGTGGCGTAAAATAGGTGGTGAAATATGGAGGTTGCGTAATGTTGCGCAAGCATCATCGCATGCTGGCGACCAATCAGAGAGGTGTCCATCGCCAGTGATCAGCTGTGTCAGTAGTGCGATTATCGAAGCAAAGTTCTTCACAAAGCGGCGAAAGTACGAGCACAGTTCGACGAAGCTGCGAAGCGCTTTCACGGTCGTAGGCTTCGGGAACTCATCGACAGCACGAAGCTTCTCTGGGTCTGGGAGGACGCCATGTTTTGAGACAACGTGGCCAAGTATTGTGAGCTTCCGAGCTCCAAAGTGGCACTTCTTGATGTTTAGTTGATGGGCTGTGCTCGTAAAGCAGCTCAAGACTTCGCTGAGACGATGGAGGTGGCTGTTGAAATCAGGGAAGAAAACAACGACATCATCCAAGTAGCATAGGCATATGTCTTCCATTTTAGCCCACGCAAGACGCTATCCATCATCCTTTCGAATGTGGCTGGCGCATTACAAAGGCAGAAGGGCATTACATTAAATTCGTATAGCCCATCGGGCGTTACAAAAGCAGCTTTTGGACGACCTGATGGTGCCATGAGGACCTGCCAATAACCGGACCGTAGGTCTAGTGATGAGAATAATTCAGCGCTTTGCAAGCAGTCCAGGGCATCATCGATGCGCGGCAAAGGGTATACGTCTTTAAGCGTGACTCTGTTTAAATTGCGGTAATCGACGCAAAAGCGAATCGAGCCGTCTTTTTTCCTCACAGGTACAACAGGTGAAGACCAGGGACTGCTGGACGGCTGAATGACGCCACGTTGAAGCATGTCGGCTACTTGCTCGGTGATCACACGACGCTCGGAGATACACGGTAGCGACGCTGTCGCAGAGGCGCTTGGGAGCCGGTGTTAATGTGATGGACAACAGTGTGCGTTCAGCCTAAGGACGTCTGCTGGCAACCGAACGAGCCGCGAAACTGGTGAAGAAGTTCTAGAATCTTCTCACGGTGTGGTTCTTCAAGTTCGCCATCAATTGAGGGGCCAAACAAATTAATGTTTTCGTGAACAGGTGAACGGGCAGATGGCGTCAGTGCATTATAAGCTGCAAATCACTTTCACCGTCAAGGCCGAAGATGGAGGAAACGTCTAAATCTTGGAATGTTCCAATACATTCTCCATGACGCAAGGTTGTGGGAGCTGGCAAGGGATTTTTGACAAATTGGTAGCGCCCACCGAATTATTTAGAGCGGCAAACGGCAACGCGAGGCTCTTGCGACTTTGGAATGTTTGGGAAGGCGTAAACAACACTGCATGCTTAGACACATCAATACAAGACACGGGAACAAAGGCTGCGCTAGTCGGTGGTATGTCAATGTCGTCAGCGACAAACAGCTTGTTCAACGGAAGTTCCGGAGACAAGGCACACAACGCAGAGAAGGCGTTGTGTGCCGGCGTGTGTCGCGTTTTCACGTGACAAATCCCTATGGAAGTGCTTCATATGATGCACTATAGGAATTCGTCGTTCTCACGACAAGGACCAGGCATGCCACATGTCACGAGCCTCACATCGCATATAAGCAGGACCTCTGTAGAAAATACTGCTAAATAGTAGTCTATTTTGTTTTGTCATTTTTTGTCTCCTGTTGGTGTTCATTTTTTTGTTTTGATTTTTTTAATTGGTCATTCTGAAGTCCCCTGTGCTTCTTGCCTCTTGGTCGATTTCGCAAGTGCATTTCTGTGGTTGTACGACATTCATTAGATAATATGCATTGTTCATTCTTTGATTCACACCAGCATGCCACGCTGTCTGTTTCCATATCGATAGGTGTAGGCTACTCATCTGCAAGTAGCCGTCGTTGCATGTCGTTCTCTTTTGTGCTATCTGTTTTTCGCGCACCACCGTCAAGATGAGTTACGAACTCGCCCGGCCCGTGCTGCTCCGTAGAATATATAGGTGTTGCGGTTTACCTGCAGCCTGAACCTGCTACAGTTGCAGCATTTATGCTGATTGATACGTTTATATTGTGTATCTGTTCACGGCACAGCATTGTGGCACGTTGGTCTATTATACATACAAAAAAAAAGTGGCTCGTTGGTCTAGGGGTATGATTCTCGCTTCGGGTGCGAGAGGTCCCGGGTTCAAATCCCGGACGAGCCCTATATTTTTTTCTCTTTTTATTTTTAGTAGCAAAAGTGATATTGTTGTTAAGTGGTTTATTGGCAGAGGACGCAGGAGAATCGGCAGTGGTCAGCAGCGTTCAGCCAAGCGCAGCATGAGCTCATGCCGATGATGCTGAGGCATTCTTCTTCACTAAAATTGCCTTCCGCAGAAAAAGACGCCATCCTGCCAGCCTTGGGTGAGGACACAACTATTGGGTCGTGGTACGGCTTTAAACGAGAAACTTGGACAAGTTCACGGCCGCGATGGCGTAGATCTGTCGATGGCGTGGTGGGCTCCACGATGTAGTTGACGAAGGACGTTTGTCCGACGACATGGTATGGTCCGAGGTATTTGAAAACGAGTATTTCGGAGAGGCCGGGTTCGGTAGTGGATACCGGAGGTCATACTAAAGAACCAGGGAAGTTGGTGCTGAAGGGTCACCGGGTTGACGGGATCGCTGCTGCTACTGGTCCTCGGTGGAAAAGGAGTGGGCAAGCTGGTGACATTCTTCAGCATGTCGTGTTGCTTGAGGGAATACTTTCGGACTCATCAGTTTGTACGGAAGAATGTGTTAACAGTATGTGAAAGTTGTATATGTGAACTGTATGTGAAGGTGCTTGCCTCTATGCCCTTGGGCATGCACTTGAATCTCCCACCGAACGCAGCATGACGCTGGAGCAATGGAAGAATTTCTGGATTAGTGCTCTCATGGGCATCTTTTTCGTACTCTCGCTTCCTCACAACATCGTGTTATGCGCCACCAGTCTACCAGCTTTAGCGTTCAGGATGAACTTCTTTATCGACGCCACTACACTTCCGAAGGTCACAAGTGACTTCTTGTGATACCTTGTCATCCCCGTCCTGTTATATGCTACACTTTCCACGCAAGCCCACGGTGCGCTCCTGCGGGCCTCTTCGAGACATATGCTAGGACTTTGCTAGGATCGAACTGAAACGAAGGTCACAGGTTCGGTTCCTGCCCACAGCAAGTTATCTTTTCATCCACTTTTCTTCCTTCACATTTACATTACAATTGGCCTAATAACTTCCCCAGTACTGTTCTTGGCATTATTGTCTGTTGGATCTCGTTAATATTGTGTCAGAAACATGGGAAAACAAGCCCTTAAGTATATATATATATATATATATATATATATATATATATATATATATATATATATATATATATATATATATATATATATATATATATATAAATATATATATATATATATATATATGTATATATATATATATATATATATATATATATATATATATATATATATATATATATATATATATATATATATATATATATATATATATATATATATATATATATATATATTGAATTAACTTGAAGATAGCACATAAGAAAAGGATCGTATTTACTAACATTTCGGCCGTGGCACGGCCTTCGTCAGAGTAAGTAGGTATGATACAATGCAGCCGCTTTTATGGGCTCACGTGATGAACTCTCGGTATAGCAGCTAGGACAATCAAAGTAAAAAATGGTAATCTGTCAGAACCTTGTGTTGACATGACTGACATGTGACGGGTGCATGGATATAAAAGTTTCAAATTTCCTTGCGCATCGACACGTGGGGCACAGTATGGTTGGCAGGACATGTCAAAGAGCTCAGAAGTAAAGAAACCACGGTTGACTAATATACAATTTAATATACACTAAAATATTTTACTAATCTAAGAAGTCGTGTTGTTATAGTGCGAGGCAGGTGAGCTTTCCTACGTTTTCATTGATACCTGAACGAATGGTGTTAAATTTGTGGATCAAGAAGGATTCCCTCACTTCCCTATCGTGATTTGTCTTAAAACCAGACTGAATAATCGTGGCCCTAATTTTGTCGAAACCATGGCCAGGCATACTGACGTGCTTCGACAGCGGTAGATTATGGAGGCTTACGGCATGTGCACGGTGATTATTAAAACGAATTCTGAAACTTGTCTCTGTTTGACCTATGTACTGAGCACCGCAAGTTGAACACTCAAGAAGATAGATGACGTTGATACTATCACACGTGTAGTTCCCATTTATCTTTAGAGAAAAACTGGACGATGTACTTGAAACTGTTTTAGATGTCGTCATGTGCGCGCACACTTTGCAACGTGGTTTGTTGCAGGGATGACAGCCTTCATGATGTGAACACGTGGTTTTAGATGAGGTTAGTAAATCACGAAGGTTCCGCGATCGTCGGTAGACCACACGTGGTTGTTCTGCAAAGATTCCTTTGAGCCGCTCGCTCTGTATTAAAATGTTAAAATGTTTCTTTAAGATATGGTTCACATTTGGAGCTGAGGCCGCATGTGTCAAAATTAGATTAGTCCGCGAACAATCTTTGGGTCTTTTGTTAGTACTCAGCAGGTCTGAACGGTCAAGCTCTTCTGCACGTTTGATGGCGTCTGTGATTATGCTGGCCGGATAGCTCTGTTTTTCGAGCGCGCTCCGAAGTTGTTCGCAGTGGCGGGAAAATTCGCTGCTATCAGAGCATATTCTTTTAAAACGGACTGCTTGGCTGTAGGGAATACTAGTTTTGTTGTGTTTCACGTGACTACTACTAAAGTGAAGATATTGCTGCCTATCCGTGGGTTTCCTATAAAGATTAGTTATTAGCTTCCCGTTACGTAGAGTGACCATGACATCAAGGAAGCTTATGTTCACAGGTGAATATGAGTGCGAAAAAGAAATCGCCGGATGAGCGTTGTTAAGATCTGCTATGAAAGAAAGAAGTTGCGATTCACTATGGTGCCAGATTAGGAAAATGTCGTCGATAAACCGCTTATAGTAAAATGGCTTATATTCACAATTTGCAAGAAATTTGTTTTCAAGGAGCCCCATAAATATGTTTGCGCAGTTTGGTCCGATTCTTGTGCCCATAGATGTACCGCTAACTTGAACATAATGTGTCCCATCAAATTCGAAATTGTTAAGTTCAAGAATGAGCTTAAGCAACGTAGCTAACGTAGATGCGGAAACTGGTTTGTTGGCGTGGCAATCATTGTACGCGCAGATAACTGCCTCGATGCCATCTGAGTGAGGGATATTAGTATACAGTGACGTGACATCTAACGTAACGAGAAACGAATTTTGAGGAACCTGTAGGTCAACAATATCTGATAGAAAGTGATTGGTATCTTTAATGTAAGAAGAAAAGCTGGATGGAATGGTGTTGATGAGGCCATCTACATAACGGGAAAGGTTCTCAGTCACTGTTCCAATTCCAGAAATTATCGGTCTACCGGGATTATCTCTCTTATGAATTTTGGGAAGAAGGTAAAACCTACCAGCTACTGGGCTCAACGGTATGAGGGATTTCAGAGTGCCATAGCTTATTTCTTTATCATTAAAGAGCGCAGTCAAGGTATCACGAACAATATCTTTGAACTCGTTTGTTGGGTCATGATCTTTCCGCTTGTAATATGATGCATCACTGAGCTGCCTATGGCCTTCGCTGATATATTTGCTTCTGTCCATTACAACAATGGCGCCTCCTTTATCTGCAGGTTTTATAATTATGTCATTACGACCAGCGAGGGATTCAATTGCTTGTTGCTCTCTGTCAGTAAGGTTGCGGTGCAATGGTGTACGTTCTTTATATGCCTGCATGACATCGCGTTGCACAGCTCTGATATAAAGGTCCAGACATTTGTCTCTTTGGGAGGGGGGTGTCCAATGCTTGTAAGATGGCAATGATGAGCTATCGGTATTGTGAGCCGAGGACCGATCATAAAAGTACTCACGGAGGCGCATGTTACGTTCGAAATTGTGAAGATCCTTCACCAACTGAAATTCCCTATAGCCTCCTGTAGCAGGGCAAAAATTAAGTCCTCGAGATAACACACTACGTTCCTCAATTGATAGATCGTAACATGACAAATTTATAATGTTATCCTGTCCAGAAGATTTACTTTCCAGCTCGGGCTCGCGCATTTCAGCTGTAGTTAGAATGTTTCCTCGTCGGGAGCATTCCTTTTTTTCTATGTTGTCTCGCGCGACCTTCTTTGAATTTTTAGCATCCAGCTCGGCTAACTTCTGTGACCGATATAATTCGAGAGTTTTTAATTCTTCAGTCGTAAACTGAGAGGATTGCACAAGCTGTTTTTCCTGATTCCGCAGACTTTTTTCTGATGATTCATAATGGCTAATAAGTATGCTGGTTAGTTCAACAGACGCCCGATTTAAGGTGTTGTGCCACCTTGACAGGTTTTTCTTTGACATCTCTGATGTGGCCGGCTGCAGTTTTAGTGGTAAACCTTTAGGAGCACTTGTTGCCGCGACATACATTCTAAGCATAGAAATGTGCGATTCACAACGAGTCCGTTTTTCTATAACCTTCCTGGTCCTTAAAAAAATTCATTGAGCCAACAGATAAAGTACTCTCACTTAGCTGGCGTTGTGTTAGTCAGTTGGTTCCTCTCGTGGTTGTGCCCCTGTTCCGGAGTCCGTAGCGTGGTTGAGACGGCGAAAGTGATGCAACGACCGCAGGTGGCGGTAGGCAAGACTTGGGCTGTGTAGATTGAGACTTGTTCATGTGGGCGCGCGATGCTTTCGAGGTGACGTTCTCTGCTACGGAAGGCTTGCTCGTCATGGTGAAGGTTGCTGTCGGCGTGGTGTTGTTTCTTGAGTTCGGCTGTGCTGTAGGATGACTGGGTGCTGAAGGTCGCCCAGCTCGGTCCACTCGATGCGGAGAGTCGTCATTCGTTGATGAATCGCACCAGGCAGCTGATGTCGCATCCACCGGTCTCCTGAAGCACAGGCGGCGGATGTGGCTTGCAAGCAACGACACACCCTCGAAGCTCATATGAAGGCCGTCTGCTGCGAGGACGCGTGTGGGTGGTAACCATTCGATTTCATGATCGAGGTAGCAAACTAGCCGGGAATAGCGGCAAAAATTCCGAAGCATGTTGTTGAACACTCATGCTTCTCTGTTGCAGCGTCGGACGAATGTCAGGTTAGAGTTCCTTTGTCGACGGTTTCCACTTCTAGGCAGTATCAGCGTGGCGTAAATTCGCCGAATTTCTGGGCGGTATTTTGCAATGTTTTCAAGTAGATCGCGGTACTTTGCAAACGCCTCGTGTCCCGAACACGAAGCCACATCGACCGTCCCAACATGAAGAATAAGACAGGATGCTGAGCGGGGCACTAGACCCAGTAAGTCACGCACATCACCGATTGTAGCACCACACTGCGAAATGAAGGCTGGTGCGCCATTGCTGAGGGGGTCGAAGTATTGATGTATATACTTTGTTTGTGAATCTCCCACAACTGCTGTGGTAGGAGTGTGCACAGGGTATTTCGAAATCATCTATATATATATATATATATATATATATATATATATATATATATATATATATATATATATATATATATATATATATATATATATATATATATATATATATATAACTTCTGGTATTCTTGTCATCCCCTGTCTGCGTAGCTTTCAACGCACTTGCTGTGAACAAAGTGCTTAGAGCGTGCGACAAATCCCTGTATCTGCGCTCACACTTGACGAATTCAAAAAGAAAGTTTTTGCGGCACTTTATTCGTGAGGTGATGAACTCATTTAATGAAGCTACTAGGCAAAGAGTTGCAGGGCCTCTTCAGGGACTATTTTCTTCTTCCATCAGAGGCTGCATGCTTCAGCGGTGACCTGGTTTTTGGTCTACATTCGCACGTACTACAACAGTAGGAGAAGAAAAAGGTCTACGGTTGTTGGTGGTGTTCTGTAAGACCAAGTTGGGTGCCCTCCGGCAGCCCTGATGCCAAGCCGCGGACAGCCGAGTGCGTCCAGCGACGGGGCTACGACCTGAGCGCCGTGGCCACCACTGCTTGCTGGCCACCCAAGCAACGCCGTGTTGCCATGCCACCGGTGGCATCGAGGTGGGAACATCCTCGCCCCCACCTTGTGAACAGCCAGGTGTTATGGACAGAAGAGTCCACATCGCCAGTCCCGAACAGCTTCCAAGACTGGAAACTGCAGCAAAAAGCGCCTACGTTTCAAAGGTACCATGCATATTCATACCTACTGCGTTAATCGCAATGACGAAACAACGGAGATCCTGGTGAGTTTTCATAAAAGTGGTGCTTTATTTGCCGCTTTCACGCGATTTCCCGTACGTTCGTTCTCTTCGCTCTGAATAAGGCAGAAGTTCAGAGGAAGATGGACGCTTGGAGAGGTAAAAAGTCCTTAAACACAAGGAAAGTGTGCCTCTGGAGCCACCGCTCCGACGAGTGTCTCCTTCATAGCAGCATCTGCCCATACCATAGCACGTCTGTGTGTAGTTTCGTCGACTCGCTTATTGAAAGTGAAAGAGTAGGAGAGGGCAAGTGAGTTGGCGCCCTGTCCTTTCCTTATTTCTGCTCCCCCCCCACCCCCCACACACACATGCGCGCGTGCGCAAAGGGGTGCAGTTGAAGCCTTTAAGAAGACACTTGTTGAAACGTGGCCTTCAACGACAAATGATTTTTCATCTCTTCTTTTTGAAGTATATTTGACCCCATATCCAGTTATTTGCTCCCTGCAACACTTGTGAGAAGGGGTATCTTCCCAGACAAAACAAAATGATTCAAAACAGGTATCGCAGACCTAGTATGACGTCTATTCCCAGCGTTTAGGTGTTTATTAACGCTTGGTTTCACAAAGCATCTAGATGACCTGCTTGTATGCCGAAAGCAGCGTTACGCCATATTCTTCCACATCAACGGTACACGTGCGGTCAATTCGTGGCGCTTATACATATAACGACAAAGATTATGTTTCGCTTTCAGTTCCACAGGCATTTGTGCATAGCCAGCTTGTCGCACGTGCATGTTTCGACAATAACATCTACTCTGATTGCAACATGTGTGTAAATATGAGGAGAGCTTGACATTGTGGCCGCGCACTTGTCAGTATTATACTTGAAGTTGGATCTGAGCCCAGAACACGTAGTTGAGCTCAGTCAGCCTGGGTGTTACTTTTGGTGCTCTCCTCACAGGTTCGTGGGTGACATTACGCAGAACGTTCACTCAGACAAGCGGTAACATGAACTCAAGAGCTTTTTACTGAAGCGATGCCAGCGCATAGAAAATGTTGTGGATGTAGAGGTATGCCTTCAACCCGAAGCGGTTATTTTACACATACTTGAGTTTGCGAAGAGTAGAAAGTCCAACACATTTTTCTTTCTCAGTACATACCTTTTTTTTCTGTTTCTGCGAACTGAAAAATAACCTGATGGTATCCCGCACCGATTGAATGATTCACAGGTTACTTTCCGACATGCAGCAGCTGCTACAACATTCTTTTCAAAGACTGGAGAATTGCACTGTTTTATTTGTATTTTTAATGTATTTACCCACTCCCCTCTTTAATGCCTTTTTGGCCCTGAAGGTACTATAAATAAATAAATAAATAAATAAATAAATAAATAAATAAATAAATAAAAAGGCTGTAAGATGTTCAGGATGTGGGGTGGATTTGAAAATGGATGCAAATGCCGACGTGAATGGAGAGGAAACTGAAGTCACGCGTAGGCAATGTGACGTCGAGGAAAAAATGGAGAAAATGACGGTTGCCCAGAGTGAACTGCTGATGAAAATCATCGAGCTGGAGACTGCGTTGGCGACAGAGCAAGAAAAAACAAGGGCTATGGAAGAAAGGTTAAGGTCTGCCGAGGAGGCATTAGCGAAGGTGAACAAAGAAGCGGCCGACGGAGAGAACGGTAGGGCACCGGCCAGCAGAACGGCGGAGAGGAAAGAGCTAGCAAGTTTGAAAAAAAAAACAGGTTTATCTGGTTCAATGGTCGCAAGACCCAGCTTCAGCGAAGTAGTGGTGGGGTTGGAAGGAGACAAAGCAGCCGGCGTCACAGCTGCAAGTAACCCCGAGGTGCACGATGCTCCAGCTGAAAAGTCGCAGCAAGTGATCCTCGCTGGGAACTCGAATTTAAATCGATGCACAGAAGCTATCAAAGACAGGGTAAGAGGTGACACGAGGGTTGCAGTACGGACGTTCCAAGGACGCAAGCTGGAAGCAGTTATGAGGCAAGCGAGCGCAAAACTCAAAACTACAGCTGATGGACGAAACCTCGTGATAGCTTCAGGCGGTTTAAACGGTGTCTTAAATGAAGATACAGCAGGACTAGCGACCACACTGGCGAAAGGGGTCGATGACATACGCGCCACTTCTCCTCACGTACAGGTAGTGATATGCACGATACCGGAGGTACCGGTGCGTGACGACAACCTGCAAAGAGCGGTTGTCAACGCAAACCAAGAGATATGACGGATGAGTCGAGAGAAAGGCTTTGAGGTGGTGGAAATAAATAGAGAGGTGCATGGTTGGGGCGGTTTTCAACGAGACAGAATTCACTACGGTGGGAGGCTAGGTCATGAGGTGGGATGGCAACTTGCAGGACCCGCAGTAGCTTTTTTGGGGGACACGCGGGCTTTTCGGGGTCCAGGATAGCTAGTAACGAAGAAAACAACCAGGGGTATAGACAGATACGATTCCAAAGTGGCAGCAATATCTAAGACACGTAGAGTCCGGGGCATAAATAGACGTAGCCACGAGCGCCGAGCCAATTCAGACATAGGGTATATTAACATGCAGGGTGTTAGGAACAGGCTGAAGTGGGAAGAGATAGAAGAACAGCTAAGGGAAGAGAGGCCGATGGTATACGGTTTTGTAGAAACACATCTCAGGGACATGGAACAACCTCCGAACAATCCGGACTACGCGGGGGAATATTGTAATAGAACAGAAGGCAGCAGAAAGGGGGGTGGTATTGGGGCATTCCTTCATAAAAGTACAGACTGGCAAAGGGTCAAGCAAAAGTTCAAGTAACATTTATGGCTAAAAGGGAAAGTGGCAGGGCAAATGACGCTCCTGAGTTTTGTATACTTGTGGACAGGGGCAAAAGCCAGAGAGGAAAACCAACAAATGGTGCAGTGCATAAAAAATGACATTGACGAGCTAGGAGAAGAGTGTGAGATAATTATATTAGGAGATATGAATGAGCTCATAGAAGATATGGATGGATATACTGACACAACCGGCAGAATGCTTATGGCTATGTGTGAAAGGCATGATTTAATCATTTGCAACAGCACCGAGAAATGCGAAGGGCAGATAACATGGGAGGTGGGAAGGCTGCAGTCGACGATAGATTACGCAATAATGTCACATAAGATGTATGATCGGCTAAGGGTGATGAACATCGATGAATATGGGTCCAGAAGCTTAGGTAGTGATCACAAACGTATCAAGCTGACTTTTGGAACAGAAATGAAATTGGAAAGGTGGCATTACGAGCAACCACATGGTAATATTTATTCAGAAAGGCAAATACAACTAGCAACTAAAGAGATTGAAAAAATAATCACCAAGGATACTAAAACAGAGTGGACATACACAAATCTAACTCGATTGTTTGAGTTAGAGCTTGCTAAGATACGAGTCAAATCAACCGGGAAAAGCAGACACACACCCAAGAGCTGTTGGGATGAGGAAGTTAAGAGAGCCATATTACAGCGTCAGGAAGCCTCCAGGGAACACAGGTATGCTAAACAGAGGGGTGAACCGGAAGATGATGTAAAAAGATAATGGGATACCTTTTTGAGCTGCAGAAGGGAAGCGTCCGATTCGAAAAGTGACAAGATTAGAAGAAAGGGGGCCTAGTGAACGGTGAAAGTAAACAAAAAGGATAGAAAGGCAGCTGCAAAGTTTTGGAACCATTTCAATTCTCTGAGTAATAAGACAAGCATGACACAGCGGTTTAAGACTACAGTTCAAGGGGCCACAATGGAATATATAAAAACAATGATGACAAAAAAATTTAAACTCCAAGAAAACATTGCAAGCACCGTACCAGATGAGGATGGGCCAATTAGCTCAGTGGCTCCACTGAGACAACAAGAGTGGAAAAGGGCAGAGAAAAGGGTTCCTAATAGCACATCAACAGGCCCTGACAGTATTCAAACCATGCTAACAAAGAAACTAGTACCAAGCTCTAAACAAACATAGGCAGCGCACAAAGCAATAATAGATGGTAAAGCTCCCAATGGGTGGAAACTAAGCAGGATGAGCATGATCTATAAAGGAAAGGGGGACAAAGCTGGTATAAACAGCTACCGTCGTATAACAGTGACATCAGTAGTTTACAGGCTGGTGATGCGGATAGTAAAGACTACAGACATGGGAGGAGAATGAGGGGGTGCTGAAAGAACTACAAAACGGGTTCCATAAACGAAGGAGGTTGGAGGACAATCTGTTTTCATTGATGCAGTGTATTGAAATAGCGGAAAAAGAACACAAGCCCCTGTGACTGGCATTTCCAGATATCAAGGGAGCTTACGATACTGTGATTCAAGAAGACTTGTGGGGAATACTGGACACACTAGATGTGGAAGATGGAATAGCTAATCTTCTAAAGGATATCTATAAAAGTAGCAAGGTAGTTATCAAAAAATGGGAAGAACAGGTATCTGGACCTATAGAGATACAACGCGGGCTTCGACAGGGATGTCATTGTCACCTTCGTTATTTATGCTGTATCTCCAGGGACTAGAAGCCAAATTAGAGGGGAGTCGACTCGGCTTCAGCCTTTCTTTTGCCAAGCAAGGAAAACACATTGAACATTCATTACCAGCCTTGATGTATGCAGATGATATAGTATTAATAGTCGACAACAAGGAAGATCTGCAGGGATTGATAGATATCTGTCGTAATGAGGGAGATAGGTTAAATTTGAAGTTCAGCAGGGAAAAATCGGCCATCATGATTTTCAATGATAACAGAGGCAGTAAACATAAGATACAGGAAGTCACGCTAGAAATAGTTGATAAATACAAATATTTGGGCGTATGGATAAATAACGGGGCTGAGTAAGGTACGTAATGACTAATGGCACCAGGAATGCAGCGCCAGTAACGAAAAATAGGGCACTGTGGAACTACAATAGGTATGACGTTGTGAGAGGGATTTGGAAAAGTGTCATGGTTCCGGGTTTGATGTTCGGCAATGTGGTCCTGTGCACGAAATCAGAAGTTCAAGCAAGATTGGAAAGTAAACAATGTGGCATAGGTAGACTTACTTTGGGAGCACATGGGAATACCCAAAATCAGGGGGTACAGGGTGACATGGGATGGACATCGTTTGAGTGCAGGCAAGCTAGCAGCAAGATAGAATTTGAGGAGCGATTGAGAAAAATGAGAGAGGAGTGTTGGGCTAGGAAAGTTTTCAGCTACTTGTACATGAAGAATGTTGATACTAAATGGAGGAAGTGAACTCGAAAATTGTCAAGAAAGTATTTAGACAACAGCAGAATACCAAGCCAAAATGAAACATCGGTTAAGAAGAATGTGTAGGAAACAGAGAGGGACATGTGAAAAATGGGAATGCTTACGAAATCATCACTGGAGACCTAACGAACTTTTAAGCAGGAAATTGCAAGGGAAAAGATCTATGATAACTCTCGGGGTAGTTCTCTGCTCTTCGAGGCTAGAACGGGAGTATTGCGGACCAAGGCGTACCGAGCAAGATACGAAGGCACAGACACGGTATGTAGTGCATGCGGAGAGAAGGAGGAAATGGCTGAACATTTGATAATGTTCTGTAAAGAGCTTCACCCTATAGTCGGAGATAATGGCGCCGAATTTTTCAAAGCATCGGGGTTTAGGAACAGTGAGGGCAAAATAGACTTTAAACGGGTAGAAATAGCCAGGAGGAGTCTAAGAGATTGGTGGCTACAATCGAGGCGCAAGTGAAATTCAATCCTTAAACACACAGTAATAGTACTTAACTTAATGGCTAGTTGGCGTGAGCCACCACCCGATCTAAAGGGCACAGCCGGATACATCCATCCATCCATCCATCCAGCCTGTATGCTACTTTTAGGTAGCAGAGTTGCGCATACTTTTTACTTCCCCGCTCACGCCGCTATTCGGCGAGCACTGTGAAGTGGTGCAAAGTGACTTTAAATGATGAAATTCACGTGGCGTGGCCAACTTCACATGCACGATGGCGCTGCGCTAGCGCGTTCTCTGGCCCGCACCGACTTCAGTCTCATTGTGACCGCCTTTAAGAGCTTTTTGCTTGTACGTATACTTCCTTACGTTACCGTGTTACCAGATGGATCTGCGCATGTTCGGGTCTTTACAGAACGCAAACCTTTATGTAGCATAAACTAACCGCCGTATATGCTTTACGTTTGCTGCGCTATCTCACAAATCCACCTTCGTTCGTAGGAATTCGCGATATCTGCACTGCGGAGTCTCCAGACATGCAGTTAAAATAAGCAAAAGTGCGAGCGCCACTAGCGATTGCATTTTTTCAGCCGGATTACCAAAGGTAGAATGACCACAACATCGAAGCTGCAAACGGGCGTGAGCCTCCAACAGACTAGATAGGTGGCACCATCTAGCTGAGTCAAAATAAACAAGGTCATCACAAAATTCTTATCGCAGAAACATTGTGCATTGTAAGCCTAGTGTAAAAGCCGCACTGAGGCGTTGTTACGAATGAGTTACACTTTTAAACCATTTTCATCACTTCATTTAATTACTTGTTGAGTTTAACGTCCAAAATCACCATAGTATTATGTTAGACGCCGTAGTGTAGGGCTCCGAAAATTTCGACCACCTGGGGTTCTTTATAACGTGCACCTAAATCTAAGCATACAGGCCTCAAGCATTTTGTCTGCCTATAGCAGTACGCTTTAATTCGCGATATCTGCACTGCGGAGTCTCCAGACATGCAGTTAAAATAAGCAAAAGTGCGAGCGCCACTAGCGATTGCATTTTTTCAGCCGGATTACCAAAGGTAGAATGACCACAACATCGAAGCTGCAAACGGGTGTGAGCCTCCAACAGACTAGATAGGTGGCAACATCTAGCTGAGTCAAAATAAACCAGGTCATCACAAAATTCTTATCGCAGAAACATTGTGCATTGTAAGCCTAGTGTAAAAGCCGCACTGAGGCGTTGTTACGAATGAGTTACATTTTTAAACCATTTTCATCACTTCATTTAATTACTTGTTGAGTTTAACGTCCAAAATCACCATAGTATTATGTTAGACGCCGTAGTGTAGGGCTCCGAAAATTTCGACCACGTGGGGTTCTTTATAACGTGCACCTAAATCTAAGCATACAGGCCTCAAGCATTTTGTCTGCCTATAGCAGTACGCTGCCTCACTGCAACAGTGCAATCTTTCTTAAAACGCGCGAATAAGTCTGCGGCACACCGCCCACGCCGGAACAACGTGCCGTATTTTTCTCCTGTGTGAGCGACGAGTGGCTTCACTCCACAACTGTTCACTGCACTGCCGCAGTGAACGGCTGCACTTCACTGCACTCCCTCAAGGAACATATACAGTAACTCCAGACACACGCTCCAGTGTTCCTTTTAACAGTTGACCCCCCTGTACATCGACGTCCAACACAAGACATGGGATCACATTTTGCTGCGATTTCGACCGTTTTACCTTTTGTACCGCTGCGAAGTTCAGACAATGATGAATGCGATGCTTCCTTGTGAAGACGCCGATCAATTTACAACTGATGCCAAAGAATTTGCAGAGCGTGCCGAGGAAACTCGCCAGCTCGCCCGGCTACACATTGGTCTGCAGCAACAGGTCAATGCACGACGTTACAACGTGCATCACAAAGACGTATTCTAAAGTCCGAGAGATCAAATTTGGGTTTGAACCCCTGTTCGCCACCGTGGCATCTCAGAAAGTGTTGCTAAGCAGATACTTTGGTCCGTATAAAGTTTTGTGCCGCGTGAGTGATGTAAACTGTGAAGTGGTTCATGACACTGCGTCGTCAACACAGATACAACAAAGACAACTGAGCCCAGACATATAGTTCATGCAGGGCACATGAAGTCTTATTTTGTGCATCCCTAATTCCTCGCACTGTTTATTCATTCTCTTGTCTCTCTTTATTTGTGCTACTGCCATTGCCCCATCATTGATGAACTGTTGACGTGTAACAATTGATTATTTGTGTCCTTTTCTGTTATTTAAGGAGGAAAGGAAGGAAGGAAAATAACTTTATTTCAGTCCTGTGGAACGCATGGAACTGCATCACGCACCCAGCTCAGTCCCACGAAGGGACCGGCAAGCCGAGCCTGCCGGCCACCTCGCGGTCTCGCTGGACAGCCGTGACCTGATCAGTGAGAACGGGGCTGAGTAGAAGCCGTTGTTTAAGCTGCTTTGTTTTTGTTTTTTTTTTCGCAATAACGTTGCAGCACCAGGACGATGCTCTCTCTTTTTTTTTTTTTTGTGGAGGAGGAATATTACCACCTGCTTTTGGGTCGTATGCACAGAGTAAGAATATGCTAAGGTGAAGGCTCAGACAAAATAGAGGTGGCACTGCCTCAGACCTCTAAAGAAAGAAGTGTTTGCGTGTTCCCACTCTGGGGAGCAAGCCCAATTGACGCACTTGGTAAGAGCCCTGTTGCTCAGACATCAATAAACCTCCTCTAGACCCCTGGAGCGACGTGACAATATGTACCCAATAAGTGCCATTTTGTAGGGACATTCATTGCCCCGCCCACCCCCTTCCAGGAACACCTTTCCAGGAACTTGACTTTCAGTAAAATGCGAGCAATAGCCTGTAAAATATGTTACTTTTAGAAAATTGCTATAATTAGAGCATGTAAGTCGGTATAAAACGCATTTAGACTTAAAAAACGAATCTATGTGTGGGTAATACCCTCACTTAACTCATTTAACCTTGAAGTGGGGCTTCGCAGCAGTGCAGATTTTCCTTGAGTACATGTCTTGACCGCTTAGCATCGCTCTATTCCATTAAAACTGTCTTTACAGGGTGTCGCATACGGATTAATATGCATTTATTCATTTGTTTCCAATAATTTGAAAATTTTTAATGAGTTGACTTCGAATGGAAGCGAATTTGAATACTGCATTATTCTTTCGAATATTCGAAGCATTCAAATATTTGCACAAGCCTAGTTTATTGTACCACACGTTGGAAATATATTTACTCTCCGTATGAAATTTTTAACGCAATATATGGCTTTGATACTTCCGAGTTGGAGGTCTGTATTGCATGCTTTCTTCATGAGCTCATATCTGGAATGTGAGATATGAACTTTGCCTTTAAGATGATGTTTTTTTTTTCTCACTTTTTTTTTGTTACTGCGCACACACCTAAATTCACATTCTTTTGGCGATCATGTGCAAGAATATTGTATGGTCTCTTTGTGCTAAGGTTCATGTGCACCGTATGTTAGGTACGCCGTCACTGCATTCTGCTGAACTGCAATGGGCCGAAGAGCTAAGTCAAGCTCACAAGACCCTTTACAGCGAAAGCTGTAATAAGATCACAAGAGCCGATTCATAGCTGCCTGCCAACATCGCTGCTGCGACCGCCAGTTTCCGTAGCCGCTATCAAGCGAAACAAAAAAAATTCGAATTAGATTCAGAATTATTCGACCAAAATCAGTATTCGCCTCGAAGTACAAAAATATTCAGGAGTAAGGAGACAATGAGATCCGAGCCTGAGTTCCTTGCGTGCCAGCCCATTATTCTACCTGCAGACATAACTAATCACCGCAGAGAAACAACATTCACAAGGTGAAGACAACAGACAGGCCTTCACCTTAACTATTGTTTTTTGTACTTAGTTATGCCCGCCTAATACGTACCAGCTAGCCCAACTCGCTTCTCTAATACAGTATTATGCAGTGCAGCCACGCCGGTGCTTAAAATTATGTAGCTAACAGACCCCACATGTCTGGTAAAGAATCGTATTAACATGTAATAGAGCATTTTATAACAGTGAAGTAACAGCCAGGTGTGACAATACAAATTACGTAATGAGAGGGTCATTGAGTGTCTCTAACCGATTACAAAAGTCAGCCACGATTCTCCATCCATCAGCCAGAGCATTAACAAAGTGCACATGACAGAGAGGTATAGCAAGTTATGAAAGTACGGCACACAAATACAGTGAAGCAGTACGGTAGCGTTTCTTGTTTCCCTCTCGTTGCCCTTTTGTCGCTGCCCGTTCTAGCGACAGTGCGTACCTACAGGCACAGGTGTCTCATCAAAATTAATAGGCTGACGAGCAACAGCGAGACATGAAAACCTTACAGTAATTTTTGAAGAAGCTTTGGTGATACCGGGGTGCCTTCAGAGGCAAAAAGTCAATGACTGAGAAAAGGGGAGTAGTACCGCCATACCGCAGCGTACTTGCATAGCATATTTCCGTAATTCGCTAAAGCTCTCTAATGCCTCACAGTTGTCTAGCAGTTACCACTCTTCTCTGAAGAATGACAAATTATGACATAGTGGGTGCATCCCCACTTCACACAAATTATGATGGTTTATGGCGTAAAGCACTGGTTTTCAAATGGGGGTCTGCGAAGCCATTTTTATGCTCCGCGAAACCCTCACCCACATTTTTCTTCAAGTGGGACTGTGCCACATATTGATGAACTGTTCAAAATGAAGTGATGTGGCATGTTTGTTTGATGTTTTTGGTAGCAATAAAAGGCACCTGTTTCACGCTCCCGTTGTGCTAATTTACCTACGTCCCCCCCCCCCCCTCCATCCCCTCTGCTGCAAGGGCTCCCCCATCACTTCAACCAGTCCACAAGGGGTCCCCAACACATTCATGGCTGAGAACCAGTAGCGTAAAAGATCTGACACAAGTGTAGTTGCAGTAGCTGCGCCAAAAGCGTTTTAAAAAAGCCCAAGAAAGGTGGCGCTTTCAGCTTTTGCTGTGACTGTGCTGCGAGCAGGCCTGTCGGCTTTATTTTCTTCCCGTGCTCTCTGCTTCCTGAAGTGGTCAATAAAATCATTGTAATACGTATCTGCTATACAACGTCACTCTGATGCACAATTTATTTATTCGACAGAACAATGTGTTTTGTCTATCCCTCAGGTCTGTCCCTCCGTAAGTGAAACTTCTCATTGAAGAAACACATTTGCCTGGTGCCTTGAACTAGTACCCGAAATTAGTATCTCCATATAAACAAGAACTCTGTGCACGGATACTGCAATATATTAATCACTGTTAATTTATTATTCGTTTATCATACATGTCAGGTTCCTGCGGTGACAGAGGCCTACGAGTGTTTGCCCCTGTCACTGCAGGAATTGAAGGAAAACAATTGCACTCAAAATTCCCAAGTGTCGAGCCACCGCAGTCCGTGCATGGTGCTGTTCTCGTGGACCGAGACGGAACCGTCCATGCCGTAGGCAAGAGGTGAGAACAAGTAGAAACTGTTGAGTGAAGAGAAAAAAAAAAACACAAGTTCAAGTAAATGTGAACCACTCAAGAAATATGAGAAAATGCATGCATAGTTAGACATTTTGTGCGACTTCAGCACTTCCAAGTTTGATTTGCATCGTACAAAGAGCCCTGAAGAAGTGCTTAGAACAACACTTCGTTAAGTAATCATGGAATGGCTTCGCCAAAGGAGTTTTGCGCCCCACGAATCGACCGCTGCAAAATTTTTTAGAAACTGTCAACTACATGCACGGTAAAATTTGTCACGTCGTGTAATATCTTTCTCTCTTCTTTTGTACCGACGAGCACACTGGAAGCTGAGCAGCGGGAGATGGCACGAAGGAAAGGAGTTGGTGCGCATCACGAGCATGAGCACTTAATTTTTTTCTTATTTGAACACATGGCTTACTGTCAGTGTTATTGCAAATGAGTGCACGGGTATGTGGTGGCCTCCTGTGGTGGCCGCAGCGAATACGCAGTTCACAGTGCTCAAATAAGCCAATGGTAGTGAAATGGGGTCATTTGATCATCACGGTACATGGCATAATTAGTAGAAAGAAGAGGGACCGATTTCTAGCTGACTAAAAATTAATTGTATATTCCAGGCCGCGTGTTGCGCCATTATCTTCAGCTCTCGTGTTCTCAAATGCTGCCGACTAACCATCGGCAGCATTTTCTGAACATGCTGAAAGAGAGTTGCGTGGCCCCTCTAAGGTACACTCGTTAAAAAATTTTGTCGTACGACTTGTTCAGAATAAGGCATTTTTTTCACAAGAGGAACAACCACATTTTATTGCCCGCACGTAGGCAACAGCTGTGTCTTCCACTGGTTTCATTTTGATAAGGTTTTAATTTATTGCCACAGCAGTTGATACGGGAACTCAAGTTTTGCCCTCACCAAGAGTGCAGACGTGAGGTTTCGCGGAACGTCCAGATCGATACCATTGTCCTGCACGCCACAGGTTTACGTGAATGACAAAGCACAAGGCCTGGCCCACTACAGTGCACTGCTAAGACACATGTTCTACATACGAGTGAAAGCATGTAAGGGCTCCCGGTGAGCCCTGCGTGGAGATGAAACGCGCCAGCCGTACATGTTATGCGAAAGGCACATGAGAAGGCCCCAACGGTAGTGCAGAGCAACTCCAGCAGAAACTTTGCACTTTTATCGGCCAGCCGTGATCGCACAAGGTACTGCACATCCTATATTTGCGGGGACTGGCAGGCGGTTCACGTCTTCGTGCGTGTTGTGTTCTTGTCGCAATGTTTGTGTCGTCGGCAGCTCACCCGAAAGACACCATGCCGACGTTATATACAGTCGAACCCCTTTATAAGAGACACTGATGTCAGGGAGAAATGGGTATAAGGGACACAGAGACACATGTGTGCCTGGATAAAAATAAATGTTGGAAAACACATACAAGGTGCCCTGCTTATAAAAGACACCTCATAGAAAAGGCAAAAATTATTCCCTGGTGCATGTCTCTTATAAGGGGGTTTAGCTTTATCTTGCTCAGGAAGGATGCTGGTAAATTGCCACTCATTGCCCCAGAATGTCCACTAAAGGCACTAAACCACATTTGTATTTTTGTAGGAGGCGATTCAAACCAGTCTCATGGTTCGAATCTGCTCCTTTACGAATTGCAGAAACAAGCATCACAAATAACCACAAGTCCTTAGCAGAGGAAACTAAAACTGGCTGCCTAGTCAAGACTGCAACAAGGTCATGCCACTATTTTTTCTCTCCCTTGTGTCATCAAGTCTCCACAGTCCCATCAAGTGAAGCAACACTCCTGCAGCGATCGTGCTCACCTGTACAGAATGACTGAAAGATAGCAACCCATGATCCAGTGGTGCGCAGACAGCCTGATTTTCTCAGGTAAGAAGGTTGGCACCACACGGAGGACATAGTCCAGCACCACACCTGTAGCCAAGGAAAAGTGCACTTTTAGTGACAAGGCTTTTGCTAAGCCCAGAGACACTCTATCAGTTGAGTACAATGGTATCATCATCGTCACGAATAAAATAACTCAAGCCGACAAGCGCTACATCGTCCTCTTCTTCGTCTTCTGCTTCGCTATTCGAACACGTGTGCCCATTTGTATAGCACAGGATGCAATAGCTCGGACAGGTGACGGGACTAGTGCACAGAGAAATAAAGAGATGAAAAAATACAAAGAGAAGAAGAGAGAAAAATACTAAGAACAAGGCAAGAGTAGAAACAAAGAAAGAGAAGGAAATAGACGCAGATAGAGAAAGAGGAGAAACAGAGAAATAAATAAAAACCAAGTCAAAAAGAAATAAAAAAAACAATAAAAAAGAAAGGGAGAAGAAAGAAAGTGAAAAATAATGGCAAAGATTAAAGGCTGCCCAGCTTTACTGTTCCTTCAGACTTGACAGCACTAGTGCGAAGCTGCGTTGATTTCTTTTAATGCCCATAGCGACCGATCGACTCTTTCTTCCATTCTTACGGCAGCAAATCAAATTTCCTCTGCTTATAGAATTACAGGCCAATGTTACATGGAGAACAAGCCGAACAGCCGGCCATGGAGATGACCCTAGTGGTCGTAGAATGTAGAGGTCATTTGAAGAGAAGGGAAGGTGTGGGCACCTACAGAACTGGCTGTTTGGGCAAATAAACACTAATGTCACATCAAAGGTTAGTGAAACTTGTAGATTGGTGATGTCTCAGTATGGCATGCTGTAGACGGGGGAAAAAAAAAAAAAAACGGCAAGGAAGAACAGGTGCAGGAAAAGAAGGCGAAAGGACGAAGTTGGAACTACCAGTCGTTATCGCCAGCTTCGTCCTGTCCCCTCTTTTTCCTGTGCCCGTTGTTTCTTGCCAACTCTCTTCCATCTACAGTCATTCACCAACTTTTTTAAGATGGTATGCTCTCGCGATGACTGCGGCAAAAAAGGAATGATGACTCAAGGCTATGCGTGAATGGTAGGCTGCCGTTGTTTACATCTTCATATGAAATAGTATCAACTAAGTTAAAATTACATGACAGTAATGAGGCTTGACTGCATGTCGACGGTATGAGCAAACTTGGTGCGTGTCACTGTATTTGCATATGATAACGGGCACATCATCATCTTGAGCTTTCTTTTTCTTCTTGTTGTGACCAAGCTTGATTAAAGTTTTCAAGATGCTTCAGTCATTTCAGGAAGTGCAAAGACCATTTTAATGCACAGGGCAAGCTGTAGAACTAAAAAAAAAAAGGCACAATGACGGAACCACACACTGGCACTAGTTTTTGTACTCAATGCGCATTATTTGCCTTGTTTCCACACAGCTGCTTATCTCTGCTGTCGACCATTCACTATGTGCTTTCTATTTGGCTGGACATTGCCCTAATTTGGACTAATGTATTTGTCCTCCATCGGCTACAAGTGCATACTAAAAAAAGCACAGAGGAAAAAAAAAGCACGCTAGAAAGTTGACCAAGAGCATTTTACACCCACATACACTATTTACTTCGAATTATGTCGAATTATGACAGGTAGATTGCCACTATCCCTCAAGAGGAAGGTACATAACAGCTGCATCTTGCCGGTACTTAGCTACGGAGCAGAAACCTGGAGACTTACAAAGAGGGTTCAGCTTAAATTGAGGACGACGCAGCGAGCAATGGAAAAAAAAATGGTAGGTGTAAACTTAAGAGACAAGAAGAGAGCAGAGTGGATTAGGGAACAAACGGGGGTTAAGGATATCATAGCTGAAATCAAGAAGAAGAAATAGACATGGGCTGGGCATGTAGTGTGTAGACAGGATAACCGCTGGTCATTTAGGGTAACAATTGGATTCCCAGAGAAGGCAAGCGGGTTAGGGGGAGACAGAAGGTTAGGTGGAGATGAGATTAAAAAGTTAGTTTGCGGGTATAAATTGGCAGCAGCAAGCACAGGACCGGGTTGACTGGCGGAACATGGGAGAGGCCTTTGTCTTGCAGTGCACGTAGTCAGGCTGATGATGATGATGATGACACAATTTACTGAGGAGTATAAAAGCATAAAAACAAAATAATGAGATGAATTCTGCGTGTGCAAACAGACAGAATTATCTGAGCAATATTGTCTCACCCTTTCGGGACTGAATTTTTTTTTAACTGGCAGAATTTTTTTTTCTTTCTCATTGATTTCAAGTTACTATAACCTTAACAACACAAAAATATTTTTTTCATAGCATCCCATCAGTATACAAAAGAACAAAATAGCTTCATGTCCCAAATATAGGACAACAAGGCTTAGTGGGTCTAAAGTGAAATATGGTGAATTTAAATACATCTATTTATTTAACCTTGTTAGTGCAAGATCCCCTCGTGAAACTAAGATACAGCAATTACGTATTAGTTACAGGGCCTAAACTGTCCAATAGCAAATCATTGTGCCCTTGATACACAGCTCCTAACTGCACTTGAATGGTGATCGTCTACTTAATGAACACTTTGGAAGATCCAACATCATAAAAAATTGCCGAATCCTGCTTTGCAGCACCGGAGTTAATTCCGCTGATGTTTGCAAGAGGAATCTGATTGAACTACACTTAATTGTCGTATTCTTCTAGCTCCATCACACACCATTATTATATTTCATAAAATGAATTATAATTCATTACGTACTATTTCACTATTAGACACCCCTTATATATTATCTAAGTGATGTGGCCAGGTTTCTCCACTAGAATAACAAGAAATTAAGAGCTTTTACAAGAGCTACACATATGGAATAGCCTGAATGCATTCAGCGGTCTGACAACCACTGAGCCCTAGTGTCCTATATTTAGGACAAAAAGATTGACCCCTGCTGCGGGCGATACGTTAGTGTTAGGGAAGACCCACTCGGTAAATAGGAAGTTAGACATCTTAGAAACAATGAGAAGATATACGATAGCTACTGGTCTAATAGACTAGTAAGGTGTCATTCATTATTTGGTTGTGGCGAGTGTCATGGTTATTGCAATCCGCCATTTTGTTTTCTACTTTGCATAGTTCCAAACAAGAGGACGACGAAAAAATTACTACCTATGCTTGCACAGTTGTAGTGAGGATGGTTCAGAGATTTTTTTAAATTTCTGACTTCATTATGTCACATTTGGCAGCAAAGTTTCTTCATGTCCTTTTTATGCCAAGGTCGAAAGGGCATGGTCAAAGTTAAAGTGACAAAGCGAAATCAAAGCAAACATTCTCTAAATATATGAGAAGGGATGAAAGGAATGAACGGGACAATGAATTCATAGAATGCTCTTCGCTCACCTGACAGCATTGAGCTGAAGATTAGCGCCGGGAAGTAGTGATGAAAGTAGAGCACTCGACCCATCCCGTAGAAGGGCAGATAGTGCAGAGCCCAACCGATGACGAGCCAAGTCGCAGAACGAGTAAGGCGACGGTCACGATCTGTAAGTAGGAGAGAGCAACTTTAGGGGGGAGGAGGTTGTTGCAGGCTCGTCTAGCCCTGCAACATTACTATGTGTGCAATTTGTCCCACCTGAATGTCTGCTTTCAGGTTAAACCATATAGCATGGCCAAACTCTGAACTATTGAGCAAACGTTTTTATTCCCAAATAGGGCACTTCTACCGCCAACAAGGTTTGGAAAATTTTTATTTGCAGTCAGGTAAGTGCAACCCTGTTTTCCACCACCTTTTCGCACCAAATCACGTTCTCGTGACAGTTAGCGCCACGAGAATTTGCAATTTGGGTAACAGTATGGTCACTGATACCAAACAATTAACTTGGTCCCCAAATGGTGAACTAATGTGATTTCACAATAATTTGAAGACGCTGAAAGGTCATAACTGGAATTCTTTCCTGCGGCATGGCCTCTTCTGCACAGACTGCACATTCCCCCAGACGAAGCAATCTGTACGTGGCAATAGTAAAAGAAGCAATGTGTACTCAAACATTCCTGCCCACAGGTTTACGACGATAGCTTCTTGATTCACTATAGATGGCTCAAGTCCTCTGCTAAGAAAGTACAGATATAAAGCCCATTAAAGAAGCATTCTACATGTAGGGCAACTGGGCACATATGGTTCAAGTGAAAAACATGGTTGTCGCACAACAGCGCAGCATGACAAGGCACAAGAACACAAGCACTAGAAGGCGCACGGCAACAAGGCGTGCAGTGCAACGGAACAGTTCACATGCCGGCAACCCGTGAGCCATCCCCCGTTCGGTACCGTGCCAGGCTTTCACCCTACAACAAAATGCCCTACGATCTGTGTCACTCACTACCATTTCTAACAAAGTTCAAAGCAACGTTCAAGAGTAACGTTCAAGAAAAACGTTCAAGAGAAAGTTCAAGTAAAAGAGTAAAAGTTCAATGACAACATTTCAAAGCCACCCAATTTCTGAGCACCCACAAGGCACCCAAGTTCTGAGCAACAACAAGTGACATGTCTAGCCATCACAGAGCACCAGCTGCTGCAGATTATCATGTTACTAGCTTACAGCAATCCAGTAAATTTATCTCTTTGCCCAAAAGCCTGCATGACGTCTTCTGCTGAAAACCTACCATGGTCACATAACAGCGTTGCAGCAACCAGGATGCTTGCTTTACCTTGAATTTGCTCATTCCACAATCTCCCCTTTATTAAAGCAATAAACTAGCGAAAGAATCAGCCTTTACTAGTCTACTAGCGTGTCGACATTCTGCTCTTATTATTGGCACGTACGAGAAGCCAGGCCTCTAAAGTGAAACACGCTTAAAGCATGCAGAGAGAGGAATCGCAAGGCGTAATTGCAAGTCCCACGACAGACCTTCCGTCTCGGGGCTACCCATGTAGCCTCGCTGCTGCCGCACCAGCACGTACAGCTGGATGAAGCCGTAGAGGGCCATGCAAACCAGGTTGCCCCACCAGATCACAGGGTTGCCCAGCAGGTAGACGCGGTACTGGACGCCCGAGAAGAACTGACCCTGAAAGACGACCACATGGGATAAGGAAAGACTGAGAACGCCCAATGTTGTGCTGTCGAATTGCCGAAAGGGCATCGAAAATCGCACACTGCATGAAATAACTTTTCCACTGGTCAATAACACAGGTGAAATTTATTAGCGGCAGCATGCACTACCTTTCACAGTTCTACGCAAATCTGAGACATCAATTTCAGTGGGTAATATTATAAATACCGCATTTACTCACGTAATGAAAGCACTTTTTTCTCGAAAACTCGGAGCAACGTTGGGGGTGCGTTTATTATGCGGAACAAATTTTATGAAAACATTTTTGAGATGAGCAAAAAAAAGCTGTAATGCAAAAAAAAAAAGTTAGATTGCTCAGACTTTCGCAATTGACGTACATGTACACTGCTTAAAAACAGCTTTTTTGTTGCACTTTACTCATCTTCGGAGATTGATGGCGCTATCTTCGGCAAGCTGTCCCCACACCACCTGTGCATGCCATACAAGCGTTTTTTGGCTATCTTTTCTCGCAATCATTTAACCGCAACAGTAGTATCTGCTATGATTTCCAGGAGTGCCAGAAGCGTGCACTACAATGCTACGATGCACTTTGCCAACTTCGCGGCAACCTCACATGACGACTGCGATGATGCCGTTGACATTGTAGCAAGTAACCAACATTAAAGTAAGCTACCCCTGAAGCACCAAACCAATCCGTTAATAGCAAGATTACTGACAAAATATGGCTGCCGCCTCACTTTCACATGAGAAGTTCCTGTACGCGCGGAAAACAAATGAAGCGAGAGCCGGGGGTGCTACCATGTTGTGAAAATTGTCATGATCTTTTTTTGGGCGACACGTGATCTCTTCTGGTTTTCAAGATACCTGCTATGTGATAGCGATGAATGACCTTTCGCGACAGGATACCTGTCGTCGTCGCTCGAAAATTGTGTGCACATTGTTGGGCCTAACGTTTCGTATTTGCAGGAAGCGACTGTTGGTTGGCACGGGCAGTTTTGTGACCTTCGCTCGCTTTTGCTCGCTGTGTGCTTATCGCCTGCAATGTCTCTACACTCGTACCATTCGTGAACCCCACTGTGGCGCACAGATGAAAAAGACAGGAGACGTGCGGTGCACAGACAGGAAGAAAAACAATACGGCGCGTGTCAATGGGCGAAGGGGGTGGAGCGAGCTGAGGTGGTCGAGTGGGGTCGGCATAATAATAGAAAACGAAAGAGAGCCAAAGGGTAAGGAGACGCCAGGTGTCGGTTAGTGGGACTGCAGAGGAATAATGTAGGGGGTGTGTTTACTACGCGGGGACAAAAAAAAATCAAAATTTTGACGACTGAAGTTGTGGGTGAGTCTATTGTGCGAGTGCATTCATTACGAGAGTAAATATGGTAATACTATTAGTCGAATTGGTTGCTGTCCCAGAACCACTGCATCAGGTACAGTACGAAAAACTTTACTTAGAGCTTCCTGAGAACTGCCATCGCTGATGGCAACACCAGGTAAGTAAGAACAAACAGAAAAAACAAGTACAGGCATAGAAAAGCATATTCACTTCCTTACATTTCAGCTATAGGAATGCCTTTTTGAAAAGGCTTACTTAGATTGTTTGCTTGTAATAGCATACAATATCAATAAGAGCAATATGCGTGTATCGCAACCCTGGTACAAAATCTAGGAGTGATACAGGAACAAGCCGTGGGTAAAGTTACTCCAAAGAGAAAGATTTGTGACTAGTGATGTCATGTTGAAATACCTTGTAGTTGATCGGCCACTGCCAAGGACGGGAGGTGACTTCACCCTCTTTGGGCTTCAGACCAGCATTGCCCTGGCAAGCAAGCGCGGTTATCCAAATTTTATTAGTGTGAACTGGCAGTAAACATGGGGTGCACTGCTTCATCGTTTAGCAAATACTTACGATCAACAAGTGCTGAAATTATAAAAATTAACACAGTAGTATTAGATACAGTTGAACCTAAATAGAAAAACACAAATATTGTAGCAAATTATTGAATAACAAATCATATAAAAAGCTTCTCAGCCCTTTATAGAGTGTGAAAGATATCAGCTTTCAACGAATACCTCATGCAAATAAGCCACTTTTTCTTTCTCAGATACAACTTCATTCATAACATCGTTTTTGCTGCTCTCGAACATTATGCAGCAGTCAAAAAATTGCTACTTACTATTGAGACATTTCTATTTTGGCTATGAAAATGCTGACATGCCTCCAGCAGGCTTCTTTCAATGATGAGCATGTAATTTGCATGGTTTTGGATAATTTTCCTTATTTCACAAATGATGATTATGAAATCAACAGCTCAAGTTCAACAGCACGGGGACTTGTTAGTCAAGCAATTGATAACAAATCGCTACTAATAAACTGCCCAATGGCAAAAGCTGTAAACGACATCTCATAGTAAGCAGTGAGAAGACGCCAGAAGGATGTGCAAGCAATATGGGCCGGTAAACACAAAATACTGTCATAACTGCCTACCAAGCTACTTAAAGTATAAGATGAGAAAACACAACACGAGTGTGGATTCATGACTGCAGGCTTATTTCTGTACTACACATATACTAAGGAAAAAAAATGCACAGGCATGCAGTAAGCAATATGCAATAAGCAATATGAATGAGCAAAGACACTTTGTGACAGACTTGGTCAATCAGCTGTCATTCTTTAAACCGCGTTTTCACATTGGAATAAAGTTTAGTAACTCCTAGCGTAGCTCGAGTGAGATAAAGGTCCCTGAAATTGACTGACCTGAAGCATGACTGCATGTGACTCCATGAACATCTTCAGGAATCCAGGGGCATAAGCCTCGAAGCTTACGTTCGGCACTGCGGCAAAGATGCACCTATGTGCACGTCGTTCTCGAGGAAATAAGGCAGACTTTCAGCCGACTTACAGTGCGGGTAATGGTTGTCCTCAACATTCCACAGGATGTTCTTGTCTCTCATGTTTGGGTGGCAGGTGACCTCCATTTGTTCGTAGCCCCTGGCGCCAAAATAAAACGAGAAAGAAACCCGGAATCATTAAAGTGATTTGCCCGGAAACATTTCTGCTTGCAAACATTTGACCGGCAATGCCCAAGATACAAGGTGTGTTCGCATGAAGAGATATGAAAAATTCCGACATGACCCATAACATAGAGCCTATGCCCTCTATAGAAGCGATACATCTAAAGATACATTTAGGTCTCTCCAATTGACGTGACAGTGCGTGTGAGGACAAGAGTAAGTTCCCATTATAAAGTCTAACGATTAAAGAGCAGAGACACATCACGCGATTTCTGACATTGGAAGGTGTTAAACCGGCCACCATACATTATTTATTTATTTATTTATTTATTTTAACATACTGCAGCCCCTCTTGGGGCTATAGCAGGAGTGGGTACATCGCACAAAACCGTGCATCGAACAAGTTCAATAATGAAACAAAAGCGAAAAGAAAGAAAGAAAACACAGTAACGACGAAACCAGGTGTTCGAAAGTCAACATAGAAGGAAGTGTACAGTTTTACCGGCATGGTAAAGGGTTACATAAAATCGACCTAATATACACATCTAAGTACAAAAGTGCACTCGTACAAAGGGGGAAAGGAAACAAAGCGGTATATGTACGTAGTTTACAATAGTTGTATTTTAGAAGGAAATGTAAGCAAGTCAAGAGAGCGCACGTGGCCAGGCAACAAATTCCAACGCTCAATCATTCGCGGAAAAAAGCTATATTTGAACGTGTCTGTGCGGGGATGATACGGGGAAACGTTAAGGGTGTGATTGCTTCTGGTCTGAGTGGGGCTTGCATATGTGACATATTTGTTCGATGACAGGCGATATGAACAGCGAATGATGCGGTGAAAAAAGGTTAGCGATTCAATTTCACGACGGGCAGCTAAGGTGGTTAGCTCTAGAGATACGAGGGCTGTGGTTGGTGAAAAAGCACAGTCATACCTGGGACAGATGAATCGGATGGCTTTCTTTTGAACGGCTTCAATTTTGTTAATTTCGCCTTTTCGGTAAGGGTTCCACACGAAGCATGCGTAGTCGAGTGTCGGTCGAATTAGTGTTTTATACATCAGGAGTTTGGTGTCTTTCGGTGCTTGGCTGAGTGTGCGCCGAAGATAACCCAGTTTCTTAAGTGACTTTGTGCATACATATTCGATGTGTTTCGACCAGGATAGGTTACTTGTGAAAATAATGCCAAGATACTTATATTCTGTAACTCTTTGGAGGTTTATGTCAGCGGATGAGTACGCGAAATTAGACAGGAAACGTTTGTGAGTAAAAGACATGGATACTGTTTTGCGGAAATTACGGACATCTGCCACGCTTTACACCACGCGCAATACCTAGAAAACGACTCGTTTAGTTTTTGCGTGTGATTTCCGTGTGTCTGGTCCCGTGATAAAACACCGGAAAGGGAAGTGCTTCAATGCGGATGACAAACTGAAGGTCGACGCTGTGGAGGATTGCGGTAGGTCTCTTTATGTCTACAGAAATGACGGGAGCAAGGATTCCTTCAGTTCGTTCATCAGTAGGATAGTTGTGATCAGGCACACAGTGTATACCACAAATAAAGCACTTTTTTTTTATACCCGCAAAGTTGTTTCTTACCTTTTTATTTGAACACCCGTATAAACTGCAAATCAGAAGCTTAGGCAATGTAGCTCACCACTTGGGAAGTTGCTTGTTGTGTGAGTGCAGGGCACAACCAGTGAGGTAGTGGATGAGTTTCAGCTTGCTGGTGACCGTCTGCAACACCTCGCCTGGCGTGCCACCCACGACGTCCACCTTCCAGACGTCGTTCGCATCACCGGTGCCGTTCTTTGATTCATCAAGAGATAGAAAACACATCCTTAACATATTTATTTTCTTCTTCAAGGGATAATCATGTAAATATGCAATTCCTCTCCTCAATAATCATAAAAGAGTGTAGCACGATTTTGGCCCTTGAAAAAGGGACAGTTTTTGTTACCTCAGCATGCAGTGTTAATGCTCTCCGCACGCTAGATTGATTGATTGATACGTGGGGATTATTCTCCAAAACCACCATATGATTATAACAGACGCCATAGTGGAGGGCTCCGGAAATTTCGATCACCTGTGGTTCTTTACCGTGCTCTCCCCAAACTAGAGCCCGTAAACAAGTTTAAGATGTAGGCTTATGCAAATAAAGAATTTTAGACTTGAATCAAATTCGAAGCGAATAGTAATTTTGATCGAATAATTTTGAATCAAATTAAAAAAGTATACATAGCATATTATAAAAAATGGGCATATTTGTTATGACCTAACTAAGCTACACAATATATTTATTTTAATTGAAATGAGACCTGTGCAAATGCCATTTTTTTTTCATCAAAGGAATTGAAAACAACTTTAAATTGTCAGCAGCAGAATTTCACTTTCGGTATAATGCAAGTGATATCCTGCAAAATGTATTACGTTTTGAAATTTTCTATACTTCGAGCATATAAGTTGGTATAACAAGAATATAAACTTAAAAATAAATCGAATCAACGATAATATGTTCATTTAACCTTGAAGTAAAGCTTTGTGGCAATGCGTATTTCCCCCGAACATGTGTTTTCATGACTTAGCATTCTGTCACTGCAGTAAAAGGACTTTTACAGAAGGTTACATGCAAATTAACTTACACGTGACAAGGTGCCTTCACTGCTTTGCACCCTTTTATTACGGCGAAACCACCTTTATGATGCGTTATGTGCAAATTAATATGCATTCAATCGTTCATTTCAAATAATTCCAAATTTTCAATATTATAAGTTCTATTCAAAATGAATTCGAGTACTGCATTATTTGTTAGAATATACAAAGCATTCTAATATTCGCACAAGCCTATTAAAATGTCTTAGCTTAATATTGAAGTGTTTGTTGTTCAGTATCCGCAAGCCAGCCCCACCACAATAGACATCATCATTATGAGTCGACACAGTTTACCGGGTTTACAAACTGTGCTTCTTAGATGCGGCTGAAATCGCTGTTGGAGTCGATGGACGTCATCTATTATTGTTTATGTGCAGCACATGCAGCTGAAACAGACCTAGGCCAGACTGTGTTGATACATCAGTGTGGAACTGCCCGCTTCTTATCAAAACAAAGTGTTCATTGAGGTAGCGGTATTAAATATATCATAACTGTGACAATATATTCAATGCATTCCAAGGCACCACAATACTATATTTGGGATTCTCAACACGAGCATTCTTATTCTGAACAACAGAACAAATATTTTGAAAATTTGTGTCCATACTCTTTTAAACATCACATTTGCAGCACTTAACTGAACTTTTTAGTAGAAGCATATATGAATGTCTTTTTTTCTTTTTTTTTCTATTCAAACAAACCTTTACATTTACTTTTGAAAACATACAGCGATTCAGCTTGTCAGATGGATGTCACCGAGACAGAACTTCTTTTGCAAAGTGCAACATACAAAATGACAAGTCAAATGTGAATGTACATCAAACAAAGTGCTTTCGGTGAGTGGTCTATGTGATGATGCCATCACCTCTCTTACATTTTTTCATTCATGTTGTAGCTTCCTTTTTACAAATTTTTCTCCGTGCCATTAAATGTCAATAAAACCATTTTTTAACCTCAGTTTTTTCTGCCCTCAGATATCACCTCGCACCATATTTAAGTCTGTATCATATGAAAAATTTCGTGTGAATTTGAAACCATGGATGTCAACAATAACTCTTTTCAATAACTTTAGCTGCTGGCAGAGAATGCCAATGCTGAAGGGTTGCTGTTTACACCAATTTGCCTGACTACTAAATGCAACTTTTTACAAACTATAAAATAATCAGAGCAGCTAAAATAAACAACAACAAAACAACAAGCATGCTCGGTTTTCATAGCAGCCTGCACTTTTTGTGGCACCTTTGATGTGAATGTCATTCTTGTTCCCTGGCTTAGCGATGTCTTGAACCATGGAGTTACACAAACTTATTGTCACAATATTCTTAATTATAAGGTTATAGACGATTGTATGGATATTTTATTTCGTGACTTGAATGAGTGTGCAATGCCACATTTCAGAGGTCAGCATGACGAGTCCAACACGACCGTTACTGGTGATGTGGGCTTTTAGAGAGAACCAAAAAAAATCTATATGCGGAGACAGGTTTGCTTATTTAAGGTCTCAGGTCGTCAAAAACACAAATGATGGCTTTGCTAATTGTTATTTCTATGTTGAACTCTTCACTCTGCTTTTTCTTTTTTTGCTTACCTCCCCGTAGCAGGTGACTTGGTAGTGTCGCTTCGTCACTGGCGCAGGCTCCTTGTGGGAGTGAAGGTTGCGAGTTGTGCTGCGCGATAATAAAACGGTTTCTTCAGAACACTAACATCACAGCGCATGTGTCACTGCAATCTTTCCCGTTTTAGCCGACAAAAGCTCACTTTTGCTGCAGAGATAAACTGGGGGTAAATATAATTACTATAGCGATTCTGTGTGAAAATTATATAAAATTCCAAAACCCACTCAGTACGTTGAATAACGTGATAGACAACTTAATCGTGTGACAAAGATAACAAAGCTTAGTCGGTAAATCAAATAATCTGGGAGGCAACTCAATATGTGATAAAGATATTGCCGTTACGACGGAACATGGCAAACAATAGCCAATAAGTAGTCGACATCAGCCAGTGCTGGTACTAAATACATATTACAGTACTTAGTTTAACAGCAACAACCAAGTGTAGCCACCATAATAGAGTATCCTGTAGATACACTAGAGGGAACTCTAGCACTGAAGTCTATGGGAGATGCAAGGCGTGGCATTTCAGCAAGCATAGGAATAATGGCTAGTACACAAGTTTGTCTAATCTTCCTATTTCCAACTCCATTTGGCTTTGCGTGGCTTAGAGCCGCTTTGTCACGAGACGATAATTGGCAAATCTTCAGCAGTTGCACTTCACCACCTTCAACCTTTAGGCTCACAAATTCAAATCAGCTCACGAAGTTCAAAATGGTCTTTTCTGTTATTTGAAACAAAACTGAAACACAGCAATAAAAAAGCCACAAGTGCTTTTGAAGGCCGCAAGCACGAAGACTAGGCAAATCCATGTACTCGCCATCATTCCCATGGTGGCTAAACGATTAAAGCATCAGAGTCCCCTCTAGTTAATTTTAAGATACTCTATGGCCATCATGGCCAAAAGTCAAACCCCTAACCTAACGATAGGCTGCAGAATGCCTTCCATAGTGAACCATCGTGCCATTGTAAGTGTGTTATTTCATAACGATACATGGGAATCAAGCAACACAGGATGCTACATTGTTCTTTTACACAAAAAAAAATCACTAAAACTAAACAAGGTACCATCAAACTTTGACAAAGCAACACTGACACAATGAATCATCGTAATAAATTGTACATGCTCATAGCAATTATTCAATATTATGAAGGTGTGCGTGTGTTCCGTTCAACTTTGTACCATACACCCAAGAACCCCCAATACAATGAATCAGTGCACATACAGTAGACTCTCTGTAAATAGGAATCTCCTAAAAGATATTGCTGCTTAAAAAAACAACTGCTTCTAACGTAAATGGTTTCATATTTTAAACATGCATTCCTGTTCATCTCTTGGTAAACAAAACTTGTGTTAACTCCTCCCGAACTGCCCCCATAGGGCATCAATAGCACGCTATTGATGGTTTTAATTGCCGCTTCCGAGACCAATCACGCCATTCATGAATACATTGCGCCATCGATCACAAAGGAGAAAGACTGTAAAGTTGAACCCCTTCATGAGAGACACACATATACGAGACACGTGGGGTATAAAATACACCAGTGTGCCTACAGTGAAATAGGGGTCGATAACATAACACATGCATGGTACCTTTTTATAAGAGACAACTCTCACAAAAGACAACAAGTGCTCCCCTGTGCATGTCTCTGATAAAGAGGTTGAACTGTAGACTCCTTCCTTGTGTAGTACGTAGTTTGTTTCTTCTCACGTGGTCTTGATTTTTTAATGCGCTCCAAAGTTTTGCAATTGTTAAAGTAAAAAGGGAAAATGGCAGCCACTGGATGAGGTGTGCGAGAGTGCTTCTTAAAATCGCAAATATTGGCAATCCAGAGTGTTAGAGGCCGACTTTATCGATTTGACATGCAGCAGCAAGTCTGAGGATGCTGCTTTGAGGTCAGAGTTCAATTCTGAAGGAAACGACAATGCAAATGAGCCCAGGACCTCGGTAAGTATTGCTTTTTACTTCGGGCTGTCTCTGTTCGCCTTTCAGCACCAGCCTTCTAGGATGGAAACTTACCAAGAACTATAAAAAATGCAAGTGCAATTAGAAAACCAAGCAGAAAACAAGAGCTTCAGCAAGAATTGCGACGCGATTCTGTACTTAAAGGGACACTAAAGGCAAATAACAAATATGTTAGAGTGAAAGCTCAATGTTTTGCAATATTATCAACAGCAGTGCCGTACTTACCTAGCAATTAAGCTAAATGTACACCATGATGGGCCACACGACTGGGATAGTTTGGAAATAATCCTGATGACATCAGAGTGTCCGGCTACAATTATTTACTAGGAATTAAACCAGCTATAATAAAAAAAAGAACCTTCTGTACAACAAGAGACATAATAAAATGCTGCTTGTCCATTTCTGTCCGGTTTATAGAAAAAATAACCACCTAGCATTGCTATGGGAATGACACGAGTGATTCAAAATTTCGTTTTTGCCTGGTTAGGCTGGATAGGTGGTGTCATCTAGCGCGGCTGAATTGAACCAAGCAAAACACGCCGTGCACCCGCCATTTTAGGGGCCATGTCAGAAAATTGTTCAGTGGTCCTTGTCGCTGCTGTGTCTCCCGCTACTTTCACTCGGCTGCTACTGGTGTCGGTGGCCGTGCAGCAAAAGCAGACAGACAACATTGGGCACGCAAACAGTGACGTAAAACGGATTGCCTTCAGGTGAGGGGTTTGAAGTGCGTTAACAAGATGCAGACCACTAAAATGTGATTTTATTTCAAAATAAGCACTTCCTGCGCACAAAACTAGCACCGCGAGATTTATGGACCTTCAAACTAGCACCGCGAGATTTATGAACCTTCAACAATCAACATCAACTTAATATTTGCCTTTTGTGTCCCTTCATCAACGAAGAACTGCTTTGCAGCAAGACATGCCCAGCTGTACTGCCTATAGTAGGATTTTTGTCAAAGAAGTCCTGCGCGATCAGGAAGTTTGAATTTTCAGAGATGGTGCCAGTTACATGGCAGTACACTTCTTTCTATCTGATAATTTGTTATATTTTTTTCTTAGTAGTATAGAAGCATGTCTTTACAAACACTTGAATTTCGTCCCATAATCTTGAATCTGGCAATTTATATCTCTCGCACAACATACACCTTGTTAATACAACTTGCACATGCGAAAAGTTAATTCATTCTGCTCTTTCTTCATGCATCACATAAAACATTACATGAAGTAGTTGATTCAGCAAGGCAACATCTAATGAAACATACAAAAACACCTATTTTTCCTGCAGTTGGGAAGGGTTAAGGAGAACACATTTTTTTATTCAGTTGCAGTGGTTCGTGGGCTCTCAGACACAGACAAGTTCACACAAAAGAAAACATTTATGCACCACACAATCCAAGCACAAACACATACACTTTCAATACATGGCCGAACAGTACAACACAGTTACGTTTTCTGAACCACAGTCCTTATGGTCCCGTAGCCTACGAGTATATATACGCGCCCTGACTTTTTTGGTACTATCATTCGTAGAAGACACTCTCGGCACTGATGACGGCGTAGTGGATGCACACTTAAAGCAGGGAAGCAAGGCGCGCTGACTCGTCCGGCTCGGCAACACTTTGAAGCACGACGACTCCGCATAGTGCCGAGACCACGCCGCAGTCGATTGTGCCGAATTGCGAACCTACACGTGGCGCCAAGGCCACGCCCTCAGCATGCGCTTGTGCCGGACCCCAGCAGGCTCAGCATCGCGGACCGACTCTGTAGCTGGTTGATCTCGGACACCATGTGGTGTATGACCAGCAGCCCGTCCTGGCCCGCTCAGATGTTCACCATAGAAACGCGCCGCAAGGCCCGGTCTGGAAGCCAACCATTCACCACAGGAAACGCCAGTCTCGTTCCGACTAGTTCGATGGCCTCAACGTGGCAACGCACGCTCTCCCAGACCGACGTTCTAAGGCTCACCCACCTCATGCTCGCCTTTCGTGCGCACACTTCGTCGTCTTTGTTTGCGTCCCCACTTTCACTTAACACTTGCAGTTTCGGTGCTGTTATGCCTGCGAGTCCACAGCGAACGTCCATGCCTCTGAAAAAGGCAATCTGTGTCAAGGCCAGCCCGCGAGCCCGCCTGACGCGAACAACTCAACGGCGTCATTACGCGGCGGTGTCTTTCTGCCAGGCACGCACAGTGAGTCACCTCAGCCAGCGAGTAAATTTTAAAACCACTCGATTCTTGGCCAATCCCCCACAGTGGGTATGCGCCACTAACAATAGGAGAACAACAACAACAACAGCGAGCCCCTCGAAGCAATCAGCACCTTCCTGTCTGGCGAGTCTGACGCAATGCGTGGCGACACCATTGGAGGATTCTGACCTCACGACCAGCGGCGCTTCTGGTTGGACATTTGGTTACTCAAAGAATCTACCCAGTGCATATAAAAAAAAGCCCTGCGGCACGGCGCGAGCAGTAGACCTATGTGTAAGAGGAGAGAGTCTGAATCTCTAAGTTGTGGCGCCAGTGCCGAATTTGTAACGCCTCTGTATATATGCTGTACATAAACCTTGTTTAACTCACTGTCGTCTCGTCCGCTCGTCTATCAGCTCTGCGCAGAAGCAATCGCGAGCTGAGAAACCTACGCTACCAAACGGCTGGTGACATTCCCGGCGGAGTCCGAAGCAGTGGCGCCTTCGGGACCGTGTTGGCGTCGCCGGCTTTCGTAACAGTGGTTGGCAGCTGCGGGATAGGCCGGCGTCAGCGACAACGAAACGGTGAGTGCCTGACGTTTTCCCCTCAGTTCACCACCCTACTCTTGCACAGGTTATAGTAGTTTAGAGAAGGGCTGTGTGAAGCATTAGAGTGAGCTTTGATCGTTTCAAGCCAAGTCGAAGCACTTTGAAACCAAAGTGAATGCGGAGGGTGTAAACATGGCAGTGTTAAAAATTGCTTTCGCGTCTTGCTAGTAGACTTATAGTGGGTACGGCAAGTAAATTCTTAACAGGGGCAAACAGCAAGAGGCTAGTGTGAATGACGGGGAACCTTAAGGTGAAGTAACTCATCGAAATTTGTAAGGAACTTGGCCTTAATTTAGGCTGTGCGAAACGAAAGCAAGCGATACTTAAGATCATGAAGGATGCAGGAGTGACAACTGAGGAAGTCCATGAGGCCTGGGCGGATATCAAAGCACGCCGCGAGGAGGCTGAAAGGCGAGAAGTAGAAGTTCGCGAACGCGAAGAAGCTGAAAGGCGAGAACGCCGTGAGGAGGCCGAGAGACAGGAACGCCTCGAGTTGAAACGAATAGAATTGGCAATCTTACAGTGTTCGCAGGCGCCTATAGCGTAGCTTCTGCGACAGTTCAGGTCAGCGGTCCGAGAATTCGCAACCAACTGCCACCGTTCATAGTAGGCGAGGACATGGCGAAGTATCTCGTCAAGTTTGAACACGTCTGTGAGTGAAATGCTTTGGAGTGGTCTCTTTGGGCGCAGAACCTGTTCTTCCCGGCGAAGTGTCCGACGCGATAACGTGCTTGTCGAGGGAAGCGTTTGAGAGCTATGACGAGGTTAAGAAAGTGCTCTTGAGACGTTATAAGTTGTCACCCGAGGCTTTCAGGCAAAGGTTCCGGTATGCTAAAAAGGGGAATGAGTCACACGTTGACTTCGCGTTTCGTCTTAAAGCCGATTTAATTGAATGGCTCAAGGACGAAGGTGTTTATGACGACCACGATAAAGTAGTAGAATGCATTGCATTGGAGCAATTCTACCGCTGCATCGAGGAGGATGTCAAGCTTTGGCTGCAGGACAAACTTGGTGAAGTACAGCTAAACAAGGCAGCAGAGTTAGCTGAGGAGTATTATCCTTGCCGAAAGTTGCATAGCAGGGCAGTGCACGTTGAAAAGGATGAAAAGAAAGAGGGCTTTTCAAAAAAACCCGATCAATAGAAACCCGCTCCGCAGCGTAATTTCAAGAAGGACCCGTCTCTTACGAAAGTCACTATAGGAGAAAGGCAAACAGAAGCGGACCAATTGAGTGAGGTTCTTAAACAACGCATGATACCATACGGGCGTTTGGATCACGGAAGCCGCTAATCTGCTACAGCTGCAAAAAGGAAGGGCACATCGCGCTAAACTGTAAGCAAAAGTTTGCTTTTGCAACAATCCGAGAATCGGAAAAGAACATGCGGTTGTTAGAGCCGTATATCCAAGAAATTAGTGTGAATGGGAAAACGTGTCGAGCACTTCGTGACTCAGCGGCAACCACAGACGTTGTCCATTCTTCATTCATGTCTCCAGATGACTTTAAAGGAGAACGCCTGTGGATCAGGCAAGTCGCTGAGGAGCAGAGATTGGATTGGATAAACTTTTATTTTTTTTATTGGATAAACTTTTATTGAGGAGCAGAGAGCTTGCTTACAAATCACTACGGTTGTCATTGAAGGCCCGTTCGGTAAGCTTTGCACCGAAGTGGTTGTGTCTGCCGCGCTTCCAGATCGTTTTCCTTATCTTTTCTCTAACAACTCGGAGCAGCTTCTCAAAGAGCAGGGTAAATCGTTCTTCCCCTACTTAGCGTACATGGCCCTCACACGATCACAAGCGCGGAAGCTTTTGCAGGAGCTTGATCTTGTTCAATGCGGTAAACCATCAAGTGACCTTGGCGGCGAGTCGACAAAACCTCAGAGAGGAAATTCTCCGTGTGAGTCATGTGAGCAGTCACTCGAGCGGCCCGTCGCCGAAGCGACCGGTGTGGTTTCCATAGCAGGGGGAGACGACATGGCGCCATTGAGTCAGAGCGAAAGGGGTGCAACATTCTCGCCTGTAGCGGAAAGTTGGAGTAAGCTGTAAAGGGTTTATCCAGAAACGCTCATTCGAGAGCAGCATGAGGACCTTTCGATTAAAGTGCTAAAGGAAAGCGAAAACTTCGGAAAAAACAAAAGAATGTTTCTTTTTTTAAGAAAGCAGGGCTCCTGTATCATAGCTACACAAATGCGCAAGGTCGCAAGTATGAGCAGCTCTTGGTGCCACAAAAGTATCGTCGCCAACTATTGGAACTGGCGCATGAAAACGCACGGGCAGGGCATCTCGGCATAAAAAAGACTAAGGCTAGAGTTTCCCTTGAGTTTTATTGGCCGAAATGCTGGAAGGATATCGAAGACTTTGTACGCTCATGCGACACTTGTCAGAGAGCGGGGAAATCCACGAACAAGTGGAAGGCACCCATGAAGGTTGTGCCAATTATCACAGAACCTTTTCGGCGCCTAGTAATTGATATCATCGGGCCATTGCCAGAGTCAAGGCAAGGTTGTCGGTACATCCTGACGGCTCTCTGTGTAGCCGAAAAATTTCCGGAAGCGATACCACTTAAGGAGCTCAATTCTCATGTCGTGGATACACTGCTATCTATATTTGCACGCGTCGGATTTCCTTCTGAAATCCAATGTGACAATGGTAGTGTCTTCACCAGCTGCCTTACCTCTACCTTTATGGATAAATGTGGAATAAAAGTAGTGCACAGCTTGATTCATCACCCGCAATCTAATCCGGTTGAGCATATACATTCTGTTCTGAAACGGATACTGAGAGCTCTCTGCTACGAGCACAAATGCGACTGGGAAGCGTGTATTCCTCCCGCTATGTTCGCTTTGAGATCAGCTGCTCATGAGAGCACTGGTTTTAGCCCTCCAGAGCTTGTGTATGGCAGAAGTTTGAGAACACCATTGTGAATGCTACGCGACTCCTGGGAGGGATTCGATGAGGACCCTAATGTAGTTGCGTTTGTTCTAGACCTCCTTCAGAGTCTTGGAAAAACGAAAGATCTTGTGGAAAGCCACATGAAGGCTGCACAAGTGTTGTCGAAGGAGCAGTACGACAAATCAGCGAAGAAGCGCACATTTGAAGTTGCACATTTGAAGTTGGTTGTCAAGCAATGCTGCTGCGGCCGTCCAAAAAGAACAAGCTTGAGGTTCATTGGGAAGGGCCCGCCAAAGTAATATCGAAGCTTTCTGATACCAATTATGAAGTAAAATTAGGAAGGCGGCCAAACAAAATTTACCACTGTAACTTGATGAAACCATACGTTCAACGCCAAGCGGTTGTAAATTTACTTTTAAATGCTTCAGAGGAAGAGGGAGCAGAAATTTGGAGTTCTAGTGATGTAATCGAAAGGGGATCGGAGGTAATCTCGGAGCAGTTGAATCTAGAGCCTAGGTTAAGTGAAGTCCAGAAGGAGGACCTGAGAAGGATTGTTTCCGAGTTTCAAGACATGTTTTCTGACCGTCCCGGAAACACGGCGGTGATCGAACGCGATATCAAGCTAACTTGTGAGGAGCCAATCCATAGCAAGCCGCATCGTTGTTCCCCTGTGCAAAAGCAGATCATGAAAGAGATCGATAAAACGCTGAAGTTGGGAGTTATAGTGCCGGGCGAGAATGGCTATACATCCCCTCTAATATTGGTTCAAGTGCCAGGAAAAGATCCGAAGCCATGCATCGATTATCGGCGTCTTAACGCCATAACTCGAGACCAAACTTACCCGATACCAAACCTAGAGGAGAGGGTGGAAACTGTGTCACAGTCCAGCTATATTTCCACGTTAGACCTCGTACGAGGGTATCGGCAAGCCCCCCTTATGCAACGTGCTAGCCGCTATGCCGCATTTGTTTCTCCATTTAGAACGTATCGTCCACTTAAGCTGAGCTTTGGATTGAAAAATGCGCCCTTTTGTTTTTCAGGCTTAATGAACCGCGTTCTTAAAGGCCTCTCTCAGTTCGCTCTGCCGTATCTTGACGATGTCGCCATCTTCTCAAACAGCTGGGAAGAACATGTCGAGCATTTACGCGTCATGCTGAACAGGTTGAAAGAAGCTGGTCTTACCATGAAACCTACTAAATGTCACCTAGGGTGCGGCGAGGTGTCTTACCTGGGGCACGTTGTGGGGCGTGGCCGGCGTAGACCTTCAGAAATTAAGGTAGCCGCCGTCGTGAACTATCCACGACCAACCACAAAATCTGAGATAAGGGCATTCTTGGGCCTGGCTGGATACTATCAGCATTACGTGCAAAATTACTCTAGCATTGCCAGCCCTCTAACTGACGCACTTCGAAAATCCGAACCGGTTAAAGTGGTATGGGACTCAGAAAAGGAGAATGCGTTTTGCCAGCTAAAACAGGTCCTAAGCGAAAAGCCCGTTCTCATGGCACCCAATTTTTCTAAGAGATTTGTGATTCAATGCGATGCGAGTGATCGCGGCATGGGAGCTGTATGTGCCAGAAAGACAGTGCTGGTAACGAAAGGCCAGTTTTGTATTTAGGTCGAAAACTCAGCGGCAGGGAAGAGGCACACAGTACCTCTGAAAAGGAATGCGCTTGCCTCGTGTGGGCCGTTCAAAAGCTAGCTTGTTATGTCTCCGGTTCGAGGTTTGTGGTTAAAACGGACCACTGTCCTCTAACCTGGTTAAATAACATGTCGCCTAAAAGTGGCCGGTTACTGAGGTGGAGCATGATACTCCAACAGCACAACTTTGACGTTCGCTACAAAAAAGGAAAGCTAAACGCTAATGCAGACGCATTGAGCCGTGCGTTTAGTTAGCACCTTCTCCACCTTTCGGTTTCTCGCTGGCGATTCGGGGCGAAATTTTGTCCTCATCACGGCCTTAGCTGAGTGCTCTCGTCCAGAATGAGCTCAGAGAGCCAACTTTATGTTCTATTTTATTTCGTTACGTTGTTGTACGTGTAAAAAAATTGAGTTCTCATTTTAAGAGTCTTGTGTCCCACATGTGCCTCTTGGTGTAGAGAGAACGAAATTCCGATAGACACGTAGCTAGGTATATGATGTACTATACTTTGTCTGGTATTCTGTCGGGTGACCAAGGGCACTTGCTTGTGTCGTGTGTTGTCTGTTGTCGAACCGTTCTTGACAAGTTGCAGAACCATTGACAAGTGCTGAAACCAAATATCGTCAGAAGAGACGAACGAAGCTGGTCGACAAGTTGTGGCGACAAGCCAGTGGAGCTGGGATCTGTCCTCAAAAATGGGATGTGTTCCCGGAACAGAGTCTGGAGCTGCATTCTCCCCATAGTCCTGGAGGCGAACTTGGAGGAACCTGGCGAACGAGCGTACCTGACATCTGAGCCACGTGGAAGCAGCTCGTTTTTCCGGCGCATTGTCTGGCGGCGGGGGTGCTGTTATGCTTGCGAGTCCACAGCGAACGTCCATGCCTCTGAAAAAGGCAATCTGTGTCAAGGCCAGCCTGCGAGCCCGCCTGACGCGAACAACTCAACGGCGTCATCACGCGGCGGTGCCTTTCTGCCGCGCACGCACTGTGAGTCACCTCAGCCAGCGAGCCCGTCGAAGCAATCGGCGCCTTCCTGTCTGGCGAGTCTGACGAAACGCGTGGCGACGTCACTCGTCCTTGGGTGCAGCCACGTGCAGTGCAGCGGCTCCAGATTCGATGAGAATGACGCGGCCCAGCGGCGACCCCATTGGAGGATTCTGACCTCATGACCAGCGGCGCTTCTGGTTGGACATTTGGTTACTCAAAGAATCCACCCGGTGCATATAAAAAAAGCCCTGCGGTGCGTCGCGAGCAGCAGACCTATGTGTAAGAGGAGAGAGCTCGGCTGTCCGAGTCTCTAAGTTGTCGGCGCCAAAGCCGAATTTGTAACGCCTCTGTATATATGCTGTACATAAACCTTGTTTAACTCAGCGTCGTCTCGTCCGCCCGTCTATCAGCTCTGCGCAGAAGTAGTCGCGAGCTGAGAAAGCTACGCTACCAAATGACTGGTGACCTTCCCGGAGGAGTCCGAAGCAGTGGAGCCTTCGAGACCGTGTTGGCGTCGCCGGCTTTCGTAACAGTGCGCTCTTAACACATGAGTTAATGGTTAATGAGAATCTACAGTAAATAAACCATGCTCAAAGCAATGATTCAATATCACGAAAGCATTCTTGTGATTTGTACAACTTTTCAATAATGGCTCTTAAGTATAAAATTAAAATAAATGATCAAAAAGGCATCTCAATAAAAAAAAGAAGTAAAAATGGCAATACTTATACTTACACCACATGTTCAAGACGTATCAGGTCGCCGTTGCGAACCAGCTCAACCGTTTTGTTCTTAGGATTGGGTTCCTGGTCATACTTCTTGATGATCCAGTTGTTGTTGTCGTCCTTGTGAGAGTAGGTCGTCACCTAACGAGGCAAATGAGGCTGCTGACTATGCATACTTCCCTGCCTGTCTGGTATCGAGATTAAGATTTAGATTAAGGTGTGAACTGTGGCTTTGCTACAGTGAAACCGCCTATGCAAGAATGTTGCATGTGGAGGGAAACGTCTGTCCTCTCTGTATACCTTAAGATTAAATAAAATTCATATTCATGTTTGAAGCGAATTTGTTGGTAATATTTATACCAGTATTCACATGGGCCTATCTTTATAGAAACTAACTGATACTTGAAAAACTGTGACACAGGTAAAAATCGACTCACATGAAAAGACGAGTGATCATATTTTTCATCTTTTAGTGCTGTGTCTGTTTTTCAAGATAAGTATTTATCACAGTGTGAAGCCAACAAGAAAAAACAGCCACAGTAATTGAAACCATGCATCATCAGAAAATGCAATGAACAACCACCACGCATAACCATAAAAACTGATGTAAATTCAACATTAGAGGCCTCCATCGCTTGATTTGCTTGGCCATGCTTTTTTTCTTTTGTTTCTTTGTTTGAGACAGCAGCCTTGGCTTTGCCAGCTGTGGCTTAGTCTATGTGTTACCAACATTTTGTTCTATGCTTTATTATTCAAGTTATTCATATGTAACCAACATTTCTTGCTTGTCTCCACTGTGAATCTTCACTACTGCTACCTTCAGGCCACTATTCTAAATTATATTTCACATTAAACAAGCAACTTGCCTCTCAGACCTGTTCCTTCTTTAAATCCTTACTTAATGAAATCTTAAGATCTGCCGTGTTATTCTGGGGTTACAGTCAGACCTCATTATAACAAGGTTGCAACTTACACAAAGATGAGCTTGTTACATCCGAAGATTCGTTATAAAGGTATATTCCTAACACTGCACCTACTGCAAGACTATTGTTCATTTACTCCATTTTAACTAATATTTCATTATATCCATGCTCGTTATATTGAGGCTTGAGTTATCCGCATTTACTTGGCCCACCCACTGTGTAATATCCTTTATCCATAAGGCTTTAGGAACAGCCTAAGTAAAAAAAAATTGGTATAAATAAGTTATCTAAATTACACATTCGTGCCCGTCTGCAACTCACCTGCTGCTGCCTGGCTCCCAGCCCTTCTGGATACAGGTGCCAATGCGAGTGGAGATAGGCGCCCCCCGTGCGGTGGTTCTTCAGTGTGATCTGAGCACCATACGCCACCTCTGAAAGTGAGGTGCATGTGCGAGTGGCATGTATGATTTTATACATGAATAGTTTGCTAGAACTGTATGGTTAGAGTGTCAACTGAACAAATACAATGTTGGACTTTTTTATGTTTTCAAATGAATGGCGGTCGTGCTGTATTTGAATGTATAGTAGTGTATGGCCAGCGAATAAAAGCATGCCGTGTAAAGCCTAACAAACAAAAAAAAAAAACTCTTTGTTAAGCACCTACCCTCCCAGTTGTTTTTTACAAAATATAGCTTGATTTTGAATTCATCTATTCTTACTGTTTATTTTTTCTTTTCATCACATTTTTCATTTCTTTGCTCGCTTGTCTTTATTAGTGTTACTGCAGTCGGAGATGTCCATTGTACTAAGCTACGGAGAGCGTGTGAAGAGGACGCCATTGAACCTGGACCACCAGAATAATGACGGAAGACTCGATCGTACCTTTTTTTCTTCTTGTAGTCAAACAGGCAATGTACAATACAAAAATAATTAAAATGAAATAGAATGCCCATTTGCACTCTATTCCCTAGTACAAACATTGAGTAGCCAATCAGATCAGTTGCACAGGTGACGTTACAAAAAAATGACATGCCCGAAAACTGCAGTGGCTAAAAATTCTGTGAGGTAGCACCACTGCAAATCGCAGAAATGTGTAATCAAAATTTTTTTAATAAACTGCTTGCTTTTCACAGACAACCTGAACTAGTCTACTAACGATTGAATGAAACTATGCTGCCAGCTCAAAGAAGGTGATAAAATCATGAAAAATGTTAAAAAGCATGCGAACACTGATAATTTGTTCACGATATTCTACAAAAGCTTGCGAACAATTTCAGTTCTAGAACCCGACATACCTTAACCGAAAGCCGTTAAGCTAAACATGTTGAACATGAAAGAAATAACGTCAACAAAGCACTTTCAGATCTGCTGAACACGCAGCAAAATGATCAAAGATGAATCGAAGCCATAGTGCTGTTTTAAATAGAACATTACACCCCAAAAAACAATTTCTTGGCGAGGCTTTCTAAACAATTATTTTTTTTTTTTTCGGTTCTCAAACTGAGCAAGTAGGCCGAATTTTCTGGTGAACTTTGCACAGGCACGCTTCCACAGGGAGCAAAGCAGTTCTAAATGGATTTTTACATCGTTCTTCCGTTTTCGACAATACTGTTGAAGTAAGACATGAATTCACTGTTCATAAGCCTTCCTTCCCCATCTAAATGATGACCAGCTGAATGGGACCACTCACCTCTAGGCATGCTAGCTTTGTACAGAGAGTTTCCTTTTAGCCTAGACTGGAACTCGGAACTGAAGAAACCGTCTCCGCTGCCACTGCACCGTCAAGGTTCCAAAGTTAATAGAGTGTACAGCAAGCTTCTGCTATGCTTTTACGTGCTAAACATTTCTTCGTTGTGCAAGTTCTAGAGAAAAGCTTAAGGAGATAAAAAATTCTTGAAAGAGAATTTTTTACATTTTATGGCACCTCGTTTCTTCTGGGGTTACACTCACAGCTAATTACAACAGGGTTGCAACTTACATGGAAATAAGTTGGTTACGTCTGAAAATTCGTCATAAAGGTATATTCCTAACATTGCACCTATTGCAAGACTATTTTTCATCGACTTCATTATAAGCAATATTTCATTACATTGATGCTCGTTATATCGAGGCTTGAGTTATCCCCATTTACTTAGCCCACCCACTTTATGTAATATCCTTACTCATAGGGTGTTAGGAACAGCTTTAGTAAAAAAAGTAGGCATAAATAAGTTATTTAAATTACTGTACTTGGAGTAATTGCTGTAATTACTGTACTTAGAGAAGTAGAGCGACGTTCTGTAACCAGCATTCTGACCACCATGATAACTAGGGGAAGCCGATCCCTCAGCCACTAGTACTCTTCAGTGAATTACAAGGAGCTACAGTATTCCATCACACCAAATTGTACTAATTAGTACTGGCAAATACTCTGCCACCGTTAAGCAATATATATATATATATATACATATACACCTAGAAAGCTAGAAACTGTATAATCAGAAAATATTTTTCAGACCACTCTGTAACATATTAATTGAAAATTTCTGCCCTGCTTTGTTGCTTTAAGAGCTGGTTATTTAGAGTGTGTTAATTAAGCTTGCGAAATTAATTAGAACATATAAATTTTGTGACTTACTTCACGCAGTAGTAAACAACATGCATTCGGTCAAGCCATCATAAAATGCGTTAAATTATTTTGAAACTTTGGCTGAAGATAGCTGGGGCGCCCCGTGTTTGTAGCTTCTTTCTTGTACTAACCTGTACTACATGTAATTTGCACAGTCGCACTTACCTCTTGTACAGCACATGCAGGTGCACATAGAAGTACAGCATGTACAGACACATGGGAAGCAGAATCAGGCACAGGGCTCTACTCACAAAGTGCTTTCCCACCAGAACCTGCACACAGTGGAAGCAGGAAGAAGCACTTTATGAGAGCAGTGAAATAACGCAGTTACTATCTTAACTGTAACAAGGTGTACAAGAGAAATAACCAAAGGTGTGTTTGCTGAGAACGCAAAACTAAGTCAACAATCATAGGTGTTGCTTCGTTCATTTATCCACACATACTGTCGGTACCAACAAAAAAAGGCGATAAAGGTGAAAACAGTAAATGATATGTATAAGGCATACTACAAAGCCAATCATGGTTTTTCGCATGAACAGAAAGGCTTGTAACTCTAACTGACAACATAACACAATCTGTAATGCACAGAAAGACTATGACATAGATGAGAAAACATTTCAAAGCACAATTGCAAAACATACATTGTGCAATTAGTTTGGAATAAGTATGCAACATTGTTACTTTTATTTGAACTGCCATCTGTGATACATGTCGAAAGATGGCACCATAGTGATGTGCTCAGGATTTTTGTGATGAACTGCTTCGACAGCACCAAAATGTCATCGAGCAAACTAAAATCACGACACACACACAGCATTAAATGACAGATATCAAATGAATTAAGTGCTTTTACCGAAAAGGCTATGCTGATATGTTCAGCCTAACTAACTACTCCACCAGATAGCATATCGTCAAATATTTCTCTTCATTTTTTTTTTCAAGAAATTCAACGTTTCACAACATAATTGCCAATGCTCAGATATTCAGCCTGTGTTAAGATATTCAAATGTGTGACGAAGCAGGGAAAGCGAGAGCAGACGACGGAGTGGCCGATCGCTGGAAGGCGAGAAAAACGAAGGAGCTCGGGCTGCAGAGAAGATTAAGAAGGGCGCGCACAGGCGAGACAGTTTTTTTTTTTGGAACGCCGGCAGAACGGGCGGCAGGTTGTTGGAGAACCCGCATCTACGCGCGAGGTTCGCATACACAGGGCGCCTGTCTTCGGGACAGCGAGCGCCTCACGGTCCTCGCCTGGCAAGACCTGGGACGCGGCCTGCTGCTCTCGGAGAACCCGCACCTACGCGCGAGGTTCCAGATTGTCCACCGCCGTCGAGAAGAGCGTCGCAAGGTCCTGGCCTGGCGCGGACGAGCCCTGTCTGGCTACCGGCTACCGAGCGACGGTTCGTTCACTCGGCCCTTAACCCCTGCTGCTGCTACGTCGTTGCCACACCGGACATCTACCCGACGACGATTACGTCATCACAGGGACTCAACCAGCCCACAGCCTCCTGGTCCCCAAGCACCGCCACGTGAGACAATTGACTAGTAGTGTACGCTGCCGCTTTATGTATTTCGTGTGTGTATGCTGTCAAATACAATTGTAGTGTGGTTTGTTAACGTCAGATACCGTCTCCTCCATCCGCAACGCGTCACACGCTCTGCGGCGCGACGAACCTCACCACCAAACATCACATCTGGCGTCCGCGCGACAGGACCGCTCTTATCCTATAAAAGAGCAGCGCGTCGCTTATGCGGGTCTGACGGTTGACGATGGAGACGGACAAGCTCACAGCAATTGGAAAGGAACTGGGGTTGAGCGGTCCAGGGCTAAAGCAGTGGATCGATGAGGAGCGCGTACGTGAACGAGAAGCGCGGGAAGTACGTTTAGCCGAACGCAATGCGGCAAAAGAAGCTGATGCCGAGGCACTGGCGAGGCTACAAGCAGAAAAGGAGGTTCTCGAACTAAGGTTGAAGCTCCGAGAGTTAGATGCGACAACGAGTAGCGTGACTACAGGTCAATCAGTAGAGGGTCCGCACATGGGTTCTCCTCAAAGCTACGAAAGTCCGCACAAACTCATACCGCCCTTCAACGAAGTTCGCGACGAGCTGGACGCGTACATCCAGCGCTTTGAACGCGTCGCCAGGAGCCAGGATTGGCCGCAAGACAAGTGGGCCCTTTCACTGAGCCTTTGTTTGACAGGTGAAGCGCTAAGTGTTGTTGGCAGAATGGCACCTGACCATGCCATGGATTACGCAACGTTAAAGAAAACGTTGTTGCAGCGCTTCCGGTTTACAGAGGAGGGCTACCGCACTAAGTTTCGGTCGGCGAAGCCTGAGGACTGCGAAACGGGTCGACAGTTCGCTGGGCGATTACTAGGTTATTTCGACCATTGGCAAGAGATGGCCAAGACCGAACGGACGTACGAAGCTCTACGAGACGTTATTGTTTCAGAGCAATTCATCACGCAGTGCCACGAGAAGCTGGCAATCTTCCTGCGGGAAAGGGATTGCCGAGGAATTGAAAAGCTAGTAGAAGCTACTGATCATTATATGGAGGCGCAGGGTTTCGTCAACCTTGGTAAAGGTAAGGACGACAAGGACCATAAAAAGCCACCAGATCGAGCGCAGGCCGCACTACGGAAAGAGGAAAAGGACAAACCACATTGTTTGCTTTGTGGAAAGCGCGGTCATAAGGCCTCAGATTGCTGGGCAAATACTAAAGGGCCAAGGACAAAACCAGCCTTCTGCGGAAAATGTAGACGTAGTGGGCATAGCAAAGAGGACTGCCCTAACAAGGGAAGCGGTAAAGCCTCGTGCCTGAAAGAGCAAGCAGAAGGTCCGAAAGCATCAAACCAGGAGACACAGGCTTCCCGGCAAGGTACTGATTGCTCGAAACGTACGAGAATCAAGTGGGAGGACAAGTCTATGCCTACGGCCGAAGGCGTCCTTGAAAACCAGCCCGTTACGGTCTTACGGGATACAGGATGCGACTCGGTTATTGTGAGAAGGTCCCTTGTACCAGTCAGCAATCTGACGGGGAAAGTTTCCTCTGTGTGTCTTCTTGATCGAAGGGTACTGAAACTGCCGGAGGCAGACGTGCGAATTATTTCACCCTTTTTCTCAGGCAAGACTCGCGCGATCTGCATGGATGACCCACTGTATGACGTCGTTCTGGGAAACGTCCAAGGGGTCCGTGACGCCTCCGATCCTGATCAAGATTGGAAAAGACACCTACGTCCAGCTAGTCCGATGAAAATATCATCTAGGGTGGGAGCGGACGACGGATCGCTGACTGGATCTTATACTACAGATGCATTCACTTCGGTTGCGAGGCAATCAAAGGAAAACGAAGTCGCCGCGACAGTCGGACGGAGTTCTCGTCGCCTGCCGGTACCAACAATAAGTCCCCTAGATATGAGTGCACGTGACTTGCAGAAAAGTCAGAGGGATGACGCTAGCTTACAGAAATGCTTTGAGGCCGTCGATAAACCCATCCAGACCAGGTTTGCCGAGATTCTTTTCTTCACAAAAGAAGAAATTCTATACAGGAGGTACAAGCTCAGATCGAAGAGAGAAACTGAACAACTTGTTGTACCTACAGCCCTCCGCCATTGTGTAATGCAAATGGCTCATGAAGGAATTCTTGCGGGCCATCAGGGTATAAAACGCACAACAGACCGTATCCTCGAGGAGTTCTATTGGCCAGGGGTACTTTCTGACATCACACGATTTGTGAAATCGTGCGACACGTGCCAGAGAACTTTCCCAAAACACTTAGTTGGGCGAGTACCGTTGGGTAAAACCCCCGTCATTGATACACCGTTTAAGAGAGTGGCCATTGACATTGTGGGACCATTATCTCCCAAGTCAGAAAAAGGGAATAGATACGTTTTGACAATGGTGGACATGGCAACGCGGTATCCTGATGCGGTGGCGCTGCCAAGCATTGAAACAGAAAGGATCGCTGAAGCACTGTTGGAGATGTTCTCGCGAGTGGGGGTACCTCAGGAAATCATCAGCGACCGAGGCACGTCTTTTACGTCCCACCTAATGCGCGAATTCAGCAGGCTTCTATCCTTCACACAGTTGCCGACGACACCATATCATCCCATGGCAAATGGTCTTGTCGAGAGGTTCAATGGCACACTTAAACGAATGATAAGACGAATGTGTCAAGAGTGCCCGAAAAGTTGGGACCGGTACTTAGCGCCTTTACTTTTCGCCTATAGAGAAGTTCCGCAGTCAAGTTTGGGCTTCGCCCCGTTTGACTTACTGTATGGCCGTTACGTCAGAGGGCCCATGTCAATATTGAAAGAGATGTGGACTGGTAATCATCTAGATGATGAGACGAAGACCTCGTACGGCTATGTAGTTGACCTGCGGAGACGTCTTGAAAACACTTGTCGTCTAGCCAAGGAGGAGCTGCAGAAAGCCAAACTTGTGCAGAAGAAGCACTATGACATGAAGACTAGACCACGGCGTTTAGCTGTTGGAGACAAGGTGCTGCTGCTACTCCCGTCGGACAACAACAAACTGATTCTAACATGGAAAGGGCCTTTCACAGTTCTAGAGAGGAAGAATGACGTGGATTACGTTATTGATTTAGGAACGCGAACATCTCTGTTTCACGTCAACCTCCTCAAAAAAATATCAAGAACGACCATCGGTACCACAGCCAACAAAAGAAGCGTCAGTCGCGTGTCTGGCTGATGATACTGAGCACGACGATCTACCATGCGTACCTTTTCAGCAAAAAGAATCTGCTGCCGATGTGAACATATCGGAAGCACTCTCTACTAAACAGCACACGCAGATCGCTAGAATACTGCATACCTACGAGAATGTATTCACCGACATTCCCGGCAGAACACATCTCACCCAGTGCAAGTTGAATGTCGCAACGGATACACCGGTGAACATACGGCCGTATCCACTACCGTTTGCTACCAAAGAGGCAGTTCAACAAGAAATTAGAGACATGCTGAAGCAAGGCATCATCGAGCCATCTGAGTCTCCCTACCAGTCGCCGATAGTAGTTGTCAGGAAAAAAGACGGGACAATACGTCTATGCATTGACTTCCGGCAACTCAACAAGATACTGCTGAACGACAATGAGCCCATACCTCGAGTTGATGTTATTTTTGGACAACTGGGGAAGGCACGATATTTTTCTAAGTTCGACTTTGCTAAAGGGTATTGGCAAGTCCCGATGCATGAAGAGTCCAAAGCAATGACAGCGTTTTCTACATCAGCAGGCCTTTATCAGTTTCGTTTCATGCCGTTTGGCATTAAAACCGCCCCAGCTGTCTTCAACCGTCTAATGAGGAAGGTGGTAGCAGATATACCCCATATTTACTTTTACTTCGACGATGTGCTCGTTGCAACCGAGACGTGGACAGAACACGTGGCCACACTTGAAGCCTTTCTTCAACGAGTTAGCGAATCCGGGTTGACGATTCGACCAACGAAAAGTGAGATTGGTCAGCGGTCAGTAAAGTTCCTCGGTCATCACGTCGAAAATGGCATCATCAAACCCCAGATCGAAACCCTTGATAAAATACGGGCAGCCAAGCGCCCACAGACGAAAAAAGAAGTACGCTCTTTCCTTGGACTTACGGGCTATTACAGAGATTTCGTCCACAAGTACTCCGAGATAGCAGGACCATTAACTGAACTGACTAAAAAGAGAGCCCCTAACAAAGTAATTTGGGGAGTGCAGGAACAGAAAGCCTTCGATGCACTCAAGACCATGCTGTCTACACAACCTGTCTTGAGAGCACCCGATTTCGCTCAGCCTTTTGTACTTCGCACCGACGCCTCGTCAACAAGCGTAGGTGCCATACTTATGCAGCGGCATGGTGCTATGCTACACCCAGTGTCGTACGCTAGCCGACGACTGCAACCACGAGAAACTGCCTATTCGACAATCGAGCGCGAAGCCCTGGCACTCACGTGGGCCATCCAGAAATTTCATATTTACTTGTTCGGGCGAACGTTCATACTACAAAGCGACCACAAGCCTCTCGTTTACATCAACTCCGCCAAACACATCAACAGCCGTGTTCTACGTTGGAGCCTCATACTCATGGAGTACGACTTCAGCGTTGAATATATAAAAGGCAGTGAGAATGTAGGAGCAGACTATATGAGCCGGTTGCCAAGCGCATGAACATCATCGCTACACGGCTTGAGGATTTCGCAGTGTCGGGTATAATTGATGGAATTTTTTTTTTTCGGTGCACATTACTTACCGTGACGGACCAACTTTCATCTCGTCTTGCGAGTACCTTTGAGAGTGTCGGGTGTGCGGGGCCCTGAACACTGATGACAACTTTTGTGTCTCTTATGTGTGCCGAGTGTGCGGGGCTCGGAAGTGTAGTGCAGTGCTCCGAGTGCGCGTGTACTACGGTGTCCCAAGGGATCCAGTGGCAGCTGCAAGTTCTTCACAGCGAAGAACCTTCTTAAGTGGGGGGGTAATGTGACGAAGCAGGGAAAGCGAGAGCAGACGACGGAGTGGCCGATCGCTGGAAGGCGAGAAAAACGAAGGAGCTCGGGCTGCAGAGAAGATTAAGAAGGGCGCGCACAGGCGAGACAGTTTTTTTTTTTGGAACGCCGGCAGAACGGGCGGCAGGTTGTTGGAGAACCCGCATCTACGCGCGAGGTTCGCATACACAGGGCGCCTGTCTTCGGGACAGCGAGCGCCTCACGGTCCTCGCCTGGCAAGACCTGGGACGCGGCCTGCTGCTCTCGGAGAACCCGCACCTACGCGCGAGGTTCCAGATTGTCCACCGCCGTCGAGAAGAGCGTCGCAAGGTCCTGGCCTGGCGCGGACGAGCCCTGTCTGGCTACCGGCTACCGAGCGACGGTTCGTTCACTCGGCCCTTAACCCCTGCTGCTGCTACGTCGTTGCCACACCGGACATCTACCCGACGACGATTACGTCATCACAGGGACTCAACCAGCCCACAGCCTCCTGGTCCCCAAGCACCGCCACGTGAGACAATTGACTAGTAGTGTACGCTGCCGCTTTATGTATTTCGTGTGTGTATGCTGTCAAATACAATTGTAGTGTGGTTTGTTAACGTCAGATACCGTCTCCTCCATCCGCAACGCGTCACACGCTCTGCGGCGCGACGAACCTCACCACCAAACATCACAAAATGCAACAAAAACGTTATGTCTCAGAGAGCTGTCGTAATAAAGTTGAGCTGAGAATACCGTACTGTCGCCACTAAAGCTTCAAGGAGTTGAATTCGTTATTGATATGCTCATGCTCGAAATCACCTACAGCCGTGACAGAACGGCACAATTTTATACAGGTATAGCTCATTTTTAAGTAAGCCGGAAGAAACTGAGCTTAAACTTCTGGCTCATAGTAACGGCAAATGTTGTGCCACTTTCCACTACAAACATCTCGCATAACTGGAATGACAAAAAAGAAATGTTTACCAGAGGCTTTTCTAAATCTCCGAGAAGCTCCCATAAGTCGTAGGCTGTGTAGAAACCAACGAGAAGAATGACGAAGAGGCCAACAAACTTCACACTGGTCGGGAAAAAAAGACAGTCGTGAGAATCACGAGAAATTCTTTTTAGCAAAACGCACACGACTTTTTACTTCTATCCACCATGCTTCAAGATTTGCATTAATTTCTTGACCTTTTACTCGCATAGAAGGGTTTATCAAGTTTACTAATTTCACCAACCCACTGCCGTTAATTAGCTAAGGTTTTGTTCCACAAGCTCTAAAAAAAGCAATATGAAGGAAATCAATTACAGATGCACATATCAAATAGGCACCCATGACAGGCCATTCAATCTTATGTTCTTTCAAACACCACTACTCTATAAACACAGCAGAGCTACGGCGATGCTGTATGGCTGTTTTGAATGATTGTTGAGTGGTTCCGGCATTTCTTGCAAAAGTCGTGAGGGGCTGCCGATCTTCATATTCAGTTTCATGTCAGAAAATAATAAATAATATAAATTCATTTAAAATCATTATTATGACTGTTTTTTGTTCGCACATTTTAAGCAGTTGCTCATATGTTGTTATACATATATATTTAGTTTTTAACTTGTGCCGCCCACTGCGGCTGTCGCACACTTTCCACAACACAGACATGTTGCCATCGTCAAGACCATGTGCAGGTCCCACATTTGAAGTGGCAAAATAACACTCATTATTAATACCACTCATGTATACTAATTTTAGAGATCAGTGGTTTAACTTTTTTTTACCTAATCATGAGTATTAGCACTGCGAACAAGAAGGCACGGTCCTGCCATTTCCCCTTCCGTCACTCAACGGCTACTGGGGCTTTGATAGACTTGCGAGGTGCTCCATTGAATCGATAGACTATTGACTGGACACGCTCCAAAAGCACCCGTGCAGCAGTTCAAACTTGGCCTTTGAGACAACGGACTACCCGTTGAAAGGCCTTTTAAACGAAATGGCCATGAAAAGCAAGCGCATGACAGTTGCATCAGACACTGATAATTTGATCTGACTTGAAGAGCAGCGACAAGAAAAAAAAATTATTGAAAAGCAATGCACCTACCTTATTGCACAAGACAGGAAAACACCAGACACCACTAGCCAAGTCCACCACATTTTAGTAAATGGCCTGGAAAGACAACGAGAATGATCTAAACTAGCTTTCTCAGAACAAAATGATGAGAAATTGTCAAAAAAATGAATCATCGCAGGAGTCAAACACCTTCCCAAATCAGGCAATTTTCACAACTGTTTTGCTCATTTCAAAATTTTATCCCAAAGTTCGTATTTATAAAAGTTTTTGACAGCCTGAAATGGCCCATCTATTTAGTCATGTTGACTAAGAACCACCAGCACCGCTGGCATGATTACTAATGATGTCGAGCAGTTACCGACTATCAATTTTGTTTTCAAACTATTTGAAATTTTTTTAAGTTTAGAAAAGTTAAGCTTAGGCAGCGTATTATGCAGTGCTGTAGATACATGTAAATTTGCTTCAAGTCAGCAGTCTAGCATGTGCGGTGGATAGGTGTATTAATATAACAATCAAGAACTCTTAATTTCTTGCTTGTTAAACACAAAAAAGTGGGGGAAAAGGTCTCAATGAAATAATTTGGAAACCTCCTACCCTGCATTACACAGCTTTATTGCGATATGCGTGTGAACATCTCAGAATGAAAGTACATTTTCCATTTAATTGAGCCACATTCGTCCGATCAGCTGTTCGCAGCAAATTGCTAGTCTGTTTCCTTTTTTCGACACAACAAACCGATGGACACAGATGGCTGCTGGCTCAAACACTTAACTTTATTTAATCATGCTTATTCTTTATACACTTTGTAAAGCATGCATTAACACATTGTTAAATAAAAAAGCCAATAGTATCAGCCAGTTGCACAATTAAGGATATAATCCTGTCAAAACATGAACGAACTAAGTACACATTCATCTCAGAAAGTAAGCAGCTGTTTGGGCGAACACTTTCAAGTGATCTGAAGTTTCCCACCGATGTGATAGCTCTCCATGACAATGAAACGTACCTAATCTAAACTAACTTTGCTGGCCCAAGTACTTTAAGTAAAAACGGTTATGCCTGTACAAAACTTGACGGGTGATGGAAACTAAAGTCGACGTAATAAAACTGCAATAATAGGAAGCCACACACCTGTTTGACTGTGCCTTGAACACAACGATGCTCATGAAGGCGCCGACGATGAAAAACATGAGGATGGGGTCCAGGAGAATGTACTGAGACAGCGTCACCAGCCCGACATCTACAAATGCAAAAAAAAAGAGACAACCAACATTTAAGGCAAGGTCTTGCACTGTGCACCGAGCACGTAACTAAGAGACGGAGCAACGGCAGCCACATTTGGACTTCACTGAAAGTTAGGCAGCTCTAGTAAAAAAAAAAAAGCCTGCATTAGTCCGCGCCGGGAGCACAGGAAGGCACCTATGCTAGATTTTTCGGTCCCAAGGTGCTCAAGGAGCATGCCCATTGGTTAAAAGCCCGTATAACTCACTTCAATGAGCCTTTTCCTAATCCGAACGGCACCCCAAGTGCAGATCGCCGAAATCAAAACTGGTGGCTCTTGGACTCTAAAATCGCCCGCCGCATGCCGGTGGGCAATCTCGGAGGCCTGCATTCACGCCTCTCTTTGGGGGGGGCATACATTTGCCTGTTCGTGGCACCATACGATGCTTGGTTTGCACGTGTCGTCACGTTTTGGCCGCCAAAAATCCCAGGGCGTGCCTCCTCAAGGCAGGCAGACATGCGCAGACTACCTACCCGGAAAAACCCATTTAAGTTCCAAGATATGGCTCATGTTTTACTCAAAAATAAACTGCTTCATAGGAATTTGAATCAGCAGTTGACCACCTTCGAACTGAATTATTTTGAACGTGAAAGAAACCTAGGTGTGCTCCATGGTGCATATAATTTAGCCCTGTTCCAGTTTCTTACTCTGGCTCATTCCAAAACTTGAAATATCGACTGTTGCATGAGTTAGTATTCTGTTATCAAGAAAACTGTGCGAAAAACACGGGCCAGGGAAGACAAGAAAAACATAAGCTTATATGAACGATTGAAACAACTTGCTTCCTTCATGTTCTTCCCGTTTTCAATTAAAGTTTCATTTGTTAGAATGCGTTCGTGCTGTTCTTATCTCCCTTCATCGCCGTTTTTTGTGCGGTTTCCTCGATAATCATTCTGAAAAGAAACTCTTCAAATACACAAATGAGCCTATGTGCAAGAGGGACTCGAAATGCGTCACGATACACTGTGTCATTCGACCACGCACTAATGCTAGAACTCGGGCTGAATGCAGACAGTGAGCAGAGATAGAGCAATCACATATCATCTAAGAGATTACGTTGGCATACAAACGAACAAGACTCTCAGAACTGCTCACCGAAGATGACCAACGACGAGGCTAGGACGGCAGCAGGCAGGGAATGCGAGAGCTCCCACACAATCACAAAACAGAAGGGTGGAACCATGCTCCCCAGCAAGGCACAGAACTGGCGTGAAAGAATCAAGAAGAAGCAAGCGCTTATCACGATATCATGCCTCAAAAACTGGTAAACAACATGCGCATAGCATTCGTGATCGAAACTGCTACTGTTCTTTGTTAATAAGCCTTCAGTGAAGGCTGGTTGGAATGGCATCGTTCTATTGCTGCGCTACACTCCAGGACTACACTACACGCCAGGACGAAACACACAAGTGTCAAAACACATGGGTGTCCCGTATTTTCGTTTTCCCCCGGTGTTTCAGTATAGTGCAGCAAAAGAACAATTTATGTGTAAGTTCGTTACATCAAAACCCAACTAAATCCAATAACTGTCATTACTGCAAGCTTACTGTACAGCACCAGTCAAGTAGTTTTCACTGCATTTTCGTTTTATGGCCTTACAGTCAAAAGTATGATAGGTTCAGGGTACACTATACCCAGTTGATTGCACAAAATAGAATCAGGAGAACCTGCATAAGAATTTTACTATTATTATTATTGGGGGTCATCGTCCCAAGACCAACATATAATTATGAGAGACGCCGTAGTGGAGTGCTCCGGAAAATAGGGCCGCCTGGGGTTCTTTAACGTGGACCCAAATCTGAGCACACCGGCCTACAGCATTTTCGCCTCCATCGAAAATGCAATCGCCCCGGCCGGGATAGTCTGCAGAAGAAGGTATGCTTTTAAGATACCTAATAAATGGGACGATGATGCACAAAACAGCTGAGTGGTAGTCTACAATGAAGTGGCACTGTAAACTATGCAATACAAATACATCAGAAAAACCATTTCAAAAGCAATTGGTTATAGAAATGTTTGGACAGACTTTTACTTCTAGCTGCAATGCAATTGCAAAGTAGACCCACTGCTGGGACAATTCAATTATTAAAACGAGCAAGAGGTACTTACAATGCGCATTCCCGCATAGTTGTGGTCCTCGTACTTATCTCCCGGCTTCCCAAAAGGAAACGTTCCATTGTACCCAGTCAGCTTGCCGGCAAGTGCAATGAGCATCTAGAAATGCCGAAAAGTCCACAAAACACCATTACCTTTAGCCTTAAACAGACTGGCTAGCACGAAAAACGTGGCTATGCAGGTATAAAGCCATTTTGCAAACATTCTTGGGCATAACATGCCGAAACCAAGACATGATTATAGGCAGCCATAGTGGTGGGCTCCAAATTCGTTTGACTACCTAGGACTGTTCAAGATGAACCTAAACCTAGGCACATCAGCATTTTTCCACTTCCATGACTACGAAGTCTGAGCTCACTCTTTCACGTTGTTCTGACATCACATGTACCCTTCCCATCATAAAAGATCTCATTCCTGAGAGCTGGCACAACTATTTCAGTTGCAACAGGCACATGGGCTGGGTTTTTAAGATCAAGCTTCCAATAACTGCTCATTTTGACGTGCTCCAGTTGTTGGCTTGATCTTTTGGCCAATGCTTGGCCTTCACAGAAGGTGTGGTTACCATTGTTGATATGGAGAACCTGTCAGAGCGTGAGCTGCAAGAGTTTAAACGCTAGACGATCCCCCACAAAACACATTAACCTTTGGTCTCCATTCCTACATTTCGAAAATATTCAAAGTTGAGTGAGCTTGCAGGAATTTGCACCGTGAAAAATGTATACACACAGAGCCTGAACCCAAGAACAATAAATATAACACTGTTGTCCTTTTCATTCGCAAGTAATATTTGAGTGAAGGAACACAATAAATAGCAAGGCCACTATATTTAGTACACCTCTGATTTTCGGAGGCTAAAAACCAAGATCACCTGATTGCAGGTGGCTGTTTTCATGCAAATATTCTATAAAAAGCTTTAGTTTAGCCACTTATACATTACACTGCAAGAAGTACACAGGCGGAGCAGCAGAAGCCACTATAGTGGCTAGAAGTGGTGCCTAGTCTAGTGATAGCAAAAGTCTAAACCATTATTAGTTACGAAAGCTTCTATTTTTCAACTATGTCGTCATTAGGGAGAAAAAAAAGAAAAGACAGTGTGCTAATAATTATTTGCACCAAAAATCATGCAATCTGCAAAGCGTAACTTAGGTAATACATGCAATAAACTAAGTTGGTTCCTCTCCAGTTAACTTCTACACCACATTTAAGCTGACTGGTAGCACTACAACGCGGCTGCTTCCATGAATTTTCCAGTAACCTGGTATTCCTTCCTAATATTATGATTAAAATGAGGTCGCACCTTGCCCAAAGGAGGGTGAACGTCAAAGAAGAATGTGCGATTGATGTACCAGCTGCCCATCTTGCCAAAGTGCGTTTCATCCCAACTGCAATGAGAGTAAAGGAATTAGTTACTCTTCTTGGTCACGCTGACTCTCATTCTTCACAAGCACTGCATATTGGTGTGTGCATGTCACATTACAGTACGCAGTATCCCTAATATAATTCATCTAATAGGTTTTGACAAAACATCATTACTAATTGCGCACACAAGACTGCATGAAACCCAGTGAAATCTGCACATACAACTGACATTCGCTGCGAGAAAACACATTTCCTGTCTCTGACCATGCACCGCCAAAGGAATTTCAGGTTTGTCTGTTCAAATGTCAGCTATACTGCAGTGCTGGCATTTTCAATATGTTCGAATGGAAACCAACGCTGCAATATAGCTCAAACCTAATGCAAGTGACAGCTCCACACGTGTTGCATGGTTTCTCTGGCCGAGATGGTGCTAAAGTAAGCTCAAGGTTTTGTCGAAAGAACATTCCTCAGCAAACGAATTACACTGTCGCGCACGAGTCAAAATGTTCGATCGCTCCATGCGAAGCCACGGGCTAGTTCTCACCAGACATGGTCGGGTTCGGTGATCTTGTAAAGGCGCGTGCCCAAAGAGAGCAATACGATCACGAGGAAGACAGTTCTAACGTTATTGCGTGCAAGTTCGTCGAAGTAACCCGCCACAGACTTTCGACGGTCGCCGACGCCCGACTCCGTGGACGAGGCGTCAGACTTTTTCTTAGCCATTTTGGCCGTCATAGTAGTGCTCCTACGTGGGCATGCCGTGCCTATGCGGACTTCAGGTCATGACAGCTTGCGCTTCGCAACGGCGACAACGCACCGTCCACACACACCGGGAAAGACGAAGCGGTGGCGAGAAGTAAAAATCATGAGTTCAGCAGCGGAGGCACCCGCAGACCGGTTTCACGTGCGCTTGTGGCGGAAACGCGTCGGTTTAGATTCGCGGGCGCAGCCATCTTTACTTTAGGAATTGATGGTGCCGCCATCTCTCGCCGAACAACAGAAGTTGCGATTCCCGCTGTTCTTTTCCGGTGCGGGAAAACGAACAGCTGTTTTCGAACCGCGAGATACTGCGGATGCAGATAAGCTGCGAGTACCTGGAAGGCAGTTCCCAAGTTTAAGGGCTTCAGTATCAAGCAGGATGGCTGCACTGAAGGTGCGTCTATTCTTTACCTATTCTTATTCGAGCACGAGTTCTGATGTCAACATCTGAAGTCAGTTTGTCGACTAGTCAAATAAGTTCGTCGTGGGCTAAACTAGAGTGCGATAAGCTCAGTTATCGCATTTTCGTGGGCGATCGTCGATATATACCAGACCCAAAATCCTCTGGGCCCATGAGGAAGGCGGCGAGGCACGCGGAGCATCATATCTTTACTCTGATGTTTAGAATCAGCTTGGAAGGGGAAGGGAGAGCCGTCAGACTGCTTTTCTTGGCAGTAGCTGTGAAAGAGGCCCGAGGACAGATCAGTTTTCTCCTCTTGATTAGCGCCGCTCGCGTCCCGCGCTTTCTCTTCTCCAAAGCCGGTCCACGTCGCGGTGCCATAACAAGCGGAAAAGGCAGTCGTGAAGTTGTTGCGCGCTCGGCTTGATACAGCGATGACTTCAAAGGTCTGCCTCTCAATGCCTTCCTTTTGTGAAATATGACATCCTTCATTAGCGGCGTAGCGAGTTTTATTCTTAGCGTAAAGCCAGAACGTCAGGAGCGGTCTTATCGGTGCGTGATTGTCGATCGTTTTCTTTCCAGCCGGTCCTCTACTCCTATTTCAGGAGCTCATGTGCCTACAGAGTTCGCATCGGTACGTGCAGCTTATGCTCTCATTAACCAGCAATCGGACATAGTAAAATTTTCGTTCAGTGCAGTGACATCTTATGCATGTATGCTGATCAATTAAGCACGACTTCATGTTACTCATATGTTGAATACCACTTAATTTTTAGCCCTGGCATGGAAAAACGTTGACTACGAGTACAAAGCCGTCAACCTTATCAAGGATGGTGGCGAGCAGGTGAGAGTGTGTTGCATTATATTGGTGCTTGACCCTCGAGCACTGCAATGCGACTTCGATGCGCACAAAGATCTGCAGCTGGTTTTATTCTCATGCCCTGGTGTACGAAGTAATGTTTGACTGATTGCTTATCATGGTCATATTCAACAGCATATGCACGGATACCAGAAGTGCAGATATTGTTGCTGCTACAGCAGGAAAAAGAAAATGAAAGAGAGAAAGATAAGCGGAAATGGCTTGTGAATTTAAAAGTTTTCTTGGAAATTTTTTTTCTAATGATGATGTGCACTTGCCGAGTTGGCTGGTCCTCTTTTCGCACAAGTCTCTCCTTCATGCTTTCCGGAGGTATTCGCTGATTAGGTCTTCACTAATTCTGCCTATGCAGTACACTCTTTTGGAGAATAAAATGGCTAGAACCCAATATTGTGACAGTTACGCGCACACCCTGTGGGCTGTGCTGCCGCACAAACCTTCACCACTTGTCATGTAATTAAATGCCGACTGACCACACTGCCCGCTTCGCTGCGATCCATCTATCCATGGTGGACATGTTGCCATCTTGCAGTTCTACAAAATACTGCAGTACTTTGCGATACTGAACATGCCTGTTTCACGCTCTGATTAACTGTGGCCAAAGTGGCCAACTTTACTGCGGAGAGAAAATTCATCGGGGCATGATTCGGCCAAAGCCCTGCAGGTTTCCTTCTTTCAAAGATAATCGGTGTTTTCTTTCCGGATCTGCGCTCATTGCGAATGTGCCTTTAAACATTTTTCAGCAGTAAGTCTTCGAAGGTTGTATGCCTATATCAGTTATCTTTCATACTGTGTCCTAGCCTTACTCACAGTTGATACATTCACAAATGTGAGTGTGCAACCGCACTGCTTGCAATGTATTTCTGTGTTTTGGTGGCTTTGTTCTAGTATAACCATGCACCAACTTGCCCAACAAACAACTCTCTTGAACTTCATTTTCCCTAACCTAACCATTTCCATTTTCTAGCACTCTGCAGAATATATGAAGGTGAACCCCATGGAGCAAGTGCCAGCCCTGGTTCACAATGGCGAGACATTCACGCAGTCTGTAAGTACACTTTCTCATGCTCTTAGGCTGTCCTCCCATTGGCTTCATGTTCAGACATCAGTAGTGCTTCAAAGGTAGTAAGTTCGTTCCCTGCCAGCAGCAGATTTTCTATTCACCCACTTCACTTTCTTCACGTCTGTTTAACAATTACTACAATTCCCTTCAAAAAGTGCAACTAACGTCCCCAGCAATTTTCTTGGCTTTATTATCTGCCACTTTTAATTGAAGTTGCGTCAAACAAAAAAAAACATACCCTCAAATTTCCCTTTCTTCCTTCATTCATCACGAAGATCTTGTTCCGGCAGAATTTATGCCTCCAAGTAGTATGCGAGGACTTATTGGTCAGCTATGCACTCGTTAAAAGTTCATGTGCTATGTAATGCCTCTGGCAAAGAGTGTTCCCCCTTTCACCGTCATGACTGTGAGCGGCCTTGACTAATGCTCCCAGGTTGCATGTACATAAATACCCGATAAGTAGATGAGGGAACAACCACTACCTAGCTCAATTAGTGTAGGAGCATCAGATGCATTAATCAAAGGTTGCAGGTGGGCTCCTTGCCAGTGGCAAGTTGTCTGCTCTTGCACCTTACTTTCTTCACATTTATATCACAGGTACAATACACTTAGAGCAATACAATTAACGTCCCCTGTATTTCTCTTGGATTAGCTATATGCTGGTTGTTATTAAGGTTGTGTTAAGCAAAGAAACAAGCCCCCATCTTCCCTTCATTTGGTACTCATCACAGTGGTCCTGTGGCTATCACATTCCACTTTTCAGTATTAGGTTGTGGGTTGTATTTTCAGTGCTGAAGGCAACATATGAAGTGAGGCCAAATGCAGAAACACTCAAGTTTTTTAGTTATAGGTGAGCATTACAGAACTTCAGGTAACGGATGTTAATCTGGCTGATCTGCAGCTTTCCGGTGTGCAATATCTCATATCATCAGAGTAGCATTGGGATGTTCTGCTTCATAAATAAATCAATCAATGTTCAGAAACTGGAGACATCCAGTGGAAACTTAAGAGCTATAATTTGACCCTTTAGCATGAGGGTATAGGTATAATTCTCAGCCGGGGTGTAAGAAAAATATTTTAAGTGGGGACACTCTCCGCCTGCCGCGACGGAGAGCACGTCAATTATCGCATTTTTCACTTCATTTCAGCATGGGTTTCGCAGGAACTATTTCTGTGAAACACAACTTGTATTGTTTATGCATAACATTTCATCCTCCTTAGATAAAGGACAGGTTATTGACTATATTTTTTAGGCTTCGCTAAGGCCTTTGACAAGGTGTCTCACCGCTTACTACTTCTTAAACTCAGTACCCTTGATATTGACCCTAACATTTTGAAGTGGATAGAATGTTTTCTAACTAACCGTACTCAATTCGCAACTGCTAATGATGCCGTACCCTCCTACTGTGACGTAAAGTCTGGCGTTCCTCAAGGCTCTGTTTTGGGTCCCTTGCTATTTCTAATATATATTAATGACTTACCTACCGTTATTAATAGTTCCATTAAACGTTTCGCTCGTGATTGTGTCGTATACCGTGAAATGACTAGTCTGCATGATAACCTCATTCTTCAGTTCGATCTAGATAACATGTCAAAGTGGTGCTCATAATGGCTAATGGTATTAAAACCCACGAAAGGCACGATTATGACTGTTTCACGTCGCTATGATGCATCCATTCCTCTCGGCTATGCTATTAATAACATCAACTTTGAATACGTCACCTCGTATAAATATCTTGGATTCACATAAATAATAACCTTTCTTGGCACACACATTCATTACATCACTAACAATGCCAATAAATCACTCAGGTACATACGCAAAAATTTTTCTAATGCCCCATGCCATTTAAAATTGCTACTTTACAAAACACTCATTAGACCTGAACTCGAGTATGTGTCTTCTGTTTGGGACCTCGGTCTAAAAACATTAAAAACCATTATTGAGTCCATTCAAAATCAATCACCATGTTTTATTATGCCAAACTATTCTCGCACAGCTAGCGTTTCATTAATGAAATCAGATCTCGGACTACTTGACTTGCAGCTTAGAAGAAAAATTTCTCATCAATGCCTTTTCCAAAAAATTTTTGACTTGAACAATTCAATTAAACAGGAGCTCATATCACAACCATCGTACATATCGTCACGTCTTGATCATGAGCGTAAAGTTTTCACTCCTCTCTGTCGCACTAATGTTTTTTCCGACTCCTTTCTGCCAAAAACCAGTGCCAAGTGTAACCATCTTCCCTCCTCCGTCTCCTTCATTGAAGATGCATCATCATTCAAAACTGCACTGACAGATTATGTTATGCGCCCTAAATAACTTTTTGTTGGCAAACATGTATTCCCATTGACTTGTATTTTTATGTTCTATTTTTACTGCATTTTTTGTTGTATTACCCACCCCCTCAACAACGCCTTTATGTGCCCTGAAGGTAATCGGAATAAGTAATGTTCGCTTTAGTACAGGCGCCAGCCGCAGTTTCGTGAAGGGTGCTACGACATGGAGGCTTGCGAAGGCTTGCGTGATGAGACGAATGTGGATTTTTTTTTTCACCTCATAGTATTTTTTAAATTGTGCACGCTAGGTACTTAGGCTGGAAACACATACCGCGTTTTTCTTGATCAAAAAACGCCAAGTGCAGCGAACGCTGCTATCGGCTGCATGGTATAAGAAAAAAAAAGAAGACATTATACTTGTAACGCTGAGTTGTCATATGCGCAATGCCGTTACGTATGCTACGCACGCAGCTCGTCTTCTCATACATGCGCCGACCACGGTTGCGTAGGGGGTGCTGCAACATGGGGACCAAGAGAAGGAAAGAAGCGAACATTATCTGGATGCGCCATCAGGCGGATTGTACAGACCTAAATTACTTTTCTTACACCGTGTTCTCAGCCATGGCAGCCTGAATTATGACGTTGGCAGAATGCAAAAATGCTCGTGTACTGACATTCATGTGCACATAAGAAATGCCTAAATGATCAGAAGTAATCTGATTTCTCGATGACAGCATGCCTTATTATCATATTGTGGTTTGAGCTTGCACAATCTGAGAATATGGGGCTTTTTTGTTTCATAAGTAAAGCTGCAGTCCTGTAGTGATGACAGTGCTTGGTTGCAGACCCCAAGTACGCAGCTTCAATCGTGGCCCCAGCAGTTTCATTTCCATAGAGTCGAAATGCTGGCGGCCCCTCTACTGTGCGATGTCTGTGCACTTTCGAAAACCCCAGATGGTCGAAATTTCCCGAAGCCACCACTACGGCTCACCCATAATCGTGTCATACTTTTGGCACGTAACACCCCACATATTATTATTATTATTATTATTATTAAAGTGTTGTTCATTGGAAGCTTGCAAGCCTGTCGTTATGGCATACTTGCAGAAAAGTACTACCGACTAATAAAGCAAGTGTTGAGTTTGTGTTATCTCTGAAGGCTCATATTTCTTGCATCAAAGTAATTGTGATTTTGTTATAGCGTTTGTGTGCTATCAAACTAATTAGTAACATGTCTGTTGCATGTAGCTTATGAATTTTTCATTCTCTCTGTTGTGCATGGTAGCTGGCCATCATTGAGTACCTCGAGGAGAAGTTCCCCGAGCCAAGGCTGCTACCCAGAGACCCAGCACAACGGGCTAAGGTATCTGCACAACATTTGATCTGTGCACTTTGATAGCGATGTGTTAGCTCATACTTTCTTCCCTTCCTTTTTTCTATTTTTTTCTATTTTAAACTGCTTGTGTTGTCTTCAATGTGGAAGGGCTCAATTTTTTTTTCTCACAATTTCGAGGTTTTGCTATTACGTTTTGTACTTTAGATGTGGAACTTGTTTCTAGTATTGTTGCTTGTGTTGGCACTGTATTTGATTAATTAAGCAGTGATAATGTGAGTGAATTACCTTTATTACCCTTGCTGCCTACTGTTCGAGTGCTGGGAAACTCTTTTAAGTCACAGCCAAGCTGACGTAACGAAAGGCACTTTTTCACCATAGCTGTAAAATATGGTGCCTGTTGTTCCTTCTCTTGTAATTCGACACTTCTTCAAAAGGACGGGACACCTGGTCATGAAAATAGTGGGACCATGTCGATCAGCAGCGTAGGCACGCAGTGTTCGTGCCCGCAGTGTGCACTGAACGGGCACGAACACCAAGTGCAGTCATGCCAGGTAGCACCGTTAGCAGAATGTGTCATATGTGATAGTTTGTGGTCGCTACAGGTAGAAAAGTACTGATTAAAAATGTTTTGCAACAATTTGTACATTACCGCTCCATGATTGGACTTTGGCTGGGGAGCTTTCCGTTGCACTGAGGAAAACAGGTGACTTGAAAGCTGGTTGTCGGTTCCTTCAAAAGCATCCCAAGATACTGCAACGTTACTTATTGGGTGGAAACGGCAAATAATGCCTGCATGCGTGCTAGATTGAGCTCACCGTGAAATATGGGGCTTCTGCATGATATCTTGCTGATTCGATTGAATTGATAGGACAGTTCAGTACATGCTGAGGAATACCGCATAATCAAAAGTTGGCAGATAATACATTAAAGACACGTCTTGGACTTAATTAAATGGTAGCTATTTACCAGCAAACAGTTTCTACTCTATTAATATGTTCAGTTAATTGGCGGTAATTTATTTCTCTAAGGTGCAAATGTACTTGTGTATGTCTTTTTTTACTGTATGCAGGTTGCAGTTTTCATTGATTCAAATTTATTTCCACCTTGTGCAATTTCACAGATGGTAGACAACAAAAAAAAGCTGCCAAAAGGCGGCTTGACTACTCCGTAGCCCATCTGCTAAAGTCGCAGATGTGTGACATGTTCTTCCATTGCTTGTGGCCATCGTAATGACGATGTATGACAATCACACTACAAAATACCAAGCACGAAAAAATTTAGCCATGGCGAATTGATTATAATAACTTTTCACTTGCTTCTTTTTCTTTCCTCCTTTGTTTAAAAGTTAAACTCGAAAGGGGGCACACATAAATTATGTCACTCCTCACTATTAATATTTGTTGAAAACATATCTTTCAAGATATATGTCCGTTCTCTTTATTACTGACGCATCTAATGCGTCCTGGTTTCTGGCTTTCCTTAGGTGCGAGCAATAGCCGAAATAATTGCATCCGGGATTCAGCCTCTGCAAAATCTCAACGTTCTGCTACGACTGGACGAGTCCAAGAGGACTGAGTGGGCCGTCAACTTTATCACCAAAGGCTTCAAGGGTAAGACGCCAGTTTTTATTTGTGTTTCTAAGTGGATGTATTTAAACACCAGAGCCTACTTTAGGAGCCATCAGAAGGTCAACTTGGAATTTGTGAGCACCATGTCATACCCGGCTGCAGGGGTAACGGTTCCTTCAATATCTTAACCGGCCATTCACCGATGAATGGCATGCTTATTGATGGTTCCTCCAGAGCATAGCTTATGGTAGTTTCGTTGCAGTAACATCAGGTATGCAAATTTAGCTGTTAGAATGACTGCAAGTCAAAAGTGTGCTGATATGGCATGAACTGTACAGGCTGGAAACGAAAGTTTGTGTATCACTTATTCCTAAATTTTCACGTTTTAGTCCATGAGTACTGAATACGTAGTTATTTCTTTTGCCAGGGAGAGCCATTTGATGAAGCCCCAGTTTTTAGAGTGCCTATTAAGTGCTGCAGAAATTTTTTGTTTATGGTGCCATTGCTTATCTCATCAAAGGGCATAACGACAGGTTATGATATAATTTTTAGCTCCTTACTTGTACACTATTCTATAGAATACTCAAATTATCAATGCATATGAAGGATTGATACCTCAAGGTGCAATTGTTCTTGAAGCACTGTGGGAAGCCAGCTTCGTATTACCTGCAAGGTAATACGAAGTCGCGTAACTCTGGGCTGTCTTGACATGTAGCGCCGGTTGGTCACACCAGGATGCTCAAATAGAGAGTGGTTGCTTGATAGCCAACTGAAGCAAATGTGAGGTTGTGTGTGAGTTGGAAATGCATAAAAAACAACAAACTGCAACATTGAAGATTAAAAAAAATTTTGCCATAACAGCTTGCTTAAAGTAATGCATGGCTGTGGCATTACCTACAATGAGAGGCTCCTTGGCATGGCCTGTGAGATAATTGAGTGTTGAAAAATATCGTGAAAGTGGACCTGTGTCATTAGGCTTGCGCAAATGTGAATCGTATGGTTTTAAGCGAAGCCTAGGCATGGCGTAATCAGTATCAAATAACTTCAAAGGAAACGGTTTTCATAAAGGAACTTGCGTAAAAACCTGATGCAGGTTTGATGCTCACAAATTTTCAAAGCGCCGGTTCTTTACTTTCCATTACATCTACCAACTAAGAATACTTTCAAGCTTTTGTTATTTGTATGAATAACTAAGATTGGAATATGCTACACCGGTCTAGGATCCCACCCAAGCAAGCTTATTTTTGCTCTAAAAACGGTTCAGAAGGACTCTGCATATTTCATTCACTCTAATTACAGCCGCACCGCCAGTCAGTTTAACGTCCATGGAAACGGACCTTTCTCTCCCATAATTATTGCCATGCAGAAAGGTCCCGTATTGCCTTGTCATTCTGCACTACACGAACCCCTCATCCTTGAGTCAATCTTATGTAAAGCATTCCACATACCATCGTCAGAAATTCGGACTGGCTTCATGTAATACTCTGCACTTTCATAATTCATTTCTACCATAAATTTCTCGTGATTGGAATGGCTTTCCTGCAAATGTTCTGAACATTACTAGTCACGAACAGTTCTCCAATTCGATAGCTAACATTATATACCCAGGCTTTTTCTAAACTCACTGTAAGTTCACATTTTGCTCGCTTGTTTCATGTGTATTTTATTTTACTTTTTTGTTTTATTATACTTTTGGTTCCTTTATTCCTTGTGTAAAATTGTTGTTACCACTCCCTCTCTGTAATGCCTGTGGCCCTTAGGGGTATGATAAAATGAAATGAAATGAAACTGTGTGCCGTACGACCATTTATTAGAATTAGGTATATAAAGAGATTTTTCAATTAACCACTCTTCCGATTAGAAGTGGGGCCTTTACACTGTAAACTGCAGTACATTTCAGAGGTTACCATCGGTTTCTTGTGTAACTCTGTTTTTCTGTTTGATGAAAGTACAAGCAATATGCAAACTTTGCCTTGATGTCTGGCTTCATGGCTGTGTGAATGGCGCTGTGGTGGCTTCGTAGTAGCATCGGCTAAGCCGCCGTGAAACCACCTTTCCAGGGGGTTAGACATGCTGCTATGTGTGTTCATTTCGAATGCTTCGAATATTGAAACCTGTGCTGAAGTGAATTCTAACTAACTGTAATACTCGATTGAATGTTTGGAGGTGCTGAATGGTCGCCCAAACTCGTACGTCACAGCGCCAACCACCGCTTGTGTGTGTTGTGTACTTAGATGCTTGTTGAGGGCCTCTAACCAGCAAAACTATGCATTTACCAACCTTGTATCCTTATCGAAATTGCTTCGATGGTTTATACTACTATGGGGTGATGCCTTTAAGTAAAGTGAAATTTAGTTTCGGTTAGCCGTCTAGAAATTTATAGTTGCTTTTTTTGACGTGCCAAAATCACGGCAGATTACGAGGCACTCAGTGTTGATGGACGCTATAATAATTATGACAGCCTGCAATTCTTTAATAGCCACCTGCACCTAAGCACAGGGGTTTTATTGCATTTCGCCTGCAATGAAATGCGGTCACCATGGCTGGGGATCAAGCCCCCGATCTCAAGATTAGCTAGCGTGACACCTCAGCCTCCATAGCTACCATGATGGCCGCAGCTAGCCTTCTGACATGACGAAACTCCTGGAGGAAAGCTTTGACTTAAGTCTCAATGTGGCAAGTATCGATGTTTGTGGCTTTGTCGCTAACCTGTTGAAAATTACGAATGCTAAATGATGACGGGTTATTAAGAGTAACAGACAATTTCAAGAGGAGACAGATGCACCAGGGGGAGACAGAATGTTGCGTGGGCAGATGAGATGATGAAGTTTGCGAAGGCAGCATGACTGCAGTGAGCACTGGACTAGATTGATTGAAGAAAAATGGTAGAGACCTTCGCTTGCTTGCTTAAGCCGTGAATCTCGGCTCTTACTCACTGCAGGGGATTTACCAGAACTGAATAATTGAAATAACTGTAATGACGTATTGCGAGACATGCCCTAGTGTGTCCTACAAGGCATCATCCAGATAAGGAAAAAATTTAGAACCGAGGTGAACGATGAGCTATTAATGGTTGTCTAGGGTAAAGATGGAAAATTCAGTGATCATTGTGTATAGCAACATGCATAAGAATACTGCAATACTATTTAAAACAATCAACTATGAGAGCAACACTGGACATAGTCAGGCTGATGATGATTGTGATGCTAAGGTTCGTGTGGGTTCACTTACTTGGTGCAGCTCTTGAAGCCACTGTTTCCAAGACAGCCGGCAAGTACTGCGTTGGAGACGAAGTGACCATCGCGGACGCTTGCCTTGTGCCCCAGGTGTACAATGCGAACCGATTCAAGATCGACATGAGCCAGTTTCCAACGCTGTCCCGAGTCAGCACTGCCCTGGAGAGCCTGCCCGCTTTCAAGGCGGCCCATCCATCTTGTCAACCAGACACGCCTCCGGAATTGCGAGAAGCGAACTAAATGAACGGAAAATATTCCAAATTTCAACTGTGCCTTCAAGTGTTGTCTGCAAGCTTTGTCTTGAGTACTAGCATTCTTTTTTTTTCTACCTACAGTTGTAATTTTTTATTGTTATGCAACTGTTTCGGGCATTTTGTAAGTGATTAAAAGCATAAATGTATATTTTTCAATGTGCGTGCATTTTCCGCTAGTAAAGAAGGCAAAAGTTAGCGGTACAATATAGAGCCTTGAAAGATAAAAAGTCGTCATGAATAGGAAATGTAGCTGGCACCAGCATTTTGTCCAGGAGAAAAGTTTTTGTGAGAGCAACAAGTGACTTTACTTAGCCACGTATGCAATGCTCTTTCTTGTCCAACCTAATTGGTGGAGAAGGACCTTATGGGTCAAGGAATAAAAGTAAATTTCACCGCCAGGGCGAAAAAAAGAGAAAACAAGCAAGAAATTGAGAAAAGAAGAAAAAGTACGAAGGAAAATAAAAACAGCAAGAAAGAGAAGGGAATAAATAAAGTGAGAGAAATGAATGAGTGAAAAGGTGAAAAAAGGCAGCAACAATAGGAAAAGGTAAAAAAATAAGAGGTGAGGAGAGAGAGAGAATACCAGAAAAAAAAGAGGATGACGATGCTCCTTAGATGATTGGCTCCCACCCACTAAGGGGGATCGGCCAAGCGTCAGGTAGGTCACAGAGTCCTGATTTATTATTTTTTTTTAGTGCTGATAGAGGTTACAAATGCAGTTGTAATGAAGCATTTATTATAATGAATCCTAATTTCAGGCTGTACTATTTAAAAACAAAGCAGGCTGCCCAGCACCGCAGTCCCGTCACGCTTAGCGGCGAGGAAAATTTTGTTTTCTCTCGGAATAAATTTGTGGCTAACAGTGAAGAACACATCCTTCCCTTGCCAGAGACGACGATTCGCAATTGGCTCCGAGGAATGAAGATGTGTGTTAACGAAACGTTTCATTTTAGTGCTTGAAGCATAGTTACTCCGATGTTTTTCTCTCCAACTGCTCGGAGCAGTGAGAAACTGCATGAGCGAAAACACAAACGAAATGAAAGGATGGCTGTTGCCTCCTTCATAAAAATCGATTATTGTACGAAAGCGAAACTTTGCCATCATATTTCTCGCAGCTTGGTTGGACACTAAGACATACAAAAGCATATATTATTCATGCAGTATATACTGTGATTGACTGGTTTATACTTTAATGTACTTCATAATTTCTAAAACGAACCTCCTTGCCCAAGTATGAAATGTCTAATGGTGTCATCCATTGGCACACTCGGTGCACTTAAATTTCGCTGACACGACACTTTCTTCTGCTCCATGCTCGCAAGTCTATTTCACCGGCAGATTGAGAGTGCTCCCTGAATGTTCAACTGGCATATCTGGAGCAGCTCTGTCGTGAGATCCATTTCACGGAGCAACTTTTTGTACTTCGTGAAATACGGCGGATTCAACCGGAAGTCCCAAGCGCCCCGTGCCTTGAAACGGTGCCAATTTTGGCCGCGCCAATGAACACTGTCGCGTCAGTGGGGCCTCGCGCACGTCGTTGTGAGAATAAGTTAGGTGCAGACACTCGCCGCTCCGCGTAAGCAGAGGGCGCGGGCACATTGTGTTCGCCGATGACCTGGGGTTGCGAGTAGTTTCCGTCGCGCGAGTTGATATGGCGTTACTGTATGGCCATATGTAGGATGCCTTGATGCCCGCGCGCTCGAGGCACTCTAGCCATATGTAGGGTTCCTCGATGCGCGCTCCCCCTTGGAGGGTGGAGCCACTCTTGAAGGGGTGACACGGCCAGGCTAGACCAATTTTTATAGATACTTTTTCCGTTTTCGAACTCCTCTTTTCGAGGCAAGTGCGATTTGCTCCAAGAGAGTGTGAGGGCGCTGCAGTCTAACTTTGCGCCAAGTAACCGGCTGCTTCCCGCTGGCTTCATTGCGGCTGCAGTTTTGTGCGTTCCGTGCCGGTGTTCGATCGCACTTTTTTTTCTGCGCGTATGTCTCGTCGCATGGCATGCTTTCATGGTCTTCTGAAGACAATTCGACGCCTAAAGTCGCGAAGATACTCTGAAATCCACGATGTAGGAAACTCTCCTAATGTTGACATTGCGGGCATGATATAAGCATTGACCACGTGTGGATGCATCGAGCACGTGTGTACGTCTCCTGAGGTTAATTCTACTGTAGCTGCTATCCCGTGTGCTATAGCTGACCCTCCGGACATCATAACGATGTGTTTTGTGACCGGGCGCACCAGCGGGTAGTGGAAAAGCCCTTAAAACGCCACTTCTCTCCGCTGTCCGACCCGCGCTGTTACTGCAGAAGTGGGAAATATCCATAGAGAAGTCTTGGAAAGACGCGCAAGGTGGATGATATTTACTTTCAAGAAAGCGACATCCTGAAGACATATAGGCATATCATAAACGGAGAAGCGTAAACCGACCAATGTGCATGGACATCGAGGAGTGATGGAGTTCCTTGATTATTTCCGAAATTCCCAATGTAATTGTAATGAAGCCGCAAAATAAAGGGTACCTGTACAACAACCAACTGCTGCCGTCTTGCGGTCTGCCAGAATAATGCCGGCAAGAGGTCTCCGCTCCTTCAGAGGACTACAGTTTTTCTGAGCCATTGGAAAAAAAAGTGTGCTTCAGTTCCACTGCAACTTGAGTTCGGTAGTACTTGAGGAGGCGGAAAATCCTCCGGTAATAACCTTCTATAACGCATAATTTCCAGAATACATCTACTGGCACAGCGAAAGGAGAAAGTGCGCCGTTAAGAAATATTCATTACAAGGACTGTGTGGGCATGACTGGGGCTAACAGACGTATGTGTGTCTTGTGTCGTATTAGTGGCTAGAATAAAAAAAACAATGACAAAAACAATCAAGAACAATGTGTAGATTGCAACCAGCGAATTGAGGAAACGCTTGATCTAGCCACCGCCGCTCGGGAATGGAGAAAACATGAGATACGCCGGCTGATTAAAAAAAAGAAGACTGCATCCCCAGGGACTCTCACTGATCTAGTTGAAGATCTGTAGAGTAGCAGGCTAGAGCAAGCTATCGCTCAGGCCGACCTCTCTGCCTTTCTGTAAATGAACTTATCTCTCTCTCTCTAGTTCAAGATTTACCTGAAGTGCAGAAAATGTCCCTTCATAGTAAATTCATCATGCAACAAGCAAAATGACCGAATGTATATAGTTACACAACAGATTATCTTAAGCTTTGTCTGTGCACAAGCCCGAATTGTTACATAAATTCAGCTATGCACTTGTTTGAAATTGAAATTTGAATGCTCGTGACTAGTGTGTGACAGTGACAAGTGTTTTGGGTCATAGACTTACGTTTTCCTATTTTCACAAATTTTGCATTTTTAAATGATCGTAAGTATTATCCACTCAGACACCCATAAATATGAGTACTTCATAAGAAGAAAGTGCATTCATTTATATAGCAGCTGAACAGAAAAATAGCGTCATTTCAGTAGGATTTTAAATGTGGCTGATACCTTACAGCGATAGTTCGGTTTCAACTTCCTTTTAAAGTACTGCCCACCGAGGTGCTTTTTACTGCGCAAGATCATGTACACAGCGTCGAAGATCCCTGTGCTGAGACTCGCAAAAATAGCTTCTAAACAACTAAGCTGGAATCAGATGAGTCTCAGCTTTTACCGCGGTTTCGGTGAGGCGTTTTTAATACAACTGAGCTCTAAATTTTGTTTTTAATACACTGAAGAACAAGAAGTTGCAGGGCGGCAAAACGGATTTTTATTCGACAAATGCTTGTCTAGCACCACGCTACGCGCGTTGTTATTTTCACCAAGGAACTGGAAAGACGCCGCACTCGCATCTAGGCTCTACGTTATACTCATCGTGCCTAAACGAAGAATTCGCGGTGTTGTGTAAACGCTGCTCACCGGCTGCACCGCGCCTAGCTGTAGCAGACGACCCTCGTTTGATTGGCGCAAAGTTGGCCTGCAGCGCCGCGCTGGTGGGAACTACAGCCGGCCGCCTGCTTCCCGAAGGCGAAGTGGAGAGTTCCGAAACTGAAAACGTATCTATAAACATTGTGCTAGACTGCATATGCGTGCGCTTCTTTCCTTACGGCCTTCTCACCCATCGCGAACAGAATGGGAGAGTTTCTGAGTATGTTTCACCACCCGTCGGCGGTAGGGGGGAAGTGACCCTGACCTTGCATCTCCTGCGCCGCGCACACGGCACAAGGGAGTTTGTCGATGTGAAGCTGTGAAATAAGGGTTCTCGACGAAGAGAGCGAGGTGGATTAATAAAGAAATCAGGGATAGAGGGAGGATCGTATACTTAAAAAAACAACAAATAATCTTACCAGACGGCTTACCGCTTAAAACTATGCATGCGCTCGTGGATAATACAAGCTGGAACTCTGTGAAAATGCGTAATAATCGCCTAATGAGAGGCATAATTCAGGAGGCATGAAACACTGGCAACGATCAGAGAGAAGATAAACAATGCTGCACCTGTTCTGCAAACAGAGAGCACTAAACACCTTTGGCCCCAATCACGTCGCAATTTAGAGAGGCCGCTCACAGAATGACGAGCGCACCTTCCCTTTGCTAACTATTTTTTATTTTTCTTTATTTTTTCAAATAGATTTGGAGTGGGTTTCAATGGCTAATAGCTGCTGTCTGCTGCCTGACAACTCTTTTAAACGCGTACGTGTGTTGTATATTGCTACGTGGCGCCACGGGTAACTCGAAACTCGATAAGGAAGAAGACGTTGTCGGAGCTCTCGTGCAGACTGGGTTCCATCTTGTATGTCTGCTTCTTAAATCAATAGTAAGCATATTTCTCCGACGCCTTTTCCCCGTAACATTTTAGTGGAGGTGCTGGGTATTGGCGTAGTGCGGCCATGGCTGCCGATTCCAGGAATTACGGCAATGACGTGAAATGTGGCCGACTCGTCCGCAGGGGAAGCAGATAGGTCTATCATCGGAGGTTCGCCATTCAGCCGAGTTCCTTCCGGTAACGTGGACGGTTGTACGGACCGCGGGGCATATCAGATACACTAGGTAATTGGTCAGGTCTGTTAACTGGGCAGAATGTCTGCAGTCCGGCGTTGGCCAATTCCTGGCGGACAACGATCTGTATTAAAAAAATTGCTGCACGAGAATCGTCAGTGGCACAGGCATGATCAACAATAGGAGATGTGGCCTCGATTTCACGGCGGACGATGCGCACAATATCGTCGGTAGTAGCAGCGGCTGAGGGAAGGCGGGCGTCTTCGCAGGTAGACGTGGCAGCCGTGTTGGGAAGACGCGAAAATTGGGGAGTAATACGATGACTTTTCGCTTGTTCAAAGCGTCGGCATTTGTTAATGACGTCATCCACTGTCGAAGGGTTGCGGAACACAAGGAGAGTGAAGGCATCATCCGCGATTCCTTTGAGGATGTGCGCGACCTTTTCGGATTCCGGCATTTCGTCGTCAACCGTGCGGCAGAGGGCGAGTACATCCTGAATGTATGTCACGCATGACTCGGTGCAGGACTGCAGTCAGCACGTGAGTTCTTTCTGCGCCGAACGACGACGTCCAATGGGCTTGCCAAAGAGATCGATGAGTTTGTGTTTGCAAATATCCCAGCTAGTTATTTCTTCCCCGTGGTTGGAAAACCAGACTTTGGCAGTGCCCTCAATGTAAAATAGAATATTGACCAACATGAGCGTCGGGTCCCAGTTGTATAGTGCACTCACCCGTTCGTATAGCTGAAGCCATTTTTCGACATCCTTGTCGTCGTTGCCGGAAAAGGTGCCTGGGTCATGTTGAGTCGTCAGAACGACGGTGCGGTTCGTGACGCCTGGATGCGACGCTGTTTGACGCTGCGTGGTCTGACGAGGCACGCTTGTGGAGGGTACCAACGAATCCTCGTTCTCGCCGTGATCAGCCATCGGGATGTAATGTAACTGCTTGAGGACAGTCTGACGCATATGTTGGGGTATGACCAGTAGCAGCTCAGGTCCGTCAGGATGCATGCTGTAGCGATATAATACGCCGTCTCGGAGCAGGAACATACGGAGAGACGGATGAGTTGTGGGACCAGTCAGCCGAAGGATGATATCTCTCAAATGAGGATCACGACGTTGCTCATCTCCGATTTTGCCGAAGGCGGAAAGTGCAAGCACGCAACTAGACTCGCCGCTCTCAGGACCGTCCGGTGGGTCGACTGCATGACGCGACAAGCAGCCGGCATCTTCATGGTGGCGGCCCGATTTGTGAATGACTGTGTACGAATATTCTTGTAGCCTTGTACAGCCCACTGGCCGAGACATCCACTAGGATCTTTTAAGGACGATAGCTAACATAAGGCGTGATGGTCAGTGACAACTGTGAATGGTCGTCTATACAAATATGGGCGAAATTGACCCACTGCCCAGACGAGCGCAAGGCATTCGCATTCAGTGATTAAGTAATTTTGTTCCGATGGCGATAAGAAACGGCTAGCGTAAGCAATGACGCGCTCGCAGCCATGCTGTCTTTGTGCCAAAACTGCTCCGATTCCATGGCCACTTGCGTCGGTGCACACTTCGGTAGGAGCGGACATATCAAAGTGGCCGAGAATCGGTGTCCTCGTAAGTCTGGCGGTCAGCTCAGCGAATGCTCTGGCTTGTTCAGGCCCCCACACAAAAGTCACATCTTTCTTCAGTAGTTCCGTGAGTGGCGCGCGACGTGAGCGAAATTCCGCACAAATCTGCGAAAGTAGGAGCAGAGGCCCAGAAAGCTCCGAACGTCATTCGCGGAGGTCGGCAAGGGAAATCTTTGATGCGCGGATTTTCTCAGTGTAGGGACGAACACCAGAAGAATCAACAAGGTGACCGAGGACAGTGAGCTTCCGGCAGCCGAAGTGACATTTCGACGAGTTTAACTGAAGGCCTAGCTGCCTTGTAGAAAGCAGAAAGAATAGTCGAGAGACGCTCTAGGTGTGTTTCAAAAGTCAGTGAGAAGACAATGACGTCATCAAGGTAACACACGCAGATTGACCATTCAAAACTGTGAAGGAGAGCGTTCATCATTCGTTCGAATGTGGCTGGGGCATTCCACAACCAGAACGGCATTACTTTAAGCTGATAGAGTCCGTCGGGAGTTATGAATGCTTTCTTCTCACGGTCCATGTCATCAACTGCTATCTGCCGGTATCCAGAACGGAGGTCGATGAAAGAAAAATGCTTTGCTCCACTAAGGCAGTCAAGGGCGTCATCTATCCGTGGCAAGGGATGCACGTCTTTCTAAAGACGATAGCCTGTCTTGGGGACCTTCAACAAAAAAATTTTGGTCTGTCTGTCTGTAAATTTGTCTGTTTGTCCGCCCTAACGACACTCCAAACGGTTAACCCCTTCCGCAGCGCCCACCAATATTGCTGAAGGTTTAGCGTTCATAGTTGTGCGATTGCCAATTAAAAAAGCAAATACTGCGCATATCTGATGCGCCATAACAACACGTCAATGTTTTGTATGTCTGACATTATACTAAAAGAGGCACACACAAGTAACTCTAAGGACTGTAGCGTTTATCACGCTGCGCTGACAGCGCAACGCGATGCTCAAGAAGGTGTTTCCAACGCTTTGCTACGACGACACGGATGTGGCACGTGCCCGTTGCTTTGAATTTTACACCTTATCACCTCCGAGACTTGCGCGCATCTTTCTCCGTGGGTGCGCACGCCTTTGTTTTCGAAGATAACTGTCAGATGGCGCTCGTGTATAACGTGCCCATAACGGTCGTGCGAAATTTTGGAGCCATCTGAACTCCCTAAGAAATGAGACGAGCCTAGAGCAGAGTTTTATAACTACAGTCCAAGGTGCTAGGCTAGAAGGCGACGAAGCTATTGAATATATAAGAACAAGGGTGACAGAAAAATTTCAACAAAGAAGTACTTTGTGCACCACAATAGACAAGGACGAAGCAAGTGGTGCAATGGCTCTATTTTCACAACGAGAGTGGGAAAGGGCTGAGAAAGCGGTTCCTAGTAGTACATCAACAGGCCCAGATGGCATTCCAATTATGCTGATAGAGACATTCGGTCCGAAGTCTAAGCAGGCTTTGAGAGAGGCAGTGAGCAAAATAATAATCGATGGTGAAGTTCCCGATGGATGGAAACTTAGCAGGGTGAGCATGATCTATAAAGGAAAGGGGGACAAAGCTGACATAAACAACTACCGTCCTATAACACTGACATCAGTGGTCTACAGGCTGGCGATGCAGATTATAAAGGAAAGACTGAAGGCATGGATAGAGGATGAGGGGGTGCTGGGGAAACTGCAGAATGGGTTTCGGAAACACAGGAGGTTGGGAGACAATCTGTTCTCACTGACGCAGTGCATCGAAATAGCAGAAAAGGAACACAGGCTTCTGTGGCTAGCATTTTTGGATATCAAGGGAGCGTACGATAGCGTGGTTCAAGAGGAATTCTGGGGAATACTGGACGCACTAGGCGTGGAACAAGTAGTCACTAATCTTTTAAAGGATATCTATAAAGGTAACAAGGTAGTTATAAAGTGGGAAAAACAGGTATCCAAGCCTGCAGAGGTAAAACGGGGGCTTAGGCAGGGGTGCCCCCTGTCACCCTTATTATTCATGATGTACCTACAAGGATTAGAGGCCAAATTAGAGGGAAGTGGACTGGGCTTCAACCTCTCTTTAGTCAAACAAGGAAAACTTATTGATCAGGCACTACCAGCATTAATGTACGCAGATGATATAATGCTAATGGCCAACAACAAGGAAGATTCGCAGAGATTGATGGACATCTGCGGTAATGAAGGAGATAGGTTAGTTTAGATTCAGTAAGGAAAAATCAGCAGTCATGATTTTCAATGACAACGAAGGTAGTGAGCTTAGAATATAGGAGGTCACGCTAGAGATAAAAGATAAATACAAATATCTGGGCGTATGGATAAGCAATGGGACCGAGTACCTGAGGGAACACGAAATATACGTGACGATTAAAGGTAACAGGAATGTAGCAGTGATGAAAAATAGGGCACTGTGGAATTACAATAGGTATGATGTTGTGAGAGGAATATGGAAAGGGGTCTTGGTTTCTGGGCTGACGTTCGGCAATGCGGTCTTGTGCATGAGATCAGAAGTTCAAGCAAGATTAGAAATTAAGCAACGTGGAATAGGTAGGCTTGCTTTAGGAGCTCACGGGAATACACCAAATCAGGGAGTACAAGGTGATATGGGATGGACATCATTTGAGGGCAGAGAAGCTAGCAGCAAGATAAAATTTGAGAAGCGATTGAGAGAAATGGGGGAGGAGCGTTGGGCTAGGAAGGTTTTCAGCTACTTGTACATGGAGAATGTCGATACAAAATGAAGGAAGCGAACCAGGAAATTGACTGGTAAATACTTAGAAAACAGCAGGTGGCCAAACCAAAAAGAACTATCCGTTAAGAAGAAAATGAAGGAAACGGAGACTGACATGTGGAGAATGGGCATGATTAAGAAGTGCGCACTAGAGATCTATCGAACTTTTAAGCAGGAAATGGCCAAGGAAAGAATCTATGATAATACTCGGGGTAGTTCTCTACTATTTGAGGCCAGGACGGGAGTACTGCGAACCAAGACATATCGGGCCAAATACGAAGGGGTAGACACAGTATGCAGTGCGTGTGGAGAGGAAGAAGAAACTGCCGAACACTTGACAATGTTCTGTAAAGGGCTTCACCCTATAGTTCAGGATGATGGCGCAGAGTTTTTCAAAGCACTGGGGTTTATGGACCGGGAGGGCAAAACAGACTTTAAGCGGGTAGACTTAACTAGTAGGAGGTTATCTGATTGGTGGCTAAAGTTAAGGCACGAGTGAAAATTAAACTCTTCACTGCAAAGTACGAATCCTCAAACTCAATTTTTAAAGAAAAAAATAAATCTTGTTTTTGGTTCATTAAGTATTACTGCTTGGTGGCGCTAGCCACCGCGTGATCTAAAGGGTACATCCATATCCATCCATCCATCCATCCATCCATTCATCCATCCTAGATGCACTTGTTCGCCCCCGCTACGCGCTCGAGGCACTCTAACGCAGCGCCTTCAGAATACCATTCACCGATTTTCTTGCGCAGAACATCAAATGAACGTTTTCTTCACTCTCTCCAGACGCAAGACTATCGCGTTTCAACGACATTTACATTGTCTTGTAGATTCGGGTCATTTTTTTGTTACCTTGTTAATATTCCGGTAGTCGACGCAGAAACGCCAGCTGTCATCTTTCTTTTTGACGAGGATGACAGGCGAAGCCTAGGGGCTTGAAGAAGGCCCAATAATGTTCCGAGCAAGCATCTTGTCGACTTCTTTCTGGATCACGCGGCGTTCGGTGGAGAATATTTGATAGGGCCGCCGATGTACCGGACTTGCATCGCCGGTGTTAATCCGATGATTTACGACGGTCATTTCGCCTAGTGGTCGGCCGTGGAGATCAAAGATGTCTTCATACGGCGCAAGAAGGCCACGAAGCGCGTGCACATGGTCGGCAGGGAGATCAGATGCGATCATTTTCGTTATGTCATCTCGGGTAGTGCCAAACTCAAGACTGGGAGGTGACGGTGTATCCTCTGTTAAAGTGGAAATGTTCTAGTCGCCGGCCGAGGCAAGTCTTGCTAAGCATATTCCTCGGGGCAGTACTTGCGCGCAAATTCTAAAGACAATAGGGAGACGTGCCACGTTGTCCTTCATAGTGATAACCGTGTGCGGGAACGTTACATTGAACGAAAAGAGGATGATAGCGTTAGGTGACACCACATTATCTCCGTCGGCCACAGGCGGATCGGAAGAGACGTCCATATACTTCACAGCTCGACATAATAGGCGAATGTGCTCGACGGAGCATAGCTTTGGCGGCGCAGGATCAGGATGGTCAACGGCGTGTGGTAAAGCAAGTTGAACAACACCAGCAGAACAGTAAACTAGGGCAGAATGCTCCGACAGAAAATCTAAGCCTTTTCCCCGTAACAATATCTAATGGCTAAAAAAGTGCGTATAAATAGAAAGAAAGTAAAAAAAGAGAGAACGCCCTTGTTGCTGAACAACGCCTTCAGACGGCACGCACAGAGAGTGGTGGTGTGCATTGTCAAGGTGTTAACACCACCTGGAAATATGGATTTCAGAGGCGCAAAGTCCTTTCGCATTCCTTTGTACCACAAGCCACGTCCATGAAGCATTAATGCGAACGAAGTACGCAGCTGCTTACGCTCGCAAGCCGCTTGGCCCGGAGCTAAAACTCTACTGCAAATCAGTTCTGCGCTATCCTTCGAGTTCGTAGAACAACATGTTTACAGATAGAAATCAACAACATTCCATCTTTTCGACAAGTGAGCCGTTTTTTTTCTAAAAAATCTACGTAAGTTTTTTTTGTAGAATTATTGCTACAAGATTGTTGTGGTCAATTGCCTTTTATCTCCATGTGTGGCTTGCGTTATTCAGGGATTTAACCACCGTGGCAGCATTTCATTCGGTGCTTTGTCAGTGTTCAGTCTACAGTGACTTCTCGGGTCGACAAAACAGTCGCACAACCTTCAGTACGCGCATTACGCACATGGATATATATTAGCTGCGTTAAGGTGTATTGCTGTGTTTCGTCACGGCCGCTCGATCGCCGTGATTCTGTATTGCATGTCCCGTTCGGGGAAAACACCCGGTGTTTCTTCTCACCGATGCCCAAACAATACCGAGCTGTGTGACAAGTGACAAAAGAATATTGTGAGACAACCTCATAATAAACCACAAGTCTGCTTCGCGATGTGCCTGCCTGCGCGATGTGCACAAACACTTGTGCAGGCAGGCACAAGTGTTTGTGCACATCGAAGCTCGCAAAGATCCTGCTTTGCGAGCTTCGTCCCTACGTCAAACATCAAAGAAGCGAAAAGCGGAGACCAACGAAACAGATCTGGATGCTGCAACTTCACAAGACGCTTTCAGTGAACGAAGCAGTAAGTGTTTTCACGCAAACAATAAACAGCGACGCTCATCGCGTGGGTCGATACCAGACGATGGATAGAACGACTGCGTTCCCAAGTGTCGCACCACCATTCAAAATGCGAGAAGGCGCAGCAATCGCTCAAAGAAGAGAAAAAGGCGTCCCAATATTATCGCGAAAGAAAACACTACGCATGTGTTCAGAAAATCACAACAGATGCACAGAAAGGCAAGAAAAAGGCCGTGTTTCTTTTGAATCAAATAGAATGTGATGGAAGAAAGCATTCAGCGTACTCAGACAAACTTGTAAGGAGTGTGTAATATGGCGCTTTGTGTCACAAAGAGGCTACGATCATGGGCGCACTTCAGGGCTTGTGGCACTGCCAGCAAAGTGCACTCTTCAGAGGCATATAGGTTCTTGCCCAGAATCATTAGGTACGAGCAATGCAATAAACCATTTGTGCGCCTTCAATGATTAAGCAGCATGTTTTTCAACGCGCGGTGAGTGGAGAAGCGAACTCATGTGCTGGCGTTGTGCGTGTTGTAAGGAGTGGTGGAAGAGGGCAGGGTCGCAGCGCCACCCTTACAGAAGTGGCGAGAGGCATGTACTACACCCGATGCAAAGGCTGTCAGAAGCCAGCGCGCAGACCACGGAGCAAGGAAAGGAAGCGCACCTTTACTTTTACTTCCTCCGTGGCGCAGACATAGTGCAGGTACAGTCTAGCACAGCCGTGGGGGTGAGTGCCACCTTCCGATCGGCGGCCGCCATTCGGCTCCCCCCCGTCTCGTCAGAGCTGGTAGAGTTAGACACGTGCGCGGCGTTTTCTCCGGCTAAATGTCCGGGTGTTGCGTGCCACAGTGCACAAACCACTCGCGAAGTGGCTACAGGATGTTCATATTCGCGAAAGATCCGAAAAGGCGACTCTTGTGGCTAGTAAAGATCAAGCACGAGAAGTGGCAACCCACGGACCATTCATGTTTGTGCAGCCCAATTTATGCCATTTCAGCATTCCGAGAGTTATAACTTAAAGCTCTGTCACACGGGCACTTTCAATCGTGATAAAGCTTGATGTGATTGACTTTCTTACAGCAGCTGCAGAACGGTGCCAATTACTGTTTAGAAATTTGATTCCGATCGGGCTTAATTGTGATTACCAGTGTACCGGGTGCAATATACGTTCATTTACATGCTGTGTACACGCGTACTTAACTCGTTCATTTCGGATCGCGCAGAATGCGTCGTTCTCAATCACTTCTTCTACACAAGCTGCAATTGCGCGAAGATGTGCGCCTACGTTGTGTGCTCGTTGCTGCCAGCGCCTTGAACTATTTCTTTTAGGGTTGGGGTCGTATGTGGCGTGTCGTCGTAGTCGTAGTAGTCAGTTGCATTGCATTGCATGTCAATTAAAACGGTGTCACAGCATATCCACAGAGTGAATGATGATGAGTGGGGCGAAGCATCCGTCAGTCCGTCCGTGCTAATTACGTGCATCCGTCCATCTCTGCGTTAGTTCGTGCGTCCGTCCATTCGTGTCTGTTTTTGCGTTTATCCTGGCGTCGGTCCGGCTGTCTGTCCTTCCGTGCACCCGTTCTATGCGTCAGCCAGTTTTTGCACATGCTGGCGAACTCTAGTTATTAAAATGATGACTCACAGTACCTGATTGACATGATTTCCCAAAGAAAAATAAAAGGTCGCGGAGATGCTGAAGAGGTTTTATTTAAGCATTGACTTCAATAGAATGCAGCGTTTTGCACCATATAGGTGAATTTCTTGTGTAAATTATCCTAAAACAAATTGCAGGCAGTGCAGGGCTGCAAAGAAGGGCTCGGCGAGCCATGAACACGCATATTTAACTGCACTGAAGGAGTATGTCCAGAATGGCAAGAACTTTTTTTATCCGAGTGGTGAGGTTATGAGCTCGCTCATACCTTGTGAAGAGGACTTGAAAGGAATCGCATCCTGAGCAGACAACCTGTTCACCCTGATGTCCCCTTTCAAAGCTGTAACAGAATATTCGATCAAAAGGGCGAAGTGCAGCTTGCAGACATGCCAGTACTAGAGTGGTTCTCTTGAAAAAATGTTGATGTCAAGTTATGCACGAGTAAAGTTGCGAATTCACCTACTCTAACTCGAAACAACGAGAACCAGTGGATGTGAAAGCAAGACATGTGCGGCGGTTAACTTGCAGTGAGTTATAACGCTTGTTTTTGAAGCATAATAAAGTTATCGTCCAAATAAAGCTGTGGCATATGAAATTGCTGTATAATAAATGCAGTTTTCTTGCTCATTGTTGTAAAGCATTGTGGTCGCTTCATTTTAACGATGTCAATGAATGCTTTCAAATTGCAAATTTAGCATATATTCCTATTGAAAACACGCTAAACCTGGTTTGAGAGTCAATGTCCACGTGCTAGCCATGATTTAATGCCATAAAAGCCACATGTAGATCACCAAATAGAATGACATGTTTTCAACATTTTTTTCGCCAATCTGCTGTTTGCAATAAAGTATAAGCGATGAATACAACGTATATATTGCGCATTGCAGGGTGTGGTCAGTAAATGAGGTAGCTATTGAATATTTCAAGAACAGTATATGAAAGTATGGTACGCAATCACAGTTTTAGGAGCGAAGCTCTAAAGCCACGGGTTTGCTTATGCATGCCTGTGACTGGTTCGTAACGATCTAGTTGTATGGCTCACTCAGCATGTGGCGTTAGTGTGAGTAACAGACAGGCAGATGCACGGACGGACGGAAACAAGAACACACGGACGGAAGTACGCTTTGCCCCACTCATCATGAATGATGACGAGTGGAACGAAGCGTTCATCCGTCCGTGCTATGCGGTGCTCCGTGGATATGCTGGACGGACGTACGTATGAATGGACGGATGGACGCATGAACGGACGCACGGACAGAAGCACGGAAGCGTGGATAAACGCTTCGACCCACACATCCACAATCAGTCCGTGGGTATGCTCTGATTTTTCTCTTTTCTCTCGACAGCACGTATTTTTTATTCTTTTTTCCCAGCCAGCTGGCGAATAACAAACTGTTTCTACACTTTTGTGGAATGCACACAACACACAGACACATTTAAAGGTCATGTGACTTAGGTGCGGGTGTTTCACATCTATAACATATATAAATAGTTAGCGACTAGCCCAAAAATACGCTAATTGAAAGTGTTAACGCGGCTTGCGTCGACGGTATTTTTCTGCTGCGAGTAACTGCAGCTGCTAATGTCACTTTAAAAGTGAAGACTAGAGACTAGATACCTAAGACCTTCAGACTCCCGATGAAAAAAAAAAAAACTTTTTATTTCTCTCATGTTGAGTACCACACGTCTTGACCCAAAAAAACTCTTTATGCAGCCGCGAAACACTCGTTGGCTGGCCGGCGCAGAGGGCATCGTAATGGCGGACTCTGTAGCAGACAACGTGGTTGTCGCCGCCCTCCAAAGCCGTGGACGAGAGCGTTAGCATCGAGGAACACAAAGTGGTTCTAAGAGAGAAAGGAAGAGAAAAGTGAGCCCCGTAACTGTATGCTTCAGTGAGCGACACCTCAACAATAGCTCACAAGGGATGAGAGATGCATGAGGAGGGATTAAAAGGATAGGAATAAAGGTGTAGAGAGAGAAAGAGGCGTGAGATGGTAAGCCAAAAAGCGACGACATATCGAGGGGATAGGAGAGATAGGAAAAATGGAAACACGGTCACAGGAGCCCGAGGACGGGGCGCCACTTGCGAGAGCTCTTGCGGGGCACCACTTGCGAGGTGGCGTAGAGCAAGTCCAGTCGGTCATAGCAACACTGTCGTCGGAGGTCGGCGTCAGGAGATGACGTGGGGCGAGCCCAAGAACCCTAGCCATATGATATGGCGTGCCAGGTATTCATCCGGTGCTCATTCTGAAAGTCGCCCACAAAAGAACATCTTCCTGAAAGCTTTGTGCACATGACAGTTTGTGATTTATAAACGCTTTTTCCTGTGCCTGTGAGCATTGCCAGTGCGTTTGCTTTGCTGATTCGCACTTTGCGAATCAGTGCATGCATACCTAGACGCTGCATCTCTGAGTACTCGTGAGCGGCCTTGCCACTGGTGGCGCCTCGAAATAGGATAGATGTGTTTTGTCCCAAAATGCAAGTAGGAGTATCGGAAGCTTGTGCAGAGCGTGTGTTGCTTTTCAAGGCTCCGCGTGAACCAGAGCTCTTGGATAAATGGCGAAAGGCAATTTCGAGAGTTGGCAGAGTCATGCAGCCTACTGACCATGTGTGCGCGAAGCGTTTCCCGGAAGAAGCGATATTTGCCAAATATCATGCAGAATACAAGGGACAGGACCCGTTGCACGCACCAAAGAAACCTGGGTTCAGCTAGGATGCTGTACCTGCCATTTTAGTGGGGCTGCCCAAAATACCTGACCGCGGTCATCGAAAAAACCAGGAAAGCTCTGCGAAAACGACTGCCTCTACTGCCAACTTTTCGGAAGCGATGGGGGACAAAAGGTTCAACTACATATGAAGTGCGTGACACGACCGCTGAAAGTACGCCAAATTTATTGCGCGTGGAGACAGCGACTCCAGAGCATGGCGATGATGAATGAACAGGCACGCATGCAAAATGCAGCGCCTCGACTTCAGCAGCGATGGGCCTCCTTCACGTGAAGAGGAGGATGCTTCACAACACGACATTGAAACTGTACGTGGTATATTGAAACTGTAGTATAGTTCATGGGATATACTAGTTCACTGTATTCATGGCACTGCGGCCGAACGCTCGCTAAACCTTTCTAAAACCAAGGAGGTTACGCCCAGCGAGTATAACGTAGCAACCTTTTCCTGTCAGATAGTGCTCAATGTACATGCCAATGGCTGCTAATGGGAAATGAGAGACAGGAGAATTCGGTTTTTACTTTCTTGCGCTTCGTATCTACTTCCCACCTTTAACCACCTCGAGTTCGTGGTCTATACTAGTTCATTGTATTCATGGCATTGTGGCTCAACGCTCGCTAAACCTTTCTAAGGTTACACCCAGCGAGTATAACGTAGCAACCCTTTTTTGTCAAATAGTGCTCAATGTACATGCCAATGGCTGCTAATGGGGATCGCAGCGTGCGCGTTAACTAAAAGCCGAATGATCCTGTTTCTCATTCCCCATTAGCAGCCATTGGAATGTACATTGAGCACTATTTTTTATTGTTCAACAACGCACAGAAGAAGTCTCTCACCGGCACCACCTTGGAGGTCAAAATGTGACAATTGTTACACACTACGACTACGAGGGACGAACGGGTGTCGCTATAAGGAGCTTCGCTCCTAAAAGGGAGGCGTGCGCCTTCATGGATGGGCGCATCGCGTGCCATGCTGGCCCTGCCATTTGCTCCCGAGGGAGCGCGTGTGTTCCATTGGTAGATTCCCTTCTGTTGCCCTTCGCCAGAGTGGAGTGCTCCGGCAGCAGAATTCGTCGGCCACTCCTATCTGCCAAGCGATCTCGAAGCGTTCTGAGCTCCGCGCGTGACGCAATTTATAGGACAGTAATGGGTTTCTTTTCTTTACGTTTCAAATGTTACAAAACCTCTGATAAAAGTCATACGGGACGACTCAGACACTTATGGAATAGCCTAATGAGAATTAGTTTGATTGGCAATTCATTGATACACGCTTGCAAAAAGAACAAACGCAGTTATTGCATTCTTGAGGGCTATGCGCAGTTGGAACTGATAAAAAAAGGGTCTATACCTCTGCACTTGCAACAATGGCAGGCAAATCGGCATGCGTGAGGATCATTTCAATCGTTTTTCGTGAGGTTACTTGGTGAACATTTAGCGGGACGGCTCTCCCATAATTGAGTACGAAGTACTCGAAATCGTTAAACATTTTTTTTTAAAAACGCAATTGTGAAGCCCACGGGACGGCTTTACGCTCTCCCCTCGTAAAGTACCAAGTACTCAAAATCGTTAACCACGATATCTGAACCTGATTCTGATGCAGTAAGAAGTCGTTCCTGTTTGGAATGGTCGGTTAACTGGGATAGATTATCGCTCTACCAAAACCGAGTACTAGTAGTGCTCTAAGGCGTTCTCAATTCATTTGAAACACGCCCCTTGTTCTGTTAAGGACCCTGCACGACGGCTTAGAGCTCTCCCGTGGTAGAGTACAAGTGCCCTGAATTGTTAACCCCTTCCTCTAAGCACACCTTGTGTGCGGTTGCACTGTCTCGCGTCGGCTCACTGCTATCTCGCTGTATTTATATTTTAACTTCATCAGCCATTTTAAGACGAAGCCTTGAAGTGCCTCACCAAAAGGGAAATCCAGTCGTCAGCGTCCCGTGGCGTCGGGGACGAATGATGAAAAAATTGGCAGATCCCACCTACAGTGGGAATCGATGATATGCGAAGCACGAATGAGGAAGGTTGATATGCCATTTTAAAATCGGTACAACGTTACGAGGTGGAGGTAAATTATGCCGTACACGACTTCCGTGTCATGATTATCATGTTTGGATGTGTCGTTAACCTTCGTCATCTATTCACGTCATGTGATACCAAATTTGGTATATGTGGAGCTAGCGAAACGACCATGAACACGCTATGAGCGGGGTATGTTGTCATGTTCTTACATGACACGCGTGTCTGGATTATCATATTTGCACCAGTCATACACTCTCGTCATCCATTGACGTCACGTAACACCAAATTTGGTATATGTGGAGCTAGCAGAACACTCGCTAGATTCCGTCCCGACCGGTTGTGCCCTCGCGATCTCCGACGTCAGCGTAGCTCTTACCTACTGGACTTGCCCTACGCCATCTCCTGACGCCGACAAGAGCTCTCGCAAGTGGTGCCCCGTCCTCGGACTTCTGTGACCGAGTTTCCATCTTTCCTATCTCTCCTATCCACTCGATATGTCCTCGCTCGCTGGCTTAGCGCATCTCTGTTTCTCTACACCTTTATTCTTATCCTTTTAATCCCTCGTCGCCCCCATCCCCTGTGAGCTACTGTTGAGGTGTCGCACCGTGATGCAGACAATTACGGTGCTCACTTTTCTCTTCTTTTCCCTCTCTTAGATCCACTTCAGCTAGCAGACCGGCCGCCAGCGCAACATGAGTGTGGCATGTAGGCATGTTACATGACACGCATGTCGTGATTATCATGTTTGTATGTGTCATTTATCTATGTCGTCCGTTCGCGTGGCGTATTACCGAGTTTGGTACACGTGAAGCCATCGAAATGGCCGCGAGCACATCATGAGCGTAGCATGTAGTCATGTTGTTACATGACACGCATTTCATAATTATCATGTTTGCACCAGTCACATACCTTCGTCATCCATTCACGTACCGCAATAGCAATTTCGGTATAAGGGAAGCTAGCGAAACGGCCGCCGGTGCATTATGAGCGTGGCATGTAGTCATGTTGTTACATGACACGCATCTCATGATTATCATGTTTGCACCAGTCACATACCTTGGTCATACATTCGCGTGCCGCAATACGAAATTTGGTATATGTGACGCTAGCGAAACGGTGGCGAGTGCATCATGAGCGTGGCATGTAGTCGTGTTGTTACATGACACGCACGTCATGATTTTTGTGTGAGGGTCTGTCGCTTGTGTTCGCCATGTAATCATGTCATACCATACCAGTTTTGCAACATGTCATGTAAAGGAAGCTACCATAAGAGCTGCAGGACCATGAAGTGTAAATCATGACATTCATGGTATACATGTCATGATTTTTATGTTATGACTAGAGTCGAATATGTTCTTCACACAGTCATGTTATGCCATACCAAGTTTGGTATCGATACCATTATTGAAACGGCCAGGAGAGCTAAAGGTCGTAGGCGGCTAGAGTATAGATAGATAGATAGATAGATAGATAGATAGATAGATAGATAGATAGATAGATAGATAGATAGATAGATAGATAGATAGATAGATAGATAGATATATAGATAGATAGATAGATAGATAGATAGATAGATAGATAGATAGATAGATAGATAGATAGATAGATAGATAGATAGATAGATAGATAGATAGATAGATACGCTCAATGTCGCTGAAGTTGGCTAAGAAATGCTTCGCAATAAATGCTTCGCCGCCGACCGGCAACAGTGACCGCAGCCGCGGCGGAGGCTGGCCCCTGCCCTCGTGCGGTGGTGGCAGCAGCAATCGACCTCGGATTTCGTCCCTGCCTAACATGCGTCGCGAAGGCAGCGGTGGCAGCGACGTTAACTTTTTCAGCACACTCCCAAAGCATGTGCTGCAGTGTGGCCTTTTTCCCGCACGCTTTACACGCGTCCGTCGGGTATAGGTGAGGATAACACAGGCGTAGGATCACCGGGTTGGGGCACGTATTTGTTTGTAATAACCTCAGAGTTACGGCCTGTTTTCTGTCCAATTTGTTGTGTGGTGGAGGGTATTTGCGTCTGTTTAGTCTGTAATGTTGTGTAATGTCGTTGAATGTGGTCAGGCGATAAAACTCTATGCTCGAGGCTAATAGCGACGCGGGGTGACGATGCACGATGACCTTCAGAGCGCGCGCGCCCAACGTGCGCCGGTCGTGCCATCTCGCTACTGATGACGAAAACGGACTGAAGTTGCTGAGCTCCGAGGACCACCAGCGGTACACGTGTGTATATAAATGGCTTGCCGTTAACACAATGGAGAGGGTTCGTTTTGTAGGTTAGTGGATAGTGTCGCGCGCCAAGGAGTGCGAGGTCACTGGTTCGACGCCCCGCTGTGGAAATGTTCCTTCTCGTTTGTTTCTCTGCTGTGTGTTTGTGTATATTTTATATGTTATATGCTTGAAGGAAAATACACCAGCGGAGCCGTGGCGGACCCCGACATAAAACACTTTTGAATTAAAAATCCCGTGATGACGTCGCCGCATGACACCGTAGCTTGGTTCATAGTCATCCGATCACAGAGACAATGTAAAACCAGGCGAAGGGCCTCCAGTCTTGAGAGTCAGTGTAAAATTACGTTTGTAGCAGAAAGGATCAGTACATCGACAGATGCGAAGAACAAGATGGCTTTCACCTCAACTGAATGGATAAGCGACATAGTTTTAGATGCGGAACATCTCTTGCTCGGGGGTATGCCACGCGTGATTAGTACGCACTCGTACTACGCTTGCACGACTCTCCCCATTCCCTCTTTCCAACAGCTGCTGGTTACTCTCTACACTTCTCTCCTACCACCTGCTTGCGCACGCATGAGCGTCCTCTCCGCTCTCCCTCCTCTCCTACACTCCCCCCTCCATCTCGCAACGCCAACGTAGGGAGCGTCTGCTAACCTATACGCTCGCTCCCCCTTTTCTCTCGGCATTCCTGCCCGCGGCGTCTCGCAAAGTCGATACAGGCAGTGTCTGCAAGCGAGTTCCTTGATTGAAATAAAAACAAAAATCGCAGCATACTCACGAAGTGAATAGTGATGAGTGGGGTGAAGCGTCCGTCCGCCTGTCCATCCGTTCGTGCTTCCGTCCATCCGTTCTTTCGTACATCCGTCCGTCCGTGCTTCCATCCGTCTGTCCATCCGTCTGTCCATCCGTGTGTCCGTTCATACGTACTTCCGTCTATCTGTCCATCCGTGCTCGCGTCCGTTCATGCACTCTCCACCCGTCCGTCTGTCTCTTCGTGCGTCTGTCTGTGCTTTCATCTGTTTGTCCGTCCACGCTTCCATATGTACATCCGTCCATGCGTCCATCCGCCCGTGCGTCTATCCGTCAATACTTACATTCGTCTGACTCTGTCCGACCGTCCATTTGTCTGTCCACCCGTCTGTGTCTCTTTGTCCGTCTACTATACCAAACCACTAATTCCATGTAATATTATATACACACAACGCCATCGATTGACTTATTCATAAACTAGAGGTGGCTACATACTACTACAAGGTTGTTTCACCTGGCATCACGATTGCCCAAATGGGAACATTTAAAAAAAACGTCATCACAGGGCTGCTAGTCAAGCTTTCGTACCAGTCTGGCCATGGTTTTTTCTTGCGTGTGAACGAACCGGCTGTAATCACTCGTCACGCCCTGTGGTCACTAACATGATCCAGTAAGAAGTGCGTTCACTGTGTCAGAGCATGAACAAAACTCGGAGAACTGCATCAACTACGATGAAACACGTGAAACGTCATGGTTAGTGGTGTAAAATATAGAACTGCACAATGTTGCCAGTTAAGTAACACATATCCCGCTTGCTCTTGTGTTGTACCGTTTACGTTTATAAAAGTAACCATTTATTCTACGACTCGTTTCGTTTTAATTTGTTTCATTGAAATCTACTGACCATAGCAACTCAACCCAAACATTCGCTTTTTGATGAAAGTTTTGAACCTTCTTGGGGGCGCTCCAGGAGCATAGACGAGGAGGAAAGGGAAACGTGTTGCTACCTTGCAAGCTTGTTTCATCTAGGGACCTTAGTTTGGCAGAGAATTACTGTATGTGCTACCTTTAGGTAGCAGAGTTGCGCCAACGTACGCCATATTGGGTTCAAAAGTCTTGCGGAAAAGCCACTCACCACCCTCGTAGGAGCAGTGCTCGCACTTGAGAGTGCCAGCGTTGCTCAATTTTTTCGCTTTCTTTTTATTTTTTTATGAAGGCATGAGCGAAACTCGGTTGCTCCGATCATGCCTAGAAGCCTCCGACGCTAGATGCACCGGCCTTTTACACGCGCCGAGACGCTGAAGAAGGAGGGAGCCACACCGCCATTGAGACGCGTCCAGCGTCTCTGTGGGACGCGCCCAGTGTCTGTGACGGACGTACTCGGTGTACGTGCGAAGGGCGCCAGCACGCTAACAACACTCCGAAGCATCAGCGTCGTCTGTGTATTGTTGGCTTCTCCGCAGTGCATTTGAGACACCTATGACCACGTGATCGTGCGCGACCAATAGCGCTGCTGGAATCTTCAAAAGCCGAGTGAGCGGCACCCAGAAAACAGTGGCGCTACTCTGCTACTTAAAGGCAGCATATATAGTAACTCTAGTTTGGCACGTGCTCGCATGGTCTGCAAACTTTTGTGGTCGACTGCACCAGTACGCGAACCATGCATGTCAGCTACAGACTCCAATGAAAGCATTTCTAGAACTTTGGGTTATCTTATGTTATTTTGCACCATCGGAAAATAATATTTGATTGAGAACTGTTTTTATTAAAGCCGAGGAAAGAAAGTTATTGTGAACTGAAGCCACCGGTACAAATACGGTTCGACGTGTGCAGCATTGTGCGGTGTAGATGACGAATGCTAGATGAACCAAAAGTGCGAGACCTTGCTCCAAAGCTATATCACGCACGTTGTATCGTTATATGGCGTATAATAGTGCAGCAATATGTAGAGCACATGGTGTGCCGCAATAGCGTCAAATGCGGCACGATACGAGGGACGCCACGCTACACTTTGCAGAAGGGAGCCGCGCTGAAGTTTGCGCGACTCTTGCAGCTGTAGTGGTCAACGAACTCCTCCATGTTGTACAGCGGCAGCATGCACAGCTCGCGTGGCGTCAGAGGGTTCGCGTCGTTGCTGGCGCTGCACCAGAGCAGACAAAAGCGCGCGAAGAACACTTCCTCTGCCGCTGGCCAGTAGTCGTTGAACACCTTGGCTGTTCCAGCCTGCAAAGCAAGCGGGTGCATATATGGTCTTTGCCTACAGTGTGCCTAAGCTGTGGTGTCTAGAGCAATATACCTAAGAGGCAAACAGTTTACTCTCATCATGTAAAGATCTGCATACCCGAATCTGGGATGATTGTTCGCACGTCTTCGAATGGGCGAGTCGATTTGAAACTTAACAGATATTGTCGCGTGATCTTAACAAAAACCATATCACATGATTGGGTGAGACCTCGCCTCATGCAGTAATATTAGTAATGAATATATCTAGGGCTGTGCGCTTCAAAAACCATTTACTATTAGTGACGTCGTAGTGAAGGGCTCCAGGAATGTCGACAATGTGACTTTTGGGACTTTTGTGTGCGCCTAAATTTATGGGTATATGGGCCTCAAGCACTTTCACCTCCACCAGAAAGTGCAGCCACCCGGACGACCTTCACGTCCGCAGTAGAGCACCATGCTTGACCAACGTGGCGGGTCAAGTCTGGTAGTAATGGTGCTGGGAAAGCGTTGAGAAACACGAAGCCGTTCGCGACCCCTAATGTTACTGTGACGGTGGTGTGAAATGTCATGCGGACATCAGAATAACGGCATCGATGACGTCGCGTAACGTGATTGTCATGGTACCTTCGGTATGCGGTCCACCTACATCCATGCGGTTGAGGATCCCGTAACCTTTATCCTGATCTTTCTGCTTAAAGTTTTTTCTTCATCATTCGTATTGATGCCACCAACTCGCGATGCCTCGTCACGTCTAGAGCCAGATCTCAAACTTTCTTGACCCGATGAGGCATATGACTATTTGAGTACATAATTTACCGAAAGCCTTAAGGCTTTTCGATAAAAATTCCCCCACATCCCAGAAGGGAATCGTGAGCGAACGCGAATGCATTTCTTGCACCGAGGGAGCGTACCGTTGCCGTCAGACTTTCGCCTTCACCGACTTCTTCAAACGCCTTGGGAGTCGCCCATTCAGTGAACGGTAGCGTGAGGAGAGAGCAGACGGGAGAGTGGGGCACCAGCGTTCTCGGCACAGCGTTAGGGTTTCACAGCGGCGTCTCAAGCACAGATTTCCGGATGTTCTTGAAAAGCACCAAGCCAGTGAATGGTCGAGTGAGGCGCGAGCGGACGGTAGAGAGGGGCGCTTGAAGGAGAAAGAACGAACGGCGAGAGAAGTAGCGGCGAAGCACTGCACCTACCCTCTCCTACACTCTCTCGCACCACATGCTCCGGTTGCTAGGGGCGAGGATAAGCGCTCGAGTACGCAGCTGTTGCTATGGAAGAGGGAGTAAGAGCAGCGAGATAAGCGCTGCCGGCGCGCGGACACCACCGCGGACAACGCCGGATGCCTGACATAGCCCGAATAAGAAATGCATTCGCGTTTAAAAAGAACAGCATGCGTGTAGATCCAGTGATGGTCGTCCCAACTGTCTAACCACCTTTGGCCGCACCATCCTGGCCAAGTGCTACCAACTGTTCACTTGGGCATTCATACCTTCAAGCGGAATGTCTTCATAAGGGCGTAGTAGGCAAGCCGAACGCTCATTGTAAGCGTAAGAATGAGCGCCTTCTGTTGGGCGCCGCTGACAGGATTGAGGTCTCCGAAGCCCAGGCTGGCCCGGCGCTGCGCCAGGCAGCTCATGACCTCGGCGTGCTTGACCCGCGTCACGTTATCCCAGCTGTCCTGCTGAGTGCTACCGGTGCTGGTGCCGACGACATCAGCGATCAGCACGCGAGCTATGAGCACCGCCAGGGTGCCGTAGTTGAAGAAGTCCGGTACCCGGAACGGGTACAAGTACGGGTTGTTCTGCACCGAAGACGTCCGTAGAAGGCGTGCGCGACACAGACGCAAGCTCATTTTAAGTTTACACGCACCAATTATCGAAGCTGACCTTACTCGCGCCATACAAACATATTCTGTTCAAGGAAACGGCTTTGAGCAACTACGAAGCTAGAAAACGCTAAGATATTTGATTTTGACATTCAGGCGATTTTGCCGTGACCTACCCACTGACATCATTGGGGCAGGGGGGATATCCGATTACAATTTACACGGCTCCTTATTTGGGTGGCGTTACTTGCATTTAGTTCCCGCAATTTACCAGTTTTGCTATTTGGCGCCGTTAGAAAACAGAGTAGCAAATTTAGTGCCAAAAACCTGCAGACGCAATGCGAAAGAGAGAGAGAGTGTGTGTAACGCTTTTCGGTTAATTGTGACTCGACAAGTGCGTGATTCTTCTCAAGGAGATACGTTAACTCTGTCCTGGGTCCGGTGGCTCTCCGTATGGAAGTCCACGTTCATTATTAGCGATATGCATGTACGTGATATACGTGACAAGTCAGCACTAATCGAAAAGAGTCGCAACCCACGATATCAGGACAATTTAGTGCGCGAAGCCTCAAGGCAATATCACAATACTTCTTCCCTTTTCGCACCTTTTCCGGCTTGCCAAGCGTCTTTCGCCGCTATGCGCTTGCTGCCTTTCTCTCCTTCATTATCACTGCCCACCTTATCGAGCTGCTTTAAAACCAGACTATTGTACTCTGGTCCCTCAATACTTCTTAATTGTATTTAGTATTGCGGGATTACGCTATAGTGCACTCCTTTTGCCATGCCATGAACCCTTTCTCCCTGCAATTACTCCTCTCTGTTATGTTTTCATTCCCTTCCTTCGTGTGTTTACTGATAGTTATCAATAACACCAAACCCCCTTCTTCAACAGAACGACGGAAGGCAACAGACATGCCTTTTGACATTGCGAAAGTTCATCACTGATACAGTGCTTCTTTGAAGCCCCACAAAGCGTGAATTTCGTGTTCCAAATGACGGTGATGAGTATACCGCGAGCGAGACAGACCTGGTACAAGGTGGGCACAAGGATGGCCTTCTTTTCGGGCACGTAGCTGAGGTAGCTGCTGAACTCGAGGTCCGAGATGAGCACCTCAAGCCGCGTGGGAGGGTTTGCGGCCATGACGGCGTGATGGTGCCTCAGGGCCACGACCAGGTTCTTCAGGAAAGGGTCGGACTCGTCGAGCGGCGGCTCCGGGCCCGAGTAGTCGACGCGCGAAACATTGAAGCCTTCGCCCGCGACCACGTCAAGCAACGTCTTAGACACCACTTCCTTCGCCTTGACGGCGGTCGTGTTCTGCAGCGAGAGTAACTGATTGTCACCATTACGCCAATCGAGAACAAAAACGGAGTAGTGTAAGAACCTACTTCTCTGCAGCGTAATACTAAGGGTGTTTGTTGACATACTACGCTTGCAAACTTTGAACCCTTTGTTCAACCACGAGCAGAGTTAAGAGGTGCGTGGCATTCCTTCTTATCAAACTTCGTATGGCTTTAGCACTCGACACTGTAGCAGCGTTTCTTCACGGGTAACGGCAGTGCTCTGCACGCCTGGTGCTAATAATAATAATAATAATAATAATAATAATAATAATAATAATAACAATAATATTATAAGGCTTTACGTGTCAAAATAAAAATGCAATTAGGTGAGACACAATTGGAGGGCTGCGGAAATTCCAACCATCTGGTGCTCTTTAAGGTGATGTCGCACAGTACACAATCCTCGATACCGTTTCGTTTCCATCAAAACGCCACCGAGCAGCCGATCTGTTTCTAGATTGGCAAGATTTTCGATATGTTAGGTTGGCAGCACGTCGCAAGCGCTGAAATGAAATGAGCATAGACCGAAGCTCTTCGGTGACGTTGTTTTCGATAACAATTTGACGACAGCGATGGACTGGTGAGGTCTGATATAAAACTATTTCGTGTTCATACATCGATTAACTTATCTGTCAACCTCACACAGTGAGGTTGGCAGATAACCGGTGCTCCGAATCGGCAGTTAAACGGCCACCTCGTCCATATAGCACGGAACGCCCGCACAATGCGTACCTTCATCCAACTGAGCACTTGGTCCGTCTCGTGGACGATTTCGTTCATGAACTTGAGTATGTTGAAAATAACGCCCGTGCTGCCGATCGGCGCAAGCAGCCTCGCGGCCAGGTAGGCCCAGGTGAGCGCCAGGCACTTGTGAGTGAAGCCGAGACAGTAGAAACCCTTGCTGACGTCATTCTTGAGGATCTTCTTGTGAGTGGAGAGTACGTACAGCACGTCGGCCTCCAGGTTTGTCGCCAGGTAGAAGGTGGCATTCCGCAGGCCGTACTTCACCACGAACTGCGTCGCGCGTTTGTGTGCGCGAGGGCACAGAAATCGATTTAAATAATAATTTTCAGAGTTTGACGTCCAGAAACCACATAATTGTATAAGAGGCACCGTAGTAGAGGACTCCGAAAAATTTTTTTACTACCTGAAATTGGTTAAAGGGGGCCTATAGTACACGGGCCTCCGTCATTTGTTTAGAGAAATTTATTCTCACAGACAGTGAACATCAATTACAATCCAACAGAACATTGCGACAGAACACAACATCCACAGACACACCAAAAGTTGTTACAAAAAGATATGTGTACATATGTAAACGGAACACAACATACACAACTTACCCAACTACACAAGAATTGTTACAAAAGCATGTCTACATATGCACAATACATGGTAAACGAAGAACACACAAATGAAATGTAGAGATCAATATGTCAGATATTTACATAGTATTTACAATATATTTGTATGAGTACTAAACAAAGATTAACCTACGAATACCAGGCAGGCCTGAAAACTAGCCTTACACGTCTCTCAAAGATGAACACAAATCGGCAGGACCAGTATCGAAGGAATTCCTCCTCACCCAGAAAGAAGAGTTCCTCCGACAACACAGATAGTATTTCTTTGTACAGTCGCTCCAAAATCGGGAAGAGAGCACGGCGGCGACGACCTGCTGCAACAGCTTCACAACGGTTACGCCAAAGACAGTAGGCACCAGCAACAATAAGAAGGCAGGCAAAGCGGCCTGGAGAACAGCGTCCAGAAGAAACAAAGCGGTTTACTCCGAGGCCACGAAATTCTGCATGCACAGCCCGCCAGAAAACACGAGCAACGACACATTGCCTTAACACATGCTGATTTGTTTCCCGTAGGGAGCAGTTCAGACATGTTGATGACAGGACCATTCTCCACCTTTCTAGGCGGTCAAGGATAGGAAGAACGCCCCACCCCAGCCGCCACATGAAGTCCCGAAGGTGGCCAGGTAGAAATGATGCCGTCAGCGTGCTCCAAGACACACGACTAGAGCGGGTGCGGCGTGCTGGAGGAACTAACGGGAGCAACAACGTGGCTGTTGTGTCAACGATAGAATTGTCTAACACATCTAAATCAGGGCAAGTCGACTGGATATAACGAAAAAACACGACAGCTGTTGCATAAAACAAAGGAAGTACTAATGAATGTGGGCCCTGATTAAGGCGCACATTAGGCAATAAATACCGAAGGTGAGTGCCTAGAAAATAATATGCCAGAGTTCGCGCGGGGGATTCCTTTCCTTGTACGAGGCGCAACAGGAAGCGCAGGGCCAATAGCCGGCAGCGTATTGATACCGAAGGGAAAGCAAAACCTCCCTGGGAACGCTGCTGTCCTAACGCCGCACGAGAAACCAACTCAGTGCCGCCAGACCAAAAGAAGGAACACAAGGCAGACTGCAATGTCCTCACGATGCGTAAAGGCGGCTGTTCCACGTGAGAAAGGTACCAAATGCGACCGCAGAACACAGTCTGCGCAAGGTACCTCCGCTCAAGAAGCGGGAAGTCGAATTCTCGGGCGTTCTCAATTTCTTGTTTTACTTCATCGAGGGCGTTTGACCAAACGGAGTTACAAATGCCGTAGTGGTTGTATAGAATTCCTAAAATACGAAGAGACGCAGCCGGCTGAAGAAGAGATGTGGACCTAAGTGTGGAGTTGGGATAGCCAATGAACAAATACCGGGATTTAGAGTGGTTTAGCGCGGCACCTGAAATGTCCTCATACTGGAAGAATAAACGCAGGCTATGAGAAAGACTATCTTCATCTGAAAGGTACATGGTTATGTCGTCAGCAAAAGCTGTGACTTTTACGGTACTGCTGCCGGGAAGCGCAAGACCCCGGACATGCGAATCTGCTTCTAGAGCACACAAAAATGGCTCAAGGCTGAGGACAAATAGAACAGGAGACAAGGGGCATCCTTGACGGACCCCACGTGTAATAGAAAAGGCAGCACTCTCCCAACCATCTAGACCTAGTGTGCTTTTTATACCAGAGTAGGCCAGAGTAGGTATGTCTAATTAATTCAACAAAAGTACCAGGAAAACCAAGGACTGTGAGCACTTTAAAGATATACGTGTGCTCTAGTCGGTCAAATGCTTTCTCTTGGCATAAAGACACAAGGAGACCACGCGCAGATCGCGACAGAGTATAGGCTATGATATCCCGGGTGGTAAAGGACAAACTGTGTATTTCCCGTCCAGGCATAGATGAAGCCTGGTAATGACCCACCAGGGTGTTCAACAGAGCCTTCAAACGTTGAACCATCACCGTCGCGTATATCTTATAGTCAACGTTAAGAAGAGTGATAGGTCTCCAATCTTCAGGATTAACAGAAGAAGCATCACCTTTTGGAATAAGCACAACGCGTCCATCTCGGAAACTTGATGGAAAGACACCATCCTCGAAACATCGCTGGATAACCGCGGTTAATGCAGTACCAAGCTCATTCCAAAATGATAAGTAAAATTCAACTGGAAAACCGTCTGGCCCAGGGGCTGTCCCCCGTTTCATAGATTGTAGTGCTGCCTTTACCTCTTCAACTGATGGAGGGACGTGCAGAGAATCAGCAGCTTGTCGAGTAACGCGAGGCAAACCTCTAAGCATAGGCGGTATTATATCACAGTTTGTCCGCATGGCCGAACATGACATCTCAGGCTTCAAAATGCGCCAGAAAGAGAGATCGATCCCGCTTAGGAAGCGGCTGTGTAGGTGGTGTCTGCATGGTCATAAAAACAGGTGATTGTGACTGCCCAAAACACGATTGCCTCGCATAGCATATCACCTCGGGGTGGGCACAAGGGTTGTGCCTACAACGCCATGCAGCTGCCGCCAGAGACAAGGTGGCAATCAAACGCTGGAAGCGTTCACGTAATTCATGTTGCCAAGCTCGCATCAAGGGAGACGGCGCTTCAGCGCGCAATGCGATGCGTAACTTCGCTGCAGTATCGGCCAGCTCCTCAGAAACGCGATGACGAAGGGAACGCCCTTCAACTGAGCAGTGCAGGCGCCACTGCGTTTTAAGCGCATCCCAATCAAGTAAATCAGACGCAGCGAGTGACACGCGTATTGAACGGGACAAATTTGAGCGAGAGCGCACGTCCTAGAGGACGCGAACACCAAAACGCCATGGTTTCTCCGAAAAACTCCCAAGCATTTCCCCGAGGGTGAACATGGTTAAGTGCGAATACACGGGGTGATGCTATGGGGGGTATTTATTAATTTGCACTATTATATTTATTAATCACACTATGGCGCCTTTATGGTGTAATGGTTCCTGGGAATCGCAATTTGATCACACGGGGGAGTTTACGTTAACTCACTGGCGAATGCCAACGGATTTTAACTTTACTCCCCCTCACGACCCGCTCTCGACGGGAGACTGAGAGAGAAGGCGGGCGCGCCAGAGAGAGGGGTGCGCGCGCAGCTGCAGCGAGCGAGGAGAGCAGAGGAGCGAGCGAAGGGGGAGGGGGTATAAGGCGCGTTACTGACACTGATATCAGCGTCGCGTCCGTGGCTTATTCGGTAGAGCGTCGCGCTGCGGCCCGCCAAGTCCACTATCTTTTAAAGATAGAGAGAAGACTGCGGACGCCGCCGACGGCGGTGGATGGTTTGGGGTCACTTATAAAGTGTATTCACACTTACAAGAAAATGGAATTTTTAGTTCTAATAGAATCGGACGATGGTCAGAGATGTACACAGGCGAAGTTGGGATGGGCGGAACACGTAAGTCAGAGACAAACGTCTCTAAAGCTTGTAATATAACCCCGGTCAAGTCTGCTGGAGGAGTGTCCACGGCGCCATGTCCAAACAAAAGTATTCCCGCGTGTGTTTAGAAGAATGTAGTAAACGATTTAGCGTATGACATTATGCGCATGTGATCGCCGCGGCTGGGTTTCGATTCCGCGACCTTGCGGTCACCAGTCAAGCCCCAGCAAACCCTTATTCCGACCTCCCTCAGGTGGAAAGCTGGTTTTCATCCACTTCCGTTGGGTTTTACACCGCAATTATTACACTTTAGTTGATTACTGCAAATTGCACAAGCATGCTTTTTTGGAGAACATGTACAGTGGAACGATCTTTACCGTAGCACTACTGGCAGTGTGATGGTTTTCCGCAGTGTTGTATGCATTCCCGAGGGGGGAAAAGGAGTAGCGCACTTTATTTCTGCCGCTAGATCATGATCAGAAATTTGAGTCAGTACACTGAACATTAGGGCGCGAAACTCTTGAATGCCTCATACTCGCGGTGACTAGAGCGGTGCCAGCTGTGGCTCAAAGCGGCACATAGCAACAGTTTCACGTCACAGCTGTAGCCTCTCCCTCTTACACTGTCTCATGAATCACGTTATTGCTGAGAGTGTAAAAAACAAAAGAAAAAAAATCATGGCATAGTGAAATGGCTACACGCTTTCGCCGAACACGTTTTGAAATGTACAAAGTGTCCAATTTTTCGCGCCTCCGAACACTGAATGGAACACAAGAACGCTGGGAGGTCAATATCGCCTGAATACTGCCTTAGCACGATCCCTATCGCCCCCTTGCGGGTTTTTCTAGAACTCATATTTAATGCGATGGCCGAATGCAGCCTACTACTAAGTCATTCTCGTCACCTGCGTAGCCGGCTTGTAAATCTCGGAGCCGCGGGTAAGTATGTCGTCCGTGGGCACGAGCACGATTCTATGACGCTGCGAGGCGCTCACAGCGGCCACCCAGTCCTCGGCCGAGACACCGGGGAACATGTTGGCGACCGCGTCACGCAGCGGCATCTGCTCCTCGCTCCTGGACCCCATCGCGAAAAGCTTCGAGACTCCGGCGTCGACGTCTTTGAGCAGAGCCATTTGGGCGTCGACGTCGCTGACGTTTAGCCAAACCTGACGAAGTAAGTAGCAAAAAAAATTCAGGCAGATTTCCGAAGTGAGTGCTGATGACAGCGCGAGGCAGTGTGCATCGGATCGTGAATCGTGCCTTTTCATTTTGTTCGGGTTAACAGCCTTTTATTTCGTAATGACATAAGCTTATATTGACGTATCGCTACATGTAGGTGTTTTTATGATGTAGTAGCTTTTATTTCGTTTGTTCTGTGCTCTACGATTTCGAGTACTTTGTACCGGACTATAGAAGAGCAGTGAGCTGCACATTAGGCAACTTGCCGTCCCGTGGGCCTCACACACGTCAACTTGCTGGTAATCCAAAGCAGTGTCGTTCATACACCGTCTCAATATTTCTTAGAGTCATTAATTGATTGATTGATATGTGGAATTTAACGTCCCAAAACCACCATATGATTATGAGAGACGCCGTAAAGGAGCGCTCCGGAAATTTCGACCACTTGGGGTTCTTCAACGTGCACCCAAAATCTGAGCACACGGACATACAGCATTTCAGCCTCCATCGGAAATGCAGCCGCCGCAGCCGGGATTCGATCCCGCGACCTGCGGGTCAGCAACCGAGTACCTTAGCCACTAGACCACCGCGGTGGGGCAGTAGAGCCGTTAATTACGTGCCTTGACCCACCATCAACTTTTCTACGGAATTTTTTGATTATTATATTTTATGCTGTCATCTCTTCGAAGAAAAATGACCGTACTGCTTTGGAAGCACTCTGCAGCATGGTTTGGCAAAACTTGCGGAGCATACCCAGGCACCCTCATGAAATATATTTTGAGCTTCGGACTTGCTCGGACTCACGCTTACGACAGTTTTCTTCACCCGGACACCTATAAGGCTCCCGGCTCGATCTGAGTGAGTGAGTCCTAGTGAGTCGAATCATTAGTTAGTCAGCCGAGAATCTGTGCTTTTCTAGGTGCCGTTTCACGTAGCATCTTCTAAAACGAGTACTGCAGAGTGCTTCCAAACCAGTACGGTCATTTTGATTCGAAGAGATGACAGCATCAAATGTTCAAGAAATTCCTTGTATGAGTTTGTGGAGGGAGCTCAAGGTACCCCCCCCCCCCATGTAGTTCACGCCTATAATAAATATTGGAACGGTGTATGAACTATACACTGCTTTGGACTCAGTCAGGGTCAGATTCATGGCTTCATCCGAGTCTGAGCATGTGAGTGGATTCATGAGTGAGTTCGCTGAGCTATGCTCACACCTGATGAGGTTATGTTGAGAGAAATTGCGCCCCGGACGTGAATGAAAATGACTGACACGTTCCACGCATGGCAGCACCCGACTGCTAATGCAGCAGATGTGGTGACTGTGTTGAAAAAAAATTTACACTATGTATAAAAACAAAGTTCAAAAATTTTTTCACTGATTTTTTGTTTTTTTGTTTTTACTTTATTTACTGCAGTCCATAGACTGCAGTCCGTAGACCTTATTACTGCAGTCCGTAGACCAAGCAGGAGGGGCGAAGAGAGGGAACACAGTGAAAACAAACGGAACACGTTTGTACAGCAAAATTTTCTTACTATCCTACGCAATAACAGGAAAACAATTAGATACTAACAAAAGGGAATTAAATATACCCTACTAGAAAAAAAAAGTGCACAAATTGTTTGGAACAGGCTTAAGCAAAGAAGTAACGCAACACAACTGAACTCATGATATGACGTTATATAGCATAGTATCAACAATGTTGGCTAAGGAAAAAAAAAATGCATGAATTTTTCAGGGTCAGGAATGCCATGTTCAGGAAAAGCACATGTAGGCTATGTATTCCATTAGCTAATGGTTCGTGGGAAGAAGGAGTGTTTGAAAATGTTAGTACGTGCGAAGTATGGCGTCAGATCACGATTGTGATTATGTCTGGTTTGCCTGGAAGAAGACGGAGATAGGTATTCATGAGGATCGATATTAAACTGACGATCTAGAAGCAGGAAAAAAAACTGAGTCTGGCGATAGCTCTATGCTGGTTCAAAAGTGGAATGTTGTTTGTAGCCATAAGTGATGAAGGTGAATAAAGATTGTGATAGACATTTAAAATGATTTTTACCGTCCTTCTCTGGACCACTTCAAGTTTATGAATGTCTTTGCTTAAAATAAGGGTCCCAGGCCACGCATGCGTTCTCAAGACGGGTTCGTATAAATCTACTGTATGCAAGAAGCTTAATTTGTGATGGCACGTTTTTTGTGTGTTTAGAAAAAAATGCTAAACGATTTCGAGTACTTCGTACTCAACTATGGGAGAGCACTAAGCCGTCCCGTAAATATTTTGTGTCTGTGTATTTAGAAAAAGTTGGGAACAATTTAGAGTACTAGATACTCAACTATGGGAGAGCACTGAGCCGTCCCGCTAAATATTTTGTGTCTGTGTATTTAGAAAAAGTTGGGAACGATTTAGAGTACTAGACACTCTCCTTTGGGAGAGCACATAGCCGTCCCGCGGGCGTACTTTACATAGTCTGTTTAGAAAAAGTGGTTAACAATTTAGAGTACTATGTACTCTACTATGGGAGAGCGTAAAGCCGTCCCAACACGTTTCCTCACGTGTGTAACCCTCGTGTATGAAAGGTGAAAAACAAGTCAATGAATGTTGTGGAAATTGCCTATTTATATTGTTATGGCCTTCCATCTCGTTCTGGTCAAGAGCCTTCTATTTTGTTCTTTTTGGCCTTGTGTTCTGTCATATGCTTTGATTGATGGGTAGTTAAATGTCGGTGTTCTTACAGTGTAGCAGCCTTTTATTTGTTTAAAACGATATGCACGCTATGTTTTCTGTGCAGACTGTTTTGCGCACAGACGCAAAGCACGGAGTGATAGACCAGTGTTTCCTACTGAAGCATGCCAATCGCTGCTGATGGGAAATGAGAGACAGAAGACTCCGATCGGACACAAAGACCCACACTCCGCTTTGTGAAGTTTTGTGTTCAACAACATACAGGAGAAATCTGCCACCGGCATTACCATGGAGGTCAATATTCAATGCACATATATATATATATATATATATATATATATATATATATATATATATATATATATATATATATATATATATATATCCTGCTCACGGCTGGTTATTCTTTCACCCACTTTTCTTTCTTCCTATTTACATTCCATTTGTTTTATTAACTTCCCCTATACATTCATCTCATTAATATTGTTGATGTCTCTCGCAGCATAGCCGCGAGAGACCTTTTCCCGACCGCCATGTCAAAGCTCGCCATGTCAAAGCTCGCCATGTCAAAGCTCGCCATTGCCAGCTGCGACGTGCTCGCGGTTTTCCCCTTATTGTGAACGTCTGCGTGCGGGTGCCTTTGCTACCCGCGTCCCGGGAGCGGACGTTGTACTGTTGTTCGGGGTGCCGCCAGAGGCAATAAAGTGTTGTGTGTTTTGTATTGGAACACTGTCTGTTTTGCCGCGCCACGCTAAACGCCTTATTAGTTGAGCGCGGGCGGAGCGGTGCACTACACGCGAGTAGGTGGCGGAGTTGCGGCCCTGTGGCTCGCGAAGCGTGAACCCGCGGTGATCATTCGCTGCAGTTAGTAGCGGGGTCACCGTAATATATATATATATATATATATATATATATATATATATATATATATATATATATATATATATATATATATATATATATATATATATATATATATATATATATATATATATATTGTCACGCAGCAAAGGACGACACAGTTGTCTATAAGGAAAACAAGTTTATTGGAGCGAACCTGTGCTCCCCAAACAACTGAAATAATACACAGGCGGCGAAGCAGCGGTCGGCAAAACGACGTGCACGCTAGTGAGCGTCGGCGATCGAATGTCGTGGCATCGGCTGTGCGGGAATTTATATCCCTCGGCGCGAGGGTTTCTCGAATAGTCGAATTGTATCGAGAACGCCGTGATAGCGTGCTGTAACCCATTGAACGACGCGACCCAAGCTCTCAAGTGCGCATGTGCACAATCTTATCCCCCTTCCCTCTCCCCCTTACTTTCCTATATATATTCACGAGTGTGAATAAAACGGGCCGTTCTTTTCTGTTGGCATGGTCTGACTGTCACGTTTACTGCTGGAGCGGCGTGGCCGCCTCCCAACTAACAGTGGCGACGAGAATACCCACCGATACGTGTAAGCCGGGCGCCAGCGGCGAGACCAAGACGAAGACGCCCATCAGCCCGCCCGCAGCCATGGCCCTCAAGCTTCCGGATTTTGCAGAGGAGACAGATAAGTGGCAAGCGTATCTCGTTAAGATTGACGCCTACTTCGAAGCGAACGAAGTTACGGACGACGCGAAGAAAAGGGCCTTGTTGGTGGCTGCGTTAGGATCGAGGACCGTTGAAATCCTTTGCGGCAGAATCGCACCGCGAAAACCAAGCTCGCTGAGTTACGAAGAAGTTGTTTCAACCTTGAACGAGCACTATGATCCGTCCCCTAACGAGATATCAGAAAGCTTCAAGTTCTTTCACCGAAACCAACAAGAAGGGGAGTCCGTGCAGGCGTTTATCGTCGAGATTCGCAAGCTAGCGCATAACTGCAACTTCTCTTCAATGTTGGAGCGAATGCTGAGGGACCGCATCGTTTGTGGAGTGCGCTCGAAAAACCTGCAGAAACAACTATTAGCCAAAAAGGACTTGACGCTGGCAGAAGCGGAAGCACTAGCTATAGCAGCCGAAAGCGCGGAGTTAGGGTCGCAACAGATGACCGGGCAAGGTGACGCCGTTGGGGTGTTCAACGTGCAGCGTAGCAGGCAACCCGAAATCAGCAGGAGCGAACGGAGCAGCTTATCGCAGCACTGCAGCTGCTGTGGCAAACAGGGACATCAAGCCAGGGAATGCTCATTACGACGGCGCAGGTGCTACAAATGTGGGCGACAAGGTCACTTGGCGCGAGTATGCTCCCGGACAGCCACCACCAACAGAACCTTCGCGATAACAGAGTGTTCAGCGGAAAGTGAAGATAACGATTGTAACGCACTACAAATATGGTCAGTGAAGGGTAATGGAAGCCTGGTTCCGCCTCTACACAAGCAGGTTACATGGAACGGAGTGCCACTGAATATGATAATCGACACAGGTTCACCTGTCTGCGTAGTGCCTAAAGCGATATACGAAGCCTATCGTCATAAGTGGCCACCGCTTTGTAAAGCCGCATTAACTCTGTCATGCTATCTTGGGAAGATACCAGTGCGGGGCATTGTCAAAATGCAAGCTTCCTACAAGTCTGCAACAGTTGACTGCGATCTCGTTGTGTTAGACTGCGAAGGTCCTAGCCTTTGCGGCCGTGACCTGTTACAGATGCTCGAGACACAAGGGGCACCGCTTCTTCACATCGCGTCACTCTCATCGGACGGGAAGCTGGAGAGTCGGACAGCGGCACCCGTGCTGGAACAGTACGCAGACCTTTTTGCGGAGGGCCTGGGAGCCATCAAGGGACCACCAGCACGGCTTCATATAAAGGACGGAGCAACCCCAAGGTTCGGTAAGGCAAGAAAAATTCCATTTTCTTTGCTAGACAAAGTGTCCGCCGAGCTAGATCGACTCGTGGCCGAAGGCATTATTACGCCAGTTTCCTATTCAGAATGGGCAACCCCGGTGGTGCCAGTGCTGAAACGTGACGGAACAGTCCGCATCTGTGGCGATTTCAAAGTTACTCTAAACCCAGTATGTGAAATGGAAAGTTATCCTCTACCCGTAGTGGACGACATTTTCGCTACGCTTCGTGGAGGGCAGCAGTTCAGTATCTTGGATCTACGTGATGCCTACAACCAAATTCTTCTAGACAAAGATTCGCGCAAGTTAGCGGTTATAAACACTCACAAGGGCCTCTTTTGTTATAACAGGCCACCGTTTGGGATAGCCTCGGCCCCTGCGATTTTTCAACGAACAATTGAGCAGGTGCTGCAAGGCCTCCCAGGGGTTCAAGCGTACTTAGACGACGTCCTGATAGCAGATGCGAACGATAAGCCAACTGCGAACCTGCAAGCAGTCTTGCAGTGGTTCAGGGAGTACGGCGTGAAGCTCCGCGCGGACAAGTGCCGAATAGGTGAGGAGTCAGTTACGTATCTAGGACACAGAATTGACGCGGCAGGGTTGCACCCGTCAGACAAAAACATCGAAGCAATTAAGCTGGCACCGACTCCTCACAATGTCACGGAATTGCGGTCTTTTTTGGGCATGCTAACTTTCTACAATAAATTCTTGCCTAATCTGTCCACGCTCCTGAGTCCCCTATACCTTCTTCTGGAAAAGAAATCGAAATGGTCTTGGGATGAGCGCGAAAACGATGCCTTCCGAAAAGCAAAAGCCGTTTTGTGTTCCGCGCCTGTGTTAACTCACTTCGATCCCGCACGAGAGCTATTTCTGGAGTGCGACGCGTCACCCTACGGTGTGGGAGCGGCACTATTCCACCGAATTGAAGGACAGTATCAGCCCCTTGGATTTCGATCCAGGACGCTTACTGCCGCAGAAAAGAATTATGCACAGATTGAACGTGAGGCGTTGGCTCTGGTTTATGGCGTCACGCGATTCCGAGATTATCTGCTGGGCAGACAGTTCACGCTTCTAACCGACCATCAACCACTGTTGGGTCTCCTAAGAGCGGATCGTCAGACGCCGGCTATGGCCGCTGCGCGCATTCAGCGTTGGGCCATCATACTTGGTGCCTACCGTTATCGGTTGCAACATCGACCGGGTAAACTCATGTGCAATGCTGATGCTCTTAGCCGTCTACCCCAACCGTTGCAGGAAGAAGTGGACCAGGAGGACGAAGCTCAAGTTCTGACCCTGGACCAGTGGGATCAGCCGGCCCTGCCATGGAAGGAACTCCAGGCACTCGCCGTCGCGGATGAGGTACTTTTCCAGGTACGCAAGTATACCCGGGAAGGTTGGCCGAAAAAACTCGACACGGAAACTACAGAAATCGCCGATTTTTACAAAAGGCGGCATGAGCTGTCTGTTAGTGAAGAACTTCTTTACTGGGGCCATCGCTTTGTAGTGCCGACAGCAGCACGCGGGAAGTTGCTAAGGCTACTGCATGAAGCCCACCAAGGAATTTCCACCATGAAGGCGAAGGCCAGATCGTTATTTTGGTGGCCCGGCGTAGAGCAAGACATCGAGCGCGTTGCGGCGACATGCCAAAACTGTGTGCAAGCGTTGCCGATGGCTCAGGCAAAAGAACCAGTAAATTGGCCCGAGACGCACGAAAGGTGGTCGCGGTTACATGTGGACTATGCGGGACCAGTAAAAGGGAAAATGTTACTCATCGTTGTCGACGCGCCCACCAAGTGGATTGAGGCGCTTCCCGTGTCGCAGGCCAACTCGCATAGCACAGTCGAGGCCCTCAGAACGATATTTAGCCGTTTTGGTATACCGCGCACGGTGGTTTCTGACAACGGGACGCCATTCACGGCACGAGAGTTCGAGCAGTTCATGGAGCGCAATGGCATTGCGCATATTCGAACACCTCCCTATCACCCCCAGAGTAATGGACTAGCAGAGCGAGCCGTGCGCACTATCAAAGATGGCTTGAAGAAGATAGGCGGCACTTGCCTCCTCACCTCACTGGCACGTGTATTGTGCAATTATCGGAACGCACCACACCAGGAGGGTCCTTCTCCCTCAGAGAGGCTATTAGGATACCGTCTGCGCACAAGAATGGAGATGTCTTTTCCTTCCAGAGTCTATCCTGCCAAAGCTGCGAGTGACCCAGGCTGGAATTTCGCACCGGGAGACTACGTGTACGTGCGAAATTATGGCGCCGGAGACAAGTGGTTCCCAGGCACAGTGGAGGCTACGCGTGGCACTCGCCTCCTGGAGGTAAAGACTGTGGATGGCCTTGTCCGCCGCCACGTGGATCAAGTTCGCAAGCGGAGCCCAGATGAAACGCCAGCAGCCGACGACATGTCGAGGCCATCTACACCGGTTTCCCCAGGGCCGGTACGACTAGAAACAACGGCGCCGGCTACCTCTCAGAGTACCCCAGAATCGCAACCATACGTACTACGTCGCTCCACACGAGCCAAGAAACCGGTCGTGCGTTTTGGCTACTAAGGGGGAAGAAATGCTGTAACCCATTGAACGACGCGACCCAAGCTCTCAAGTGCGCATGTGCACAATCTTATCCCCCTTCCCTCTCCCCCTTACTTTCCTATATATATTCACGAGTGTGAATAAAACGGGCCGTTCTTTTCTGTTGGCATGGTCTGACTGTCACGTTTACTGCTGGAGCGGCGTGGCCGCCTCCCAACTAACATAGCGTTTGTTGGAAACGCTGTTCGTACGAACAGCGCTTCTAACAAACAACGCTTGAAGCGTTGTTTCTATCGAACAACGCCTAAGCGTTGTTCGATAGCGTTTGTTCGAAACGCTGTGAAAACGGCGATAGCACAGGCCGGCGCAGCCAGGCCGAAAAAACAAAACACAAATAAACAAACCTAATGCATGGTTCGCGGCATTACCCTCCCTCTAAGAGTGCATCGACCCGATGCTAACATAAGGGACAGTCTACACAAATTAAAATAAAAGTTCGTCATCGTCCGTAGAAAGGTTTTAAGTGAACCACATGGACGACTTCGGGCCGCGTGCGTCGACGTGATGTACGGGAGTCCCCATCGGGGATCACTTCGTACGTCAGTTCGCCAACACGTCGTAGAATCTGGTAGGGTCCGAAATAGCGTCGTAGAAGTTTCTCACCGAGTCCACGTCGTCGAATGGGAGTCCAAACCCACACACGATCTCCAGGATGATACTCGGTGTCTCGGCGTCGGAGATTGTAGCGTCCGGCATCCACCTGTTGCTGGTCCGTTATACGAGCTCGAGCGAGCTGGCGGGCCTCCTCCGCACGTTGGAGGTATCCTTGGACGTCGGCGTTGAGGTCGTCGTCTTCTACGTGCGGAAGCATGGCGTCGAGCATTGTAGTCGGCCGTCTTCCGTAGACAAGCTCGAACGCTGTCATCTGCGTGGTTTCTTGAATAGCCGTGTTGTACGCAAACGTGACGTACGGGAGGACTTCGTCCCACGTCTTATGTTCAACGTCGACGTACATAGACAGCATATCCGCGATTGTCTTATTCAGCCGTTCCGTTAGTCCGTTCGTTTGGGGGTGGTACGCCGTCGTTCTTCGGTGATCTGTGTTGCTGTAGCGTAAGATTCCTTGCATGAGCTCCGCAGTGAAGGTCGTTCCTCGGTCCGTGGTTAGGACCTCAGGGGCTTCATGTCGCAGCACAATTTGGTTAATAAAGAACTTTGCAACTTCTTGTGCAGTTCCCCTAGGAAGAGCGGTGGTCTCTGCGTAGCGCGTCATGTAGTCTGTCGCTACGACAATCCATTTGTTCGTGGATCGGGATGTAGGGAACGGGCCCAGAAGGTCCATTCCGATCTGTTGGAAGGGCCTCGTTGGGACGGCGATTGGCTGCAGAAGTCCGGCTAGTCTCGTCGGTGGTGTTTTTCGTCGCTGGCAGTCACGGCAGCTCCGGACGTAGTGGGTGACATCGGATGTAAGGCGGGGCCAGAAGTATTTCGCCTTGATTTTTGTAATCGTGCGAGCTGTTTCGAGATGTCCGGAAGACGGGTCGTCGTGGCACGCTTCCAAAATTTCGTCACGAAGGTCTGCGGGGATGACAAGTAGATAATTCGTTCTCGTTCCGGGGTTGAAATTCTTCTTCACTAGGATGGAGTTTTTGAGGCTGAATGCTGGTAAGTTGCGCTTGAACACCCTAGGCACGGCGACGTTGCGTCCTTCGAGGTAGTCGATCATGGCGCGGAGGTCAGGGTCGGCACGCTGCTGGGCGGCTAGGTCGCTCTCTGTCACGACTCCGAAGAACGCGCTGTCTTCATCGGAGTCCTGTGGTGGTGGGTCGACGGGGGCGCGGGACAGGCAGTCGGCGTCGGAGTGTTTCCTGCCGGATTTGTAGAATATTGTAACGTCAAACTCTTGCAGGCGCAAGCTCCACCGCCCAAGACGGCCAGAGGGGTCCTTCAAATTGGCGAGCCAACACAGCGCATGATGGTCTGTCACAACCTTAAACGGTCTACCATAGACGTATGGGCGAAATTTTGAAATGGCCCATATGATAGCCAGGCACTATTTCTCGGAGGCAGAGTAGTTTCTCTACTCCTTCGACATACCACGGCTTGCATAGGCGATTACCTTTTCGTAACCGCTTTGCTTTTGGACGAGGACGGCACCCAAACCGATATCACTGGGTCCGTGTGCATTTCCGTTTCGGCGTTTTCGTCGAAATGAGTGAGCACGGGCGGGTTTTGCAGGCGTTGTTGCAGCTCGCAGAATGCCTTTTCTTGGTCGTTTTCCCAGCTGAAAGGGGTGCTTTCTTTCGTCAGGCGTGTGAGTGGCTCTGCAATGCGTGCGAAGTTTGTGACGAAGCGCCGGTAGTATGCGCACAGTCCGAGAAACCTTCGCACACCCTTTTTATCTTTCGGCCTTGGGAAGTTTGCAATGGCTGATGTTTTTGCCGGGTCAGGTAGGACTCCCGCGGCGTTCACGACGTGACCCAAGAACTTGAGTTCCTCGTACGCGAAACGGCACTTCTCAGGCTTCAGCGTTAACCCCGATGTACGAATGGCCTGGAGTACAGATTCCAACCTTGTGAGGTGTTCGTCGAAAGTCCGGGCGAATACGACAACGTCGTCGAGGTATACGAGGCAAGTGTGCCACTTCAGGCCTGCTAGCACAGTGTCCATGACTCTCTGAAACGTTGCGGGTACCGTGCACAGCCCAAACGGCATCACCTTGAACTCGTGTAGACCGTCCGGGGTTATAAATGCAGTCTTCTCTCGGTCTCTCTCGTCCACTTCAATTTGCCAGTAGCCGGTCTTCAGATCCATGGATGAGAAGTACTTGGCGTGGCAGAGGTGGTCGAGGGCGTCGTCGATTCGTGGCAGGGGGTACACGTCCTTTTTGATGATTTTGTTTAGTCTCCGGTAGTCAACGCAGAATCTTAAAGTGCCATCTTTTTTCTTCACGAGTACAACCGGCGCAGCCCACGGACTTTTCGATGGCTGTATTATGTCGTCGCTGAGCATGTCATCTACTTGAGTCCGGATGGCTTCGCGCTCGTGTGAAGAAACGCGGTACGTTGACTGTCTGGTAGGTGGGGCTCCATCTTCGGTTATTATCCGGTGCTTTGCCAAAGGTGTCTGACATAACTTCGAGTTCGAGGAGAAACACTCGCTGTAGCGACGGAGCAACTCCAGTAATCTGTCCCGATTTTCTGGCGACAGCGCCGGGTTCACGTCGAAAGGATGTGGCACCCTGGAAGCATCTGCGCGTGCGCGTTCAAAGGTGGCGACCGCGATCACTTGACTCGCTTCTTGCGTTTCTTCGAGGAACGCAATTGCAGCGCCCTTGTTTAGATGCTGGTACTCCTCAGGGAAATTGGTGAGCAAAACGTGGGATCTGCGTTGCTTAAACCGCGCAATGCCTCTTGCGACAGACACACCGCGGTCTAGAAGCAACCTTTGGTCAGTCTCCAGGATAGCGTCGACGTCAGGAGCAGCACCGTCACAATAGACGGCGATCATCAAGCTTGCGCGGGGTGGCAGGGTGACGTGATCGTCGGCGATCCTTACAGCAGCACGGTGTCCGAGGTTCGGCTGCGGCGTCGTGGAGTGATCGGAAGAAAACGTTATCAACCTGGTCTGCAGATCAATTATTGCGCCATTGTCCGTCAAAAAGTCCATTCCGAGAATTACGTCGCTGGAGCAGTTAGGCAAAATGACGAACTCCGAAGGGTACGTAGTGCCGTCTATGGTGACGCGCGATGTGCACATTCCACTTGGGGTCACGAGGTAGCCTCCTGCTGTGCGTATGTGCGGACCGTCCCATCTGGTCGTAACTTTCTTTAGCTTGGACGCTAAACAAGTTAATTAAACAAGTTTATTGGAGCTTTGGAGTTTATTGGAGTTTATTGGAGCGAAACAATAAACAAGTTTATTGGAGCGAACCTGTGCTCCCCTAACAATTGAAAGAATACACAGGCGGCGAAGCAGCGGCCGACAAAACGACGGGCACGCTAGTGAGCGTCAGCGATCGAATGTCGCGGCATCGGCTGTGCGGGAATTTATATCCCTCGGGGCGAGGGTTTCTCGAATAGTCGAATTGTATCGAGAACGCCGTGATAGCGTTTGTTAGAAACGCTGTTCGTTCGTACAGCGCTTTTAACAAACAACGCTTGAAGCGTTGTTTGTTAAACGCTATCGAACAACGCTTCAGGCGTTGTTCGATAGCGTTTGTTCGAAACGCTGCGAAAACGGCGATAGCACAGGCCGGCGCAGCCAGGCCGAAAAAACAAAACACAAATAAACAAACTCAATGCATGGTTCGCGGCATTATATATATATATATATATATATATATATATATATATATATATATATATATATATATATATATATATATATATAAGAGAAACAAGTGTATACTTAAGGGCTCGTTTTTCGTATTTACACAATATTAATGCGATCTAACAGACAATAATGCCAAAGGAGGTATAGGGGGTTATTAGGCTAATTGTAATGTAAATGAGAGAAAGAAAAAGTGGGTGAAAAGATAACTTGCCGTGGGCAGGATCCGAACCTGCGACCTTCGAATGACGTGTTCGATGCTCTACCACGGAGCTACCACGACAGCTTTCCCCTCAGCCACTTTATTGGGTATCCATGTCAATTTAAACGTGGGAGTGTCAATCAGCGCCACTAGTAGCCATGGCGGCGAGTGTGGCACACTCTTTATGAGCCTGTTTGGCGTCACGTAGCACGTGAACTTATTACTAATTGGCAGCTGACCAATAGTGCCTCGTAGGCACTAAGTCTGCCAGTACGAGACCCTCGTTAATGAATAAGGGAAACAGGTGTATACTTAAGAGCTCGTTTTACATGTTTACACAATATAATGAGATGTAACAGACAATAATGCCAAGGAAGGTATAGGGGAAGTTATTAGGTCAATTGTAATGTACACGAGAAGAAAGAAAAAGTGGGTAAAAAGATAACTTGCCGTGGGCAGGATGCAAACCTGCGACCAGGTTCGGATCCTGCCCACGGCAAGATATATATATATATATACATATATATATATATATATATATATACGGTGTGGCCAGTGAACGGTTGTGCAGAGCGAGCAGCTGGTTTTTCAATCAAGAATCGCTAGCAGACGCTTCCTGCGTCGGCGTTGAAGATGAGAGAGGGGAGAGCGTACGAGAGGAAAGCAGAGGAGGTGATACGCATGTGCTATGGGGTGTAAACGTTACAGGGAGGGATGCCTAGAGGAAAAAGAGGGGGAGCGAGTGTATGCTAGCAGACACTGCCTGCGTCAGCACTGCGAAGCAAGAGAGAGGGCAGCGCGGGAGAAAAGAGAGACCGAGGAGCGCACATGCGCAGTAAGATTGATCACGCCGCACATTGGATTGAGCTATACCATAAGAAACTTCGCATTTAAAATTGACTAAACTGGCACGCTTAGGGTACTTGATGGTCTTATTTATGCAAAGTCGACTGTCATGTCGTTAACATCGAAGAGTTTATCCGAAACATCCGTAATAAACTTTGTAAGATGAAATCCATAACTTGTAAAAAGCTTCGCTTGAAAATTCAGGCTTCAAATAATATTGGTAAGATTTTATATGACAAGGATTGTGGGGGTGCTACCATCCCTGTAAAGTTGTGGGCGCCTCGTGGCACACATGTTTCGCACATAGGCCGCACTTCGGGTTCAGGACTATCGAGCAGTAGGTGGCGTTGTGCTCGCGAGCGTATTAAAAAACGATAGCCTTTCTTGGGGACCTTCCACGCAAACATTTTGGTCGGTCTGTCTGTAAATTCGTTTCTTTGTTTACCCTTAAAGGGGCCCTGCGATACTTTTTCGACTTCTTTATTTAGCGCTGGCATGCATGTAGTAACGAATGCCGAGATAAATGAAACAAGAATGATGCAATTCGGCGCACAAAAAACGAAGTTATGAGTTCTGAAAGTTTGAAACTCGAGCGACGACGAGAAGAAATGTTCCCTTTCGCATTTCACTTTCCCGCTGACGTCAAAGAGCGCTTCCAATGACTGCGCGCGTCCCATAAAAGCATACCGGAAACGTCATGCCATGGTGGCTTCCCACAATATCTTGGTACTGCTCTTTTTGACGGTGTCGTTACCATGGTTACGTCGAACCACGTGCGTCGGGTAGCAGACGCTCCCATGGTCTGTTGTGCAAGTAGCACACTTTTCGACTTGATTCGCCTTCGAGACCGAGCGCCCGTAGCCACAACTGCTGTCGTTCATTGCTCGTTGGCAGCCAGCGAAACGATACGTCAGCAGGACTGTCGCCATTGCTCACGCAGCTAGCAACTGCGCTTCGAGTGCGCACCATACAACACGCACGCAGGCGATTGCACGGGTGTGCGTGGCAATACACAACTTTCACCGAAAGACCAAGCTGTGAGGAACGATCAGCGAGTGCACACCACCAAGACAACACCGGAAAAGGGAAATCACCGGAACGGATCGTCTCTAGCCCCTAGTTGAACAGGACACTTAGTGTTAGCTTCGTAGTTCTGAAACGCGCGTTATTTAGAAAAATAACTTCTTTCTTTTTGAGAAGCTACTAAAAGAGAGTTTGTCGTTGTTATTTACTCGTAAGCTCACTCGCATGGCCTAGCTACCATCGTATTTATTATTTCACGCTACTTGTCGCGTCAAGCCAATCAAAAATGAACGGTCATTGTCGTCACTGTCACATGACATGATGTAACTTCCCATAACAAAAATAGCCGATGTGTGTCGGCATGTCCGAAATCAAGGTAGTTTGCCGCGTGAATTAAAATTATAGCAGGTTCGATTTCGGCGTTGCCACTTATGCAACGACATCAGTGCATTCACGGAACCAGAAAGACCGATAAAAAATACGTGCTCAAAATGTGTCGTAGGGTCCCTTTAACGGTACCGGGTACTCTAAACGGCATCAGACGATACCCCGAACGGCTGACCCCATTCGCAGCGCCCACCAATGTTGCTCAAGATTCAGCGTTCATACTTGTGCAATTGTGAATTAAAAAGCGCTTATTGCGCATGTCTGGGGCACCATATCACACTATATATTCTGCATGTGCGTCTTTTGCTAGAAAAGGCGTACATAAGTAATTATAAGGACCGTAGCGATTATTACGCTGCACTGACCATGCAACGCTTCCACGAAATGACGAGTGTTTCCAACGCTTTGCTAAAACGACACGGTGGTGGCACCAAACCGTCCTCTTGGGTTCTACACCTTATCACCTCTGAGATGGGCGCGCACGCCTGTCTCAGAGCCACGCGCTTCGTTTTACAAGAAAACTGCCAGATGGTGCTCATGTCTCACGTGTGACGTGAGTTGATGCACTCGTTCGTCTCCGCTGCACGCTCGAGGCACTCTAACGCAGCGCCTCCGGAGTACCATTCACCGATTTTCTTGCGTAGAACATCAAATAAATGTTTTGTTCACTCTCTCCACACGCAAGACTATCGTCTTTCGATGACATTTAAAGAATAAAATGCAGATACGGGGTCAATTTTTTCACCACTATCACCATCATGGTTAGTGCGTAGCGCCGGCAGTGACGCCTGGTGGTGGCCTTGGAGGCGATGCTCGAGATATGAGCGGTCCTCTTAGGCGGGTGGCGGTCGGTACGAATGGTTGTCTCTCGCGTGGGTCCCCGGTGCGCGGCACCGCGGGTTGCGCGCCGGGGCCTTTTGTCGTGAGTCAAGCGCTGGCGAAGACGCCTTGCGTGTGTTCTTCTGGTTGTCATGTTGTTGAGTAATATTGTGTCAGGTTGATGATATAATTATTCCGCTGACGATATCGTTGTTCTAAATGCAAGTAAATAAATGTGTGTTGTTTTGGTTTGTTACGACCACGTCTGCTGTGTCCATGTTCTGAGAGCGTGTCTCTCTTCATTTCGACAACTCACGAGATTTTCCGCAACTCACCATGCTTTAGAACAAAATTATTCAGGTTGTACGTAAGATGTTCTCGCAGAACTAATAGAGGGGACATTAGTCATTCAGGATTTATTGACGGGGCACTTCGCAAGCCCTAGGCTCCACCTTACCTCGAGTACAGCGCAATAACAACGAACCTAAAAGAAGGTCGGCAAAAGACGGGCTGGTGCTACTGAGAGGCAGTTTATTTGAATCAAACTCATTGAGTTAATCTACATATAATGGTTTTGCGCAGGTGCAATATCGCGTTAGAAAAAAATTCGCGCATAATTGAATGGTGCTCTGCAGTTTTTGTGCAAACATCAATAGAATGGAACGATCTTCCTGCTCACGTCGTGCGCCACTCTAGTATCGCCCATTTCAAAGAAGCCATCGAATAAATCTGTTTGTGAACTGTCTACCCCCTCATGTAACACCCCTTGAATTGGGTCCTTGAGGTAATATAAATAAATAAATACTTAAATAAATGGTCGTGATGGAGTGAAGCAGTATGCATCGAATCAAGAATCGCGGCTTTCTGTTTGTTCTGGTAAACAGTCATTTATTTTGTTCTCTCCTATGTTTTGATTGATGCGTGGGTAAATGTCGATGTTTTCAGTGTTGCTTTTCGATAACATTTTTTTTATCACAAATGTTTCAGTTTCAACATTTTATGGACGGCAGGACGTTGTGGGGTATTAAGGCGCTTCGTCCTTAAAATAACTGAATACCCGATACTGCTTGCAGCATATGAGATGCAAACTATTTCTGAGTACAAGTAAGAAAGGACGTCAAAAGCAAATAGAACCTTGGTGATATGAAAAATCCCCTGAACACGGCGTGTCACTGAAGCAAACGTGTCAACAAGCGAACCTGTCATTTTCAAGGCTGCAACTGCCCAGCTTTCGTGTTGCGGGCGGCCTTCAAGAAAATAGCGGAGACTGCAGCACCGTCACTGTCTCTCGCGACGAGGCTAATGCAACGGCGCTGCGCGGGAAAGGGTGATAGGAGCGGAGAAAACAAGAAAGTAAAGAGTGCTCGTCGTTTTCGCGCTAACTTTTTCAGTGCTAACGAACAGCCTACAAAGCCCAACAGCCTGTTCGGCTTAAAGTTACCCTGAGAACTCTGGCGAAGGTTTCTTGAGCGTCGCCCGAGTCGAACGACTGGCCGAGCTTCTCCGCCAGGGTGTAGCCCTCGGTTACGTACAGCAAGGGGCGGCCGGCCTCGTAGATGAACCGCACGTGAAACAGCGTGTACACGCCAACCTGCAGCCGCAAGGTGTCATTCAAACCCGACGTCCCTTACGCAGTTCTTTTTAGGACGAAGAATTAGAATTCAGCAGGACTTGCTCCATTATCGAGTACGGAAATCGGATAGCGTTAAGCGAGAAACATCGTTTTACAGCTAGGCTAGGCAGGCGCGCGTCACGGAGCTGCTTTCGCCGTGGATGGATGCTATAGGAGCGAGGCCTACTATAGCCATCTTGTGGTGTATTCAGGCGTTAACAAAAATGCGTCTCTCCAACCGGTAACCTGCCTGCACCCACCTGCAGGGACTGTCGCACGAGGTAACGCACCACGTCGAAGAAGCTGGAGGCCTTCATCAGTTGCGAGATGTCGAGATAGTTCTGCGCGTCTATCAAGGCGTCCTTCAGCTGCGCCGGCTTCGACATGTATCGGTAGCAGCTACTGCGTGTGAACCAGAAAGAAAAGCAAAACAACGACGCAGCTGTTCTCTCGCGTCACAAATCGAAGTGTGTGTGCCATGTCAGATTATATATACACAAGAAACATTACCCCTATACACTATCAGAAAGCGAACTTGCTTAAGACAGCATGACCTTTCGTTCATGTTTATCTTATACCTGCCTTGCCATCAAATTTTGGTACATACCGAGGTATACCGAAAGGGCCACGAGAACGCCGGAATGTTGACAGACAGACAGACAGACAGACAGACAGACAGACAGACAGACAGACAGACAGACAGGTGGATGGACGGACAGATGGACGGACAGACAGACGGACGGACAGGCAGACAGACAGGCGGACGGATGGACGGACAGACAGACAGACAGACAGATGGACGGACAGACAGACAAAGACGGACGGACGGACAGACAGACAAAGACGGACGGACGGACAAACAGACAGACAGACGGACAGACGGACAGACAGGCAGACAGACAGACAGACAAAACGAGGCTAAACGAAAGGTGGCACAGCCGGACTAGAGGAGCGGCACGCACGCATTCTTTTATGGCCTGAGCTTCGTGTCTAGTTCCCACCTTTCACCGCCGCTATTTCATGGCAGTGTGGTCCAAACCAAGGAGGTTGCGCCCAGTGAGTCTAACGTGGCAACCCTTTCTCATCAGATAGTGATCAAAGTGCGTCCTCATGTTACTAGTTTTTTTTTTCGAAAGCATAAAATTCAAGGCAAGTTTTATTGGATTTCAAGTCACCGATACCTGTCTCTATAGGTTGTTTCATCAGAAACAACTATATTTTAAAAATTACTTATGATTAACGTGCGCGGGTTCGCTCCTCAATTCAAAAGTGCGCGCGTGCCGCTCCTCTAGTCTGGCCGTGAAGGTCGCTACCTATTACTACGATGACGACAGCTACTACATACATAGCGGACGCACGACCGACGGCTTGAGGAGCTTCGCTCTTAAAGAAACAAACACTGGTGTATTCCTCTTTCTATAATCGTTGTGTCGGTGTTGCGCTGTAGTTCACGATGTATCACCAACTCGTCCAAATTTTCAGGTTACTGCAAAAGCTGGCGCACACTAACGACGCTGCTTCGGCACTGAATTTTTGAGGGGTCACCTCAACACAGACGGGATTATGGTGGAATCTCGACAGCCGTACATGAAAAAGCTGTATACTGTAGCATGGTCCTCAATAGGTTCATTTTTGATCAGCTTACAGCACAGGAAAGGACGAGCACGCAAAAACTATCACCAACTAGTCCAGATTCCATTCTCGGTCAATATGCAGATCTCATGCATAAGTGAGCGAACTCACCCACGAGTCTGCTCACTCGGACTCGCTTAGCCTCAGATGGATCCCCGAGTTAGTCCGGCTATGGAAAGTGTCCGAGTGAGTCCAAAGCACGAGATATATTTCCTGAGTGAGTCCGAGCGAGTTCCACTCCTGTTTGCCGACCTATGAACTCATGCATACAGCTCGAGTGCTTGCCTGTATATGGGTCTGAGGAGGTGCATCCCCTGGCGTATCTCCTCCTTGCGCTTGATGATCCGCGTGTGAAGGAGCGTCGTGTTAAGCCTAAAGAGGGCTCCAATCGACGCGTCACCGTGGAAGCTGCCTCCCTTCGCCTGCCACGAGCCGCACACGTAGCCGTAGAAGTCGGTGCATGGGTCCCGGGTGTCGTTCAGCAGGCTGTCCAAATACTGCTTGGCTTCCTGGCATTCTGCGCAAGCGATAGGCGCACCGGCGGATGCTATATTATTGGATAACCTTTCCATCTAGCGCCTTTATAAGTTCACACTGCGACCCGATGAGAAATATGTAAACAGAGGAAGCTTTTTTGAATATTTTGCTGCATTGCGCAAGCAACGCTGTCGACGCATGAGGCTGCCTACAAGAGGTGGCCAGCCGCAGTGCGAAATACACGCTATAGATTCAGCGCTGTCAGTCAATTTCAATGTTGTGCCCCCATGCCCCATAGGTTCGTGCACCTGACGTGGTGTTTCACTACCTTCCGGTTCACGGTAAAATTGCTAGGATGCTGTTCTGAAAGTCGTGTCGGTGCCTTTTCGATCGAGGCAGAATGGTTTAGGCCCGTGTACCTAGACATAGGTGCACGTTGAGTAAACCTAGGTGGTTGAAATTTCCGGGGCCCTCCACTGCGTGGCGTGTTGCACAATCGAATGCTGGCTTTAGCTCCTAAAAGCCCATATGGTTCCGTTGCTGGTATTAACCCACCATTGATAGGTCAACAATATGAGTTGATGACGTCATGCTGACGTCAGAAATTTAGATGTGTGGCGTATGATGGCAAAGCATGACGCCATGGTGGCGTCACACATTTCATCTGTCAGTTGATGAAGTCACATGACGTCATCCAGTTAACTCATCGCTCGCTTGGAGAAGGGCGAGCGGGTATTAGAGGTGGCCCGCGCATGTCCCGAAAAGGAGAGCGCCGGCAAGGCCACCTAAGGTTTTTCGCTCAGAAATGTCAGTTTGGCAACATTAAGTGGCGGTGGCTAAAAGGCTGCTCCTGCTCTAGAGTCAGTTAGATACAGCCCCATGCTCAACGTGCGTATTCCCCCCAGCCGCTACGCTCGCTGGCCCCACCACGGTGGTCTAGTGGCTAAGGCACTCGGCTGCTGACCCGCAGGTCGCGGGATCGAATCCCGGCTGCGGCGGCTACATTTCTGATGGAGGGGGAAATGTTGTAGGCCCGTGTGCTCAGATTTGGGTGTACCTTAAAGAACCCCAGGTGGTCGAAATATCCGGAGCCCTCCACTACGGCGCCTCTCATAATCATATACCGTATTTACTCGCGTACTCCTCGCACTCGCATAATTCTCGCACCCCCCCACATCGCCCCCCAAAAATACGATTTTTTTTCTCGAGTAATTATCGCACCCCCGAAAACTGCTGCAATAGTGTCGTCTACTCGTTCCAGTCATTGATGATGATAGCGCACACCATCTGGCGACTTCTATTAAGCATCAAGCGTACTATTGCACGAAGATCTAATCCAATCCAAGCCGAAGTGGTCAGTGCGCGTCACGGCGTGTTTTGTGTGTTGTGTCGGTAATCTTGGCACGTTATGGGGTGACAGTGAAGCCACACGGCTGCTTCGAGTTGCAAGTGATAGATCATGCGCCAAACAACGGCAACAGGGCCGCCGGTAGGCCCTTCGGAGCCTACGAGTTTTGTGTTTGCTACTGGTGACTGCAGCTGAAAGCCACCAAGACGCATTGGGCCTGCCGTGTGCCTAAAACTGGGATTAATGGTAAACTTTATTTCTTGAAAAGGGAACTGCGGAAGATTCTGTTAAATAGCCATCAGCCCAATACTGACGTCCTACGCTTACCTTTTGAGGGCTCCTGTTGAGCGCCGACCGCTACCGTTACGCCCGCAACGCCCGCAAGCTCCGCGTATGGTATTCTGATTCTCGACTACTTGCTTTCACTTTTTGTGTCTCAAATAAATCTTGCCTTGTGTTAAACATCTGCTTTTATTGTTGAGGTAAGTTCTAATTCATCATCATCATCATCATCATCATCATCAGCCTGACTACGTCCACTGCAGGACAAAGGCCTCTCCCATGTTCCGCCAGTTAACCCGGTCCTGTGCTTGCTGCTGCCAATTTATACCCGCAAACTTCTTAATCTCATCTGCCCACCTAACCTTCTGTCTCCCCCTAACCCGCTTCCCTTCTCTGGGAATCCAGTCAGTTACCCTTAATGACCAGCGGTTATCCTGTCTACGCGCTACATGCCCTGCCCATGTCCATTTCTTCTTCTTGATTTCAGCTATGATATCCTTAACCCCCGTTTGTTCCCTAATCCACTCTGCTCTCTTCTTGTCTCTCAAGGTTACACCTACCATTTTTCTTTCCATTGCTCGCTGCGTCGTCCTCAATTTAAGCTGAACACTCTTTGTAAGTCTCCAGGTTTCTGCTCCGTTCTAATTCTAATTAGAACTTCTAATTAGAATAGAATTAGAACTTCTAATTAGAATAAGAAGTTCTAATTAGTACTTCTTAAAGCTTGCTGTAAGGTCCTTTTGTGAGAATTCCAATTTGCGGCCGCTTCGTTTTCTTTTTCGCTCTCTGCGTTTTCGTAAAAAGTTTTCCCCACGTAATTATTGCACCCCCCAACTTTGCATCGGTTTTCTGGCAAAAAAAGTGCGAGGATTATGCGAGTAAATACGGGGGGGGGGGGTTAGTGGTTTTGGGACGTTACACTCCACATATCAATCAAAACTACGCTCGCTGATTGAGTAGCAGACGCCTGCGCAGTCGTCTGGGGCCTCTGGCTAAGTCAGTGACGCCTAATTTGTTGAAATTAACACAGAAAACATAACTGCGGTGCTGATAATAACGTAACCATAGCACGATGTTGTAGCCCATGAGCTGAGCAACAATTACATCTCAGCGGATGCAACCCAAAATGCAAAAAATGACCGCAGGGTGGCGTCAGAACAAGTGGTGCAAAAAATCATGACGTCAGAGACCGCTAAACTATGGCCCGTCACTTAGATTACATATAACGTGACGTCATGTGTTGACGTCCACCGCAGTATGTTGCCGATTGGTCAAGTGTGGGCCGATGCCTGAGGTATTGCTAAACTGGGTAAAGCGCAGAAACATTACTGAGGAGGTGACTAGTACGTGAACTGGGGAGAAAAGGCGACTGTTGCCTCGTAGTCGTCTCATGCGAATGCATCAGAGGCACACGAGTTTATTTGGGGCGAAGCTTTTTAAAGCGTGGGTCTGTCCATCCTCGGCGTATGTATGTAGCCGCCTCTAGTTTAGTCCTTGCATTGTTTACTAGATGGCGTGGCTACCTCTAGTTTAGTTCTTCGATTGTTTACTAGATGAAGGGGACCATTGTAATAAAATCCGTTCGCTGTTGGCGTGCGCTCGGAGTTGTCCGATGGATAAGGCCGCAGAGCAGTGGGAGCGCGTGCTCGCAGACAGAATCCTGATGTGCAAGACCGCGAGGCAGGAGCGCTCCGTGAAGCTGCGCGACGCCGCCGCCAAGATCCTGCCGTACTAGAGCGGGAGGCCGAAGCGTCACGGCAACGGCGCGAGGACCCTGCCGTACGTATACACACACAGTGTTTCTCACGTCTGTCTTGGTGATGTAGTGGGCGAACTTTAACTGAAGAGTCACGGTTTTACCGATGATTTCTCCTCAGGAGCTTCGCCCTTTCATCACCATTCACCACGTGGATATGCTGTGATTTTTTTTCATTGTTATCTCGATAGAAATTACCTGGATGCTTTCGGCTGGTGTTTGCCGTTCACCGTCGCCGTTATGTTCCGTACAAAATCCAAATTGATACTATCACGCCGTGAATCGCATGTTGTACCAGTGCGTCAAGGCGTGCGAAATCGGGAGCTGAACACGGCTGAAACAGAGGTGAAGACTATCGGCATCGCCCGAGGGGTGAATGCGATAACACCGTCTTGCACACGAGGCCTGGTGTCGTCGGTCGCCTTTCAAGCGGAGAGAAAACGCTCCGACCATTATTTCGTCGGGCAAATGTGCTTGAAGACTTACCAAGGAGGGGTGGGGGGAGTTGGTGCTGCTTTGTTCGAGGAGCAACGTTGAACTTTGATCAGAAATGCATGTTCGGGCGCGCTATTTCAACAAACATCAGTAATCGGCTCGTATATGCTGTGTTATTAACTACCACTTACTTTGCGTTCAGGCAACAGACACGATGAAAACCACTACTTACCCCGGAGCAGCCATATTCCCTTGCAGAAGCAGTTTTGAGAGTTATGCGAGATCAAATTCAAAAGAATTAGTGACTGGCCTTGCTGCGGATAACATTAAAATGTGTTGCTATCGCATTCCTGGCTTCGCCCATGCCTCAAAACTTAATATTCTCATATGTGATTATGACGGCGAAATTGCGACATTTTGTTCACACATTCCCAAATGAATGATTCAGTCGTCCACCATTCTTTCGCGGCGTGTTCCAAAATAGACTCGCGTTGTCGCGACGCACCGTCGGTGATGCATGCGACTCCCTCCGGTATGTTGGTTCCTCCGAGGAAGAACACGAACATCAGGATTGCCATGAAGACGAAGAGGAACGCGGCCACCGCCCACACCAGGAACAGCGACATCTGGTCTTTGCTGCTCAGCGTGGTCTCCGTGTCGCTTTTAGAGCCGTCCACTGGAATCGCGCGTTTAGTGCCGGAGGCTGAAGCGATCAGCGTGTTCCGAATAGTCGGTCGCTCATGATTTATCAGCGGGTTTTTGAAGGGCAACCCCACTTCTCGCGTATTAATAAAGTACCAATTTCACGATCCCGAACACACCACCGCCACACGAATCTTCGCGGGCTAGAAAACACGTGAAAAGAAAATGCGGGTGTAGACGCCACCTTGAGATTACTGTGACAAATATTGTGACGTCATAACATTTGAAGGCGTCTCCTTTGTCCTACGTAGCTTCTAATCGATAATATTAAAGTGCATTCTTATTTGTGGGTGTCATAGACCTAGAATACGAAGTTTCAGAAATTTTCAATAAACCACTGTCACAAAAATACGAAAAAATAAATTATTGAAATTTGAGAAATTGCGGGCTGAAGTACTGTTTATGAACCTAAACCAAGTCATTGTTTTCACTTTAGTGTGTCTTTAACAAAAAGAACTTCTGCAGCAACCGACAAAAAGAACGTGACCGACACAAGCACGATCTTCCGAGTGAATTATATGTGGACACACATTTATAGTGGTAACTATGCGCTTTTTACACTACACTCCAACGAATTACGCCACAAAAAAGTGGGGACAGTTCCCGAGCTAACAAAATAAAAGCGTCATTCGGATTCAAAAACGATGAACGTGAATAGAATATTTTCCTCTCGCCTATTGCCCTGTTCAAGAATGACTTTTTCTATCCAGATGAAGCGTGCGAAAGTGACAGCCGAGAAAATTTGCACTCGTGCCGCATGACTTGTACGTTCAAGGTTATTACAGTAATGCTACGCGAATATTCGAGTTTAGAATTCCAACTGAATAGTACCTTACCCAACAATCTGCCGTGACTTTAGCATAGTGATTGTATTTGAAGGTTCGAATAATTCAACAGGAGGAATATCTAAAACGCGACCAAGGCCTCCTCCATTTTTTTCAATGCCAGCCAGATGCGCCCGATCGAGTCTGCCACCCTCCCCTCCCCCCCTAGCCCTTTCCTACTCTCGCCCATTGCCTAGCCTTCACGTGTGCTTCGTTCATGGGGGAGAGTACCCTTTTCGGGATGCCTCACGGCGGAAACCAGAGAAGCAATTTTTCGCTCAGTTGAGTACAGATCCGCGGAGCAGCGTCTTGCACGACGAGTTCCAATACTCACCATGTATAGATGGCTAAGAAAACAGCTAAGTACACGGCAGCCATCTTAAGTCCTATTCAAAATATCACGTAGCCGGCAAAATAGACAGCTTCTAGATTATGCATCGGAAACAAGAACCATAGAGGCTACTTTGCTGTCCGAAGAAGATTGTGGCTATAGCGACGTCCTCGGATATAGCTCAAATCTTGCTGCGATGGCCGTCTGCGTACACTCAAACGCTTTTCCATGCTCTTATTGTGAGCTACGTTCAAATTTTTTAACATTCGAGCGCGAAAGAGTTCAGAGAAGTAACATGTACGTCGACGAGAGGTGGCATGACGTTGCGTGAACGTCTTCTAGATGCGTCCCATTCGTCGAACAATTCGGGATCAATGCTATCTTCGAAGCTGTCACCGCAGGCTGTCTACAATGCTGTCCAGAATTGGAACACAGCCTACGTTGGTGGTCATGCTGGCTCTGTAAGAGACATGGTGTTTTGAGATAGAGCGTCGCCATTCGGGGCCTATGCGGGCAACCAATGGGAAGGAATCATTGCGATGCTGCTGCATTCTCTGCTTCTGAGGGGTACTAGAGCTCTGAAACCGCGGTGGCTATGATTCGAGCCGCAATAAAGGAGCACGAAAGAACAAATATGACAGACGCGTGATATCGGAGAGGCCGTCTGTCTACCGTACACATCACCATGGGAAAGCGCTACGACATACGTGTGATGCCCTACGTAGCATTGCATCAAGACACTAAGGCGCACAGATCGCTCCAACTGAGGAGGGAGAGTTCGTTGCCAATTTCAATGGTACTACTACAGGTGCAACTTGGTTAGGTTTGGCTGGCTAGAAGTAAAACCAACTTTGTAATACACGTTTCATTAAAACTTTCCCCAATGTCATTGTTAAAAAAAGCGGCTGCATGTTTCTGAAGAACATTACGTCATTCCAGCAAGTATAAAATATGTGTGAAAGAAAAATCTGCCAAACCTTTCACAACTTCGCTTCCGAAACAAATGTTACAGAGGCACCGCCTTCCTGGGCTGTTCGGTCGTGTATGTGGTCCACAAGCATCGTAATACTTCCCGAAATTTAGCCACAAAACCTTCGTAATTGGCATTAGAAGTGAAAGTTTGTTAACGTGATGCAGTCACCACTTACCTCACAGCACCACTCGTTCATAACCATCGCTCTGGCACGCAGTTACAACGCTGCTGTGAACGGCTGCCTGAAAATTTTCGGGCCCGGAGCCCTCGGGTCGGGGAAACTCAAGATAATCGTTGTAGTCTTACGGTTGTATCAGTAGCTGTTACTGACCACAATATTTGTTTCAGAAGATAAGCAATTATATTTTGTTTAGTCTTTCTTTCGGTTTTTGGGTTTGTATTGAATATTCAATTCAATATTCAACATTCTTGGCCCCTATTCGGCACTATTCGATTCTAATTTGATTAGAGAGGACATTTTTACTATTCGCACATCCCTAAGCTGCACTAAAATTCCCTGAGCTTCAGAAATATCGGCAAGTAACGACTATTCCAGATGGGTATCTAGCATGTGTAACATTGTCTCTGTGGAGTGAAAACTCTGTTACGACCTGTATTCCATGGTTAGTCATCGTATCGCAAAGATATTAAGCGCCGGCTGAGCTAAACCTCAGCAAAGTTCTTTTCATGCCTTTTTTGGACGATAGTGTGACTGACGAAATCTTCGTAGCACTGTCATGGTAAGCCAAGCTTGCGGCAAATATATATAAACGTTGTTTTCGCTACGTCTTGATGTCACGGGTAATATTTAAAAAAAATCCGTAAGGTTTAAAAAAGTAAAGGAGCGTTTCCAATGTGGAGCTCACCTTGGTCGGGTCTGAGAGTCCTGCGGATCCTTGCCAAGGCCGCGGCGACCACCGACTTGCGCCTGTTGATTTGGTGTTTCTTGGCAGCGGCCTTCTCAACGTTTTCTTCCTCGGGGGCCGAGACGCGCGGCGAACTGCGCGACTTGGTCTTGCTGTGCTTCTCCAAGGACAGATGGGAGACATTCCTGGGAGAACTACCCACAAGGCGGACTGGGGCGTTTTTCCCCGCCACCTTCGGACTGACGACACCGCTCTTTTTGGGACTGGTGGCGCCAGTCTTCCTGGCGGTACTCGACACCTGCGGGTTCGACTTTCCCGACGTAGCGCGGGTGAGCTTGGGGCTACGCGTTGGCATACCAGATTCCTCGTGCTCGGAGCTAGAAGTGGTGCCCTTCCCGGCTGATTTGGGTCGCGCGCCGGCAGCTCTCGCTTTCACGGCATTCTCGTCGGGTTTCGGGTTAGCGACACCGCCTTTAGGCTTAGACTTAGTCCTAACGTCTTCGTGCTTGCGTTCCTGCGTGTGGGAAAGACGTGTGAGGATAGTCTTACCGCGGAATGCGCGTTGCATATGCGCATATTGTAAGTAGCGTAGAAGTAGTTTGAACTGTACATGACCTTCAATATGGGCACTGGCGCTCTATCTTGGAGGCCATTTGTTGTTTCAGACAATTCGCTAAGCTATTTAAAAAAAAGTGCCACATGCCCTTTAATGACGTACTAATAAACATATCGTATGGTCTCTTATTCAAAACCCAATTGTATTGGTTTTTCTTAGACCACTCGACAGCACGAAGTATACAACGTCGAATGGCGGAACGATAAATCGAGGAACCCATACGGAGTCAATGCCCTCATTCCCCGAACTTCTATTTGGCAAGTTATTATTCCTCTTGGTCAGCCGGCTTCTCATATGTCCAGCGTCTAGCATGACTAAAATAGTTCCTTGAGAACATTCTTAGTGAAAGACGTTTCTTGTGAATGGGGACCAATGCAGGTAACAAAGAACTGTGATACATTTAAGACAAGCAACACCAAATTCGCGATATATTCGCCTCCAATGAATTCCTCATAACAAATCAAGCATTGTACTCATCAAACTGTGCAGTCCACTACATGTACACATTTATTTCGTGGCATTTTCTTCGCATGGTAATTTCACGTAGCATATCTTGTTTGAGTATAAATGGTCATAATTTGTCACAAATATGGTGCATCAACTCGTCAAGAAAGATTCAATTATTCTAGCGACGTTTTTTACCATTTATGTTGAATGCACACAAAGAAAAACGTAACAGATCCTTGCACGAATCTCCGAACTCATCCGACTGCAGCATATACCAAATTGTACTCAACGCGTTAACCGGTGTTGACTGCCCATATTAATGAAGACACCAACGCAGCCGCATCATAGTGTTGAAAAAAACGACGAACGGCATTTTTTATGGCTGTAGCATAGTTGAAGACGCCCGAGGGTTGCGCATACTCCAGGTCACAGCGGAACATTGTTATTGGAACTGTTGTACTGGTGTATTGAAACGAATTAACGCAAACGAATTAAACGAAACAGACTACAGCCACTGTTGACGATTGCGCTGCAAGGGTTAGAGGTACGCCAGAAGCGCATACTCGGTATCGTGGATTGTGAAATAGCGTTCCAGAAATCCTGTGGCATCGTTTTGTACCAAGGAAATACAGTTAGCCAGATTCGAACCACTCGGCTGCGAGAGTGGGCTTGTGACGCAGCATTCGCCATCTCCACCCTTCACTTTCCGACAGCCAGCCCAGCTGCGCACCTCCTTTCAATAATGGCAAATCTTGGGCTCGGCTTCGATGCCAAAAAAAATCAGGGTTACTTGGGTACGTGGGCAGTGTCATTTCGGGGAATTTCTGTGGGTGGCCAGATACCATGAAAAAAAAGTGTACAGGTACTTCGGAAAGCAGCTGGGAACAGTGAGCCGTACCCTAGACCACGGTCGCCTGGATCGGGCACGCGCGGCGGTGTTTCTCCGGCCGTTCCATTCGGCGGGCGCCCCATTGAAAAAATGTAATCATGGTCTCTGAGATTGCGGGTGCACGGCGAGTTTCGTTGCACGCTTGCAATCTCAGAGTCCATCGTGTAACGTAAACGTTCCACCGCACACCGCGACGCCGCGCTCTTCTCCTACGTCCCTGATCATAGATACGTGTGAAAGGCTTGATTTGATCATTTGCAACAGCACCGAGAAGTGTGAACATGCTTGCTAAGACGCGTGACAAGTCACCCAGGAAAAGAAGACACAAACTCAAAAGTTGGTGGGATGAGGAAGTTGAGAGAGCCATAGCAAAACGTCACGAAGCCTCTAGGGAACACAGACATGCTAAGCAGCGGGGTGAACCGACAGATGATGTTGAAAGAAAATGGGAAACTTTTCTAAGCTGTAGAAGGGATGCATCCCTTCTGATCAATGAAAATATTAGAAAAAAGGGAGCTCAGTGGCTGGCAGAAGTACATAAAGAAGATAGAAAGGCAGCTGCGAAATTTTGGAACCATCTAAACTTCCTAAAAAATGAGACGAGCCTACAGCAGAGTTTTATAACTACAGCCCAACGTGCTAGGCTAGAAGGGGACGAAGCTATTGAATATATAAGAACAAGCGTGACAGAAAACTTTCAACAAATAAGTACTTTATGCACCACAACAGACAAGGACGAATCGAGTGGTGCAATTGCTCCATTTTCACAACGAGAGTGGGAAAGGGCTGAGAAAAAGGGTTCCTAGTAGTACATCATTAGGCCCAGATGGCATTCCAATTATGCTGATAAAGACATTAAGTCCGAAGTCTAAGCAGGCTTTGAGAGAGGCAGTGAGCAAAATAATAATCGATGGTGAAGTTCCCGGTGGACGGAAACTTAGCAGGATGAGCATGATCTACAAAGGAAAGGGGGACATAGCTGACATAAACAACTACCGTCCTATAACAGTGACATCAGTGGTCTACAAGCTGGCGATGCAGATTATAAAGGAAAAACTGCAGGCATGAATAGAGGATGAGGGGGTGCTGGGGGAACTGCAGAATGGGTTTCGGAAACACAGGAGGTTGGAAGAAAATCTGTTCTCACTGACGCAGTGCATCGAAATAGCAGAAAAGGAACACAGGCCAATGTGGCTACCATTTTTGGATATCAAGGGAGCGTACGATAGCGTGGTTCAAGAGGAATTGTGGGGAATACTGGACACACTAGGCGTGGAACATGTAGTCACTAATCTCTTAAAGGGTATCTATAAAGGTAACAAGGTAGTTATAAAGTGGGAAAAACAGGTATCCAAGCCTGCAGAGGTAAAACGGGGGCTTAGTCAGGGGTGCCCCCTGTCACCCTTATTATTCATGATGTACCTACAAAGATTAGAGACAAAATTAGAGGGAAGTGGACTGGGCTTCAACCTCTCTTTAGTCAAACAAGGAAAACTCATTGATCAGGCACTACCAGCATTAATGTACGCAGATGATATAGTGCTAATGGCCAACAACAAGGAAGATTTGCAGAGATCGATGGACATCTGCGGTAATGAGGGAGATAGGCTAGATTTTAGATTCAGTAAGGAAAAATCAGCACTCATGATTTTCAATGTCAACGAAGGTAGTGAGCTTAGAACACAGGAGGTCACGCTAGAGATAACAGATAAATACAAATATCTGTGCGTATTGATAAGCAATGGGACCGAGTACCTGAGGGAACACAAAATATACGTGGCGACTAAAGGTAACAGGAATGCAGCAGTGATGAAAAATAGGGCACTGTGGAATTACAATAGGTATGATGTTGTGAGAGGAATACGGAAAGGGGTCATGGTTCCTGGGCTGACCTGACGTTCGGCAATGCGGTCTTGTGCATGACATCAGAAGTTCAAGCAAGATTAGAAATGACGCAACGGGGAATAGGTAGGCTCGCTTTAGGAGCTCACGGGAATACACCAAATCAGGGAGTACAAGGTGATATGGGATGGACATCATTTGAGGGCAGGGAAGCTAGCAGCAAGATAAAATTTGAGAAGCGATTGAGAGAAATGGGGGAGGAGCGTTGGGCTAGGAAGGTTTTCAGCCACTTGTACATGAAGAATATCGATACAAAATGGAGAAAGCGAACCAGGAAATTGACTGGTAAATACTTAGAAAACAGCAGGTGGCCAAACCAAAAAGAACTATCGGTTAAGAAGAAAGTGAAGGAAACAGAGACTGACATGTGGAGAATGGGCATGATTAAGAAGTCCGCACTGGAGATCTATCGAACTTTTAAGCAGGAAATTGCCAAGGAAAGAATATATGATAATACTCGGGGTAGTTCTCTACTGTTTGAGGCGAGGACGGGAGTACGGCGAACCAAGACATATCGGGCCAAATACGAAGGGGTAGACACAGTATGCAGTGCGTGTGGAGAGGAAGAAGAAACTGCCGAACACTTGATCATGTTCTGTAAAAGGCTTCACCCTCTACTTCACGATGATGGCGCAGAGTTTTTCAAAGCACTGGGGTTTAGGGACCGGGAGGGCAAAATAGACTTTGAGTGGGTAGACTTAACTAGTCCGTCCGTCCGTCCGTCCGTCCACCCATCCACCCACCCACCCACCCACCCACCCATCCATCCATCCATCTATCCACCAACCCACCCACCCGCCCGCCCGCCCACCCACCCGCCCACCCGCCCACCCGCCCACCCGCCCACCCACCCACCCATCCATCCATTCATCCATCCATCCATCCATCCATCCATCCATCCATCCATCCATCCATCCATCCATCCATCCATCCATCCATCCATCCATCCATCCATCCATCCTGTTATGGCGTTTATTAGCCGGCACACAGCGAGTCTACACAATGGCGACAGTAAAGGCCAAGCACGGACTCTCCGCACGAGCGGCGTTCTTTTTGGGCAGACCCACTAGAAAGCATTTGAGAGTTCGACCCATTTCAGTGTTCGGCGGCTTCTCCACAATTACCGCGGGGTCGAAGTGGGAGCCGCCTGGCGACCTAACAGCTTGTCACTACCAGCAGGTCATAGTAAGCCTTCAGGCGCTCCACGTTGACTATGTCGCGCCCGTGGCGGCGCATGTCCGAAGATTGTTCAATTGGCTCGATAAGATAGTTGACCGGAGATGTGCGCTCGATCACACGGTAGGGACCTTCATATTTCGGGAGTAGTTTGGAAGAAAGGCCAGCTACAGAGGTCGGGATTGAGAGCCATAGAAGGGAACCCGGAAGGAACGTGGGCTCAGAAGTGGCGGAGCCATCACGAATACTCTTCTGCCACTCTTGCTCATTCGTCGTAAAAGTCTTCGCAAGCTCGCGACACTCTTCAGCAAGCCTGGCGGTCTCGGAAATAGGTGTACACTCAGATGGATCCGGCGTGTACGGGAGTATCGTGTCGATGGTGTGTGACGGGTGCCTTCCGTACAGCAAATAGAACGGTGAAAAACCAGTCGTGCTCTGAGGGGCGGTGTTGTAGGCGTAGGTGATGAAGGGCAGTATATTATCTCAATTCGTGTGGTTGGCGGTGACGTACATCGACAGCATGTCACCGAGGGTGCGGTTAAAGCGTTCGGTCAGGCCATTCGTCTGCGGGTGGTAAGCAGTAGTTTTGCAGTGGACAGAATGGCACTATGTGAGAATGGCGTCGACGACTTCTGACAAGAAGACACGGCCTCGATCGCTGAGAAGCTCCTGGGGTGGACCGTGGCGCAGTATAAATCGATGTAGTAGGAAGGACGCAACATCACGTGCAGTAGCCGCAGGGGGAGCAGCGGTTTTGGTGTATCGCGTTAAATGATCTACGGCGACGATGACCCAGTGGTTGCCAGTGGACGTCAGAGGGAGTGGTCCATACAAATCGATACCTATGCGCCCAAACGGATGGTCAGGGCAAGGTAACCGTCGCAGACTGGCTGGTGACATGTGTGCGGACGGTTTGCGGCGTTGGCAAGCGAGACAGGAGCGAACGAACTGCTGGACGTAGCGGTACATCCCGCGCCAGAAGTAGCGTTGTCTAATGCGATGGTAGGTTTTGAATACCCCAGAGTGCGGGCACTGTGGATCAGAATGGAAGGATTCACATATCTCCGACCGCAGACTGCGGGGTATCACGAGTAGCCACTGCCGGCCATCGGCGTCGTAATTGCGTCGGTGTAGGAGGCCGTCACGAATGGCGAAATGGTGAGCTCGACGATGCAAGGCACGCGTGGATGGCGTTGCGGACGGATCAGAGAGCAAGTCGATCAGTTGGGCGATCCAATTATCCTTTCGCTGTTCGGTAGCGATGATGTCAACATCAATGGCAGAAACAGCAACCGAGGATACTGAGCAGAGCCCGTCAGCTTCAGGCAGAGGGGAGCGCGAGAGGGCGTCGGCGTCAGCATGCTGGCGTCCGTTGCGGTAGAGCGCGTGGATGTCGTAGTCTTGTAAGCGTAGAGCCCAACGGGCGAGGCGGCCTGAGGGATCCTTCAATGGTGACAGCCAGCACAGTGCATGATGGTCGGTGACGACATCGAATGGGCGACCATACAAATGAGGTCGAAACTTTCTAATAGCCCAGACGATCGCCAGGCACTCTTTTTCCGTGACGGTGTAGTTTGTCTCGGCTCTCGTGAGCGTACGGCTTGCATATGCCACAACATAATCAGGGAATCCGGGTTTGCGCTGCGCCAGGACAGCGCCGAGGCCTACACCACTGGCGTCCGTGTGCACCTCTGTTTGGGCCGTATGATCGTAGTGGCGGACGTCAACAAATGGCGGAGCTTCAAGAACGCGTTGTCGCACTCTGACGACCACGAATTGAGGGGCCCGTTACTTCCAAGGAGCTTCGTCAGCGGTGATATAATCGTGGCTAAGTTTCGTATGAAGCGTCAAAAGTATGAGCACAGGCCCACAAAACTACGCAGTTCTTTGACGGACGCAGGTTTTGGGAATTCGGCCACGGCCTGAAGCTTGGCTGGGTCAGGAAGAATGCCATCCTTGGACAAGACGTACCCTAGGATGGTGAGTTAGCGTGCTGCAAAGCGGCACTTCTTCAGATTTAGTTGCAAGCCGGCATTGCTCACACGTGCGAAAACTTCTTTTAGACGTTGGAGATGGGTGGAGAAATCTGGAGCGAAGACAGCAACGTCATCGAGGTAACACAAGAACGTGTGCCATTTCAAGTTGCGCAGAACGGTGTCCATCATGCGCTCAAATGTCGCAGGTGCATTACACAGACCAAACAGCATGACGTTGAATTCATACAAGCCGTCGGGTGTGATGAAGGCAGTCTTCGGTCGAGCGTCATCAGCCAGGGGTACTTGCCAGTACCCCGAGCGCAGATCGAGAGAAGAAAAAAATTGGGCTCCGTGAAGGCTGTCAATTGCGTCGTCGATACGCGGCAGTGGGTAGACATCCTTGCGAGTGATCTTATTGAGCCGTCTGTAGTCCACACAGAACCACACAGAACCATCTTTCTTCGCAACAAGAACAACAGGAGACGCCCATGGACTGTCCGAGGGCCGAATGACGTCGCGTCGGAGCATATCGTCAACCTGCTCGTTAATTTCCCAGCGTTCAGCAGGCGACACGCGGTATGGACGTTGCCGTAATGGTGGATGGGCACCAGAGTCGATACGATGCGTAACAGTGGACGCGCGACCTAGAGAACTTCGTCCGACATCGAAAGAAGAACGGTATTCTTGCAACAGGTCTAGAAGCTGGGAACGCTGTATTGACGTTAGGTCGTCATCAATGTGTGGGCCAAATACATTAGGAGATGATGGGTCAAAAGTACAAACAGCACTGATGGTACGCGAATCGGGACAACGCTAGTCTTCGGGTACGTCCAGGACTTGTGCGTCGTCGACTGGTTCCACTCTGCCGAGACATTCCCCTCGAACCAAGGTAACAGTGTACGGGGATGGGTTGGTCACGAAAATAGCGGCGTCGCCCTGGGTGATTTGCATGGTCGCGAAAGGTACTAGCAACCCTTTCCTTCTGAAAGCACAATAGGATGGCGAAACGAGTGCGATTGTGTCGGAGAGACCGGTGCAGTAGACCGATACACCCATCGTCGAGCTTGAAGGCACTATAGTATCGTCTTTCACAAGAATCTTGCTCAGTGTCGAGGGACCATCTTCTGGCGTCAAATGCGAGAAGGGCGAGAGTTCAATTTCGGCAGCGGCACAATGAATGACGGCGTCGTTGCGGGAGAGAAATTCCCATCCCAGGATGACGTCATGAGAGCATGCAGGAATGATGATGAATTGGGCGACATACAGAACGTCCTGAACGACAACGCGGGCTGTGCAGCCTGCTGTAGGAATAATATGATGTGAGCTAGCGGTACGAAGGGACAGTCCAGAAATCGGCGTCGTCACTTTTCGAAGCAAACGGCAAAGGTTTTCGCTCACAATTGGTACCGCAGCTCCAGTGTCAATAAGAGCAGATGCATGAACACCGTCCACAAGCACGTCAATGACATTAGATGGGTGGCTCTGAGGGCTTTCACAATGCGATAGCGTCGCAGTCCTTGCCTCTGGGACTGCGACGGCTAGTTTTCCCACTCATGAGCAGAAGAACTTGGCCGCATGGGGGACAGAGACCAACGTCGTGGGGACGGCGACCTTCGAGCAGACGGACCTGGGCGAGACGACAGTGGCACAGACGGCAGTTCGACGTTATACGAACGGCAAGGTGGCCAGCAACATGAGAAGAAATGGGAGCCGGCTGTAGTCGAGAGCAATAACGGGCTACGTGACCGGCGTAACCGCAAGCAAAGCAGATGGGCCGGTTGTCGGGTGTGCGCCATCGGTTTGCCGGGGTGGGTCTCGCCCGGAACGGTGGCTGTAAAGGCTGCATTGTGGGCTGAAGATGAGGCTGAGGGGTTGCGCCAACATACGCAGTCGGCATACCCGCTGCAAAGGACGGAGGTCGTGCGGCAGCTTCGGCGTAAGTCAGTGGTGCAGGTGCTTGAACGACTGGAGGCGGCCTTGCGACCACTTGGGCGTAACTTCGGATCGCGGGGGCGGAAGTTGTTGTGGGTGGTACGCGGGCATGACCTCCGCTATTTCCTCCTCAACTGCTCGGCGGATAGGTGGAATAATAGTAGTTGCCGATTGTTGAACAGCCGGTGGGTGGGCAAAGGGAAGGAGAGAGAACTGGGGCGCGATTTCCTCACGGATGAGGGACTTTAGGTCTGCCAGCAGCGCAACCTGATCACATCTCGCCTCCAAGCCAGCAAGACCTGCTTCTCGTGGTGTAGAGCGACGGGTCATCGAACGCTGCCGGCGGAGCTCTTCGTAGCTCTGGCACAGCGTGATGACCTCAGCTACTGTGCCTTGGTTTTTGGCTAGCAGCATCCTGAAGGCATCATCGTCAATGCCCTTCATGACGTTCCGGATCTTGTCTGATTCGGACATGCTGTCGTTGGATTTCTCGCACAGGTCCAGGACATCTTCTATGTAACTGGTGAATGATTCACCGGCCTGCTGAGCGCATTCGCGTAAGCGCTGCTCGGCTTGCAGCTTGCGAACGACAGGGCGGCCAAAAACGTTGGTGATAGCAGTCTTGAAATCGTACCAGGTTGCGAACTCGGACGCGTGGTTGGTGTACCACAAACTTGCAACGCCCGCTAGGTAAAACACCAAGTTTGTCAACTTGCCGTCCTCGTCCCATTTGTTGGGGACGCTCACGCGCTCGTAAATGGCGAGCCAGTCCTCCACGTCAGTGCCATTGGCGCCCGTGAAGATGGGTGGATCGCGGATCCTGGGGACACCGGGACAAGTGGGTGGCATGGGAGGAGGCGTTTGCTGAGAGGCGTCGTGGGACATGGTAGATTGCAGGGTACGTGAGCGTAGTTCCAAGGGCATCGAAGGGGATCGTAGCACTCTCCACCAATTTGTTACGGCGTTTATTAGCCGGCACACAGTGAGTCTACAAAATGGCGACAGTAACGGCCAAGCACGGACTCTCGCGCGAGCGGCGTTCTTTTTGGGCACACCCACTAGAAAGCACTTGAGAGTGCGACCCATTTCAGTTTTCGGCGGCTTCTCCACAATCCATCCATCCATCCATCCATCGATGGATGGATCGATGGATGGATGGATGGACCACGCCGCGCCGTAGAAGTGCTTGGAGAAATGCACATTGGACGTCGTTGACGTGGCGACTAGAATAAAGGAACGCTAACAAGTGTTCTTAATCGGGCTCGACAGAGTGAGCGTTGTTCTCTGTAGCATGCTATGACTGAGACAGAGCCAAGCAGTGTGAGGTGACTGCGTCTGCCGCAGCTGGTTCACAAATTTCGCCTCCGTGAAATATGTGTTAAGCAGACTGACTACGTGATCTGCCGGGCTTTTCATTCTTTGTTTTAGCGATCGTTTTTCCTGCTGCCGCCGTCAATTTAGGCGTCCTTGTTATCTTAAAAAGAATGCTTTATGTCGTTTTTGACTCTGCATATATAGCTATGTTACGCATACTAGCTCGGTCGTCACAGCATCACATTGCTGGAAAACCGAACCGCAGTGCGGGTAATAGTACAGTCGTTTTCACCTTCACGACGATTGGCGAAATTTTGTTATGTACACGACACTTAGCAATTTTAAGTTCCCATGGTACGACAGTGTTGTAAATGCGACATTCTTATCCAAGCGCGTGTCACATGTAGGCAAACATGAACGTGAAAATGATGGGCGTTGCTTGTCGCTTCGAATTATAGAACGCCAGGGATCGTTCACTCCATCACCAAAGTACTTTCTTTCGCTTAGGTGAATCTTGTCGTTTCAAAGCGCGACATCGTTAAAGAGCTTGTTTCACAGAAATTTTGTCGTCGGCGTCTGTGTGTGAGCGAGAAAGCTGCGTTGGCTATGAGCGAAAATTCGAGGTGTATACATGCAAAGAAGATGGCAGTTGCACTTCGGCCTTCCTTATACGGTAAAGTGTGGGTCTCCACCGAGAAGTGAGGGCTTAGTGCTAGCGACTGGGGAGGCGATTGTGTGTGCGTTCTTCCGTGCGTGAGTGCGTATGTGTGTACGCGTGTGTGCGTGCGCGCGCCGTGTATGTGAGTGCTATTTGGTGCGCTTATGTGCGAATGTACGTGTATGTATGTGCGCGTGCTTGAGTGTGTGAGCGAGTGCACGCGCTCGCGCGTATGTTCTTTTATGTGTGCGAATGTGTGTCTTTGTGCGCTCTTTCGTGAGTGTGTGTGCGGATGTACGTGAGCGCGCTCGTCTGTCTGTGTGCGTATGTGTTCGTTTGCGAGTGTTTTTTGCGTGTTTTTGTGTCACTGCGTGTTTCCACGCGTATAAAAAAAGCGCCTTCTACGTGTACTTCAAACGCTAAGCGTCGCTTGTGTCTATGCAAATTAACGCTGGTGGCGCTCAGCCACCACTCTCCACAGAGTTACGAGACGCGCGCCAAGCCAGACTGTTTCGCGTAGGGGCCCGTTTGCAGAAAGCTCCACTCCCGTAGCTTTCCCTTCATTGCCGAAAAAAAAAACAGTTGTCTGCGAGTAAAGCTGATAAGCTAAGGCATTGAAGGCCTCAGTACCCCAAGGTATCTCCGCCAACATCCACCATTCAGCTCAGCTATTCTTCGAATCGATTCCTTTTTCTGGAAGCGGTCAACAAAAAAAAATAATAAATCAATCTGCTGACATCACTCTCCTGTGAACTTTCTATATCTCATGTGCTGCACAAGCGGGCCCTAAAATTTCCTTGAAAACTAGCTCACGGATGTGTTCGCTTCGATCATGGCAGCCGCTCAGCCGCTGGGAAATGAAGAAGAAAAGAATATAGCGCCATCCACCATCAATTCTTATATTTGTTTTGTTTGGGGTGGTTGGGGGGCGAGAAAATATAAGGTGCACAGCTAACCATTGGTCTGCGGTTTCTGTAAAGCGACGTTTTCAAGCTCCGCAAATCATCCCGCATAGACAGCGAAGGAAAGGGAGGGGTAGTAAGCCCGCCCCGTTATGTGGCAAACGGAGTGACCACGCACCGTTTTGCAATTGCGCCTCCTCCGACCGAATGATACGGCTGGAGGAACACCACCGCACGCACCCGATCCAGGCATCCGTGCGACATCCACGAGAAAAAGCGCGCGAAGTAGCAACCACGACGCGCAAGCGAAGAGCCTACTGGGCTGCAACCGCCTTCTGCTGGTTCAGAAATGGGGAAAGTGTGTGCGCGAGCACGCCTTTCATTTACCAGTGCTCTACTCGCTTTCCTATGAAGTATTATACAGTTAATCAAGCGAGGGCAGCGATAGGTTGGTCACCAGACCTTGGGCTGCCTCGGACGAGTGGCACCAGATGCCATTTATTCAAGGAGACGTTAGTTTGTCGCCGTATGAGGCTCGAGAAGCGAGGGCAAACCCCTTTACGAGAACGACTAATGAAATATGACAGGTCGGACTGGCATTTGTTCAGATACGCCAGTGTGATTGGATTAATAACGCAGTACCGTACAATGGCGTTCCCTTCGCCGAAACTTCGTTTTCCTAACAGGAGAGCTGTTGTTAGCTAGACGTATGCCGATGACGTCCACACGAAACTCGGATGGTATGCGCCACCGAAAGCGGGTATCAATCAACCAGTCGATCAATTATTCAGTTGATCAATCAATCAATACCAAATTGAACTTTATTTTCTTAAAAAGAATAATGCAAAATACAATGGTTACTTGCACCGATAGCTTAAAGTGGTTAGTGGCCGGTACCATACAATGTGCAACAAAGACTGTGTGCAAAGGATAGCATAGCTATGTATAACTTAAGAGGGGGGGGGGAGGCGACAAGGTAAGATATTGTGGAGGAGGAGGAAACAAGGAGGCAAGAGATCAAGCGACAGCATAATCATGTACAGTATAGCATAGCAAGGGGTAACTAACAAAAGTATGGGTAGGCAGCAGTCATGTGAAGGTTCGGAGGAGGGAAAGGAGTCAAGAGGATGATAATAAAATAGAAGAGAGAAAGAAATCTCGAAGAAGAAAGACAGGATAAGAAAATAAATAATAACCTATAGAAGAAAACGGGAAATAAACAAGAAATAGAATAATTCAATCTGCGATCGCCAGGTGGTGGCGAATAATTGCCGGTTCCGTTCAAGTTTCGTTATTCACTCAGCAATCTACAAGCATAGAATTCTTTTTTTTTTTTCGTGAAGCTACAAGAACGGAAGCAAGGAGCGCCCATGCGTTCCCGCTGTTCGAGAACGTGTGCGCGGAGAGGAGAACGAACAGTGGGGGAAGGGATGTGCCGCAAGTCAACGATGACGGCGCACTGCAACCACAAGAGCATGATAGAAAGGAAATGGTTGTATGATATTCAAACCTCGAAGGTAACCCGTCTGGCCAGCGAAATGCAGTGCAAACGCGAAAGAATGCACATACTAAAAAAAGAACACAACTACCTTCCCGTTTTGTCCTCCCCCTCCTCAACTTAGGGAGCCTTGTTCCCCAACTTATGAACAATCTCTGTTCGCAACCTAAATGGCCGTAAATATGACAGCAATAGGCGAAGTGTTCAGTTGCTAGAAAACCGACCCGAGGCTCTGCGAAAACTAGTGAATCTCGGCCGATTCGGTGTGCGAACAAAAGGGAGAGCTTATCCAGAACCTTGTCCTCCTCTAACTGGAGGGCGCCACGCTGCCCGAGGCACTAGTTTCTGTGGAACCAAGGGACAATGAAAAGGAAACAGTCGGTTGTTCCGAAGTGGGTTCACGCGTTCCACTGGCCTTCTCAGAGAAACTCGATCCGCACCGGATCGCTCTCGTGTACTCCGCCACTGCAGGTCCCCGATTCATTCGGAAATTGGACGAATGGCATAGGTCGCTCATGTCGGTTACGAGCAATACTACACATCGAAACGTACCGAGCAGAAGCTGCGATAGTTTCGGGTAGAGAGGACCCCTTCTAAAATACCCAAATTTGCCCTTTTAGGCCGAGGCTTGAGACCCCCAACTTATTGGCACCTCGGTTACTGACGCTCTCGCATGAGGCATTTATTACAGTAATCTGTTTTTAACGTTTTGCCTCAGCACACCCAAATGAGAATATTCTAGTGCAATACCGTTTCGGGAGCCAGTTTACGTGGTGTATGGATATAGAACTTCCGGCGTGATTCATAGTTGTCAGCAGGACATTTTCTTTTCTGGTGCGAACCAGTGTTGCATGGTGGCTGAGGGAGAGGAAAAACACTGGTACAGCTTAGGTGAGGCGGTGAGGCTTGATGAGGGCAAGTGCACCTTCTGCATCCATGGATGGCGTCGGCAGTGGGTGTCTCACGCAGAGCTTTCGCGTGTTTCACAGGCAGATTCGGTTTAGTGGCATTAGGCCGCGTTCACACTGAGCATTCCGGCGGCCGAAAGTGCTCCGAATCCGGTTCGGCAGCGGCGAGTTCCGCCGAAAGGGCCCTCTCCGCGCCGATCGCTCTCGTACCGATTTTTGCGGCGTCTGCCGCCGAATCGGTCACCGCGGACCAATAGGAGTGCTAGTCGAGGAATTTCGAAAATCGGTGGCCAAGCCCTACTCATTTGTTATGCCGCAGTGCACGTAGCTGAATGTTGAAACCAATGGGAGTTTAACCTACTCTGTGCCTACTTCGCCTCCGTATTTCGTGAAAGAGGTGACCGAGCTTGCTGTTGGCGTGAGCGAGCTTGTTGCGGTCTTGCAGAGCAAAACGAACCCACCAACGCCGCTGGCGTCGGGGGTTTTTCTGCTCTTCGTGCATTACAAGACAGCCACTTGCCAGCAAAGTAAGCAGTACTGTCTTTTCTTGCTTCTTGCGTACGAGAATTGTCGAAGTATACACCACTGGATAGCGTAGTAGCGTTCGCGAGCCGCGGCAACAACCGGGTGACAGTGCATCCATCCCACGTTCGCCCCGTAGTAAATGGTATATTCGGCGGCGCGGGGCGCGTCCAGTGCGAACGACGCTGCGTTTCGGCGGCAGGGAAATTTCGGTCGCTTTAGGAAGCGGATGTTTCAGTGTGAACTAGGCATTAGAGTGGTCGCTACAGGCCTTGATGGGAAACACCTAGGCAGGAGTGTCACGTGAAATCTTCAAGCCCCGCAAAAAGGAAAGAGAAATGAGGCACGAGATTGCTCGGATTTCTACCAAGACAACGGAGAACGTGCACCTCGGTGCGTGTTCTCGTCAACTTTTATTTTTATGAACCCGGCAAAAGAATCAAATGAAACGGGCGCGTGATGCGAGTTCTAGGAGCTAGCCTTTGCGTATTATGCAGCGGCTTCGGAGGAGCTTGTTTTGTGAACGCTAGCCACGCCTTTTCCAAACTTTTTACACAAAATTGATTTATGCCGGAGTCCTTAAAGAGTTCACTAACGTCATTTCCGTCATGGAAGTTGCGTCGGTAAATCGCACTCGACGAGAGGACAACGGAAGACCAGAAGAGAAAAAGAAAAACATGTTCAGCCAAAGGGAACCATGTGAAGACGCGAAGCAGTGGGCGCTATCGCTTAACTGGCGGCAACGTTGACGCTTGCGCTCATCGCGGCTTCGCGCAGGAAAGAAACCTGGGGAGGCCAAAAGCACTCAGTGATGGACCTGCCTTTCGTACTGGAACATGCATCTCGCTGCTAATAGGCAATGAGAAAAAATTCGTGTCGGCGTTGCGAGGCGAGAAAGTAACGCGCAGCTCTTGGAGGGAGGGAAGGCAGAGAGTTGCGCATGCGTAGTGCGGACGCCGATGCCGCGGGATTTCATTTTGTTGGTTCTTTCTTTCATGTTTTTTATGAAATCTGGGCCGCATACACGACCGAAGATGCTTTTCTTAATAAGGAGCTGAGGAATTGGGGAAACAGAAGAAAACCAGTATAGCCATAAAATTTAGAAGCACCAAAAGTAAGATCCCTCCATCTGCAGCCCCGATTCAAACCCGGGCATCTGTGAAAAACGGGCATTTATCACTGCACCACTTAGGTGACGCTGCGCGCAACTCCTATACGGCACGATGCAGGCTACCGATCGCAGTGCCACGAGCGGCGTGGCACTGTGTAGGCCGTTCGTGTACTTGAGTATCGTTCAGAGCACCAGTAATACATTAAAGTGACAGTTGTGAACATACGCCAATGTCGGACTTGTGACCCGAATGTCGTGAGCGTTCGTCGGCCGAGGCGATGTTGCGACCAGCAGTGGCAGCCTCTTTTGCGCGTCCGGTGCTGCCAGCCTTCACCGGCGTTGGTGAGCCGGGCAATTTCCCGATAACACGGCCTGCATGATTCGAAAGCAATGTAACATACATACAAATGTAGAACCTGTTTAACTCGTTAATTGAACGAATATCTATCCAATGCTTGAGGCGAAAGCCTCAAGTGCCTCATTAAACGCCAGGACAAACAGTCAACGGCGCCGATACAAGGAACCAGCACCCCGTGATGAAGTCGCTGGCGTCACAAATTCCAAAACGTGTCACTTCATGTGACGTCATGATCACTTGGTCCAATGTGAATACATCGACGTGGCGAAGGGGAAGTAGGGAGTTCAACCTCCCCGAATCCTCCCACTCCTCAGAAATTTCACTCTTGCATGTGTACATGCACACACACGAATATACGTAAGCACATACGTATAGGCTGTTTGAAACTGCCCCCATAGTAAGCCGATCTCGAAGGCAATGCGAGTCGGCGCTATGCGCAGAGAGTTTGCTCTGCCTTCGATCTCTGAACTAGGTACAACTGCGTCCTATTGGCTTCGTGCTACGAACGGGTGGTTGACTATTTTCTTTCAAAACCACGTTAGGTGACCGAAGCTTTCAGGGGAGGGGGGAGCCCATGGAATCAAGTGATAAAGAAAGAAAAAATTAGTTTTACTTTAGCGTGGTCTTAGGCAAGTGCATAAGAAGCCGTGTTACTTTTTACATTAATCTTTTTGTCGTCTTTGAACGGGCAAATCAAGCGTATAAATTGGTTTTATGTTAAAGCAGTATTGACGCGATATTGAGGCATCCCAAAAGATACTTTTTTTCTTGTTTACTTGTGCATCAGCCTTTGTGAAAAAAACGCCTCCGTGTTGTGTCCGACTCTATGCTTCCGATGACACACACCTAAACGCCACACTTGCAGCTTCCCAGCGCGTAAAGTACATCGCATCAAATTTTCTACACTCAGTTTAAGTTAAAAGGATTAGTTGACACCCAGAAAAAAAGACACTTTACTAATGCCGACGTGTTTCAAAAGCTTTTGCTTATAATAGAAATAGACGTACCCCTCGAGGGCTTCGGCTTCTGTTTGTCCGCGGTTGGCTTAGCCTTGCTAGCCATGGTGCTTCAATGTATCCACAGGTTCGGACGTTGGTACCTGTAAAAAAGCGTTTGTCAACAACGCTAAAGAGAAAACGCGTTGTGGAGAATGTCGCCGTTTTCTAACAATACCCCAACGTTCTATTTCAAAAATGACAGGCTCTTTATGTTGCTTATGTTCCTTATTTTGCTTTTAGTGAGACCTTTTAGACTATGGTCAGTTGCTATTGACTATATATTCTCTGTTCTAATTATGACTAACAAAGCAAACGAAGTCGCATATTTACACTTGTTTACTTTATGTTGCTTTTCTTACTTTATCACCCCTACAAATTGACATATGTTTAATTCTAGTATTCCCCACAATGGTCGTGTTCTAGTGTTGGTGTGTGTTTATAGTGTTCTTTTTTGTTACGTTGGTTCGCCGAGCACTCACTCTACAAGGGTCAGGGCATTAGGCACATGCTAGCGCCTTTAGCCCTGCAGTCCTTTTGGTTTTCCGAAAATAAAAAAAGTGTATTCAATAACAAACTACGCTTTCTGTAAGATGTCTGCATTTTGAGTTCGTACAGGGGCATGGGTGCTGATTACATACGCTCGAAATAGAAATGCATAGCGGCATGAAATTTTCACTTCGCTTGGTCGTTGATGTCTGCCTTTGTAGCACGAATGCCGCAAATATTGTATAAGGGAATGTGCAGAACGTGTGCCTCGACATGCACATAGAACAATGCAAAGGTATTGTTTCAAATTTCTTGCTTCGGGTGCCGTTCAACGCTTTCTACTTACGATGTTATAAGATGTAATCCGAAGTTCCCGACAACAGAGGCAGAGGACAGCTAGCGATAAGGCTTTGGAACTAAATATATTTCTGACGAATGCATTAAGTTTACTGAATCCAGTATTCTGACGCTCAGGTAGCATATCCATGCACTTCGAGAATACAGATATCCTGGTGTGACAGGCTAAGGACCGCCGACGCCTGTGCGGTCAGTGACGGCTTAAGAGAAGACAAGCAGATCGGCGATGTTGCTAATCGATCCACTCACGCTATTCCAACGTTGCGGGCGGCAGATCCTGCAAGGCCAAGTGTGAGTGCGGGATTTCTTCTTTTGACGCCAAGAGCTGGCTCGTCGAGGCTTTTTTCCGAGAGCAGTGGCACGAATGACGTGGCGCACCAACTCGAGCTGTTCTTCTTCTTCGCATTCGCACCTTCTCATGCACTCGAGGTGCTCGAGCGATGATGAAGACGATGGCGATGTTCCATAGCAGATTCCATAGCAGACATCTAAGATATTGCTGGAACAAACAGTGGTGTGTATCTCGACAGTTATAAGTTACACTCACCAGATTACGATGCAGAATTCCGCATCTGAATCGCTACCTACATAAAGCTGGACTAACAGCATCTCCGTTGTGTCTCTTTTGCAAGGAATAGGAATCAATAGATCATTTCTTTTTACCCTGTAAACGTTATGCTTATCAAAGAAAAAGATACCTGGTCGAACCAATTGAGAAGCTAGGTTTAAAAATAAACGTGGAACTAATTTTATCCTTCGGGGGGATTACATTAGGTTATAGCCACAGGGAGGTTTTCTCTGCTGTGTGCGAGTACATAAGGGCAACAAAGAGATTACCCTGTTAGCCTATTGTTATTATTTACGGCTACGAGACTACCTGAATGCCTGACTTAACACACTTGATGATCCTGCCGCCCGTTTCTTGGCCGATCCCCCTTTGTGGGCGAGTGACAGCAAAGCCGAAGATTGCTCATCATCGCCATCATCATCATCATCAGATGAATCGCACCCACAATGGGTGATCGACCAATCATTGTTCACGGGAAATTTCATATATATGAAGCATAGACATGCGCGGTGGGGGGGGGGCAGGGGGGGCAGCTTTTTTTAGCCACCGGAGGGGGGAAGGGCGTGAAGTCGGCCCAATACTTTGACACATAATAGGGAGAGGGGCTGCGACTCGGGGAGCTGCAGGTGGCCTTATAACGAGTGCTGTTCTTACACAACGCTGATTCTCCCGCTAATTACCCGCAGTGTTACCATTGAGAACAAACAAATCTGAACGTGAAGTCGTCTCGCACTAATTGCAGCAGCCTCGGCTAACTGCACCTGCTGGATCTACGCAGTCTTTTCAGTTTTCAGCCGAAAGTTCTTGCAAGCAAATTTTATAACAGTGCTCAGTTCGTCTGGGCTAAACATTGTTTTTCGCCTATTCACTCTTAGTGCCGCAGTGGTATCAGTTCAAGAAATGAGAGAGACGAAATGGTGGAGAACGAGGGTTTGCGAGTTTAGGAAAGGCCGTTTTCTACTCTACACATGGGTACAGGATGGGAGAGATTGAAATATGAAAAGTAAAGACGCAGAAATAAGGCACATTACACAGCATACAATGCAGACAGAGTACTTCAATGTTGGCGTTTTCGTAATGCCTCTGCGTAAAAATGTCTCTTGCACACGCGAAGGTTTTCTTATGCAAACCAGTGCGCTCATTCGATTTCCCAGTCAATGTGCCCGAATTTCGATGGGGGTGAAATGCAGTGAGGACGCCGGCATTTATAGACCTTTTTACCAGAAAGGCAAATCCCCTCTTTGACAGTGCAATATTAGAAAACACGCTAACAACATCCCAGAGAAAACTATGGAAACGCCTAGGGGGCCTTCAGTGGAAATGTCTATACCATGGTGTAGGAATTGGTCTATACCTATCCGTACGTTAGAAAACCTCATGTGGTCGAATTCAACCGGAAGTTCCGCACTACGGCGCACTGGTCGTAAGAGTTTTACTCGTTTAGCTCGCGACGTCCAAATGGACGGAGCCCCTCGTCTAGGGCCCCCGTTTCGGCTGCTATATCCACCTCGCCCGCTCAATCAGTGCTCTATAGCATCCAGGTCTGTGCTGGAAATAAAGTATTCTCACTGGGAGGGGGAGAGAGCGGGGTATTCTAAGTTTACCGGATGGTTTGGGGCATTCCTACGTGGAACGGTAGAAGCTTGTCTCGACGACACACCGTGGTTTTGTCAAGTGAAGCTCGAATAATTATGAACTGGATTCAAATGAAAACCCGACACCCTCTTGCAGCAAAATGACTCGCTCTATCGTGGCCTATGTTGTTCCGCGTATAGGCTGGTAGACAGAATGGACGCCTTTAGTGCCTTCAGTGTAGCTGTGCAAAACCGGGCTGCCTTTATACGGTCGTACCAGGAGTCCGTGGTGCTGCTGTGAACGGTGTTCTAAAACTACCCAATGAGGAGATCTTTACGTCAGCACCCTTAGATCCGGCTTTGCAACAATGGCATAGTCAGAAAAAAAAATGTGGGTATTTCCACGAAGTGGATCATGACGAGTGGGCAAAGCACTGATCGTTATTACCGTAAACCATGCGTGACATTGCTCACTCATGCACGAAACTGAGTGCAAAATGTCAGCTTATCCACGGAGTGAATGATGGAGAGTGGGGCGAAGCATCCGTCCGTCCATTCGTTCTTGCTTCCGTCCGTCCATGCGTGCGCCTGTGTGACCTCCCGTGCGTCCATCCATCCGTCCGTGCGTGCATCTGTTCGTGCGTCCGCACGTCCATCTCTGCGTCCGTCCCTGCGTTTGTCCATGCTTCCACTCCTGCATCCGTCCATGCATCCATCCGTCCGTGCAGCCATCCGTGCGTCCATCTATGCATCTGTCTGTGTGTCCGTTCGTCCACCTATTCAACACCCCGTACCACCATCTCACATCTTTTAATCATCTATCCCTCATACAGAAGCACCGCCATCCAGCGGACATTCCAAGGACTGAACGAGGGGAGGCACACGCACACTTTCTTACGGCTTGCGCTTCGTGTCTACTTCCCACATTTAACCACCTCGAGTTCATGGTATATACTAGTTCACTGTATTTCATCCATGGCACTGCGGCCCAACGCTCGCTAAACCTTTCTAAGGTTACACCCAGCGAGTATAACGTAGCAACCCTTTCTTGCCAGATAGTGCTCAATGTACATGCCAATGGCTGCTAAGGGGTAATGAGAGACAGGAGAATTCGGCGTTTAGTTAACGCGCACGCTGCGATTTTTTTTTTTATTGTTCAATAACGCACAGAAGAAATCTCCCACAGGCACCACCTTTGAGGTCAAAATGTAAGACTGGTTACACACTACTACTACGACTACGAGTGACGAACGGGTGCCGCAGGTGTTCTGTGGTGCCGCTATAAGGAGCTTCGCCCCTAAAACAGTTGCGATAGCTGTAGCAGTTACCGTTTAGAGCGCATTCACACAGAGTGGTGCGACAGCTAGGAGAGCGTCGTTGACTGGCCGCGGAACTTGGGCTAAGGCAGCCATCGCGCGTCTTGCTTAAGAGCGCAACAGCCGGACTGGAAGGAAACGCAACAAGTGTCCTATCTCCTCTATAACTCAGCCGCGCCGATTTTTCGGAGGAAGGGTAAGCAGGGAAAGCAGTGACAAAACCAGGCGAAAAAATCACAGCATATCCACGGAGGGAATTATGATGAGTGGGGCGAAGCGTCCGTCAGTTTGTTCGTTCTTGCTTCCGTCCGCCCCTGCGTACCCGTCCGCTCCTGCGTGCGTCCGGCTGTGCATCAGTCCATCCGCCTGACCATGCGTCCGTCCATCCGTCTGTCTGCTTCTCTGTCTGTCCGTTCATGCATCCGTCCGTCCATCTAGTGAACACTCCAAGTACCGCGAGCTCGAATCTTTTCAGCATATATTCCTCATATAGAAGTACTGCCATCCAGCGGACATTCCAAGGACTAAACAAGAGGTGGCTACCTACAACTACTACTATTACGACGACAACGACATTTATTACAACTACATCTTAATACATCGCGGACGCACGACCCACGGCTTAAGGAGCTTCGGCCCTAAAAGGCGCGTGTAGAAGAGCGATATTTAGTATGCATTTACGCTACGAGTGTGGCTGAGGCTACGGCCAATGTAGCCACCTCAACTGCGCGTTCTTGTATTTCTTAGAAACGCGTCGAATAGGACGGACGTTGCAGGAATTGAACGAAGAGTTCATGGTCATGACGCATTACTTCACTTTGCTGCTCTCAGACGCCTACAACAACCTGCCGAAAAAAGAGCACTGTGAGAAGACAGTGGTAGATATAACAGACACGTTTGTAGAACTTCTGGAGTGTGTGAGCTCGGCGAAGTGGATACCGTGCCGCGGGCTGTGAGGTCATGGGTTCGACTCCCGTTGACGAAACTTTTTTCTTTGTTGTTTCATCATATGTGTTGTTGACATCAATTCCGTGGCGGGAATACGCGTATGAACACGGTATAAAACTCTTTCCTGTTAAGGGGCCCCTACAAATCTTTTTCAGCCTGGTCAGAAAACGCTGCCGCTCGGTAGTAAAGACTCCCGACAACACGCGAGCCCAATATTTTAGACACAGCACGCGGCCTGGAAGAGACAATAAATTATAAAGGTCAGCGAAAAATTGCTTTCACTACTCTCTACAAATCACACAATATACCCAAAAATTACTCGTAGTAAGCTCATCTATCAGCCATTGGCTGATTTGAACATCGCGTGCTCGATTGTCAAAGAGGTCGCCGCGGAAGGCCGTCACTTGTCCACGCGTGCGCGCGCGATCACACTGAAAAGCCGCACACTCAAAGAAAAAAAGAGAAACGATTGGCAGGTCCCTCGCACAGTGGGAATCGATGATGTGCGAAGCAACAATGAGAAATGTTGATATGTCTTTTTAAAATCAGCACAACGTTACGAGGTGGAGGTAAATGATGCCGTACATGACTTCCGTGTCATGATTATCATGTTTGGATGTGTCGTTTACCTTCGTCATCTATTCACGTCCCGTGATACCAAATTTAGTATACGTGGAGCTAGCGAAATGACCGCGATCACGCTATCAGCACGGTATGCTGTCATGTTCTTACTTGACACGCGTCTCAGGATTATCAGGTTTGCACCAGTCATATATTTCGTCATCCATTGACGTGACGTAACACCAAATTTGGTATATGTGGAGCTATCGAAACGGCCGTGAGCGCATCATGAAGAGCCCAATATACTCCAATGTAGCGTTGACGCACGCGCACGCTGGCCAAAGCGACGCTACGTTAGCAAAACGCGAGCACTCTATAGTCTGACGCCAGGCGCAACCAGCGTCCATCGGCGCGGCCCGGCAGCTACCGGCGCAAAATGCGAGACGCTGCATTTCGCGCCGTGCGTTACACAGACAACACTGCGTCTTCCTCTTTTCGTGACGGAGGGACGCCATACGCGCTGAAATGCGCATGCGCCAAAGCAACGCAGTCTCGGAGCACACCTGCGGGTATATGGCTGGACCAGCGCATGGCGTGGCAACGCCGGCGAGACGCGACGAAGTGAACGCTGGTGACCACGCGAAGCGCGTCACGTCGAAATGTATTGGCGCTTTCACTGTGGCATGTAGTCTTGCTCTCACAAGACACGCATCCCAAACTTATCATGTTTGCACCAGTAACATACCTTCGTCATCCGTTGAGGTCCCGTAATACCAAATTTGGCATATGTGAAGCTAGCGAAACGGCCGCGAGCGCATCTTGAGTGTGGCATGTAGTCATGTTGTTGCATGACACGCTTCTCATGATTATCATGTTTGCACCAGTCACATACCTTCGTCATACATTTACGTTTTGTAATAACAAAATTGGTCTAAGTGAAGCTAGAGAAACGGCCGCGAGCGTATCATGAGCGTGGCATGGGGTAATGTTACATGACACGCATGTCATGATTTTCATGTTAGGGTCGGTGGCTTGTGTTCGTCATGCAATCATATCATACCATACCAGTTTTACAACATGCTATGTGAATGAAACCACTGGAAGAGCTGCAGGACCATGAAAAGTAAATCATGACATTCATGACATGCATGTCATTATTTTCATGTTATGACTAGGCAATTATGTTTTTCATACAGTCATGTTATACCATACCAATTTTCGTGTAGATACCAATATCGCAATGCCCAGGAGAGCTAAAAGTCATAAGCGGCTTGATAGATAGATAGATAGATAGATAGATAGATAGATAGATAGATAGATAGATAGATAGATAGATAGATAGATAGATAGATAGATAGATAGATAGATAGATAGATAGATAGATAGATAGATAGATAGATAGATAGATAGATAGATACGCTCAAAGTCGCCGAAGTTCACTAACAAATGCTTCCCGTTTAAAAGTGCTCAAGGTCACGGGGCTCGCGTGACGTTTCTCTGTGGCACTGCCATCCCTCTCTCCTTAGCTTCCAGCGCTTTCGTCGGGACGAGAGACGAGATAATGTGATTGATGCGTGTGACAAATCTTTGTAACTTCACTCGTACTTGACCGATTCTTAAAATTTTTACGGCGTTGAATTCGTGAGGCGATATGCTCTTCCAGTGAATTCATTCCATGGTTACTTCAAGAAGTGTTTCAGGGCCCCTTCAAAGAGAGGACAGGACGATGCGAAAGCCATGCATTGTATAATATAGCAAAGGGGGCGGGACATGTGAGGGGAAGAGGCAGAGTGAGGCATGACGTAGACTTGTATAGTATTGTTTAGGAAAGGTATCGGTATTGGGAGATAATTGAGCTGTTTACCATTGTAGACGACATGTGCCGAACGTTTTAAATCCTACTGAAGCTACTTTCCAACTGACTGAAACATCACGAGGGTGGTTCCTCTTCACAAGTCTGGTAACAAGCACTCGCCCTACAAACTACCGCCCCCTTTCCCTTACTAGTATTCTATGTGAAGTCATAGAGCGTATTTTGCTATTGAATCTTGTATCTTTTCTTTAATCAAATTACTTTATTCTTCCTCTGTGCAACATGGTTTCCACAAGACATTCCTGTGCGAAACACCACTTGTATGTTTTACCAATCATCTTCACGCAGTCCATGATTGTTCATCTCCGACTGTATATCTTTCAATTTTTCGAAAGCCTTCGACAAAATGTCCCATAACCTGCACTTGTATAAGTTACAGTTGCTAAATTTGGATTCTAAACTTCTTGCATGGCTCGAGTGTCTTAGGGGTGAAACTTCTTAGGCCGTGGGTTGTACGCCCAGTGTTTATGCCGTAGCCACCTCTCTTTAGTCCTTGGCATATCTGCTGGGTGGTGGTACTTGTATATGATGAATATATGATGAAAAGATACGAGATGGTGGTACTTGGAGTGTTCACTAGATGGACGGACGGACGGATGGACAGACGGACGAACGCTTCGCCCCCCTCATAATCATTTACTCCATGGATATGCTACATGTGCCACAAGGATCGGTACTCGGTCCTCTCCTCGTTTTAGTCAACGGTAAGGTTTTACCTTCTTGTGTCTCGTCCCACATTAATTCGTTCGCAGATGGCTCTGTATAATTTCGAGAAATAACCAGCCTTCACGACTTCACTATTTCACCATCATATTCGTACGCTCTTGTCTCTATGGTGCAAAAATTAGTGCATGAAATTAAACACTAACAAAATTACCGCATATCGACGAATTGCATATCCGTATTGGTGGCATCTACAACGAAAGAGCAGATGCCCTGTAGCCAACGAAGCACTTTCAAGACAACCTACAGTGATAGCTCTTGTGAATCAGTACTGAGCTACAAGAAGAGACAATCTGACGTAATTGGCGCTCTTTACGGAATTGACAACAGGGCATGGTCACGCAACGCTTCTGTATAGAGCAAAAACACGATAGGCCTACACTCTCGTGCGGTTGTTTAAAACTGGGATCGGCACCTTACGGCCTGCGGGCTGAGTGCGGCCCGCGTGGCAGTGTTATGCAGTGCTTGCCACGACGTCAAACCCTCCTCCATCTTAGCCTTGCCACTTGCCATCTGTAGGCGGACGCGGCAGTTTTGACCTTGATTGGGATTTTCGCTTCTAACATACTTCACAATGTAACTTTGTGACGCGCGTGCTGACATTGAGAATGATTTTTAATCCAGTTACACAATATAGTGCCGATTTGCCGAAATTTTACGATTTGTACGCAAAGGCTATCACACCTTCCCGTCCCAATTTTCTGTACGGCCCCATGCTGTGTCGGCTTTGTGCAACTTGGCCCTCCACCTGAAAACGTTGCCGACTCCTGGTTCAAAATAAAAGGTGCTGCATCCCCTTTATGCACTTAGTGCAATGATGTTGGGTATATACATCGCTACACCTGGTCCGGTGAGCGCTCTTGCTCTGAAAAGGATTGACTACAATGGGCACAGTTAAAAAAAGAGTCCCCCCCCCCCCCCCCCGGATGCTTTGAAGAGATTGCGTATTCCGTATGCGGTAGACATATGTATCCCGTATGCGTATACCGTAGACATGAGGAGTGTGCATAAGGTAGACATGAGGAGACACGAGGAGACATCCTCGCCACGGTGGTCTAGTGGCTAAGGTACTCGGCTGCTGACTCGCAGGTCGCGGGCTTGAATCCCGGCTGTGGCGGCTGCATTTCCGATGGAGGCGGATATGTTGTAGGCCCGTGTGCTCAGGTTTGGGTGCACGTTAAAGAACCCCAGGTGGTCGAAATTTCCGGAGCCCTCCACTACGGCGTCTCTCATAATCATATGGTGGTTTTGGGACGTTAAACCCCACAAATCAATCAATCAATCAATCAACATGAGGAGACATGGAAAGAGACGCTCGGGCGTAGCATTTGCCAGCCAGCCTCCGCTACGACGTTCATCACAATGATATCATGGTTTCGAGGCTGAACACCAAGTTCATTAAAATATTACCACCCAAACCGCCAAGAGGACACCACAGCAAATGGGCGCGAACAAGCTCCAGCTGTCAAGTCCTGCACTGCACCAACCATCTTGATAAAATACTAGCCGGCAGGAAATGTGTGGTGATATCACCACCACCACCACAACCACGATCTGTACGGTGCGTCGCGTTTCCATATCTGTGCCTTGAACATTGTTGTATCTGTGCTCTTTGGTTTCGTCAAAAAATAAATAAAAACTAAACTGAACATCACATTGGGGTTGTGATGGTGGCTTCACATGAATTCCTTGTTCCGAAATTATGCTCACTGTGAAGAGACCAGATGATCGAGAGTACATTGTCGCATAGGAAACTGAACGTAATACCTGACAAGATGCACTTACTTTTATGACGTGTGGAAGTCATTCTGAAAGAGCCTTAATTTAAGGCTGCCCTCGAAACATCTGCCTTTTTCATAATCTCTTTTTACCTTGTTTTTGGGATGATGGCACATAAATAAAAAAATCACAGCATATCCATGGACTGATGATCAGTGCATGGGCGAAGCGTAGATGTGTTCACTCGTGCATTCATCCGTCCGTCCAACCGTGGGTCGATCTGTCCGTCCGCGCGTCTGTCCGTCTGTCTGTCTGCATGTCCGTCCATCTAGTGAACACTCCAAGTACCGCTATCTCGCATCTTTTCACCATATATTGATTATATACAAGTACTGCCATCTAGTGGAAATTCCAAGAACTAAACTCTCCTGTGGCAGAGAGGTGGTTACCACAGAGGATGATGATCGGGTGAGGCCTTAAGGAGCTTCGCCCCTAAAAAAAGTAACACAGTAATTAAGACTTTTAACAAACGCCAGCGTGGTTCTCAAGTCATATTGTGGCGCCCAGCGTGCATTTTAGGTGTGGTGTATTGCAAGTCCACCAATAGAATATTATCTACGCTGCATCTTATAGCATGGCCAGGTTTCACTACCTTCAAGAACGACACCAAGATTGATGCTCACGCATAGATGTGGGGTGACTGCGACTTAAAGCACTTCAAATAAACGTAATGTTGATGATATAGATAGAGAGAGAGAAAGAGAGAAATGAAGGCCGGGAGGTTAACCAGATAGTTGATCAAGTTTTAACAATGTCTACCGTCTCGCAGTTGAAACAGTGGATCGCCTCTAGATATAGTGACTGTCTTGTATTCTGGGCCGTACAGTCTTTCGATGAAGCATTTTTCTACCAATAATTATGAGATATTTTTATATTTTTCATCTTTACCATCATTGTGGATAGTGTGCTTTTGGAATCATTTTTCGTGGCCATCGTAAAACAGTTTTATCCCTGCGTCGGTGCATATTGTTTTGAATGTACGCTCAGATTTTTAAGAGAAATGTGTTCACATAGCACGCTTGTTATGTTTGGACAATGCTTCCAGCCACCCACAACCAAAAGTTACGGTCCTCGACTGCTGACCCAAAGGTCACGGGTTTGAATCCAGTCGTGGCAGACGAATTCTGATGAAGGTGAAATTGTCGAGGCATATGTCAAATGATGGGCTATTCACCTCTCGTATTGTTTTCAGAACTCGTGATGTTGTAGTTCGTCTTTCGTCCCATCTTTCGCACTGATTTATTTCGCAAATATTCACAAAAGCCTGTCTTCGGTCTCCGGCTGCACCTCCCCGCCCCTCTGCCACGGCTCCAACCATGCGCTCGCCTATGAGCATGAGGGCCCATTTCTCCACTTGTTCTGCAGGCCGTGTGGGAAGCTAGGCTTTCTCTGCTTGAAACCAGACAAGCATACATCCGTTTATTCCACGCGACCATCAACTCCAGGGTGTTTTCGCATCCTCCAGTCGCATCACGCGAGCATTACACCATAAATGTCGCCATTTAGAGAACCCCGCAGAGGTGTACACGTTTTCGCGCGCTGCGAGCTAAAGACGGGGAGAGAGAGAGAGTCAAATGGTTTCAGTGTTCCACCGCTAGGACACTTGACAACATGCCATGGCATCGGTCGACTAGTTGCGGCTGTGGTGCCGGAGGTGTGAATTTGGTGTCGCGAACGCTATCCTCTACAGCTCCCGGGACAAACAGGTGATTAAAAGGCGCGCTTCCGCCTGTTGTGAACCCCGCAGGAGGGTCATAAAAGCTGCCATTTCTATCTGATAACAAAACCGAGGCTTGCCCCCCTCTCCCTCCCCCCTGCTTGTACAGCATCTAGCAACTTCTGGTTATACCATTGGCCCAAGCAGTTGTTTCGGAATATTTTCACCTTTTGTCCATGGCAGCCATAAAAGAAAGGTGAGCGCAGCAGCGAGCGGTTGCGCGAATTAAGCGTACTGGACGAAGGGAAGAGGGGGAACTCGCATGCAGATAGATAACAGCCTTTATGAGTTAGGATAAGGTACGGGCATGCGATAACGTACAATTCCCAGAGCGCTGCAATCGGCTCCGTCCTCGTTAGCAGACGACGTGCCGCGACCCCTTGTTTCTGCAGCTGCCGTCTGCTCTCACTTGTCTGACAACGCGAGCGCTCCAGACAGCAGTCGATTCTTTGTCAGTAGGCGCCGAAGGCGGGCTGTTCCACAAAGGAAACAAAACAGATTAGTGCGTTATCGAGAGAGCTGTGTAATCACAGTTTAGTTCCTCCTCGCGCGATTTTTTTCTTTGCGGAGGAGGTGCTTGGAGGCTTTGTGGAATCTCCATTAGAGGGTTCAGTCGGTTCGAACAATTTGTCCGTTCGTGAGTTCGGTTATACGTCGTCACTGTCAGTTGAACCGGAGTGGCCGTTCTTGTTTTCTAAACGGCGTTCGTCTGTTTCATTTCGTTCGCGTCGTCTGCTGTGACCTGCTAGGCCTACTAGTTGTCCAGAACTTTCAGGAGACCTCGGACCCTCAAACTTCGACGCTACAAGAGGTTTCTGTCACAAGGCCTGCACCCCGTATCGGGGATCTTGTCAAGACGTCGCCCTCTGGCCAGTTCCAGAACCTCAGGACCCATGGCTTTGGACTTTGCAGCCGGATGCTTAGGAGGTGAGCCTATGTGCAGCAACGTCTGCTATACGATATCGTATAAAGGTTGGGGGCGTTAGGCGTCGTACTGGCACGTAGCGCGTGTTGTGAGGTGTTTTGCCCTCCTCTTTGCCTATCTTAAAGAATTTTTCATCAATACGTGGGGTGGAGGCAGATGCTGGTACACCAATGTTACTGGTGTGTAGTAATTATTGTGTGTGCGTCAATCATTGCGTGAATAATGACAAAGTATACTAGTGAACCACACACGCTGGTGACTGTGAACATTGTTTATACCTCGGGACTATTTCGAGTACAATGCATGACACGTGGTTCAGTGAACTTGAAAAACGCAAAAACGACGAAAACCATCCATGGGAAATTTATTAAAAGTATCTTTCTAAGCGTTGGTAGTTATGATAAAGTTTAACTGCCGGGAAGTACTTCGTACTCGCTCGACCAAGGTATAGCACATTCAAGTTTTCCAACTGGTTATCTCGCATTGCTTATCGCATTTGAGTTCATGTCGTGATCGCACGGTATGTAGGTCACGTTCAGGTATTTAAATGCCCGATGCTGTAGCATTCCTTTTGAACTTAGCACATTTCAGCTGCCATTTCAATTACCAAGAAAAGTGTCTTTTTTGTCAATGACACCATCAGCGCGCACATAGGCGACATTTCCAAAACATAACATGCCAGCTATTGAGATGTGTTGCAGTGCGTTTCTAACCACCAGATAAAAACTGCAATACATTTCTGGTAAAATGTTTATCAGGGCGCGGCGCCTTGCACGATTTGGGGTCTGCATAGCACGTTTTTTGTCGCACAGCGGCGACAAGTCGAACCGCTATGTGCTACCTGATAACGTTAATCTTTATGTAGGTGACACGAACATAACAAATACAGAAGATTACGCAAATAAATGATAGCAGAGACATGAAACCAACGGATGCTTGGCTAGTGTTCGCATTTCTAGGGGAAGGGGAGGGGATATGTTTGTGTCCTTCGCTGATTGCTCGCCTGCCACGCTAGAAGCATGCGCTTTGACCACAGTGTAAGAATATTTCTCTGGCTCGTGACTTAACGGTGAAAACCATACGATGAAAGGGGCAATGCGAGCGCAGTTTGGCATCTGAAAGAATCCAGTGACACACCATCCTTCTAAGCTCAATAAATCCGAAAAAAAAATTTGGTCATATGAGCTACAACAAATGGAAAGCTTTCAATCCTGATCACAGGTCAGCAAAACTTGTGGAGCTCACTCAGAATCACTCACGAAATGTATTTTAAGCTTTGAATTCACTCGGACTTAGGCTCACGAAAATTTTCTTTATTCGGACTGACTCGGACTCCAACTCACCAAAACATTACTCACCCGGACTCACTCAGACTCAGACTCACGGCTCGATCTGAGTCTGAGTGGGTCCGGGTGAGTGGACTCGTTATTACGTCAGCCAATAATTACAAAAAAATTCATTCGAGCGCGAACGCACGTCATATTCACGCACACGCACACACCCAGGCATCAAACACGCACAACGATCGGCGTGTTTGATGCCCGGTGTGTGTGTGTGTGTGTGTGTGTGTGTGTGTGTGTGTGTGTGTGTGTGTGTGTGTGCGTGTGTGTGTGTGTGTGTGTGTGTGTGTGTGTGTGTGTGTGTGTGTGTGTGTGTGTGTGTGTGTGTGTGTGTGTGTGTGTGTGTGTGACTGTGTCGCGTGTTCACGCTCAAATTGATTTATTGAAGTGTTGTACCAACTAGCTCAACAAGAAGTTCTTCCACAAGCCGAAAAGTAGCTTCTTCGATCATGATGTCAATGCTCTGTTGCACCAATATCTCTCGTAGGCGGTGCTCTTTTTGGTTTAGTTTGGCATATAATTTTCTAACGAGACTACTCAGAGCATCCGAACCGGTAAGGTCATTTTTCTTGAAAGAGATGACATCGTGAGATATAATAATGAAGAAATTTCATAAAGGAGTAGGTGGGGGCGCGTAAAGGCACCCCCCCCCCCTACGTAATCCATGCATTTAAATAATAAATATTGGAAAGGTGTGAGAAGAACACTGCTGTGGAATACCTGTAAGTAGGCGTCAGTATAAACGTGAATTCAGGTAAGGATGATAGCAGGGCTGGAGATCACTGGATAGACTCTATCCAGTGACTTTAAGTCGGCAAATGAAAGTGAAACTCAATCAGACTCACTCAAGAAATGTATTTTGCGCTTTGTACTCACTCGAACTCACATCACAGTCACCAAACTTTTTCTGAGCAGAACTCACTCGGACTCACACTCACCAGAATTTTCTTCAACCGAACTCACTCAGACTCAGACTCATGGTTTGATCGCCTCATGAGTGAGTTCACCGACTTCTGCTTCTGACACGAAAAGGCGATTATACAAAAATTTTAATTTCTTTTTTTTTGTTCGGACGAAAGGTCGAAGAGTTTAGAAAAAGTACATGTAAGTGCGAGCACGTCCCGAAGTTATTAATGGCATGTATGTTCAAAAACTCACTTCTGTTCATAATGGACCCTGACGTCACGTCACGGTATGAGACTCTGGTCACGTCCGTGCACAAGATGGACTCCGTGCGCAGGATGGGCTCCGTGCACAAGAGGGTTTCCGTGCACAAGATGGACTCCGTGCATAAGATGGACTCCGTGCACAAGATTGAATTCGCGCACAAGATGTACTCAGAGGCTTAGAAGGTGGCGCGCAAGGCACCATTTTGCATATTTAGATTCCTGACGTCATCACAGCTATAGTCATACAGTGGCATGAAATCACCACAATTGATACTCCAGCCCGACTTCATGCCCGTGTTGATGCCAATAGGTGCACCGTGAGAAATTTTATTTTAATATCAAGCTAAAATAGCCTGCCAGCATTTTTAAGCATCGAACTTGCTCAGAGCTGTCCCTACTGAAGATCTATCTGGCGGACTTGAGTGAGATTAGAAAATAGGGGTCAGAATGCAGATGAAGTATGTTGTAACCAATTCAATCCTGGCGCTTTGCGCATGCAGTGTAGGCCTCGTTGGGAAGCCCCAGTGTCTACACCTCTATTTTTAATAGCGTATATTGTTTACCAGAAGCGTCAAATCTTGAAAGTCTCAGGTACAACAGACAAAATAGAACTGACAGAGCTTTCGAAGTTGATTAATAGGCGTAAGGTATCCGATGTAAGAAGGTATAACACGGAGAGAATTGAACACGCTCCGAAAAAAGGAGGAAGCGTCAAAGCAGTGAAGAGGAAACTTGGGATAGGCAAAAACCGGATGTATGCACTAAGTGACAAAGAAGGCAAAATAACTACCAATATGGATAGTTAAAAAAGCAGAGGAGTTTTACAGAGATATGTACAGTAGCCGGGACAACCATGACTTTAATACTATAAGAACTAGCAGTAACCCAGACGACACACCACCAGTAATGATAGAAGAAGTCAGAAAGGCTTTGCAGAGCATGCAAAGAGGCAAAGCTGCTGGTGAAGACCAGGTAACATCACATCTGCTGAAAGATGGAGGACAGATTGTGTTAGGAAAACTAGCCACCCTGTTTACGAGGTGTCTCCTGACGGGAAGAGTAGAGTCTTGAAAGAACGCTAACATGATCTTAATACATAAGAAAGGAGATGACAAGGACTTGAAGAATTACAGACCCATTAGCTTGCTCACTGTAGTATACAAGCTATTTACAAAGGTAATTGCTAACAGAGTAAAGAAAACATTAGAATTAAATCAACCAAAGGAACAAGCAGGATTTCGAACAGGCTACTCAACAATCGACCACATTCATACTATCAATCAGGTAATAGAGAAATGCTCAGAATATAACCAACCACTATACATAGCCTTCATAGATTACGAGAACGCGTTTGACTCAGTAGAAATATCAGCCGTCATGCAGACAGTGCTGAATCAGGGCGTCGATGAAGTATATATAAACATCCTGGAAGAAGTCTACAAAGGATCAACTGCTACCATAGTGCTTCATAAAGAAAGCAACAGGATAACAATCAAGAAGGGTGTAAGGCAGGGACACACAATCTCCCCAATGCTATTTACCGCGTGCTTGCAAAAAGTTTTCAGAAGCCTAGAATTGGAACAGTTTGGGATAAGAATTAATGGAGAGTACCTTAGTAACCTACGCTTCGCCGATGGTATTGCATTGCTGAGTAACTCAGGGGACGAATTGCAACTCATGATTACGGAGTTAGACAAGGCGAGCAGAAAGGTGGGTCTTAAAATGAATCTGCAGAAAACGAAAGTAATGTACAACAACCTCGGAAAAGAGCAGCGCTTCGAGATAGGTAATAGTGCACTTCAAGTTGTAAAAGACTATGTCTACTTAGGGCAGGTAATAACCACGGAGCCGAACCACGAGATTGAAGTAACTAGAAGAATAAGAATTGGGTGGAGCACATTTGGCAATCACTCTCAAATTATGACAGGTAGATTGCTACTATCCCTCAAGAGGAAGGTATATAACAGCTGTATCTTGCCGGTACTTAGCTACGGAGCAGAAACCTGGAGACTTACAAAGAGGGTTCAGCTTATATTGAGGACGACGCAGCGAGCAAAGGAAAGAAATATGGTAGGTGTAACCTTAAGAGACAAGAAGAGAGCAGAGTGGATTAGGGAACAAACGGGGGTTAAGGATATCATAGCTGAAATGAAGAAGAAGAAATGGATATGGGCCGGGCATGTAGCGCGTAGACAGGATAACAGCTGGTCGTTAAGGGTAACTAACTGGATTCCCAGAGAAGGCAAGTGGGTTAGGGGGAGACAGAAGGTTAGGTGGGCAGATGAGATTAAGAAGTTTGCGGGTATAAATTGGCAGCAGCAAGCACAGGACCGGGTTAACTGGCGGAACATGGGAGAGGCCTTTGTCCTGCAGTGGACGTAGTCAGGCTGATGATGATGATGATGATGATGATGATGATGATGATGATGATGATGATGATGATGATGATGATATTGTTTACCAACGGAAGGGCTTTTCTGCGATACTTGTGTAATAATGTTTCCTTTCCGCTATTACGTTCCGTTGTTTTCTTCTATGCATTATGTACACTATGTGCTTTTGTTTAACCGCTATGAAGTCTCCCAGGGTATTAGGTGGCCACGTTCTCCGCAAGCTGCTCAACGCAGCTTTTTTGCGTGGTCATCCTCTCAACCTCAGAGTTGTAGAATAAACTCAATGCAAGTCATGCTTGTTGCTTACTGCAGCCCCGCTCAATATGGAGGTGCAACATGCTGCTATACTCAAAATGGCACTGAGACCACAAATTGGTACCTACACAAACAATATTGGTGACTTATGCACTCTCAATTAGTTCCGGTTTCTGAAACAATTTAACGTTTGTAGGCTATATGGTTCACGGTTGGAGCCAACATGTTGCAATTCACATTCTGCGCGACTGTATATCTCTTCCTTCTTTGCAGAAGTTCCACCTTTAAATCTAGAGGTCGCCTGTGAAATTATTGTTAATGTTGTTTTATTATTATCAGTGCACTCAACTTTCGGTGACTACAAACTTCTCTGAAATACGACCCCATCGGAGTCGGGATCTCTGTTTATCTGTCTACGTTGTAAATTCACGAGATAGAGATCTGGGCCACCATTTTACGCCACCCTTTTACGTCACAAATTGCCTCTATGACGTGCCGCTCTCCGCGGTCCCGACATGCGAGTCTTTCTGCAATGATGTCATGTGCGCCTATAACGTCAGCTGTTCCCGTTCAACTAACTGGCCACAGTTTTCATTACTTAACAAAACAGGACTACCAGTCGGGCGAGTTGTAGTTGTTTTACCAACTCGCTGCTCATAAAAGATGAAAACTTATAAACTATAGTTGGGCAGTTCGCCACTCGCGGTGTATCAGCACGGTGCATTTTGTGCTGCACGGCCAGTTGTGAATCAATACTGATTGTTGGCATAGTTGGTAAGCCGCTTGTGCTTGTCGTTGAGTGTTTCTTTACTTTGTCTGCGTATTATTTGCGGCCAAATCATGTCAGTAAGCAGTTGTGAATCACCAACAAAATTGAGAATGATAACATCTGAGGTTTTGCGTCTCAGAACCGCGATGGGATTATGAGAGACGCCGTAGTGAAGGGCTGCGGAAGTTTCGACCATCTGGTGTCTTTTTTTTTTTTAGCTTGCGGGCATATCGCTCAGTGAATTATGAATCAGCACTGCAGCCAACATGATAACGTGTGGAGAAACATGAATATGCGTAGACACGAGGAAGATGACTCGATGAAAAGATGACACCGAGTCATCGTCTGTAGACCGTACTATCAAATGATCACTTTCTGTGACAGTGTTGAGCGGGTAACCACTTCGCATGACGCATCATCTTGTTCTCCGATAACGCCAAATTGGAACGAATACTTGTCCGCCTTTCATGTTAACCAGTCCATCAGCGCGCACCTTAGGCGACATCTCCAAAACTTTGTCTTACTGAAACAGCGATAGAGAAAGATAATTTATTTACAGAAAGGCGGAGAGGTCGGTCTGAGCTACAGTTTGCTCTGGCCTACTGGGGAAGGGTGACTGGAGAGTGAAAGAGTGATGAAAAATTCTTCAAATAGAGCCCTATGTCTCCCCTGGGTTTTCTTTGCGCTATTCAACACTAATTAAAAGTGGCTAGCGAACAAGGGCGTTACTCCTTATTGCTTATAGTCAATGTTATCGACCAGTAGTGACCTCTAGTCAAAATTATTAGCATTCTAATTAGGCAACCATCAGCCAACGTTAAACATGGGAATTGTTACGCGTCCAGTGGTTTTCACTCGTCACATCTGTAAAGCGTTTGCAATAGAGTTTTCTTGGAAATGCAGCTGCTGTTGCTGTCCCCATTTCGTGCTCGTGATATCCCTGTGTAGTATCTTTCAAAGTACTTTAATGCATTATTGTTTTTTCTCCATGGTTAACTCGAAATGTTTGTTGTTGTTTTTTCTTTGTGTGAACCGATTGCTTACTTATCAAGCAGCGCTCTGTGACAGAGAATTATTGACACTTATGGTCATGGTTAAGAAGTTGCGTAGCCAAGTTCTGGCATACTGGACCGATTCCTACCCCGAAATTGTTTTTCGCCATGGCATAAATGAACATTTGCTTGAGGGTGGCCATGGTTTAGATCAGGCATTGTCACCCTCTCCAAAAAGTATTCTACCTTCGCGCCTGTGGTTAAGATTTATGCTATCTCATTTATGTATATATATATATATATATATATATATATATATATATATATATATATATATATATATATATATATATATATATATATATATATATATATATATATATATATATATATATTTGTTTAATTATTCGTTTATTTATTTAGTTACAGTCTTCAGATCGGTGATCTCATTGATAACTGGACTACGGTCGTTTCGACGCTTATTGTTTACGCAGCATGAGACACGTTTCATTTCATGCTGTGTTTTCTGACGGTGTACTTTAAAGTGATTCAGGTGCACTGCCTGGTGGGTTGATTGCACTTTTGCGCAGGGCAGAAAATGTTAGCTGGAACGTTAAGGCGTTTAAGCGAAGTGCGTCGTTTTTTTCTTTCTTTCTAATCTTGCCCGGATTTTCGCGCAAAAGGTCATTTCAATGCTAGAGCCGACATCATCGTTTCCAACGGCGTCGTACCACTAGCACGTGGGACGATGCCGTTCGAAACGTTCGGGATTGGCCAGCTAGATTAGATGGTAATAGCTTTTGAGCCCCTTAAAGCAGCGCGAGGTGACTAAACAACGAGTGTTGAAGGTTGGGTGAGTTGGTTCGTCGTACTTGAACTGGTATAGCGCTTTACGGGGAAGAAGAAACGGCCGAGCAGACCTGTCCTCTTGTGTCGGTCTGCTCGGCCGTTTCTTCTTCCCCGTAATGCGCTATACCAGTCCGAGTAAATAACAGTGTGAACAATTTTTTAATTAAATATACATTTAATTAAAGAAAAGATAAAATTTAAGGATATTTCACAGTGCTGACTCCAGACAGTGTTTTCTTTAGCGCTGCATGCTCACCTAAATACTGACAACCTATTAGCCATTTGACCAATCCGACCAAAGGACGTGAGAAATCCACATGCCGAATAAAAAGGGGGAACAAAAAATAGGCAGAATAATCTTGGTCACTTGCACGTGTACGGCCAAATAAAAAAATGACTATATAGGTGTCCGCTTTCATTTAAGACAATGGAAGGGGAGCTACTGCTCCGCGCGCCCCTTTGTGTGAAGTTGAACACCTCATTGACTTCCGTGGTGATCTGATTTCGGTGGACGGATAGTGCGTCACTTTCATGAAATACAGGCGCTAAGTCGCATTGGGAAGTATTTTGAGAAAGGACGACAAAGTGCCTGTGTCATCCTTTCCATTGCTCGTGCGGTGTTCCGTGTCCACTGGCCGTCAGGGGTGTTTTTGAAATCGTCTAATTTGCTACCCAACTATAGCTTATCATCGGCACTGATTCAGTGAAGAGTCTGCTTATACCTCAACATTCCGGCGTCACGTGACCATGCACGGCGGAAACGCCACGCATGACGTCAATGGAGGAGTGACACGTGGCTAGAGTGACCTGCACGTGGCTTTTGACTCTGGCAGCCCTGATGCTGTCATGTGGAACCGAGGCAAACATCCCCTACCATTTCATAGTGGTCAAGGCCTAAAAAAATCCTGCCATCTCCGCGAACTGAACGATGAGTGGGGTGAAACTGCAATGCTTATCGGTAAAGCCGTGATACAATAGCCGACAGATCATATAAAGACTCGAGATGTTGTAGGGGTGATTGTATATACATATATATATTGTAGTGAATAAGAAAGACGTTGATACCATCAGGTCAGCTATCATCAGCACAAGAAAAAAGGCACGAGATCGGCGATCAAGCACCGTCATCTGGGTTCGCCTGCCTTCCTTTAGAGCTACCACCCGCTTGCTGAGTCCTTAAATAAACCCCCTTTACATTTGGTGGAGGTGCGGGGTAACTGCATCACCTACACCCTGGAACTCCGATCCCGCACTCTGCCGTCGACCATGCAAGTTGACGCTGCCCAACAGACAGCACCTCTCGCGGCTCCTACTTGCCCCGGCCCGGTTCACCAGCGAGACCCCCCGATCTTTTCGGGTGCCGAAGACCAGGACGTCGAGGACTGGCTGTCGTCCTACGAAAAAGTCAGTGGACCAAACAGGTGGGATGACGCTGCTAAGTTGAGCACCGTCAACTTTTACTTGGCTAATGTGGCGAAACTGTGGTACACAAACCACGAATCAGAGTTCGAGAACTGGGCCACTTTCAAGCAGGCAATATCCTCGGTTTTCGGTCGCCCTGCCGTGCGGAAGTTGCGCGCCGAACAGCGCCTGCGCTCACGGGCACAAAAACCTGGCGAAACGTTTACCGCCTATATTGAAGATATACTCGATCTGTGCAAGCGCGTCGATGCCGCAATGAGCGAAAGTGCTAAGATCCAGCACATTATGAAAGGTGTTGATGACGACGTCTTTCAAATGCTCCTGGCGAAGTCTCCTGGCACGGTGTCTGAAGTGGTAACTCTGTGCCAGAACTACGACGAATTGCGACGGCAACGAGCTCTCACCCGTCGTCCATTTCAGTCTAACCAACCACTCGCTGCAGCAACAGCAAGAGCAACCACCGACACCGTTAGCTCCCATGCTCCGACATGCACTTCAGGACCAGATTGCCGAGGCTATGCCAGTGCCCTTTCAACAGCAAGTTGTCGCCGTGCCTCTTACTTATGCTGACGCAGTAAAGAGGCAGCAGCCACACCAGCCCTCGCCGTTCAATGGACTGGCGCATGTCACCGCTCCTACTCAGTATTCCGTCGCATGGGCTCCTCCCCTCGCTACCGCAGCCTCGACTCAGCCGTATGCCGCGTGGGCGGCGCCCCCTGCTGCAAATGCCTGGCGAACGCGCGATAACCGGCCGATCTGTTTTGCGTGCGGCGGACCTGGCCATATATCCCGATACTGCCGTCGTCGCGTGCCCGCCTACACAGACATCCGACCACGAAGCAACTACATGGACCGACCACCTTTTGGTTATGAAAGTTCGGATCGTCAGTCAAACACGTCTTCCCGTGACTATCCAGCAACTTCCTCTCGTCGCTCACCTTCACCCAATCGACGCTCCTTGTCACCCATGCGTCCACGACCAGCCCCTCAAAATGAGGGAAACTAGCCGTCGCAGTTCAAGGGGCAAGAACTGCGCTATCGAAATCTTCAAGTCCTCGCACCTTGCCGTCAAATATCGTCGAAGTTTTTGTAGACGGGGCCCATGCATACGCTCTTGTGGATACCGGTGCCGCTGTGTCTGTTATAGACGTCAAACTTTGCCGCAAGCTCCGAAAGGTGACCACGCCGCTTGATATGTTCTTACGTGCAGCAAATGGAGAACCCGTTCGACCTATAGCCGCCTGCACTGCCCGACTCAAAATTGCGGAGGACCACTACATTGTTGAGTTTATCGTCCTTTCCTCGTGCTCTCATGACATCATACTTGGCTGGGATTTCCTATCCCGTAATCGTGCCGTTATAGATTGTGCCCGTTCCGAACTTGAACTGCTTCCGTTCTTCGACCAGCCCTACGACCACACTAATCAAGCCGCGCACAAGCTAGTTGTCAAAGAAGACACTGACATTCCACCGACAACAGCTGTTTTGCTCCCTGTGGTCTCCGATGGCATGCGTGATGAAGTAGCATTTTTCGAGCCATCAAGCCTCTTTCTAAGTCGGAAACCACTTCTGCTCCCTTATTCAGCCCTCTCTATTTCTAATGGAGCCAGTGCTCTCTGCCTTACCAATCCCTTTCCGCATACCATCAAACTGTTTAAAGGCGAGTCTCTTGGATGCGTACAGCCCATTGATAACGGACAAATTTTTACCGTGCCGCAAGAATCATCCCAAAGTGACCTCTCCGCCGTCAGTGCTCTTAACCACTCTGATGTACAGGCTTCGAAAGTGTTCGATTCGGTGATCGCAGACGGACTGTCACCATCTGAACGATCTCAACTCCTCCAACTGCTGTACCAGTACCGCGAATCTTTCGATGTTGTTCAACCTTCACTTGGCCGCACTTCTACCACTCTACATTACATCGATACCGGCTCCCATGCGCCACTACGACAGCGACCATATCGTGTTTCTGCAACCGAACGCCAAGTTATTACCGAACAGGTGAACGATATGCTGCAACGTGGCGTCATTCAACCTTCACAAAGTCCATGGGCCTCACCTGTAGTGCTCGTTAAAAAAAAGGATGGTTCCGTTCGCTTCTGCGTGGATTACCGGCGCCTAAATAAGGTCACTCGAAGAGACGTGTATCCTTTACCCAGGATTGATGATGCCCTTGACACTTTACAAGGTGCCGAGTTTTTTTCATCATTAGATTTGCGCTCAGGGTACTGGCAGGTCCCCCTTGCAGATGCCGATCGACCAAAAACAGCCTTCGTGACACCGGACGGTTTGTATGAGTTTAATGTCATGCCCTTCGGCCTCTGCAATGCGCCTGCCACCTTCGAGCGCATGATGGACTCGGTTCTTCGGGGTTTGAAATGGCAAATCTGTCTCTGCTATCTCGACGATATAGTCGTCTTTGCGCCAGACTTTGGAACACATCTCGAGCGCCTCAAACACGTCCTCACGTGCCTGAAAAATGCTCAGCTCCAACTAAACCTCAAGAAGTGTCACTTCGCTGCTCGGCAACTTACGATTCTCGGGCACGTCGTATCAAAGGATGGTATACTTCCAGACCCGGCTAAGTTACGTGCTGTCGCCGACTTCCCCAAACCAACAACTATGAAGCAGTTACGGAGCTTCGTGGGGTTATGCTCCTATTTTCGCCGGTTCGTGCGCAACTTCGCCTCTATAATTGCGCCTTTGACCAAACTTATAGGCAGCACCACTGATATTTCGTCATGGTCTTCTGAGTGTGACCAAGCCTTCTGTACCCTTCGTCGTCTCCTCACTTCGCCACCAATACTGCGTCACTACGATCCTACGGCAGCAACAGAGGTCCACACCGACGCCAGTGGTGTCGGCCTCGGTGCGGTTCTCGCGCAACGCAAGCCTGGATTCGCCGAGTATGTCGTCGCCTACGCCAGCAGAACTCTTACCAAGGCTGAATCGAACTACAGCGTCACCGAGAAGGAATGCTTGGCGATCGTTTGGGCGCTTGTCAAGTTCCGCCCATACCTTTATGGCCGTGCTTTTGATGTAGTAACGGACCACCACGCATTATGCTGGTTATCTTCGCTTAAAGACCCATCGGGTCGTCTTGCCCGTTGGGCTCTTCGGCTTCAAGAATATGACATTCGCGTGGTATATCGTTCCGGCCACAAGCATGCCGATGCTGATGCACTGTCACGATCTCCCCTATCCCCGGACATCGCATCTGTTTCCTCGGACAACACGTTGTCAGCGCTTGACGAGGACACCATCTCTTCTGCACAACGCAATGACCCATGGATCGCTTCGCTTCTTGAAGCGTTATCCGAGGCACCGACACTTCCAACCACTCGAACCCTGCGCCGCCAGGCTCCGCACTTCAGTATTCGGGATGGCCTTTTGTACCGGCGCAACTATTCAGCAGATGGTAGGAAATGGCTACTAGTCATTCCCCGAACGCTGCGTTCTACCATCTGCGCGTCGTTTCATTCCGACCCGCAATGTGCTCACGCCGGTGTTTTCAAGACCTACGAGCGCCTACGAAAAAGGTATTACTGGCGTGGAATGTTTACCTTCGTCCGCCAGTTCATTCGCGGCTGCCACGAATGTCAGCGGCGGAAAAGCCCGCCACATCCTGCAACAGGTTCATTGCAACCACTTCCATGCCCAGACCGCCCATTCGACCGAGTAGGAATTGACCTCTACGGACCACTACCATTAACAACGGCAGGCAACCGATGGGCTATCGTGGCAGTGGATCATCTAACACGGTACGCGGAAACTGCTGCTCTCCCCACAGCTGCAGCACAAGACGTCGCAACTTTCATACTCAATCGTTTTGTGCTTCGTCATGGTCCTCCTCGAGAACTCCTCAGTGACCGAGGGCGTGTTTTCCTCTCCGATGTAATACAAGCACTTCTTCAACAGTGCCATATTGTTCACCGGAAGAGTACAGCCTACCACCCACAGACGAACGGCTTGACTGAGCGGTTTAATCGTACTCTGGGAGACATGCTCGCTACGCATGTCGCTTCTGATCAAACAAACTGGGACCTCGTTCTCCCATTTGTTACATACGCGTATAACACCGCTACGCAAGTCACTACCGGGTTTTCCCCATTTTTTCTCCTGTACGGTCGCGAACCATCACACACCATCGACACTTTACTGCCATACTCGCCAGATCCCTCCGAATACAAGCCTGTCTCGGAAGCCGCTCGTTACGCAGAAGAGTGCCGCAAGCTAGCCAAGCGCCTTACTACATCCGACCAACAGCGCCAGAAGGAGATCCGTGACGACGACCATCGTTCTGCACCAACGTTCGTTCCTGGAGCACTTGTATGGCTTCATGTACCGCCCTGCGCCCCTGGTGTATCACCCAAGCTACTCTCCAATTATCATGGTCCCTACCGCGTGGTCGAGCGTACTTCACCCGTGAACTACGCCATTGAACCCCTCACGCCACCGAGCGACCGTCGTCGGCGTGGACGTGATATCGTTCACGTAAACCGTCTGAAGCCGTACTTTGACCCGCTTGTCCCCACGTGTTAGATCGCCAGGATGGCTTCAACTTTTTCGCCGGGGGTAATTGTAGTGAATAAGAAAGACGTTGATACCATCAGGTCAGCTATCATCAGCACAAGAAAAAAGGCACGAGATCGGCGATCAAGCACCGTCATCTGGGTTCGCCTGCCTTCCTTTAGAGCTACCACCCGCTTGCTGAGTCCTTAAATAAACCCCCTTTACAATATAAACAATTCTTATTATTTACATATCGATAAAATTATATATACAAGGATCGCATTGGTGAATGCTAAGCTAGGGGACGCGTTTTTCTTTAAGATTACAAGTACGTGGAGAGATTATCTGGGAGGTTGTAGGGCTAGCGCGGAACTGGTCATTGCGAATGAAGGTGATAATGGTGAAGATCTACTCAAACCACAAGTGGCCTCATACCTTACAGCTGTGGCAACCGAGAGAAGGATAACGCTGTGCTTGAAGCACGCGTTGGTGCCACTAAGGTCACGTACATATCGACCGCTTTCGGAGCTTGACCGCTGTTTCTTACGCCCACTCCTACTCGAGGTTCTCTTGCCGCTGCTTGCGTGCCGCCTCTGCTTCGCGAGCTCTCACTTAATGATCCGCTTGTCGACGAGTCCGCTTAGCTTCATCTGCGTGAACAATTTCCGCTGCCGCCGCCTCTGGATCGACGCTGGTGCTGGATTGCGAATGCTGCCGACGCTGGCGCCCTTCTTCGGTCTCACGAGCTCTCACCGCGGTGTCTTGGCGGCGGGTTCGCAAGAAAGTCGCAATTTCGAGCTGTGCACGCCGCTGCCTTCACTTCCAATGTGTTCTTGATAAGTAGCAGCCTGGAGATGTGCCCTAACTGAGCTCCCGGCGATGCGAAAGGAAGCTCGCCAAAAGCATTTATTCGTACCGAAACAGGAACTCCACCCCTCCAACCGTCTTCACTCTCTCTTGAGCAACGTTAACGCTGCTCTCGAGAACTAGTAGGCGTGCCGCGCCTAGGACCTCGTCCCGAGCAGGAGGAGCTTCGCCCCTAAAAGGAGCTTTGCAATACATGCAACAATAAAAATGAAACAATGACGTATGTGAAAACGACGTCCTATTGGTCCCCGGCTTTACGAGTAGAACTATGTGAATAGCCCTTGCAATGCCATTAACATCCAGAGCACTCTGCCACCCTTAGTGCAAAAAAAGTTTGGGGCGGGGGGGGGGGGGGGGCTTAAGCTTTTTTTTAAGAGTCTAACGGCCCTGCTGCGGTGGTCTAGTGGCTAAAGTACTCGGCTGCTGACCCGCAGGTCGCAGGATCGAATCCCGGCAGCGGCGGCTGCATTTTCAATGGAGACGAAAATGCTGTAGGCCCGTGTGCTCATATTTGGTCGCACCTCAGGCGGTCAAAATTTCCGAAGCCCTCCACTATGGCATCTCTCGTAATCATATCGTGGTTTTGGAATATTAAACCCTACATATGAATCACGAGAGTCGAACGTGATGGTGATATGCACGCACGCACGCACGCACGCACGCACGCACGCACGCACACACACACACACACACACACACACACACACACACACACGCTATAAAATTCCCAATCGCATTTCTCTCGAATTTTCGCTCTCGGCTAAAGCTTCGTTTGGTCTCATAACCAAGGACACCACTGCCAACACCGTCGATTATGACCTCAATTTCTATGAAACGAGCCCTTCAACGGTACTGCGTTAAACCTGAGTTATAAACAAGCATTTTAAGCAAAGATGTGACACTTTAGAGTGATTAAAGGCGCTGGGCCGACGTAGTGCCCCCTTCGATAATCAGGAACGGGGAGTAGTGGGGGGGGGGGGGGGAGACCTTCCCCTTGCACTCCAGTACGTGTGCCTCATCATACCTCATTATAGCATAGCCAACTTTAAACATGACGCTTTTGTGGCCGCTCGCAAGAGTTCTACGCATGCTGACGGCGCGTTTGCAATCGATCGATTTATCGCGGTCGTAAGTGATAATCGATAAAACCCTTTGTCCTTTCTGTGTTGACTGATCAAAGAAGAATCACGCCGCTGCCCTTGTGCGTGCATGTCGCGACAGCGTGTTTTATCGTGTTCAGGACGGAACAGACCTATCGCCATGTGGCGTCGCATTGCTGTTCAACTCGGGCCCCTGTCTGTTTAAAAAAAATCGCGAAATATCAGCTCGATAAATATTGCCACTGGGGTTGAGACTGGAGCCCACTAAAAGCATTAAAATAGAGTAGGGGCTGCTGACTGTGTATTCCACAAAGCAACGCACCCTAAATACTTCTACACGATACAATTTCGGCACGATTAAAAATTGCCGGGTGGATTCATGCTTTACCGATAAAAGCCAAATAGTCTCGTCCCACTCATCATCATTCACTCCGTGAATGTGCTGTGATTCCTTAGGGGCGAAGTTCCTTATAGCGGCACCCGTTCGTCCCTCGTAGTCATAGTCGTAGTCGTAGTCGTAATGTGTAACCAGTCTTTCGTTTTGACCTGCAAAGTGGTGCCGGTGGGAGATTTCTCCTGTGCGTTGTTGAACAATAAAAAAATTCATAGCGTGCGTGTTACTTCAAAGCCAAATTTTCCTGTCTCCCATTCCCCATTAGCAGCCGTATGCATCTACATTGAGCTCTATCTGACAAGAAAGGGTTTCTACGTTATACTCACTGGGCGTAACCTTCTTGGTTTTAAAAAGGTTTAGCGAGCGTTGAGCCACAGTGCCATGAATACAGTAAAGTAGTATATGCCATGGACACAAGGTGGTTAAAGGTGGGAAGTACGTACGAAACGCAAGCCGTAAGAAAGTAAATGCCGAATTCTCCTGTCTCTCATTCCCCATTAGCAGCCATTGGCATGTACATTGAGAAACATCTGACAAGATAGGGTTGCTACGTTATACTCGCCGGGCGTAAGCTCCTTCGTTTTAGAAAGGTTTAGCGAGCGTTGGACCGCAGTGCCATGAATACAGTGAACTAGTATATACCATGAACTCGAGGTGGTTAAAGGTGGGAAGTAGACACGAAGCGCAAGCCGTAAGAAAGTGTGCCTGTGCCACCTCTTGTTTAGTCCTTAGAATGTCCGCTGGATGGCAGTGCTTCTATATCGGGAATATATGATGAAAAGATCCAAGATGGTGGCACATGGAGTGTTGAATAGATGAACCAACGGACACACAGGCAGATAGATGCATGGACGGACTCACGGATGGCTGCACCGACGGATGGCTGCAACGGATGGACGCATGGACGGACCCAGGGGTGGATGCATGGACGGACGCAGGGACGTACGCACAGATGGACGTGCGGACGCACGAAGAGATCTACGCACGCACGGATGTACGAATGGACGCACGGACGGTCACACAGACGGATGCATGGACGGACGGAAGCAAGAATGAGTGGACGGACGGATGCTTCGCCCCACTCTCCATCATTTGCTGCCACTTTTTTTTTTGGTTTTCTCTCATCTCTGTTTTTCTTAGTTTGCGCTAGCTCACTGAAGCTCCTTAGGTTTCCACGATGTCCATTGGCGCCGTTGTCGAAGCTTCCTGTCGAACTGAGCACGGGTGTTGAATATATAATACATAGAGCGTTTATGGTTTAAGAATAGGCTGTACTCTGCCCGTACATCTGTACGAACGACCACCAGCCATGCATATGTCCGTCTGTATGTGTCCGTCCATCCGTATGCATGTATCTGTCCATCCGTGCGTGCATCTGTCTATCCTCCATACTAGTCGATGGCTTCAGCGTAGACATTACGGACATCAGGACGTAGCTTCACTTTATCATCAGCTCTCACTTGATGAACCTGCAGTAATTTTTTCTCCCTCTTGGCTTTTTACGCGTCCTTTTTAACACTAAAGTGTTTTATCCAGGTGTTCAACGAGACTTCTGCGACGCATATTCACCAAGGAAACGACGTTGAAAATATGGACACGGTCAGATAATCAGGAAAAATATTTTACGTACTTTGGGTTCGATTTCAATACCGCATGGTTCACGACAACATATGCACGGCACGCCAGTCACTGCGCTCCGGCCACACGCTTTCCGGACAACAAGATAGCGCCTCTTATGTCTACACTTTCTCTCACGGCGTTCTTTGTCGGCCGGGCCTCATCGCCCTTCGGCAGCGATAAAATAATGCAATATATTTGATAGTGGCCCAATCAGCTTCTGCAACGTGTCGTTGCTACGCATTCATCAAAAGCATCGCATTCGCAATGGTTAAGTACAATTTTAACAACGCCTTAACACATCGCGAAAAGGCGTTGCGTTAAGCCCAAACTCCATAAGCGCGAAAATGCACGCGACAGCGACGAGCGACGCGACGTAGATTGGCGTCGCGCGATCAGTCGCTAGCGCAGGCAAACCTCATTCACGCGACGACTTCGGCGAGCGAATTCCACTGTTGCTGGCATGAGGCCGTCAACTCGCACCAAGAAAACCGCGTAGCGAGCGGTTTCTAATTTAAAAATAAGATATATTGTTGTGTAATGGAACGGAAAGTGTTTATTATTGCCTTGCAGCATTTTTTATATGCGCATGCGTAATAAACATTGCGTTATTTCTTGTTGCGCATACGTGACTCGGGCAGGGTCACGTGCACCTATGTAGTCTTCGTCTTTTCCGGTTTTTCGCTATTGGCTGCTTGAGCCCAGCACTTCCGGGCGATGAGCGACGGTTTCCAAATCTGGAGAACCGAGCGATCGCGCGAAAACGAGCACGCGACACGTCGCGCGAACGCCCTGTTTCGTCGCTCATAGCGTCGCTCGTCGCTGTCGCGTGCATTTTCGCGCTTATGGAGTTTGGGCTTTAAGGGCACAGCCCAAACGCGACCACGCTCATGGCGTCTATTGATACCAAAAATATCTCTGTGACGCGCGCCTGCCTCCACTGGCTGTAACACCGCATTCCCCTCTTATGCTCACCCCGAGAAAAATCTCGGCCAGACTAATCGGTCATTCCAGCGACGCAGGCGGCGCCATGCAGCCGTGCTCCGAAGCTGTCACACGGTGATAATCTGCGACGCAGTTCGGTCTCTCACTAGTAATGAACCAATGAACGCGCCTTCACGCTCTGCGACGCTTACGTGAACGCTCGCGACATCACTGTTTCGTCCACCGTTTTGATGTACCGTTGCGCCGGCTATGGTCGCTGGAATGGTCGAAAAAGAAAGAGACGACTCGCATCGCGTTTCCCTCTAGTACACTCTTAGAAAAATTGGCCCCGTATCTGCATGTTATTCTGCAAATGTCGTCGAAATATGATAGCCTTGCGTCTAGATCCAACGGAACGTTTATTTGATGTTCTGCACAAGAAAATGGGCGAATGGTATTCTGGAGGCGCTGCATCGAGTGCCTCGAGCGTGCAGCGGAGGTGAACGAGCGCATCGAGGCACTTCACATGTGAGACATGAGTGATATCTGGGAGTTATCTTGGAAAACGAAACGCGCGTCTGTGAAACGGGCCCGTCTAAGAGGCGCTAAGGTGTAGAACGCAAGGCGACGGGTAGGTGTCGTCGTAGAAAAGCGTCGGAAACACTTCCCTTATCGTGCAAGCGTTGCGTAGTCAGCGCCGCGATTAAATGCTACGGTCCTTAGATTAACTTATGTATGCCTTTTGTAGTAAAAAATGGCACACCCAGAATATATACGTGTTGTTATAGTGCCTCGGATATGCGCGATAATTGATTTTAATTGACAATTGCACAAGTACGAACGCTGAACCTTGAGCAACATTGGTGGGCGCTGCGGATCAGGTCGGCCCTTTGGGGTGTCCGGTGGTGCCGTTTGAAGTGTCCGGTGCCATTAGGAAGGACAAACAGACAAATAGACAGACAGACAAGTTTTTGTGCGTCAATGGTTCCTAAGAAAGACTATCGTCTTTAAAAAACGTGGTAGTACTTGCTAACTTTGGGGTAGTAATGGTATGTCAGATACTTTACAACACTGGTAGTAAGCGCAGTTAGTAATGGCGAAGACGTTAACACTTACTACCTCTGATGTTACTACCAGCAGTTAGTAACTGTTATTACCCTAGCCGTTACCAACAATGGGTAGTAACTTCTAATGGTTTCAAGAAAAAAGTAGTAACCGATACTACCTAGTCCATACATTTCGGCATATTATTTGATTGATTGATTGATTTGTGGGTTTTAACGTCCCAAAACCACTATATGATTATGAGAGACGCCGTAATGGAGGGCTCCGGAAATTTTGACCACCTGGCTCGGCATATTATTTCTCCACTGCTAATGTTGGCTAATCATTGTCTTATTACTAGACAAATTCGGGTGTTGTGCCATGAATTCGAAGAATGCATAGACCAAACAAGTTCACTATTTTTTACGTATACATGTAGTAAGAAGTAAGCATGGGGTATATATAACCCTTACTTTGCAAGACATTTAATCAGCCTTACTTATAAGAAATTATATGTTATGTTTATTTATTTAAAAATGGCCACAAAAAGGGATTATGAACAGTGGCCAAAAAATGGTACTGAATTCATTCTCAGTGCATTTGAATGCTTCACACTACTAATATATCAGCGTTTAAAAGGTAATAATCGTTTTGGGGGTTCGATGCGCCAAAACAACGATAATATTTAGAGACATGCCGCAGTGGATTAACGGTGACTGTCCTCGGGGCTAATTGCTACCATCTGGCTACTTTTATCTGGCAATCTTGTTAATGTGTGCTGTAATTTACTTAGTTTGTTGTAATTGTCTATTACGACGCGTGTAGCACTTCCTTATGGTTTGTTAACTTGTACTTCGCCGTTTCGACAATATTATAATGACGTTTACATATCTCGATTGCATAATTTAAAACAAAATCTATTTCTTGATCTCTGGATACCTTCTGCGTCATTATTTCGTTTAATGATATTACGTCGGGACAATTCCTCTCGATTATCAGAATCTCATTCACACACTATTTTAGAATAGATACTCAATAGCCGAGTAGCAAAGAGGTATTAACGGGGCAAGAAAGGTAGTAACGGCTACAGTTACTACCTCTTTCATTTCTAACTGTTTACGTAGGTAGTGAACAGGTCGCAAAAAGTTAGTAACAGTTGCAGCCAGTAACTTTACTAACGTAGGTAGTAAACAGGTGGCAAAAGGGTAGTAACGGTCGAAGAAAGGCAGTTACTACCTATTTGCTTGCAGTTGCTACCTTTTTTCTAACTTTTTTGGGAGTGTATGGATGCGATTATCAATGGAGATTTTCAACATGCCGCTGCAAGGCAGAGTTAGAACTCTGGCTTCAAGGTGACCTCATCCCCAGTTCTGGATCCAATCAGAGATGCTCGTCTGACAGTCTCACCACTTTCTCCGATTACGCTCTCACCGTTCACTACAGCTACACGAATGGTTTGCTTAGTGATTTATTATGGACGTTAGTCGTCGGCTTGGAGGTCTACAACCAAGCCTCAGCGTGGGTGCATGCGGTACTATAATCGCCTAACACCAATAAAAATGGTGCCAGTCCTCTTAAGTCAATGCACAGTAAGCTGCCTTTCACTTTCCTGTTATGTCTATTCTGCTAAGGGAGGGGATAAGGATGTTTTTGCCATCTATTCTTTCTTGATTTTCATCGCTATTTATTTCTCGTTTCCTCCTTCTTTCTCGCTATCTTTATTTTTTCTCTCTTTTTTTTCACTTACTATTTTGCTCCTTCTGTCTAACTTTCTCTCTTTTTAATTCTCTTGTTTTGTCGTATGTTTTACTCCACAGAGTTTCATATGAATACAGTGAATAGTCTGGCGCTAGTATATGCAAACTGCAACGCGCGGCGCTTCAGCCAGCCGCAGTATAGGAATGATGCGTAGTACACAGATTTGCCTAGTTTCATTTTTTCGGTTACATTTGGCTGTATGTTGCCTGAATCTGCTTTGCCGCAACACAAAGTTCAGCTAAGGTTCAGCAGTTACGCTTCACCTCTTTGAACTTTTTAGGCTAACGGATTGAAATCGGTTCACGACGTTCACAGTTCATTCTTTTACTGGAATACAAATCGGGTCACGAAGCCGCAAACAGTCCGTTCTTTTACTCGAAACGAAACTTAAGCACAGCAATAAACACAGCCACGGGTGCGTTCGAAACCCGCAAGCACGAAAACTATACGAGAGACATGGCAAATTTGTGTACTATCCATCATTCCCATAGTTGCTGAGCAATCGCAGGGCCAGATTCGCCGCTGGTTAATTTTAGAACTCTATGCTTCACTCTCCCTATTTTTCAAGGTCACTTACCTTTCCCAGCTCCTCGCTATTTTACGCCACCCATGTTATGCGCAGCTACCGTGCTTTAAATGAGGAGGCGTTACGATGCTCGCCTTCTGATCATGGCTTCGAGGGTTGGAATCACACCTTGTCAAACAACTTTGTTTGTTTGTAGCCTGAATACCCCGGCACATATCCACTCTGGGGGACTGGCCAAGAAAGCATATTCTAGCGAAGTGGTTATTACTCTTACTACTCCAATCTCTCTATTCATTTCTTTCTTACTTTTACCCTTCAATTCTCATTGAACACTTCACCCTCACTCAGCAGAGTTGACAGAACCGTATGCCAAACAAATCGGCGCACGTGTTGGGTTAGCGAAAAAGAATAAACAGCAGCGAGCGGGTGCCGTTTCATGATGGCGAAAGCTATTAAAGATTGCGCACTGAAACATGGCTAAAACAGCTCCGTTAAACAGCTCCGTAACTTAAAGAAAAACGAACCCATTTTAGTTTTTTTTTTCGTTTTCTTTCAACCCGCCCAATTGTGTTAACTTTATTTCTGTTGGCAACCTCTTGTTCTGATATCTCGGCACGATTCTGAAATATGTACGCAACTGTATGCGCCGCTTACACAGCCTCGATGTTCTATAGTTAGACAATCTTGCGCACGTGGATGTTGACAATACTAATGAACCATTCTTGGTGGGCTGAAAATGAAACCATTACCGCGTCTGCCCCGCACATTTACCGGCAAGTGAACTACATTGTAGCACACTTCAGACAATTCGGTAATACAGGAGCGAATAAGTAAATTTTTTCCAAAATATCACGCTCTGGGGGAACGAAAGCCACCTTCAAACTTGCGAGGTTATTGGGACTGCTCCAGGCATACACCAACCATCCATTTTTTCGTAGAGCAGCATATATAGCTCGGACAGATCCCACCTAGCTTCTAACGATGCTTGCACTCGTAGAGGACTTGCAGACCCTCGAGAGTCTGCCGTGTCTAGCTGAGGAGGCGCTGCTCGGAGCCCTGGTCGCCTTCTTGCGACTTCGTCCATGGCTCGAGGACGTGAGACTATCGGCGTGGTGACGGCTCTTGCTTCCCTCCGGCGCGGCGCCTCTTCCTTCTCCCGCGGCTTCATTCCGAACACGTGGCCCAACGTTCGCGACCTCGGGCTTTACGAGCGGGTCCGTCATGGCGGCTGCGGGATTAGTGCCTTGATCGGCCGCGGCTGAGCTTACCCTTGGAACTTCGACGCTTCGGAGACTCGCTAGCCGCATCGCTGGCGCTGCTTGGAGAGGAGCCCCTCGATCGCTTCCTTCGGCTCGCTCTCGGGGTGTTGGTCGCGACAGCCTTCCTTGTGGAAATCTTTTCAGTCACGGGCTGCGTCGCAACCACTGCCTTCCGCAACCTCCGAGCCGCCGTGGTGGCGATGGGCTTCGTTGCTAGAGGCTCTACCGACACGCCCTTGGGTGGTTGACCGCGTGGCCGCTTAGCAGCTGAAGCCTCGTTGAAAGAGCCGACGGCATCGTCAGAAGCAGCTACCTGGCGCTTCGATCGCCCGGCCTTTGGCAGACAGTGGTTAGCCTTCACCCGTTTCTTCGCCATGGAGTCGTCGCTCCGGATGTCGATGCCACGTCAGTCTTCAATTCCGAAGAAATCGTTGTGCTCCTCAGCGTTGCCGCTCGCGGGCCAGAAGGGCTCCAGGCTTTGGGGGACCAGCGTTGAGTACTCAGATTGAACAATGAGCTGAAATGACCGAGTAGACCAAACAGAACCCTGGAACCGTGGCACAGGCGCAAGCATGCGGGATTGGCCAAGAAACGGGGAGCAGTTCGGTGCTCGTGCACCGCGTGCTTATAGTTCTTCCTCGTCCGCTGTATCTCTCGAGCATTATTAGCCCACAGCGCAATGTAAAATTCAATAACCTCAGAGAAAATTTTATTTATCAAGATTATTGTTACTAATCTAATAAACGGTTTCTTAGACATTTCCGGCGTTTTGAATTCCTTATGTCCTAAACGCATATAAATGGTTTAGTGCATTTGATAGTGTTCCTAACGTAAGTAAGTTTTACGCAGACAATTACATATTTAACAATTTGAATCAACAAGGAAGCAGAGAGGTGAAGGAATGAGCGCTTAGGGTGCTTTTATAAAAGCCTGGAGAAAAAAAAAGTAAGGCCCATAGAAAGTTTGGAGCTGAAGATCTTTGTTCGGCTCTGTCATTTTGATTTTTATTTCTTGCCTTCCTTTTACCTCTTTTTTTTATTTTTCTTCTTTGTTTTGGATCCCTCAGTCAATGAACCTTATTCAAAAACTGCCCTCAGGAGCCGAAGCCTCTCAAAAACGTGGGTCACCAGCAGGCCGCACCCACGTTAAAAGAGGAAGGCCGTCTGAATTTTTGTGTGGATTTATACCTTGTTACGTCTGTTTTTTTTGTTTCTGGCCTTTTTTATCTTTCCCACACTATACTTCTCGCTTCCTTTTTCTGTATTTTTCCGTCCATATCTCTCACCATCCTTGATTCTCTCTCTGAATCTGTATCTTTTTCTTTCTGTTCTTCTTTTCGTTTTTCTCTCTGCATTCCTCTCTTTCTCTTTTTCTATGCTATCCATTCCTCTCTCCTTTCCTCCTCCTCCTAACTTACCTTTCGCGCCCAACTCCTGTGCTACGATAAAGAAAAGACGTGTGATGGTAAAGTGAAGACGACAAAGGCGAAGTCTGTAGAAAGTTTTTGAGGTAAGCGATGCAAGAAAGACAAAGGTGACGATCGACGTTTGAAAGCTTCGTGGCAGGAGGAGGACATGAAAAAGCGGAGAAGCGGAGGAATAGCGCGAGGAAGGAGTGGCGCGCGAGAAAAATATCCACGAAGTGAATGAGCTTGCTCCAGAGGTTAAATCCGGTAAACCATGAGTCCTCTGTGCGTACGCTCAATCAACTTTATATAAAGGCGTGGCACGAGTGTTCTTGTGGCGTGATATTATATACACGTTATATACACAATATTTCTTAATTACATATCAATGTACTACATACAGATATCAACATACCAATGCAGTATATATATTATACGTTTTGGTCAAGAGCTTGCTTGTGGATCACATAGGCTCAGAGGAACGTTTTCTCTTTAGTATAATGGCTTTGTGATACGTAAAGTACAAAGCCAGAGGATCGATCTCCAATTGCAGGATGTAGTGGAAACTTCTACAAGGGTCCTGACGGCAAATCAGCGCTGCAGCTGTATTGCGAGCCCTCCACGCCGCCAACTTGGCTTCTGCGGTCTTCATGGTGGAGTTAAGTTTGGCCTGGAAAATCATCTGGGCAGTCGCCGTTGTGAGTAAGCTGGTCCTATGGAAAGGCTCTCAATCCCTTCGGCGCCCAGTCTGCCAGACGCTGTCAAAGATTTGAGTAATTACCCAGACCATGCGACAAGCAAAGGCGAGTTCCCGTCCTTCAAATGCAGACCCTTTTGTCGTCCCTTCAAGCAGAAGCGGTGACTAATGGACTCGGCGACTCATCGGGCAACGGAAAAGCTGGCGTGACCGGCGACAGAGCTGACGGCGGAGCGGCGCTTCTTTAATCCTCAGTCAAGTAGCCGACAGGCCGACTGCCTATGCCCGCCAGGCATTGTCCCTGCTGGCCGGAGGAAGAGACGTCGTGTCGCCGCGACGCCACGACGAAACAGGGCAACAGGGACGACGTCTTCCTGAAAGAGACTGCAATGGCCACCGCAGATCGCCCCGCTAATTGGGCGAGCTGTGCGGCGGACCCTTTGATATATGCTGCCAGGATCGTGGGAACCCTCGAATAGCGGCGCACACACGACGAGGAAGAGCCCAGCTGGTGCCACCACAGTGCAGTTTTCATGTGGACCGTGCATGCTTGTCCCCCTCACCTGTTGTGTGTGTGTGATTGGTGCTCCACTCGGAGAGGAGGAGCCCGACAGGGCTTAAAACGACGCCGGAGAGTGCTGGACGTCGCTCTGAACTATGTAACGTTCAACCACCACGCTCGTGGGTTGTGAAACCACTAACCCTTCTTTTCTGTAAATATGTGTAAATAATGACATAAAGCCATGTTTTGTTTCCGTATCCTCCAGCGGACCTCCTCCTTCGTCGACTGCAACAACTGGTGGCAGCGGTGGGCTGCCATCACCTGCAACTTCCTTCGACTCGAACTTAACAACTGGTGGCAGCGGTGGGATGCCATCACCTGCAACTTCCTTCTACTCCAACCTTTACAGTGGGTAGAGGTGTCGACACGCACTGAGTGATATCAGACGAAAGAGGAAGGAAGCGCGCTGAGAGCGAGTGCTCTTTACAGGCGTGGCCAACTAGCGGTCTCCAACCAAACTAGAGCACGCACCGAGAGTAGTGCGAGTGTCGGCTGTAAAGCTGGATGGATGGATGGATGGATGGATGGATGGATGGATGGATGGATGGATGGATGGATGGATGGATGGATGGATGGATGGATGGATGGATGGATGGATGGATGGATGCATGGATGGATGGATGGATGGATGGATGGATGGATGGATGGATGGATGGATGGATGGATGGATGGATGGATGGATGGATGGATGAATTGGGCTGTACCCTTTAGATCGGGCGGCGGCTAACGCCACCTAGCCGAAATGCTTAGTGAACTAACCATTACATTTATCTTTTTTTTCCTTTAAATATTGAAGTTGAGGATTCGTACTTCGCAGTGATGGGTTTATTTTCACTCGTGCCTTGACTTTAGCCACCAATCAGATAACCTCCTTCTAGTTAAGTCTACCCGCTTAAAGTCTATTTTGCCCTCGCTGTCCCTAAATCCCAGTGCTTTGAAAAACTCTGCGCCATCATACTGAACTATAGGGTGAAGCCCTTTACAGAACATTATCAAGTGTTCGGCAGTTTCTTCTTCCTCTCCACACGCACTGCATATTGTGTCGACCCCTTCGTATTTGGCCCGATATGTCTTGGTTCGCAGTACTCCCGTCCTTGCCTCAAACAGTAGAGAACTATCCCGAGTATTATCATAGATCCTTTCCTTGGCAATTTCCTGCTTAAAAGTTCGATAGATCTCTAGTGCGGACTTCTCAATCATGCCCATTCTCCACATGTCAGTCTCCGTTTCCTTCACTTTTTTCTTAACCGATAGTTCTTTTTGGTTTGGCCACCTGCTGTTTTCTAAGTATTTACCAGTCAACTTCCTGGTTCGCTTCCTCCATTTTGTATCGACATTCTTCATGTACAAGTAGCTGAAAACCTTCCTAGCCCAACGCTCTTCCCCCATTTCTCTCAATCGCTTCTCAAATTTTATCTTGCTGCTAGCTTCCCTGCCCTCAAATGATGTCCATCCCATATCATCTTGTACTCCCTGATTTGGTGTATTCCCGTGAGCTCCTAAAGCAAGCGTACCTATTCCACGTTGCTTAATTTCTAATCTTGCTTGAACTTCTGATCTCATGCACAAGACCGCATTGCTGAACGTCAGCCCAGGAACCATGACCCCTTTCCATATTCCTCTCACAACATCATACCTATTGTAATTCCACAGTGCCCTATTTTTCATGACTGCTGCATTCCTGTTACCTTTAGTCGTCACGTATATTTCGTGTTCCCTCAGATACTCGGTCCCATTGCTTATCCATACGCCCAGATATTTGTATTTATCTGTTATCTCTAGCGTGACCTCCTGTATTCTAAGCTCACTACCTTCGTTGTCATTGAAAATCATGACTGCTGATTTTTCCCTACTGAATCTAAAATCTAACCTATCTCCCTCATTACCGCAGATGTCCATCAATCTCTGCAAATCTTCCTTGTTGTTGGCCATTAGCACTATATCATCTGCGTACATTAATGCTGGTAGTGCCTGATCAATATGTTTTCCTTGTTTGACTAAAGAGAGGTTGAAGCCCAGTTCACTTCCCTCTAATTTTGCCTCTAATCCTTGTAGGTACATCATGAATAATAAGGGTGACAGGGGGCACCCCTGTCTAAGCCCCCGTTTTACCTCTGCAGGCTTGGATACCTGTTTTTCCCACTTTATAACTACCTTGTTACCTTTATAGACACCCTTTAAAAGATTAGTGACTACATGTTCCACGCCTAGTGTGTCCAGTATTCCCCACAATTCCCCTTGAACCACGCTATCGTACGCTCCCTTGATATCCAAAAATGCTAGCCACAGGGGCCTGTGTTCTTTTTCTGCTATTTCGATGCACTGCGTCAGTGAGAACAGATTGTCTTCCAACCTCCTGTGTTTCCGAAACCCATTCTGCAGTTCCCCCAGCACCCCCTCATCCTCTATCCATGGCTGCAGTCTTTCCTTTATAATCTGCATCGCCAGCCTGTAGACCACTGATGTCACTGTTATAGGACGGTAGTTGTTTATGTCAGCTTTGTCCCCCTTTCTTTTATAGATCATGCTCATCCTGCTAAGTTTCCATCCATCGGGAACTTCACCATCGATTATTATTGTACTCACTGCCTCTCTCAAAGCCTGCTTAGACTTCGGACCTAATGTTTTTATCAGCCTAATTGGAATGCCATCTGGGCCTGTTGATGTACTACTAGGAACCCTTTTCTCAGCCCTTTCCCACTCTTGTTGTGAAAATGGAGCCATTGCACCACTTGATTCGTCTTTGTCTATTTTGGTGCATAAAATACTTCTTTGTTGAAATTTTTCTGTCACCCTTGTACTTATATATTCAATAGCTTCGTCCCCTTCTAGCCTAGCACCTTGGGCTGTAGTTATAAAGTTCTGCTCTAGGCTCGTCTCATCTCTTAGGGAGTTTAGATGGTTCCAAAATTTTGCAGCTGCCTTTCTATCTTTTTTCTGTACTTCTGCAAGCCACTGAGCTCCCTTCCTTCTAATCTTTTCATTGATCAGAAGGGATGCATCCCTTCTACAGCTTAGAAAAGTTGCCCATTTTCTTTCCACATCATCTGTCGGTTCACCCCGCTGCTTAGCATGTCTGTGTTCCCTAGAGGCTTCCTGACGTTTTGCTATGGCTCTCTTAACTTCCTCATCCCACCAACTTTTTGGTTTGTGTCTTCTTTTCCGGGGTGACTTGTTACGCGTCTTAGCAAGCTCTATCTCAAAGAGTCTAATTAGATTCGTGTATGTCCACACTGTCTTATTATCCTCCGTGATTACTTTCTCAATTTGTTTAGTGGCTATTTCAATTTGCCTTTCTGGATAAAAGTTTTCCTGTAGTTGCTCATCTTGTCTCCTTCCCACTTTCACTGCTCTTCCAAAACTTAGCTTGATACGTTTGTGATCGCTACCCAGACTTCTGGAGCCACCTTCATCTATGTGCATTTCCCGAAGCTTATCATACATCCTATGTGACATCAGTGCATAATCTATTGTCGACTGAAGCCTTCCTGCCTCCCATGTTGTTTGCCCTTCACACTTCTCGGTACTGTTGCAAATGATCAAATCAAGCCTTTCACACATATCCATGATCATTTTGCCTGTCGGGTCGGTATACCCATCTATATCTTCTATGTGCGCATTCATGTCTCCTAGTATAATTATCTCGCACTCTCTTCCTAACTCCTGAATGTCCTTTGATATACACTCTACCATTGCCTGATTTTCCTCTCTGGCCTTTGCTCCCGTCCACAAGTACATGAAACCAAGGAGTGTCATTTGACCTGCCACTTTCCCTTTTAGCCATAAATGTTCCTTGCACTCCTGCTTGACCCTTTGCCAGTCTGTACTTTTATGAATGAATGCCCCAATACCACCCCCCTTTCTGCTGCCTTCTGTTCTATTACAATACTCCCACGCGTAGTCCGGATTGTTCGGAGGTTGTTCCATGTCCCTGAGATGTGTTTCTACAAAACCGTATACCATCGGCCTCTCTTCCCTTAGCTGTTTTTCTATCTCTTCCCACTTCAGCCTGTTCCTACCACCCTGCATGTTAATATACCCTATGTCTGAATTGGCTCGGCGCTCGTGGCTACGTCTATTTATGCCCCGGACTCTACGTATCTTAGATATTGGTGCCACTTTGGAATCGTATCTGTCCATACCACCTGTCGAAGAGTCTCCCTGGTTGTTTTTCTCGTCACTAGCTATCCTGCACCCCGAAGGGCTCGCTTGCCCCCCAAAAAAGCTACTGCGCGTCCTGCAAGTCGCCAACCCACCTCATGACCTAGCCGCCCATCGAAGTGAATTCTGTCTCGTTGAAAACCCCCCCACCTATGCACCTCTCTGTTTATTTCCACCACCTCAAAGCCTTTCTCTCGACTCATCCGCTATATCTCTTGGTTTGCGTTGACCACCGCTCTTTGCAGGTTTCTATCACGCACCGGTACCTCCGGTATCGTGCATATCACTACCTGCACCTTAGGAGAAGTGGCGCGCATGTCATCGACGCCTTTCGCCAGTGTGGCTGCTAGTCCTGCTGCATCTTCATTTAGGACATCGTTTAAACCGCCTGAAATTATCACGAGGTTGCGTCTATCAGCTGTCGTTTTGAGCTTTGCGCTCGCTTGCTTCATGACTGCTTCCAGCTTGCTTCCTGGGAACGCCCCTACTGCAACCCTCTTGTCACCTCTTACCCTCTCTTTGATGGCTTCTGTGCATCGATTCAAATTTGAGTCCCCGGCGATTATCACATGCTGTGACTTTTCCGCTGGAGCGTTCTGCACCTGGGGGCTACTTGCACCTGTGACGCCGGCTCTTTTGTTCCCTTCCTGCCCCAGCACTACCTCGCTGAAGCTGGGCCTTGCAACAGTTGAACCGGCTAAACCTGTTTTTTACAAGCTTGCTTGCTTTTCCCTCTCCACCGTTCTGGTTGCCGGTTCCCTACTGTTTTCTCGGTAGGTCGCTTCTTTGTTCAGCTTCGCTAGCACTTCCTCGGCGGACTTCAGTCTTTCTGCCATTGCCCTCGTTTTTTCTTGCTCTGTCGCCAACGCAGTCTCGAGTTTGGCGATTCTCATCAGCAGTTCACTCTGGGCAACCATCATTTTCTCCATTTTTTCCTCGACCTCACATTGCCTACACTTCCAGTCAGCCTCTTCTCCATCCGCTTCTACGCTTCGGTCCACTTTCAAACCCACTCCACATCCTGAACACTTTACAGTCTTTTCAAACCCACTCCACATCCTGAACACTTTACAGTCTTTTTAACCATGCCTTTCTGACACCAATTGACCCTATACTCGATAATTACTAAACTCGAGCCCTGCACTACGAAAAAAAAAAGAAAGTCCAAGCTCTACTACAAAAATGTGCGTGTTCAATGTACGCGCACCTCCCCAACGGGGTGGCAAAAGAAATAAAACAACAAAAAAAAATTCAAACACACACACCCGCACTAACTAATAAATACTTGGTGACTGGCCCCCGAAAAAGCCATACCATAAAATAAGTGCTACGAAGATTTCAACCGCTGCCTTATAATTATAGAGACAAGCTCAAAACATGCAACAACACTTATCTGCGCAGTCGATCCGGAGCGCTCAAAAAACACGTCCATCCACCTTGATAGCCTGAACTGAATATCCTGAAGCCCCTGCGCGGTGGCGCGCCGTCTAGTGAGCGCTCTTGAAACGAAGAGCATAGCTGCAGCTCAAGCGGGAGCAATGAGCACTAGCGTACACACTGGTGCCACGATGAGGGACATCACCCAGCAAAAGGAGCAATCTCCTAAAAGATTTTTGGCTGACGTCAGGTGCCGCTATAACGAGGCTAGCGATTGCTTCTTGCAGTAGATGCGTGCTCACCTAGAATGAGATCGATGAACCAGCTTCGCTTTACGCGGCTAGTGTTGATTTCCTCCATCCAACACTTTTTTCTATCTGCTTTTTTTCTATCTATTTCTCGCTCTTCATTTCTTTTAGTCTTTCTTTCCTTTCTCTCTATGCACCTTTATTTTTATCTCCTTTCTTGGTTGTATCTCTTTCTTTCCCTTTCTATCGTGCTCACTGATCACTCTTTCCTTTTATGATATGCCTACTCCACCTTTCTCGCCTCGCATCACTCCTTTACGTGCTCATTCCCTTCCCCAGTACCTTATTATACTTTACTACACAATATAATATACGCTCTGCTAGCGTGTCTGGCCGGCTGACTGGTTACCATACTCGCCTTCTCATTGTGTCCACGCGGCTTCGAATCCCGCCATACCTAGCAATGGTATACCAATAGGGTTCAGTGTGTTTCCTTGTAGCGTACGTAAAGAACAGGAAGAAATGGGAGCCCATGCAGACAGACAGAGTGCTCTATCCGTTTGCATGTGCCCCCATTTCTTCCTGTTGTTTACGTGCGCTACAAGAAAGCTTACTGAAGATGAACTACCAACAAGCCCGCATAGCAACTCCCGTTACAATAATTTTTTTCCAGCTATACTTTCCCATGCCTTTCTTTCTCTAATTCATATGTTGGTTTTTGGACGTTAAACCTCACATATCAATCTTTCTATTTCCCTCAATCTTTCTCTCTCTCTATTCTGGTTCTCTCACCCGTCCGACATGCAATAATCGTGCGCTGGACAAATCTGCCAACGTGTTCTGTGAGTGACACAGAAGACGCAAAAAATCCACGCACGTCCACGCAGTGAATGATGCTGAGTGGGAGAAGCTATGTCCTAAAGTTCCTGAGGTCTACATTGAAGTCATCGACTAGTACAAACGGTTTGTCCTTGTAGGAGTTTTATATTGTTCTGTAAAACTATAATTGATAATAATGTACTGTTCAATCTCTTTCTTTGTGTATCACATATGTTACTCGAGCCTTGTATAATGTAAACTGATTGTCAAAGGATTGACGACAAAGGTTGCTCCTAAGATGCATATTGTCTACGTTGAAGTCACCGACTAGTACAGTGTGTGCTTCTAGCTAATTTATGTAGTTTTCTTACAATTATAATTGTCGTTCATAGTAGTAGTAGTAGTAGTAGTAGTAGTAGTAGTAGTAGTAGTAGTAGTAGTAGTAGTAGTAGTAGTAGTAGTACTGATATGTAGCAACCTCTATTTTGTGAATTGCTCAGTAGACGGCTTTGCGTGTATATGTCCTTGGAAGTAATAGCACTAGTTGGCGCGTTGGTGGTTTTCCTATTGTCGACGATTTCATATGGTTGATGGAAGGATGGATCGATGGACACACAGACAGACGCACGCACAGACGGACAGATGCTTCGTCCCATTCGTAATCATTCACCCTGTGGATATGCTGTGAAGTTACCGGCTAGTATTAAGGGCTGGTGCTTGGAAATACGTTATCTCCTCCCACAATTATGTTTCACAGTAGCCAAATGTTACTTTTTATGGGATTTTACGCGGTGTTGTGCCCTGAGCATGGACACCACACAACGGACAAGCTACTTTACTAGGCCCTAAGGTGCTTCGGAAGAGAGTGCGTGCGAATTAGGATGCTCGGCTTGAACAACTCGACTTTTCAAAAAAAAAAAAAAGGCAGATCCCACGTACAGTGGGAATCGATGATATGCGAAGTACGTATAAGCAATGTTGATATGTAACTTCAAGTCAGCACAACGTTGCGAGTTGGAAGTAAATGATGCCGTACATGACTTCCGTGTGATGATTATCATGTTTGGACGTATCGTTTACCTTCGTTATGTATTCATGTCATGTGATACCAAATTTAGTATATGTGGAGCTAGCGACACGAACGCAAGCACCATAAGCATGGTATGTTGTCATGTTCTTACATGACACGCGTGTCAGGATCATCATGTTTTCACCAGTCATATATTTCGGCATTCATTGATGTCGCGTAACACCAAATTTCGTATATGTGGAGCTAGCAAAACGGCTGCGAGCGCATCATGAAGGGCCCAATAAACTTCAATGTAGCGTTGACGCACGCGCACTCTGGACACAGCGACGCAACTTTGGCAAAACGCGACCACTCAATAGTTTGACGCCAGGCGCCACCAGCGTCCGTCGGCACGGCCCGATGGAAACCGGCGCGAAATGCGACATGCGCGCCGATGCATTACCCAGATAACACTGCGTGTCCCTCTTTTGTGACGGAGGGACACTGGACGCGCTGAAACGCTAATGCGTCAAAGCAACGCAGTGCTGCGCGCGCCTGCGAGTATATGGCAGCACCGACGCCTGACGTGGCAAAGCCGGCGTGACGCGACGGAATGAACGCCGGGAAGCACGCGCACCGCGTCAGGTCGAAATGTATTGGCGCCTTGACTATGACATGTAGTCATGTTCTCAGATGACACACATCTCATGATTATCGTATCTGCATTAGTCACATACCTTCGTCGTCTATTGGCGTCACGTAATACCAAATTTAGCATATGTGAAGCTATCGAAACGGCAGCGAGCGCATCATCAGTGTGGCGTGTATTTAGGTTGTTACATGACACGCATTTCGTGATTATCATGATCGGATGTGTCATTTGCCTATGCGTCCGTACGCGTCACTTAATACCGAGTTTGGTAAATGTGAAGCTAGCGAAATGGCCGCGAGTGCATCATAAGCGTAGCATGTAGTGATGATGCTACGTGACACGCATCAAATATTGATCATGTTTCACCAGTATCATATTTTCGTCATCCATTTACATCCGCTAATACCAAATTTGGTATACATGAAGCTAGCGAAACGGCCGACAGCACATCATGAGCGTGGTATGTAGTCATGTTGTTACACGACACACATGTCATGATTTTCACGTTAGGGTCTGTCGCATGTTTCCCCATGCAATCACGCCATACCATAGCAGTTTCGCAACATGCCATGTGAACGAAACCACCGCAAGAGCTGCAGGACCATGAAAAGTAAATCGAGATATTAATGACAAATATGTCATGATTTTCATGTTATAACTAGTCAAATATGTCATTCGTGCAGTCATGTTATGCCATACCAATTTCCGAATCGTTACCACTATCAAAACGGCAGGGAGAGCTATAAGTCGTAGGGGGCTAGATAGATACGCTCAAAGTCGCCAAAGTTCGCTAAGAAATGCTTCGCATTTAAAAGGAAGATTGTCTATGAGTGAGCCACTTTCTTCTGACCCACACACTAAATTACTATTTACCTAGCGAGCCTTGTGCATCATCACCACAATTATGAAAACCATGTAATATGGCATGCACTACTTCACGGCACCAGAGAAATGTACCTAATAGTAACTGGACAATCATATGTACATGAATATTGGTTTACCAATAAACCAGAATTGGTGCTATTACACCACACTCAAGTCTTCCCCGAAGTTTCACCATCGAACGATTCACGTTATAGCCTACTCTACACAATCATTCGGCAATATAGAAGTGACGATGGAAATTTATTACGCAATATCACCCTACACCACAGTAACAGGCACTTGCCACGTTATCTGGAAAGTTCAAGAGATCCGCAAATTGTCCTTATTGCGTAACGCTGCGCGGCTCGGTCAGCCGTGACCGAAGCTTGTGAGCATGCTTGCACGTGTCCTCCACATTCTCTCCATGAGCCTTGGGGTCTTGCGTACCCTCGAGCGCCTGCAATGTAACGTTGAAGAGGCGCTGTTTGGAGCCTTCCTCACCTTCACGCGCCTTCCTCTGTGCCTCGAGGACGTGAGACAATGGGTATGGCGACGCCTCTTGCCGCACTTCGAGCGCATGCTCCAAGGAAGAGCTCCCATACCGGGTATGGAGCCGGACCCTGCTGCGCCTCTTCTTTCTCCCGTGGCTTTATTCCAACCGCGGGGCCAAACTTTCGCGGCCTCGGGCTTTACGCGTGGGTCCGCCATGGCGGCTGTGGGATGAATACCTTGATCGACCGCGGCTCACCTTCCTGCTGGCGCTGCGACGCTTGGGAGCCTCGCTAGCCGCATCGCTGGCGCTGCTTGGAGAGGAGCACATCGAACGCTTCCTTCGGCTCGCTCTCGCGGCGTTGGTCGCGACAGCCTTCCTTGTGGAAATGTTTTCAGTCACGGGCTGCGTCGCAACCACTGCCTTCCGCAACCTCCGAGCCGCCGTGGTGGCGATGGGCTTCGTTGCTAGAGGCTCCACCGACACGCCCTTCGATGGTCGACCGCGTGGCCGCTTGGCAGCTGAAGCCTCGTTGAAAGAGCCGACAGCATCGTCAGAAGCAGCTACCTGGCGCTTCGATCGCCCGGCCTTTGGCAGACCGTGGTGGGCCTCCACTTGTTTCTTCGCCATGGCGTCGTCGCTTCGGGTGTCGATGCCACGTCAGTCTTCGATTCCGAAGAAATCGTTGTGCTCCTCAGCGTTGCCGCTCGTAAGCAAGAAGGACTCAAAGCATTGGGGGACCAGTGTTGAGAGCTCAGATTGAACAATGAGCTGAACTGACCGAGAGGACCAAACGGAACCCTGGAACCGTGGCAACGACGCAAGCATGCGGTAATGGCCAAGAATCGAATAGCAGCGTTCGTTGCTCGTGCACCGCGTGCTTATAGTTCTTCTTCCTCGTCTACTGTACGTCTCGAGCATTATTAGCCCACAGCGCAATGTAAAATTAAATAAGCTCAGAGGCAATTTTATTTATCAAGAATAATGTTACTAATCTAGTAAACGTTTTTAGACATTTCCGGCGTTTCGAATTCCTTATGTCTTAAACGCAGATAATTGGTTTAGGGCATTTGATGGTGTTCCTAACGTAAGAAATTTTTACGCAGACAATTAGACAATTTCATATTTAACAATTCGAATCAACAAGGAAGCAAAGAGGTGCAGGAATGAGCGCTTAGTGTGCTTTTATAAAAGCCCGAAGAAAAAAAAGTAAGGCTCATAGAAAGTTTGGAGCTGGATGTCTTTGTTCGGCTCGGTAACATTGATTTTTATTTCTTGCTTTCCTTTTACCTCTTTTTTTTATTTTTCTTCTCTGTTTTGGATCCGTCAGTCAATGAACCTTATTCAAAAACTGTCCTCAGGAGCCGAATCCTCTCAAAAGCGTGGGTCACCAGCCGGCCGCACCCACGTTAAAAGAGGAAGGCCGTCTGAATTTTTGTGTGGATTTATACCTTGTTACGTCTGTTTTTTTTTGTTTCTTGTCCTTTTTCTATTTGCGCGCTCTACTTCTCGCTTCCTTTTTCTGTATCTTTCCGTCCATATCTCTCACACTATTTGATTATCTCTCTCTCTCTTTTTGTCTCTTTCTTTCTTTCTCTTTTTCTTTTCGTTTTTCTCTCGGCATTCCTCTCTTTCTCTTTTTTTCTATGCTATCGATTCTTTTCTTCTTTCCTCCTCCTCCTAACTTTCCTTTCGCGCCCAATTTCTGGGCTACGATAAAGTGAAGACGTGCGATGGTGAAGTGAAGACGACAACGGCGAAGTCTCAAGAGAGTTTTTGAGATAAGTGACGCAAGAAAGACAAAGGTGACGGGCGACGCCTGAAAGCTTCGGGGCAGGAGGAGGACATGAAAAAGCGAAGAAGCGGAGGAAGAGCACGAGGAAGGAGTGGCGCGCGAGAAAAATATCCACGAAGTGAATGAGCTTGCTCCAGAGGTTAAATCCAGTAAACCATGAGTCCTCTGTGCATACGCCCAATCAACGTTATATAAAGGCGTGGCACGAGTGTTCTTGTGGCGTGATATTATATACACGTTATATACACAATATTTCTTAATTACATATCAATGTACTACATACAGATATCTACATACCAATGCAGTATATATAATATACGTTTTGGTCAAGAGCTTGCTTGCGGAACACATAAACTTGGAGGAACGTTTTCTCTTTAGTATAATGGCTTTGTGATCCATAAAGTACAAAGCCAGAGGATCGATCTCCAATTGCAGGATGTAGTGGAAACTTCTAGAAGGGTCCTGACGGCGAGCCAGTGCTGCAGCCGTATTGCGAGCCCTCGACGCCACCAACTTGGCTTCTGCAGTCTTCATGGTGGGTAGCGGTGTCGATGCGCACTGAGTGATGTCAGACGGAAGAAGAAGGAAGCGCGCTGAGAGCGAGTGTTCTTTACAGGCGCGGCCAACTAGCGGTCTCCTACGAAACTAGAGCACGCGCCGAGAGTAGTGCGAGTGTCGGCTGAGCGGCGGTGCGCCACCTAGCGAGCGCTCTTGAAACGAAGAGCATAGCTGCAGCTCTAGCGGGAGCAATGAGTACTAGTGTACACACCGGCGCCACCACGAGGGACATCCCCCAGCAAAAGGAGCAATCTCCTAAAGGATTTTTGGCTGACGTCAGGCGCCGCGATAATAAGGAGGCTAGTGATTGCTTCTTGCAGTAGATGCATCCACACATAGAAGGAGATCAATGAAACAGCTTCGCTTTACGCGGCTAGTGTTGATTTCCTCCATCCACCCCTTTTTTCTATCTGCTTTTCTTTCTATCTATTTCTCGCTCTTCATTTCTTTTAGTCTTTCTTTCCTTTCTCTCTATGCACCTTTATTTTTATCTCTTTTCTTGGTTGTATCTCTTTCTTTCCCTTTCTATCGTGCTCACTGATCACTCTTTCCTTTTATAATATGCCTACTCCACCTTTCTCGCCTCGCATCACTCCTTTACGTGCTCATTCCCTTCCCCAGTACCTTATTATACTTTACTACAAAATATAATATACGCTCTGCTAGCGTGTCTGGCCGGCTGACTGGTTACCATACTCGCCTTCTCATTGTGTCCACGCGGCTTCGAATCCCGCCATACCTAGCAATGGTATACCAATAGGGTTCAGTGTGTTTCCTTGTAGCGCACGTAAACAACAGGAAGAAATAGGGGCACATGCAGACAGATAGAGTGCTCTGTCTGTCTGCATGTGCCCTCAATTTTTTGTATTCTTTACGTGCGCTACAAGAAAACTTACTGAAGATGAGCTACCAACAAGCCCGCATCGCAACTCTCGTGCCAATAGTGTTTTTTTTTTTGTGCTACACCTTTCCATGTCTTTCTTTCTCTTTTCCGCTATCTTTCTCTTTCTCTCTCTCTACTGGTTCCTCACCCGTCAGACTGAAAATAATCGTGCGCCGCACAAATGTGCACACGTATTCCGTGAGTGACACAGATGACGCTAAAAAATCCACGCATGTTCACGAATTGAATGATCCTGAGTGGCGAAGCTAGGTCCTAAGGTTCTTAAGGTCTACATCAATTGGAGTCTTCGACTAGTACAAACGGTTTGTTCTTGTAGGAGTTTTATATTGTTCTGTAGCAACTATGATTGATAATAATGTACAGTTCAATCTCTTTCTTTGTGTATCACATATGTTACTCGAGCCTTGTATAATGTAAACTGATTGTCAAAGGATTTACGACAAAGGTTGCTCCTAAGATGCATGTCTACATTGTTATGAATTTGCTCTGTCGCGATGGTAGCGGTGGCGAAGAGCGGCAAGCCGTCGAGCGGACTTCGATGAAGCCTTAGCCCGAAGGTGAAACAGGGAGGCAATCCGTTTGGAAAACAGCAACAAAAGTAGCGTTTACTGTAGCAGGTTGTCGTTTTACAGAGCCGGCCAGCACGACAACGTCGGCTGGGGCAAAATCCTCTAACATGGGGCCGGCTCGGCCTTAAATAGCGTCCTTGGTCCATTCTCTCGGACCAGTTCTCGGGCTCGGAGGGGGAGATGTAGCCATACCCGGAACTGCAAAGTGGCCCGGCGGAGGAAACGACGTTATCCCCGGACTGCACGGTTCTCCTGCACAGAAGGCGGCGCTGGGAGGGGGGGGGGAGACAGTTCGTCGAAACAGGGCTCGATCTCGTGAGACGTGCTGCCGAACGAGGAACCTGTCGGTGGCACAACAGCACCCCCGCCGCCAGACAATGCATCCGGAGTTTTGAGCCGTCAGCGCGGCTCGGAAGGAGGAATGCTGGTTGACCGTTGAGGCTGTAGCCACTCCGTGGTGATCTTCAGAGCCCTGCAGGGAATCACTGGGACGACGGAGTTGAACTCAAAGCTAAACCACTTTCGTGGAAGCAAGCACCCTCTGAACGTCTCCCATAGCGCCAGACCAAGGCAGCAAAGAGATCTATTGAGTCTCTACTATTGTACGTTTTAAAAAGCACGAGAAACGTATCCCTTAGAGACCTCAAAACGCTGGCCCTAACGAATGCTGTGATTACACTGCGCAGTCCCGATGCCAAGAAAGGCCACGCGAAACCATCCCCAATGCCATACGAGCGGGTCGGAACCTGCTGAAGCAGCCCAAAACCAATTCTGTGCATTTTTTTTAACAATTTACCAGAATGGTAGAGGCTGGGCTTCCTGGTAACATATCAGAGTACACTTCAAACAAAATTACATCTGTTAGTGCAATGCGACATTGTTAATACAGTTTAAATCAAAATGAAATAATAGACGCCAAAATTTTGCGAAACACGTCAAACCAGAAGCATGTGCCTCAACTTGTATGAGGGAGCTGGGCTGCACTTCAATAAGCTCTGCTGAGACCATCTGCATTTGTGTGCAGCTTCCCTTTCTTATAGCGCACACTAAAGTTATGGTGCTGAAGCGTCAGGCTCCACCTAAGTAACCGACCGCTTTTAGACGACATGTTGTGCAACCAAGTCAAGGGGCAGTGATCAGTTTCTACTATGAAGGTCGACCCTGAGACGTAACATGCTAGCTTACCAATTGCCCAAACAAGGCAGGCGCACTCTTTTTCTGAAGTGCTGTAAGCTTCCTCTCTGACACTGAGCTTTCTGCTGAGATACAAAACTGGCCGCTCGTGCCCTTCGGCGTCTTTTTGGCACAAAACTGCTCCTAGGCCGCGGTCACTGGCATCACACTGAATAATAAAACTCTGAGAAAAGTCCGGTGCCGCTAGCACGGGTCGTTTTGCGAGAGCGCTCTTGAGGCTCTTGAAAGCATTCTCTTTTCTTGTGTCCCACGAAATGACGGTGGGCTCGGTTTTGCGGAGAGAGTCCGTCAGCGGACTAGCGAGGTTTGAGTAACCTTTGACGTAGTGTTGATAATACCCCGCCAGTCCCAAAAGCGCCCTCAATTCCGACTTTGTGGTGGGACGACGATACTCTAAAACGGCCGCAACTTTCAGCTCGGACGGGCTACGCTGGCCACGACCCACGATGTGGCCGAGATAACTTACGCTTGCGCTCCCTAAGTGGCATTTCTGCGCTCTCACGGTGAGGCCTGCATCACGTAGTCGAGCCATAACGGTCCTCAAGTGAGTCACATGCTCGACCCACGTATCAGAGAAGATCGCCACATCATCGAGATACGGCAGGGCGAAATCTCCTAAACCCCGCAACACCCGATCCATGAGGTTTGAGAAGCAGTAGGGAGCATTCTTTAAGCCGAAAGCAAGCATTAAAGGGCGAAATGTTCCCAACGGGGAAATGAATGCGGCATAACGAGAGGCTCGCTCCGTCAACGGGACCTGCCAGTATCCCCGTACCAGATCTAAGAGGGAGATATATGTGGATTTTGCCATGGTTTCTACTCTCTCCTCGATATTAGGTATCGGATACGTCTGATCTAAAGTGATCTTATTTAGCCGGCGGTAGTCCACGCATGGCCTAGGGTCTTTTCCAGGAACCTCGACTACTATGAGTGGGGAGGTGTAATCGCTTTCACCTGGAATGATGACCCCCAAGTCACACATGCGGCGGATCTCGGCTTCCATGATCTCTCTTTGCCTCGGCGATACGCGGTAAGCCTTGCTAGAGATCGGTTCTTCACTTGATAACTGAATATCATGCTCTACCAAAGAGGTTTTCCCTGGTTTGTCGCAAAACACGTCTGCGTAGTCTCTAACTACTTTCGTGAGATCATCACGCTGACTCTCCGTGAGACTTTGCTCTTCGGCAATAAGCTGTACGAGCCTGTTAGCTGGCGCGTCGCTCTCACGTGGAAAACTTAAAAGGTCGGTCTCCACTTCGTTCGCCGCATTCAGTGTCATGTTAACCACGGCATGGCGCTGGATGTAAGGCTTCGTTAAATTACTGTGCTAAACCTTACCTTTCTTTCGGCCCAGTTTTACCTCGTAGTTTGTGTCTGAAAGCTTGGACATTACTTTAGCTGGCCCTTTCCACTGCATGTCCATTTTGTTCTTTTTACACTGTCGTAGCAGCATTACCTGGTCGCCGATGTTGAACGTGCGCTTCCGGGACAACTTATCGTAGTAAGTCTTCGCTAAACTCTGAGCCGCCTTCATGTTTTCCTCAACTAGCTCTCTGGTTTTAGATAGTCTTTCCAACAGATCTAAAACGTAGCTGACTACGCGTGGGTCTTCTTCATATCCTTCCCACGAGTCTCTCAATAGCCGAAATGGAGATCTTAAGTTTCTTCCATAGACAAGCTCGGCGGGACTGAGTCCCGTTGTCTCGTGGGGAGCGGACCGTATGGCGAACAGTGCCGCGGGTATGCATGCCTCCCAATCTTTGTTATGTTCAAAGCAAAGAGCTCTCAGAACTCGCTTGAGTACAGCATGCATCCTCTCCACGGGGTTAGACTGTGGATGTCCTATAGAGCTGTGGATTATTTTTATTCCACAGCGTTCAAAAAACGCTGTTGTGAGACAACTGGTAAATACGCTCCCATTGTCACTCTGAATCTCGGCTGGAAAGCCAACGCGGGCAAAAATGGACAAAAGTGCGTCCACAATGCAGGGAGAGGTGAGCTCTTTTAGCGGAACCGCTTCGGGAAATTTCGTTCCCACGCACAAAATAGTTAAAATGTAGCGACAACCGGAACGGGACTCTGGAAGGGGGCCAACAATATCAATTACGAGCCTCCGGAACGGCTCTGTGATAACAGGCACTAATCTCATCGGGGACTTCCGTTTGTCAGTAGATTTGCCTACTCTCTGACACGTGTCGCACGATCGTACGAAGTTTTCTACATCTTTCCAGCATCCAGGCCAATAGAAATCCTGTGCGAGCCTCGCCTTTGTTTTCTTGATGCCAAGGTGGCCCGCCCAGGCATTTCCGTGCGCCAGTTCTAAAAACTGTCGTCGGTACTTCTCTGGCACTAGAAGCTGGTCGAACGTTCTACCCTCAGCGTCCCGATACTTTCGATACATGAGCCCTGCCTTCGTGTAGAATGAGATGTTCTTTCGGGCTACTCCTTCTTTCCCGTTATGCTGCAGATTCTTAATGGTATCATCACTTGCCTGCGCAGTGACGAGTGTGTTTCTGTCTACTTTACTGAGCTCTTCCCAACAAGTGGATGTTGGACCAAGCAGGGACGACTGAACGCTCTCCTGAAGCGCTCTGCTTTCATCCACCTCCACAGGCTCGTCGCGTTCGGCAGCCATTACCGTATCCGGAGCCCTACTGTCTTCGATGTCCGGTGATACACTAGTCGCCTCTTGGCCCGAGTCTCCCTGGGGAGTTGCCTCACGCTCGTCCGCCTCCTCGTTCGAAACCGAGACCTCAAGTCTCCCCGCGAGAGCGCGGGACCGCGATCGCGTGAGTGCCATGCACGCGAGGGGAGATGAAAATGACTGGCCCTTTTCTTTAAGGAGCTGCTCTGATTTGTTGGAAAAAAGGTACGGAAAATATTGGGGCAAATTAGGGCTCACGGCCGCCTCAGTGCGCAATTTTCCAAAACTTCCCTCTAGAACAACCGCAGCAATTGGCAAACAGGCACTTTGCTCTTCTGCAACCTGTCTGATCCAGGCGCATTCGCCAGTATAGTCGCCAGGGGAGATGCAAGATGGGTGTACTACGTCCATCGTCGCAGCTGAATCACGGAGTGCCCGGCATTTCTTTTCGTTGACCACAATTTCGCGCATGTAAGGCTCGAGTAACTTCAAGTTCTCGTCCGACTCGCGAATGCCAGCGAAAACAAACTTTTGCTTACAGCTAGATGAGATATGACCCTCCTTTTTACAATTGTAGCATACAATTGGTCGTTTTGATTCAAAAGCTCGAGCGGTGTCGACGCGTTCCCTCGCACTTGCTGTCGACTCAGGTGCCTCTCCTGGCTTTCTCCTTTCCCTCTCATTGTTAGTCGCTCCCTGACTGAATTCGTTACGCGGCGGAGCCATCTTTTGTGCTGCATTTTGAGCAGCAAGCCGCCTTGAGGAGTCCCTCTTCTCTTTTGTATCATCGCGATCCAACTGGAAATTCCTTCGCGTATAATACTCATCAGCTAGCTCAGCAGCTTTGTCAATGTCTGTTCCCTTCATTCTGTCCTGAAGCCAGAGTCTGGCATCTTCAGGCAACACACGATAGAATTTCTCGAGGGCCACACAATCAATCACCCTGTCGTGGTTACCGTAAGCATCCGCACTTCTAAGCCATTCTTTCAAATTAGACTTAAGCTGGTACACGAACTCTGTGCATGATTCACTGCCCCTTTTTGCTTGCCGAAATCGCTGCCGAAATGCCTCGGCAGACAAGCGGTACTTACGAAGGAGGGCCGCTTTGACCTTAGCGTAGTCGTCAGAGTCTTCTTTAGACAACCGTGCGATTACTTCCGCGGCCTCTCCCGGAATGACTGACAGAAGCTTCTGGGACCAGACACCCTCATTTATCCCAATTTTCTCGCACGTGCGCTCAAAGTTCACTAAAAAAAGCGCGATGTCTCCACCCGTCCTAAACGGCAGAATCAAATCTTGGATTTTCTGTCTTGGCATTTCGTCTGCCACGGATAGCGAGCTAGACTGCGCCGATGTTATGCGAAGTTGCTCAAGTTCCAGCTCTTTCATTCTAAGAGCATGTTGACGCTTTTTCTCGCCTTTTTCGCTCCTCAGCCTCCTCGCCTTCACGTTTTCGACGCTCCTCAGCCTCCTCGCGTTCGCGTTTTTGACGCTCCTCAGCCTCCTCGCGTTTTTGACGCTCCTCAGCCTCCCGCTGTTTTTCTTTAATTGTCTCCATAGCCTCTTCTACCTCCTCTTCAGTTATTCCTTCCGCTCTCATGACATCAAGAATATTTCCTTTGCGGCTCGTCCTAGCAACAGAAACACCCAGCTGCTCACAAACATCGAGAAGGTCCCTCACTCTGAGCTTCTCCATTGTGTACCGCAACTCGTGCACGTTCCTTTCTGAAATAGCTTTGTCTCAGAAGCTATATTCTTCGACGTGAAGCAAGTCGAGAACCAGCCAAGCACTAGCCACCTAAAGATCTAAAAGAACATACTTGGCTACTCTGTGCTAACAGGGTCTGACGACAAAAGACGAACGTCAGGCACTCACCCAACTAGAGCGGGTGACTTCGGCCATCTGGTCGTTGCCGTCGAGTGGTGTCGTGGGTGTCCTCGGGCCTGCCAAGATCCGCTCCAACTTTCCAGCCGTAGAAGTCGGCGTAGCGGGTCCCAGCCATACCCGGAACTGCAAAGTGGCCCGGCGGAGGAAACGACGTTATCCCCGGACTGCACGGTTCTCCTGCACAGAAGGCGGCGCTGGGAGGGGGGGGGGGGGGAGACAGTTCGTCGAAACAGGGCTCGATCTCGTGAGACATGCTGCCGAACGAGGAACCTGTCGGTGGCACAACAACATTGAAGTCACCGACTAGTACAGTGTGTGCTTCTAGCTAATTTATGTCGTTTTCTTACAACTATAATTGTTGTTCATCTATCGTCCAATTTTTTAAAGGCGAAGCTCCCTAGGCTGTGGATCATTCCCTCATCTGCAGTAGAGTAGTAGTAGCAGTAGGAGGAGTAGTAATAGTAGTGATATGTAGCAACCTCTATTTTGTGAATTGCTCAGTAGACGGCCTTGCGTGTATATGTCCTTGGAAGTAATAGCAATAGTTGGCGTTAGTGGTTTTCCTATTGTCAACGATTTCATATGGTTGATGGAAGGACGGATCGATGGACTGACAGGCAGACGCACACATGGACGGACGGATGCTTCGTCCCATTCGTTATCATTCACTCTGTGGATATGCTGTGAAGTTACCGGCTAGTATTAAGGGCTGGTGCTTGGAAATACGTTATATCCTCCCACAATTATGTTTGACAGTAGCCTAATGTTACTTTTTATGGGATGTTACACGGTGTTGTGCCCTGAGCATGGACACCACACAACGGACAAGCTACTATTCACGGCCCTAAGGTGCTTCTGAAGAAATTGCGTGCGAGTTAGGATGCTCGGTTTCAACAACTCGACTTTTCAGAAAAAAAAATGGCCGATCCCACGTACAGTTGGAATCGATGATATACGAAGTACGTATAAGCAATGTTGATATGTAACTTTAAAATCAGCACAACGTTACGAGTTGGAGGTAAATGATGCCGTACATGACTTCCGTGTCATGAATATTATGTATGTTTCGATGTGTCGTTTACCTTCGTTATCTACTCACATCACGTGATACCAAATTTAGTATATGTGGAGCTAGCGAAACGGCCGTGAGCGCGCCATAAGCATGGTATGTTGCCATGTTCTTACAAGACACGTGTCTCAGGATTATTATGTTTTCACCAGTCATATATTTCGTCATCCATTGAGGTCACGTAACACCAAATTTCGTATATGCGGAGCTAGCAAAACGGCTGCGAGCGCATCATGAAGGGCCCAATATACTTCAATTAGAGTGTACTAGAAGCTTTTTTCAATGTAGCGTTGACGAACCCGAACGCAGGACACAGCGACGCAACGTTAGCAAAACGCGAGCACTCTATAGTTTGACGCCAGGCGCCACCAGCGTCTGTCGGCACGGCCTGATGGAAACCGGCGTGAAATGCGACATGCGCGCCGATGCGTTACCCAGACAACACTGCGTGTCCCTCTATTGTGACAGAGCTACACTGGAAGCGCTGAAACGCCCATGCGTTAAATCAACGCAGTGCTGCGCGCGCCTGCGAGTATATGGCAGCACCGACGCCTGACGTGGCAACGCCGGCATGACGCGACGAAATGAACGCCGGGGAGCAGGTGCACTTCGTTATGTCGAAATGTATTGGCGCCTTGACTATGACATGCAGTCATGTTCTCAGATGACACACATCTCATGATTATCGTATCTGCACCAGTCACATACCTTCGTCATCTATTGGCGTCACGTAATACCAAATTTGGCATATGTGAAGCTATCGAAACGGCAGTGAGCGCATCATCAGTGTGGCATGTAGTCATGTTGTTACCTGACACACATGTCATTATTTTCATCTTAGGGTCTGTCGCTTGTGTTCGCCATGCAATCATGCCATACCATACCAGTTTTGCAACATGCCATGTGAACGAAACCACCGCAAGAACTGCGCGACCATGAAATGTAAGTCATGATATTCATGACATATATGTCATGATTTTCGTGTTATAACTAGTCAAATATGTTTTTCATGCAGATATTTTATGCCATACCAATTTTGGAATCGATACCACTATCGAAACGGCCAGGAGAGCTATAAGTCGTAGGGGGCTAGATAGATACGCTCAAAGTCGCCGAAGTTCGCTAAGAAATGCTTCGCATTTAAAAGGAACATTGTGTATAAGCGAGCCACTTTCTTCCAACCCACACACTAAATTACTATTTACGTAGCGAGCCTTGTGCATCATCACCACGATTATGAAAACCATGTAATACGGCATGCACTACTTCACGGCACCCGAGAAATGTACTCAATAGTAACTGGACAATCATATGTACATGAATATTGGTTTACCAATAAACCATAATTGGTGCTATTAGACCACACTCAAGTCTTCCCCGAAGTTTCACCATCGAACGATTCACGTTATAGCCTACTCTACACAATCATTCGGCAATATAGAAGTGACGATGGAAATTTATTACGCAATATCACCCTACACCACAGTAACAGGCACTTGCCACTTTATCGGGAAAGTTCAAGAGATCCGCAAATTGTCCTTATTGCGTAACGCTGCGCGGCTCGGTCAGCCGTGACCGAAGCTTGTAAGCATGCTTGCACGTGTCCTCCACATTCTCTCCATGAGCCTTGGGGTCTTGCGTACCCTCGAGCGCCTGCAATGTAACGTTGAAGAGGCGCTGTTTGGAGCCTTCCTCGCTTTCACGCGCCTTCCTCTGTGCCTCGAGGACGTGAGACAATGGGTATGGCGACGCCTCTTGCCGCACTTCGAGCGCATGCTCCAAGGAAGAGCTCCCATACCGGGCATGGAGCCGGACCCTGCTGCGCCTCTTCTTTCTCCCGTGCCTTTATTCCAACCGCGGGGCTAAACTTTCGCGGCCTCGGGCTTTACGCGTGGGTCCGCCATGGCGGCTGTGGGATGAATACCTTGATCGACCGCGGCTCACCTTCCTGCTGGCGCTGCTTGGAGAGGAGCACATCGAACGCTTCCTTCGGCTCGCTCTCGCGGCGTTGGTCACGACAGCCTTCCTTGTGGAAATGTTTTCAGTCACGGGCTGCGTCGCAACCACTGCCTTCCGCAACCTCCGAGCCGCCGTGGTGGCGATGGGCTTCGTTGCTAGAGGCTCCACCGACACGCCCTTGGGTGGTCGACCGCGTGGCCGCTTAAGCCTCGTTGAAAGAGCCGACAGCATCGTCAGAAGCAGCTACCTGGCGCTTCGATCGCCCGGCCTTTGGCAGACCGTGGTGGGCCTCCACTTGTTTCTTTGCCATGGCGTCGTCTCTCTGGGTGTCGATGCCACGTCAGTCTTCGATTACGAAGAAATTGTTGTTGTGCTCCTCAGCGTTGCCGCTCGTGGGCAAGAACGGCCCCAGGCTTACCAGCGGTGAGCGCTCAGATTGAACAACGAGCTGAAGTGAGCGAGTAGACCAAAGGGAACCTTGGAACCGTGGTACATGCGCAGGCATGCGGGATTGGCCAAGAAGCTGGTACTCCCGTTCGGTGCTCGTGCACCGCGTTGATGATGATGATTCCACAGCCATGGCTCGTACCCACTCAGGGGGATCGGCCAAGAATCGATGATTTTATTCAGTGAGACTTTTTTATATTCAGTATCGATACCCCCCACCAGAAAAAAAAAAAGAAAGGCACCCTAGGTACAATGAAAGGAGTGCAATATTTGTTTGGCACTTATTCAGAACAGACAATGTAATAATTACCTTGAATAGAAATTAGCGTGGTTAAACAAAGCTCCTGCTTATGTTGGAATATTTCTGCAGTAGGAATGATCACGTAATTAAAAGCTTAATTATTTTAGTTTCATTAAGGTGCTTGCACAGCGTTTGCAGCACGTGCTTTTATTTCTTCTTCCTCTTCTGCGGTAGATCTCGAGAATTAACCCTCAGCGCAACGTACAATTGAATAAGAGCAGAGCCATTTTGATTCATCAAGAATATTGTTATTTTCTTATGGACGTTTTTTTAAAGAAGTTTCCGGCGTTTTGAATTTCTTATGTCCTAAACGCAGATAATTGCTCTCGGGCATTAGGTATTGTACCTAACGTAAGCAATTTTTGTGCAAACAATTTTTTATCCAACGATTCGAATCAACATTGAAGCAGAGAGGTGCATGAATGAGCGCTTAACACGCTCTTAAAAGAGCTCGAAGAAAGCAAAAACAAGAAAGGCCCATAAGAAGTTTACAGCTGATTGCCCTTGTTTGGCTCTGTATATTTTTATTTTTTGCTCTCTTTCGTTCCTTTTCTCTCTTTTCTTTTATTCTTCGCCTCTTTTTTGGATACGTCAGTCAATAAACTTCATTCATATACTGTCCTGAGGAGCGAATCCCCTCAAGAGGGCGGGTCAGCAATGGGCCACACCACGTTGGAAGAGGAAGGCCGTCTGTATTGTTGTGTTGATTTACACCCTGATACATATGTGTTTTTTTAGGGGCGAAGCTCCTTACGGCGTGGGTCTAGCCATCCTCCGTTAATGTGTGTAGCCACCAGTGGCACATACCCGTTCTAGAGCGGGTATGTGCCACAGGTTATGCGAGACAGCGGTAATAGGAGTGTTCACAAGATGGACGCATGGACAGACGCATGGATGAACAGACAGACAGACTAGCAGACGGACGGAGGGATGGACGGACGCACGGAGCGGATATGTGCTACAGGGGATTCAAGATGGCTGTACTTCTAGTGTTCACTAGATGGACGCACGGATGGACGGACAGACAGACTAGAAAGTGGATGGACGCGCGAACGGACGGATAAATGGACTCACGGATAGACGCATGGATGGACGCACGGATGGTCGCGCGAACGGACGGAAGCAAGAACGAACGGACTTCGCAAGCACGGACGTTTCGCCCCGCTTATCATCATTCACTCTGGGGATATGCTGTGATTTTTTTGTTTCTTGTCTTTTTTTTCCCACACTTTATTTCTCGATTTCTCTTTCTCTATCTTTCCGTCGATATATCTCTCGCCCTCTTTGATTATCTTTTTTTCTGTGTTTCTTTCTTCTCTGTATTCTTCTTTTCTTTTCTCTGTGTACATTTCTTTCTTTCTCTCTACGTCATCCTTTGCTCTCTCTTTTCATCCTCCTCCATACCTTTCGCATCCCATTTCTGTACATTACCATTGTTACGTGACGCGTGCGATGATAAACTGAAGACGACAACGGCGAAGTCTCCATAGCGCTGTTGAGACTGCAAAAAATAAACAACGTGAAAAGGAAAAATAACTTGTGACACCAGAAGTCTTTCTGGCAGGAGGAGGACTTGAAAAACGAAGAAGCGCAGGAGTAGCACGCGGAAGGAGTGGCGTGGGAGAAAAGAAAAATCCCGCATATCCACGAAATGCGGATCCAGCACGCCTGCGAGGTAGCGTTGAGGCAAGCCCTTGGCATCCTCTCGTCGATGGCCCAAGCCCGGCCACCTAAACCTGCTAGTTTCTGATAATAAAGTTTATTTCTTCTCCTCCTCCACTTAGTGAATGATTATGAAGGAGCTTCCTCCAGAGTTTCAATCCGTGAAGATAGATTTACACGCGAGAGCGAAATCCCGTTGTTCCGCGGACCGAATAGTCACGTGATTAGTTTAATCCTGCTCGGTAGAGAACACGTTGCATGCACACAGCCGGAGCTACGCTCACGGAATCCTCGTGCATACTCTCGACTCCTATGACTATGCAGCGTGCTTGTTCTGCCTTTATTTTCTACGTGCAGCTATTTGAGACAAGACGCAGCTGACAACAGTAAAATATTTGCATTTCTGTTAATTTATCTGTCGTGACTTCGCATTTTTGAGAGCGTGAGAAAGTCCCGCCTTTTTCGAGAAGCGTGCCAAAACGAACTACTTCGCGTAGTGCTACATGTCGAGAAGCTCCGCCTCCATAGGTTTCCCTTCAGTGCGAAGAAAAGTTGTCGCCGAGTATAAAACACGTGGCTTTTAAGCCGGCTGCTGGCTTCTTAGCCACGCCAATCCGACCAATGTTGACAGATTTGACGCTGAATCCTTTCGATCGAGGGCAGACGACCGTCAAGCGGAGGGATCAAAATAGCGGTGACACGTTTCCATCCGTGCCGCGAACGGATGAAGCGAGGACGGCACGTTTCGATGACGCGCACGTCACGTGATGCGCCATCCACTGCAAACATTCCTCCTCCGTTTCCTCGTGCGAATCCACCTTTAACTATGAATACCCTGTTCCTATGCTCAATCATCATCATATCAAGACGTGACACGAGAGTTCTTGTGGTGTGATGTTATATGTACAATGTTTATTGTTTACATATCAATGTACCATATTACAGACATTCACATACTGATGCAGTATATACGTTTTCATCAATATTTTATTAACGGATCACATAAGCTCGGAGAAACGTTTTACTTGTAGTATAACGGCTTTGTTATCTGTAAAGTACAAAGCCAGAAATTTTAATTATAGGGTGCATTGGAAAGTTCGAGAAAGGCCCTAGCGGCGACCCCACGCTGCAGCTGCATTGCGAGCCCTCCGCACCGCCACCTTGGGTTTAGCGCTGCTAAGCAAATAGATTAATTATTGATTCCTGCGACTGAGGACCGAAAAAGTCAGAAGGGAACACTGTGTAGCAGATATATAGTGTTTTACGCGTTAACGAAAACAAAGGAACTAAATACGTCACTCGTTACACTAACAAAAAAGGAACGTGTTACCGCCCTACGTTACTTGAAAAAAAGTAAAGCGTTAAACCTTTACAGTTACCGAAAAAGAGTAACGGACGTTACTTCTGTCGTTACTCTGCGTAGATAAGTTTCAATCGATGTGTTTTTGTTGAAGCAACCCACATAAAAACTTTTTTAAATTGCAAATTTATGTTTTACATAAAACGTCTAACCCAAACAAGGATTATGCCGAAAATGCTTAATTAACGATAATTATTTGAACAAACTTTCATGTACTGCACTTTGACAGTGTTATAGTAGCTTAGAGATGCCTGTACAGTTACATGTTATGGCTGTAGTCATCCGCGCTGTCCGCTAAGAAATCATCACTGAACACTCAAGAAATTTACAGTAATGAACCTTTTCTGCGTTCAAACAGCATCTCCAGTGGAGATTGTCGAAATCGAAACTGGTCGTCCTTCGCCTCCAAAATTTCAATGTCACGCGAAGATTTCCGCGCGATATTTGAAACAAAAAATTCAACCTTGATTTTTCTCCGGTAGTAATGAACTTATGACAGAGAAACCTGTGGTATTGAAGTTCTCAGAGTGCAGTTTATCAATACAAACCAAGTCATCGTTCGTCTTTAGTGTCCCTTTAACGGCATCACATTTTTGGCTCTTTGCGATGAATGACAAGTTCGTGGCACTTTTGAGAATCGTTTATGCCCGTTGTGTTCTTTGGTTATTGGCTTTTTAGGAAGGAGCCGGCAACGACAGTGGGGTGGGCGCTGATAACGATGCACTGTATGCCTTCACGCAAAACAACACGATAGCTTTGTCGCACTGACAACAAGAGGGGAAAAAACAAATCCTTCAGCGTGCCAAGTGTGTTGTTCAACATAGTTCTCGAAACATCTGCTCTCCTGAACTAGAAATGAGACTATATTGTACCATTAGTACAAATGTGCGTGAGTGTTTTAATATGTGCCTTTTTTATCCTTGTGTTTTTTAACATGTGGTGAGGACTGTTGTGCAAGAGCCGAGGAGTTGCCGGCGTCACAAATCGGCACCAACCTGTTGTTGCATACGCTTCATTAAAAGAAATGGCATGATTAACTCAAGCTTGCTATTCTACAAAGCTTAATGGGACACTAAGAAAAAACACTGGATCGTTTTAGATTTACAAATTCTACTATGAAAACAAGAGTGCACCACCACAGACATAATACTTGGGGAGGAAATCAAGATAAAAAAATCAATTTTAAATTTCGTGCTTGATGTCCCGAAATTCACATTGATGTTTTCCTATTTTGGCGACATTGGCTTGAAAATATTCATTCAAGCTTAGTATGCTAAGCCTGTAGCCCCCTTAGATGGCAATGCACTAAATTTTCACCTAATAAAAACTGCAAAGGCACTTGTAGACGCCGTCGTAGTCTACAAGCTCACACTGATTGGTGCGGAAATTTCAAGGTGTCAATGTGACCAACGTTTTGTTACTGCGCATGTTGTTGCTTGCCAAGCGTCTGCTCTTTGCTAGCGTGACTGTGGTGCTTTGAAAGAGACTTCAGTTATTCGAGAAAAAAATTTCCTGCGTGCGTTCAAGAGCGTGAAAAAAAAATTTTGGGTCATTTTAACGTATGGAACACCTTTTACACGAGATGAAAATTGATTCATCCTCACGTAAAGCTTTCGATTGTGGTCCCGTACGGTCGAGCGACGCGGTTGAAGTGTGGATAATGTGTTAGCGATGCCATGGTTTTCTCCGTGTTCGCGATGCCCACGCTCAATATATACGCGGCTTGAAATGAATGACTTCGTCTGGCTACCCATTGTATCAACTTCTTGATGTTGATACGGGAGGAAAAAGTTACGGTCTCGAAATCCTGAAAAATTGTGCTTAACTCTAATTAGTCTAATGTCAAACATGTTACATCTGTTACACTGAATATCCTGCATTTTACATATGATATTTCTACGTGAGAAACGAAGCCACAACCTTTAAAGGAAGCACCTATGATAAGCTAAAAAGAATTATTTCGCAGATTGGTCACCCAGTCAAGTGCTTATTAGTACATCGCAGTCGTATTCAAGTATCAGCTCAGTATTTCATTGTTGAGTCTTATAACGATATGCTCTCAGTAATCAGAAAGAAAGCCTAACAATATATTCATATATAAAACTTCGTTTATATATTACACGGTTATACAAAGCACAGTGGAGTGTAATTCTCAATTTTGGTATAGTGTGCAGGTAATGAACAGCTTAATTGACTGAAATATTCCTTTTATTTCTTTGTTATTTGTCAATTGCAGGGTGTGCTGGTGTTATAGTTGGACATCCTTTCGACACCATAAAGGTGAGTGAGAAATATTTCACACCGAAATTTTTATGCATCAGTTTTCACGAAAAAGCGGATGCACTTGGATGATTCCTGAAATTTCTTTAGATTTTATCAAAAACATATATGTGATCTTGTCTGGAAACTAATGAACTTATGTTTCCCACGTAGCACTGTTCCCGGTCGAAAGTTTGAAACTTAAAAACTTGCAGACCTAGATGTCATCATCATCATCATCATCATCATCATCATCATCATCATCATCATCATCATCATCGTCGTCGTCGTCGTCGTCGTCGTCGTCGTCGTCGTCGTCGTCGTCGTCGTCGTCATTGTACTCTACTACACTAGCAGACGAAGGTCTATCTCAAAAATATCGAATGTGATCGGCCCTGTACGAATCGGTTGCATTTTATCTTTAAAAACTTCTTTCATCAACTCATCCAGCACCCCACATCCTGTGACTTACGGTCCCGATCCCTCGATATCTATTCTGTCATTCTAGCTGACGATCACTTATCCGTAGGGCTTTATCTCTTTCTAAAAAGAGACTTTGCATCCTGAGGATGTTGTGGTTACGGCTGGTGGGCTGTAATCACGTATAGCGTGACTCCATCTGCTACTCTATCAAGCGCATTTTCACTTCCACCGCATAAGCGATAAGATAATGATTCGGGTGAGTCAGACGACTTGCTTTTGTACCGCAGCCAATCGCGTCAAAGGAAAATTTTCCACTGTAGACAAGATGGATGACATGTAGTCGAGTCGTAATTCCGTTGCTTGCGTGTTATTCTGCAGTTTGCTATCACTAATTGTTTTTCCAGTGGTTATCGTACCTCAGCTTCGTGTCAACACTTCGTGTAAACCGAGTCAGCCCGGCCCCCAAGTAGCTGAGTTGGGTACGCACTCTTATCAATGCTGCGCTCGGCTGTTGACCCGAAAGTCTCAGCTTTGATCGCAGCAGCAGCGGTCGCATTTCAACGGAAGCAAATGATACGGGCTCACGTACTTAGTATCTGAAATATGGCGCATCTGGGACGGGACAAAGAAGATGACACATAACGCAAACACAGCGCTAACTTTCAACAATGCAACCTTAGTTGCATGGAGGAAGGAAATGTTTAAAAGGGAGCGTTGCGCAACGCGATTGAAGCCCACCAAGTCGGCCCAACACGTGACCAAAACGTCAGCGCGCGCGGTGGGTTTTAGATCTCGCGGTTTCGTTATGTTTTGAAAAGTGCTTCATCCCTCGTAGCACAAAAGTAATTCCTATAAAGAGAAAAGAAAAGTAAAGTGAGCCCCGTTATTGTCTGCTTCAGTGAGCGACACCGCCACAGTAGCTCACGAGGGATGGGGGTGAGGAGGGATAAAAAGGGTAGAAGTAAAGATAGAGGAAAGCCGAAGAAGGAGAAGAGAGGAAGAGACGTGAGGTGGTAAGCCAGAGCGTGCGACGACAAACTGAGGGGATAGAAGAGATAGGAAAGATGGTAGCACGGTCACTGGTGTCCGAGGACAGGGCACACCTGTGAGAGATCCTTTCGGCATCGGTAGATGGCATAGAACAAGTCCAGTAAGTCAGAGCTACACACAGAAGCACTACCGTGAATGCTGTGCTCACGTTTCTGTACTTCGACATGGATTCGCAGTGTTTCCTTGAAGCTAAAAGAATTTCCGCTGCCTGTGATCTTACGTAGACACAAGATTATTGCGAGAAGTTAAAGAGCGAAAGTCTTACTACGTGGCTGTGCCCTGTTGCAGGTGGGGTTGTTCCTGCGGTAACGTTGCGCTGTGGCTCGTGTTTCTGTACGTGGTGTACGTTGCCATTTAAGATGTTAAACTCTTAACTTGTAAAGCGAGGGTAAACACCGCGGTTTCTAAGCCTCCCTTTAGTAGCGACAAACAAAATCTTGAGTCGGTGTGTACTTTTCCCCATCAATCACCGATGCATGTTGCAGGCTTTGCAATGAGGATTGTTTCCTTTCGATGACCTACCGCTTATTACTGTTGTCAGTGAAACCACTGCTGGGAACAGCGGAGACCAGTACTCACAAGAGATCTGAAGCTAGCGTGCGAAACAACTGGCTTCGTCTGGAAGGCAGTTCGTTGCGGAACGCTACGCCGGTTTTGATTGCCCGTATGTACAAGCATCGCTAGAGATAGAGCAAAGAATGGTCACGGTAACTGCCGGCTGCCGGGCGATTATCCACTACCGGGAAGGATACACAATGATATTATTCATCACAAAAGTGTGAGGAATACATGCGTATTATGCTCACAATGTTCTCGCTAATTCGACTGAAGTGCACGTCTAACGTTGGTTCGGAATACTTTCACGGCTCGCCAGAATTTCTCGTTTGCATGAACGAACGAAGCGGAACCATCACTGAGAAAAACGTAACGACACCACGATCGGAAGTGCAGGCGGGGACGGATCAGCTGGGCGCTCCGTGAAGCGGCCAAACTGCCGCTCTCCCACTAAAAACTACCGAGAACCAAGCAAGAACATCTCGGCAAGTCTCGTTTATTGCGTTATCTCACGGCAAAAGGGCCGACTTTAATGGCTTCAAAACGGGTTGGCTTGCCAAGGCTGGGTGCGTGACGTCGTGCTCCTCCCTATGTTTTTCCTTCCTCCATGCTTAGTTGCATACTTAGGTGCACATCAACGCACCCCGGGTAATTTGAATTTTTAGATACCTCCTCAGGCGATTTTGTAACGATATTTCTTTAGGGGTCGTCAGTCAGGATTATTTATTTATTCATACTGTAAGCCTTAACAGGCTCTTGCAGGTGTGGGTCCAAAAGGATACAGAGTGGTAATAGATATGTACACATCTACCAAAAAACAATAATAATATTAATAACAAAAGGTAGTAAAAGTAAAAACGAGAAAGGATAACTATACACAGACTACTAGATAGGTCTGACTACATATTTAAAAAAACGAAAAAAAAAACACAACAGAGACTATATAACAGGGGAAGTCACACATTTGACGACTCTGCGAATGAAAACTGCGCATGACATAGAATCAAGAAAGTACATTCCGCGAACAGTTGCGCCGTTATACACTACGTCGCTACTTACTGGTCAAAATATATCTCAAGATCGGCAGCGAATGAGTGAGCAGATTCTGAGGAAACTAAACCACGTGGGAGGTTATTCCATACTTCAATGATCGATGGAAAGTAGGATTGTGGGACACTGCATAGAGCACACAGAATACAAGTCAAGTTCCTTGAATATGTTCCTTGAATATGAAACGCGGTAGTGTTCATGAAATACTTCTTTAATAAAAGTTAGGATTGGTATATTTACAAGAAAGAAAAAAAACGATGAAACAAGACGAATTTCATAATGGAATAAAAAATAAAATGGAATACAGTGAAGTGGCGCATTTGAATTAAGATTTAATTTGGAAAAGCAAAAAATCTAGTGAAAATTGATTTCAAAACCTAAACCTCTCTGAACCTTTGATGAGCTTCTGCAATGCATCAGAAATCTTCCCGTTACCGTGGCCGAGAGACTAATCCCTCTATAAAAAGCACAATTTGCGCATTCAAATCTCTTCTAAGGAGGCGGAAAACGGCACGTAAAGTGTTTTTGCGTAAGGCAGAGTATCTATTACAGTAATGTTCGGTTGAATCATTTACTAAAAAAAACATTTATTAGAAAGAAAAAATGAGGGGAGGCTGCCAGACCAGCTTTGTGTAAATATAAATTTAGCTGCGGAGTCTAACAACGCAGTCTGGTGATTGCGACTTCCATTACTCAAGCTTGACATACTTTGCTATTCTAGTGATAGATGGACTGTTTGAATTCTGATGTGACCATTAGTGAAGGTTTCGAAAGTTCATACAACAGCAGTTTCCTACAAGGCGACCCAGACTCAGCCCTACAACAGAAACGTTGTTGTGTTCGTCCAGTCGGAGTAGTTTGAGCGGCTCTGTCGGAGTGCTATTTCTGTACCCATGACCATTTCTTGGTCTTGCCACGTAAAACTTCGCAAAGTTTTACTGCATTTTCACTGACCCCTTCAAACCGATGTATATTTTTAACGCATGTAGAATTTATTTACTTACCCTTCAGCAATTTTTAGCAGTCAACCAGCTGCCTAGCCTCGAGTAGGGACCCGAAGTACTCGAACACACCCAAAAAAAAAAGGGGGGGGGGGTGACACCAGCGCAGGGCATGTGTACAACGGTCAAATATAAACTAAACTGTTGAAAAAAGCTTCTTTGAACGCCGGGCCTTCATTACGGAAGCCTAACATTTACACCACTCTGCCAAAAACTCGCACTTCATGAGGCGAAATTGAACAAGCTGTAGAACTTCCATCGTGCAATCGTGGCTTCTTCGTTTACCTCCGACAGGGCGCTTCGGCGGAGGTCACGGTGCAAGAAGGTGCGTCGGGACGCTTGACAGGCTTTAACAACGCTGACCGAAGGTCGACTCGAATAATAATATGGGCGCAAACCTTGAAATACATTTAATTCACTCTGTCTGACCTGACCATCACTGTTAGCTTGTTTCTGTTGTACTTTTCCTTAAATGCGAAGCTCTATATGGGTTGGACATGGCCGTGGTTAAATTATACGAGTCGCGAAACTTGGAACGAAAGGGGTCGAAAACCTATTGTCACATGCATCGACGCTTGCCGACAATTGAAGCGCGACTATAGGGGAGGAGGGGCAAATAACTAAAATCAAAAACTTAATATAATATTCTTTTTAAATAGTCGTAATTTTCAATATGTTAACGTTAACTACAACTTTAACTTTGAATTATCTGACTCTTGGCTAAATGGTTGATAGCCACATTTGTTGGTTGCTTGCCATAAATGTGGGGGGGGGGGGGCATATCCAGGAAATCTGCAATCAGAGATTGGGTTTAGTTGGACGCGTTGTGGGTCAACGAGGCACCACTCACTTATGCGTGGTACAGTTTCTTGCGTACCTTCCCCAGTTTATTTATTTCCTTATGTGCTGTTCACTAGCGTAACATTTCAGCGCTGAACTAGCTCACAGAATGTATGCCCCATCGCAGTGGTCTTGTGGCTAAGGTACTCGGCTGCTGTCCCGCAGGTCGCGGGATCATATCCTGGCTGAGGCGGCTGCATGTTCAACGGAGGCGGAAATGTTGTAGGCCCGAGTGCTCAGATTTGGGTGCACGTTAAAGAACCCCAGGTGGTTGAAATTTCCGGAGCCCTCTACTATGGCGTCTTTCAAAATCACATGGTGTGGTGATTTTGGGACGTTAAACCTCACATCATCATCATCATCATCATCATCATCATCATCATCATCATCATCACAGAATGTATAGATAGCCCCTCATCGGACTTCCCACTGCCTTCGCTGGCGTACGGCCGGCGTGCCCTCGCCTTTGGCGATGGTCGCAACGAAATGTACTCTACGGTTACCAAGCACGTGCCCCCTCCCCCCGCCAAAATTTTTTTCGCCATGGCGATTCCGAGGTCCCGAAATCAAGTATAGGTGCCCCCCCCCCCCCCCCCTTGAAGAAAAAGTTATGGTTACGCACCTGATCAAAGTGATACTCTCAAGGCCACTGTGTCGCTGCCGTGGTTTTCCACTATTGGGAAACGCGAGTTTTCGAACTACTTATGCTATTGCGCTCGTGAAGAGTTGTGGAACCATATCATCTGCAAAGTTTTTGGTTGATATAGCAAGCTGTATTGAAGGAATTGTTCTCTATTTTCTGCTGTTGACACCAATGCCGTAGTGTGCTGAGGCCACCAAAGGAGAAAGACGCTGCTGCCCACAGGGAAAACCCTCAAAGCTTCAGTATGCACGAAACTCTAGATAAACTTTTTGGAAGACATTTCGGGTCAGCTGCAAGCTGTGGGATCGGTGGTGGTTCGGAATTCTGCGTCCTGTTCGAATCAGTCTATCAATCATGCAATGAATGAAGCAGGATTTATTTTCAGCTTCAAAGGCAGTGAATGGAGCTTGGCAGGTACAGACAAAAAAGCCCTAGATCAGGCTTGGCAAACATGACGTACTAAGTGCCGAGAGGTAAAATGTGCACATGGCAGGGCTCTACATTCAAACCTTTTAAATGAGTTAGTAAATGAAAAAAAGTTATGACAGAGGTGTATAAGGCAGTGAATTAAAACACACACACACACACACAATGAATAGAATAGAGTACTGCTACACCAGATTCTAAAGCACAATACAAAAGGAAGAGAAGAAATGCAAACATAATAAAGTAATGATATATGTTGGTCATCACAAAAAATCGAATCAAGTAAATAAACTTGTGATATGCTAAACAGATTCGCTCATCATCCGCCTTCCCATAATGTACCTGCTGCTGAAATTCACACCTGTGCTTAGACGCCCAACGTATATTCGATTTCAGAGGTTCTACCCCATAAGATCGCGACAAAATGCTCGATGTGCTGCTTAGGAATTTCTCTAAAATAAGTGCTCTCCAATTGCTCCCAACCGTAGTGCACGGAAGGTTCCTCATAGTATAGGTTCCACCTCCAGTAAGACACAAAAGGTGTTATCAGTATAGTCATTGCTCAAGAGCAGACGCTTGCACCGCAGTATCGCACAGTGACACGATAACACGGGTCGCACAGTCACATAATGTGGAAAGGGTACAAGTTAGAGGAGAGTAGAGTGCTTTCCTGGCGTTGTGCAGCGTCGAACTAAAAATATTAATGCCAACACCGCGATATGACTAAGAAGCACGCTACGTAGGAGGGTTCTGCAAGTTTGGAACACGTGATGCTCTTAGTATACGTGGCCCCCGCACTGTACACGGGCCTCCCGCATTTCACGTCCACCGAAATTCGGCCGCCGCGAGCAGGATCGAACCGGCGACCTTATATGTAGGCAGCAGCCGGCCGTAGTGACTACCGTATAATAATAATAATAATATTAATAATAATAATAATAATAATAATAATAATAATAATAATAATAATAATAATAATAATAATAATAATAATAATTTGAAGCTTTGTAAAAAGACCAACATGATTATGATGCTCAAAGTAGTTATGACGAATCATTCTATGCTTCAACGCACATAAAACTCCTATGCCAGATGAGCCGCCCAACGACTAAGGTATTACGCATTATTGCACCGTAATGGTAGAAACGCTACCGAGATGTTTTCATGTACAGTAATAAAATCCTTCCACCACCACCATTTTATAAACAAGTCGAATACGTTTCTTGCATTATTTTCAAAATCGTTGGAATGGAACGCAGAAGTGAAACGCAAAAGTGATTGGAACGCAAAATGTGAAATGGAACGTTAATGAACATTCGTAGTATTTCATCTCATGATCGTTATTGTAAGCAATAATCGTAGACCTGCCTTACTGGTGAATATTTGGCTACCGCCCCTTTCTTTTGCTTTTTATAACCTCTAACTTGCCTTGAGTTATAAATAAACCTTGAAGATATCAGAAGAAAGTTCTCGAGCAGAAGGAACTTTATTTGTCCAACGTTTACTGCAAGTGGAGCCTGGAGACAGGCTGCCAGGCTTGTCCCATGGTATAAATCGACCTTGAATATAGCAGAAGAGAGTACTCGAACAGAATGAACTTTATTTATCGAACGGTTGCTGCAAGTGGATCCCGGAGTGCCAGGCTTGTCCCATGTTATAAATCGACCTTGAAGATAGCAGAAAAGAGTACTCGAGCAGAAGGAACTTTATTTGTCCAACGTTTACTGCAAGTGGAGCCTGGAGACAGGCTGCCAGGCTTGTCCCATCGACCTTGAATATAGCAGAAGAGAGTACTCGAACAGAATGAACTTTATTTATCGAACGGTTGCTGCAAGTGGATCCCGGAGTGCCAGGCTTGTCCCATGTTATAAATCGACCTTGAAGATAGCAGAAAAGAGTACTCGAGCAGAATGAACTTTATTTGTCCAACGTTTACTGCAAGTGGAGCCTGGAGACAGGCTGCCAGGCTTGTCCCATGGTATAAATCGACCTTGAATATAGCAGAAGAGAGTACTCGAACAGAATGAACTTTATTTATCGAACGGTTGCTGCAAGTGGATCCCGGAGTGCCAGGCTTGTCCCATGGTATAAATCGACCTTGACTATAGCAGAAGAGAGTACTCGAGCATAATGAATTTTATTTATCGAACGGTTGCTGCAAGTGGATCCCGGAGTGCCAGGCTTGTCCCATGTTATAAATCGACTTTGAAGATAGCAGAAAAGAGTACTCGAGCAGAATGAACTTTCTTTTTCCTACGTTTACTGCATATGGAGCCTGGAGACCGGCTGCCACGCTTGTCCCATGGTATAAATCGACCTTGAATATAGCAGAAGAGAGTAATCGAGCAGAATGAACTTTATTTATCCAACGGTTGCTGCAAGTGGATCCCGGTGTGCCAGGCTTGTCCCATGTTTTAAATCGACCTTGAAGATAGCAGAAAAGAGTACTCGAGCAGCATGAACTTTCTTTTTCCTACGTTAACTGCATATGGAGCCCGGGGAAAGGCTCCCAGGCTTCTTCCATGTTATAAATCGACCTTGAATATATAGAAGAAAAGAGTACTCGAGCAGAATGAACTTTCTTTTTCCTACGTTTACTGCAAGTGGATCCAGGAGTGCCAGGCTTGTCCCATGTTATAAATCAACCTTGAAGATCGCAGAAGAGAGCACTCGAGCAGAATGAACTTTATTAGTCCTACGGTTACTGCAGGTGGAGCCCGGAGGCTTGCTGCCAAGCTTGTCCCATCTTATAAATCGACCTTGAATATAGCATGAGAGAGTACTGGAGCTCAATGAACTTTATTTGCCCTGCATGTACTGCAAGTAGAGGCTGCAGATTGGCTTCCAGGGGCCCATCACTCAAAAAACATCTTCGGAGGCCCTAAATATCGAATTTCTGCATATCATATGTTCATATCTGTCGATGCTCTTGTCCTGTACTCTGCGTAAACTTACGCATACCCCGCAAGTTCAAAGTCGTGTTCACAATCTTTTCCTGGTAGCGCGCAATAATACCTCTTGCCTCTCGTGGCTAGGCCGTTGAGCCTATACGGTGACGACGATCGTTCCATACTTTTTCGCGCAGCACACATCGCGTCCTTTGTTGTCCGGGCGTCCGTTATCACCTTATCGCATTCCCGCAGCTCGCGATAAATGCGAGGGGCCATGCCCTCGAAGATAGAGCTGTGAAGCAATTACCAACCTGGTGGAGGTCTATCCTTTCTTGCGAGGCGAGCTTCCTTATCGCTCGAAGCATGCGGTGACGCTGGGACCGACGTGCGAGCGAAATGATTTTATGCCACCTTTCCTGGCACTCGTTCGCAGGCCACGTCCTCCCGTGTGTCCCCGAGGGCATTCGCGTGCCCCTCGATCGTGTGGGCACGTTTTCACTCCACGACGTCACTGAAGAAGGCCTACAGCTATGCAGTACTTTTTAGAAAGTCTAACCTAACCTAACCGAGAATGAAAATACCGAAGGTCCTTCTTTTTTTGCATCCTGTTTATTTGTGTAATCTTCTAGTCGGGCTTCTTCATCCTTTGTTTAAATATTAGCCATATAGACTTCATCATATAGACTTCATCAAGACGGAAACAAAAACTTAAAACATTATTTCGTATAATCCAAGGGATATTCAAAATACCTAAAGACGAGTACATACGCCTTCCCGCAAAACGTAGCACTAGATTGAATCATGATGCCCCCATTGAACCTTTTAGCACTCGCACTGACATCTTTCGGTGGTCATTTTTCCCGGATGCTATAAAACAATGGAATTCTTTACCCCAACATGTTATTAATAGTACCGATGTGCAAACTTTTGACAGAGAAATTGATGCTTATTTTGGTAATGGTTGAAGTACTGCCCATTCTGTTTTCCTGTGTTTATTGCTTAGTGTTTTTTTTTAGGTGTTCTGTTTGTACTCATATTGTACTCCCTCCCTGTTATGACCCTCAAGCGAGGGTTGACAGTATTATTAAATAAATAAATCGACTAGAGAGAGGGAAAAAATTGGTTAAGTGAAATGCAGCTAGGTCAAGCAGGAAAAAAAAAAGAATTTCCGCTCTGCTACACTGCACCAGAAAAGAGGTATGGGGGTGCAGAACAATAAAGAAGAAAAAAATGAGAAAGGTTTCAAAATAATATTTTTAAACGAACACACTCAAGCATGGGAGTGTCATAGTCGTTTGCAAGTAGTAGCGTTTAGTAGTTGTTGACCTAACCTAACCTAACATTGCCCAACTACCAGAGACGCTGGCTGTATCCACGCTCACAACACGTTCGAGCCGAGATCGGCGATGACGCGTGTGTTCTGTCTTGGCGTGCCACATGTTTGCTCCCTTGTCGAGGCGTGTAGACCTGTCGTGTTCCTTGTCTAAACCGAGACATACAACAAGGTTGGATTTCCAGAAACCATTGGTCTCATCATTTCCCAAAGCAAGGGGCGCCGAGCTACCACTCGACAAATGTGATTAGACTGCTTTCAACTATGCTATTTTTTTTGCATCTCCCTTGTATCACTGTGTCTCGGTGTGTAATTGCGACAAGAGCGCATATCGAACCTACGCGACCTTAAAACTCGGGAGACCTGCGAAGGAGGTCCAAGAGATGATTCAACGCAAGGCTTCAGAAAGGAAACGATATACATCTCGGAGCCCAAATGGTATCGAAGACTTCTGTGTTCAGTTCTCTTTTATTATTGCTACTTATTAGCATCGTCATTAACCATAACTCATTCGCACTGACTGTCCAGGTAACTTTTCGTCCTATCTTCGTCTAAATTTGTTGTGCGTCAGACTTGACCGCTAAGCGACATTTCAGAAACCAGAAATCGGCCTCGTGTTAGAGGAAATCGTATACGGTAACTTAGCCGAAGCTGCCCGCACTCTTTGTCGTGCTATTCCGCTAAGCGAGCTCTATTCAAATTGGGCACGAAACGTCCGAAGGAACTTTGATCACATGACCACACATCTCTCATGTACCTACACGCAATACCTTTCCCCTTTCTCTTTTCACAGGGTAGCCAGCCAGTCCGAGAACATGGCTAATCGATCTGTCCTTCTTTTTTTTTCTGCTCCTCCTCCCTCTTTCCCTTTTCTGCCAGTTTAGAGTAGCCAACCGGACTGCTGCCTGGCTAACCACCCTGTCTTGTCCCTTCAATATTTCTTCCTTCGTTCCTTCCAAGTGCAGACTTTTCGACAACATCCTGCTGCTGTGTTTTAACCGTTCTAATGCTATATTTTACCTCTTTTTGCGAGTGTTCATGCTGGAATCGTTTGGTGGCATACTTCATTTACCCTAATTTACGCTAATTGAGAAAGCGCAATTGAGAGATCCGTCATACCGGCTAGATCATTAGTTAACACAATATTATTTCCATAACCTTTTTTTGTCGTTTCTATAGCATCTCGCCTCTTTTACTGCAGGTCCGCTTACAGACCCAAGATGGTTTATCTCATAGGTACAAAGGGAGCATCGACTGCTTCAGGAGCATTATAAGAACAGAAAAGGTGAGTGTTTTCTTCCCTATTGAAACACATTGAGTTTCATTTACTTTTTCATGTTTCCCTTTCCATGTGTGAAGTTCAAGGAGCAAGAACAGGGGCATAAATAATATTGCGGATATCATTGTAGCATTCTAAATTTGTAACGTGTTATAACTTCTCCTTTATTTTTCTATTGTTATACAGGTTTTGTTTGTTTTCTACGGAGCTGAAATATTGCAGCAGCTATCATTTATACAAAGGCGTTGTGCACAAATGCGGTGTTTCATTCAAGTATACCACTGTGATTAATAGCGACATCATGTTTTTACCACGTACTTAATTACACATGCTTTCTACTATTGCTATTTTCTCAGAAGACTCCCTAGTTAAGTCGCGGGGAGAGCTTTTATTCTGGTCGCAAAAGATATGAGCTAGTCGACGTCGTGCGCTATTCGTCTTCACTACATAATGATACCTCTATAATGAGGCAAGGGTGTCTTGCTTTAATAGAATTAATGAAATAGATAAATTTTTCGATAACTAAATGCTTACACAGTGATATGTAAGTGTTGGAGATAGTTTTCTTGCACTATTCAGGCCGACATTCCTATAACAGATAACGTATGCTCTATAGGTTTCTTGAAAACCCACCACTGTGGCATCTCTTTTATCCCGTGGCCATGATTTGTGGGGTTTAACGTCCCAAAACCACCATATGATTATGTGTGACGCCGTAGTGGAGGGCTCCGGAAATTTCGACCACCTGGGGTTCTTTAACGTGCACCCAAATCTGGGCACACGGGCCTACAACATTTCCGCTTCCATCGGAAATGCAGCCGCCGCAGCCGGGATTCGATCCCGCGACCTGCGGATTAGCAGCCGAGTACCTTAGCCACTATACCACCGCGGCGGCGCGTTTTATCCCGTGGCCATGAGGCACAGACACGCACACATATTTTCCATACACTCTCAGAACGAGCAAAGCTTTATTCTTAATGAGCGCGCTCGTGTGTGTGCGTGCGTGCGTGTGTGTGTGTGTGTGTGTGTGTGTGTGTGTGTGTGTGTGTGTGTGTGTGTGTGTGTGTGTGTGTGTGTGTGTGTGTGTGTGTGTGTGTGTGTGTGTGTGTGTGTGTGTGTCGCTCCCACATGTATAAATAAAACTGAAAGGACAACCGGGTAGCCCGCACCAGCAGGGGGTATAGCGCGCTCAAGCCAATTTACCATGAATGTATGTGTGTATCCAAACTATTGTGCTTGTCGATTCGATGGAAGTCCAGTAGACATGCCTATATACAAAGGCAAAGACAAGTGTTCGCCTTCCTATCGAAACATTTCGAGCTGCTCCCCTCTATTGTCGCCCCGCCGTGGTGGTCTAGTGGCTGTACTCGGCTGCTGACCCGCAGGTCGCGGGATCGAATCCCGGCTGCGGCGGCTGCATTTTCGATGGAGGTGAAAATACTGTAGGCCCGTGTGCTAAGATTTGTGCACACGTTAAACAACTCCAGGTGGTCGAAATTGCCGAAGCCCTCCACTACGGCGTCTCTCATAATCATATGATGGCTTTGGGACGTTAAACCCCACATAACAATCAATCAATCATCTTCGGTGCCATACTGCCAAGCCGCAGTATGGCACCGAAGGGCCATACTGCGGCTGTAGGGGGTTAGTGGTTATGGCACTAGACATGCTAACCCCAAGATCACGAGATCCAATCCCGAATGCTGTGGCTTCAATTTTAATGGAGGCCAAAATGTTTGAGGCCCGTGTACATAAAGTTTAGGTGGACGTTAAAGGTACCCATGTGGTCAAAATTTCCGGAGCCCTCCACTAGGGCGTCTCTAATAGTGATATTGTTGTTTCGGGACGTTCAACCCCAGTTATTATTATTTTCCTGCTCCAGACGGAGCTACACAAATTACGCTTTGTCCCAGTTGAATTTGCGGTAAAACACCGGATCCAGATGCATTACGACAGACTCAGACAATTCCTTTAGACAGACATTTATCGAAGTTACCAATCAGAGCCCTGTTGTGTATCTGTGCCACCCATGAACTCTGTATTCATCAAGGATTCTTATGTGAACGTAGAAGAATCACAGCTAGGGCAAATCATGTTTCCATAGACCTTCCGAACAGCCCGTATGCAAGAGAAGGCATAGGCGCGTGCAAGAGAAATGAGGATGAAGATGTCTGAAGGCATACTCACTGGTTGCCCCCAACTCCCCTAATTCCCTATGATGGGGAAGGGGGCAAACTCTTCCCGACACTTTTACTCTCTCGGACCTGTCCTGTTATTCTTTATATTGTACGTATAAAGCCACGCTGATTTCGGCAATTGTGGCGGCTGAAATAACAGTTCCTGTCTTTAAGGCTGGAAAACCAATGACCAGAGGCAGCCCATAACGGGAAGCAAATCATTGCTTTGTTTTATTCATTTTTTGTTAATTACGAAGCTTGTTGTCTTTCGGATTCGACCAGGGGCTGGAGGATGGGATACTATGGTAGCGCTAGAATGAGAATAACTGTGACAGGAGATTAAATCAATGCACAGGAGCTAAGTGCAATCATGCTCTAAAGGGCTGCAGCTCTTTCTTTAACGTAAATGCGATGTGTGTGTTCTGCAAAAAACGACCGGCTGCTACTTCTAAACGCCACGTCAGCCGTCACGGCGGCAGTTATCGTTCGAGGAAGCAAAATGTCCCTGATAACAAAGACGGACAACCGGCGGCCACCCACTTTCCCCGCATTGATGGCCCTGTTGTCACCAGATCGCGTTGTCCGTCAACAAACACAGCCGCCAATGTAGGCCAGCAAAACACTGTTACGGACAAACTTTGTTGTCTGAAGATATGTTGGACTGCGTCATCCGAAAGCCTTCAACGTTTTATGGCCAGAGCCTTTCGGAGAATGCGATGTACAGAGCAATGACCACCGTACCTCGAAGTTGCATTTGCTAAAGAGACTCAGCCACAAACTAAAAAAGGGGCATTAAAATTGTTTTAGTCAGAAATAGTGACACGTGTGTATACGTAGAAGAGAATGACGATGGAGGTGTTTCGCAGACTCCTGGTAGCGGGACAGGAGGCACGAAAAAGGAAGACGAAGAAGGCCTTCGCTCAACAGTTTCACTAGACTGCGCTGTCAAATTCCCCAGCTAAATTTATATTTACACAGGGCTGGTCTGGCAGCCTCCCCTCATTCTTCTTTTTGACGAATTAATGAGTCAATTGGACATTACCTCATTTATTGTAATAGATTCTCTGCCTTACGTAAAAACACTGTAGGTGCCGTTTGCCACCTTCTCGGAATAGATTTAAATGCTCCAAATGTGCTTTCTTTCGGGGCTTCGCCTCTCGACCACAGCGACGGGAAGATTGTTGACGCATTGCAGGAGTTCATCAAAAGTTTAAAGAGGTTTAAGTGTTGAAAACATTCTTCGGTAGATTTTGAAATTTCCAAATTCATAATAAAACAAATACGACGTTTTATTTCATTACACTACATATTTTTTACAATTCAACCATCAAACTCCTCTTGTTACATCTTTCTTTTATTTCTCGTAAATAGATTAATTTTAACCTGTTATCAAAGAAGAAATTCATGAAAACTATCCGGTTCTTGGCCAATCCTCCAGCGTGGGCATGTGCCACAACGTCAAGGATCTTGACTTGACTTGATTCTAAAACACGCTGTTTCACTGTTGCAATTTGTTTTTGTCTTTTGTTCTCGCTACACCGCGACACTAATGGAGGTGCTGGCCCGCGACCCCGCCTGATGCTCCACACTCCCACAGGGGGCCGTTCATCCAACCCGGACGCACTTGTCGACACTCCCGCGCATCGCTTCAGTCGTCGCTTGCGAGGCCTCCTTCCAGAGTTCACCCCCTCGCCGCAACACTCTACAAGGCACCGCAGTGTCGCGTTGTAGCGAAAACAAAAGACAGAAACAACTTGCGACAGTAGTAGTAGTAGTAGTAGTAGTAGTAGTAGTAGTAGTAGTAGTAGTAGTAGTAGTAGTAGTAGTAGTAGTAGTAGTAGTAGTAGTATTTATTACAGCCACAAACCAAACCACGAGGTTTTAGATCACTTCGCGACCAGTCGCCGCTGTTCTTCCCATTCGGCGTCGATCTCAGGTGGTGATGGAGAGGGAAGGGGCAGGGTAGAAGCTGTATTGCTGAACAGTTGGGTAGTAGAGCAAAAAAAAAAGCAGTGTGACAGGTCGGCATATGCAGATGGACACTCGGGGCTGCAGGGGTCATGTTTATAGTTACAGAGAAAAAAACGAGAGAGGGTGATCAGGCTATTGAATTGATGTATGCCGTAAAGTTCGGGTTTCTAGCACTGCGAGTGATGTATGAGGGGGGAGGGTAGAGACGCTTGTAGAGTCTGAGCTGGATGTACATGAATCAATAGGAGAAAAAGGAATCCCCAGGAAAAATTAATCCCCGCTGACGCGTGGTCGGAACCCGCAAATCCATTATCCGAAGGAGAGCATCGCAACCCGCCCTCGGCTCATCTAGGTGTGCTAGCAGAGAAAAAACACAGCCTGTGTAGTGAGTGGGCGAGGAGGAAATATGTGAGGGTGAAGAGGTGAGAAAATTTGAGGGGAGAGTAAAGCAAAACGTACAAATAAAGAGAAAGAGTGGAGAGAAAGAATGCGAATAAAGACAGAAATAAGAGGAGCAAACAAAGCAAAAGGCATGAGAATCAATAATGAGATAGAGGTAGAAATAAAGAATTAAGAATAGAAAGAAATGAAGTATATATAGAGAGAGATAAAGAGAAGCAAATATTTGCAGAGAAATATAGAGAGAAGAAAGGAAGGAGATGAGAAAGAAAGAGCAAAATGCGGAGAAAAAAAGCCACCCAGCTCGGAACTTCCCTCATGCTTGGTATCACTAAAGCGAAGCTGTCTTAATTTTTTTTTCTCGTCGGCCTCTTATATGTCCATGTTAGCCACTCTGTCCTGTCCTACTTCCATGAATGTTCAGGTTGTTCCATTTTTAGTTGTTTGCATTGGAATTACTTGCATAATCTACAGTCAGTGATTTCCAAAAGCCCGAAACCACTTATCTGAAGATTTGGGCATCGAAAATCAAGTTTTCGGCTAATGAAATGCCGTCGGTTATATAAATAGCACTAATTTTGATAAGTCAACTTCGCGACGTTTTTATTCACATTGCACGTTGCACCTCCGCGGATTGAAATGCTCTGAAGATCTCCACGAAACAAGGAAGAAGAAACCCACGCACGCGGCGCACGAGAACCGAACGCGGCCGTTCGGTTCTTTGCCACTCCTCCATTTTTGGCTGTGGGCCGCAGTTCCAAGGTTCTGCTCTGTCTAGTATACTCGGTCAGTTCATTCCGGACCCCCGCCGCTGTTCTACCAAAGCCTGGGGCCCTTCTTGTCGGCCAGGGGCAACGCTCAGGAGCGCAGTGATCTCTTCGGGATCGAAGGTTGACGTGACTCGGAGCGACGGTGTCATGGTGCAGAAACAGGCGGAGGCCAACCACGGTCCGCCAAAGGCCGGGAGAGCGCAGCGCCAGGCAGCTGCTGCTGACAATGCCACTGGCCCTTCCAACGAGGCTCCGGCTGCCAAGCGGTCACGCGCTAGACCACCCAAGGGTGCGTCGGGAGATCCGCAAGCACCGAAGCCGACCGCTACCACGGCGGCGCGGAGGTTGCGGAAGACAGCGGTTGCGGCACAGCCCAGGAGTGGAAACATTTCCACCAGCAAGGCTGTCGCGACCAACGCCCCGAGAGCGAGCCGCAGGAAGCGCTCGAGGAGCTCCTCCGCAAGCAGCACCGACGACGTGGCTATCAACGCTCTGAAGCGTCGCAGTGCCCAGCAGGAAGGTGAGCCGCTGCGGATCGTGGCACTCATCGCGCAGTCGCCATAGCGGACGCGCGCTTATTGCCCTCCGTGAAAGCTCGTCCAGTCGGAGCCGGGGAAGAAACAAAAGGCGCAGCAAGCACCACCACCGTGCCCGGCCTCTACAGGCGCTCTTCCTCGACCCCGTGCGAGAACTCGAAGCGTGCTGAGAAGCGTCGCCCGGCCCCATAGACGAGCCTTTTAGAGCCACGGTGGAAGGCGCGCGATGACGAAGAAGACTTCTAACAGCACGCTACGTGGACACGGGAAGTGCACAAGAGTCCATAATGCTCCCAAGTGGTTCGAGAGGAAGTAGAAGACGGGTGAAGCCATCGTTAGAGTTAAAGCTTCAGTCATGGATGACCGAGCTACACAGACCTATAGATATATATGGGCGAAATAAACTATTCGTATTTTATTCGAAAGAGGCGAGTTTGAAAGTGGCTCTTGCTCTACTAGCGTACGATATTTTGGAATCAGTAATTTTGTTTTCCCCGTATCGCGGAATTATTAATGTGATAGCGTTGAAGAGCTGACAAGCAGGCAGAGAACTTGTTTCGCAGAAATTCTGGCGTAACTATTGGTGTCACCGTCGTTGGTTATGAGCGCGAAACGTCGGAAAATGTTAATTGCAGTGAGTGGTTCTGTTAAATACCGACCCACTGCAGAGCGTCCGGCCAAATTTTGAGGGCGAAGCTGCTTAAGGCGTGGGTCGGTCGTCACCTGTATGTATGCATGTATGTAAACACTTCACAGCATATCTATTGAGTGAATGATGATGAGGGGGGCGAAGCTTCGGAGGGTTTTATCTGCAAAACATGAAACATCCGCTGGCCGTGTCCGTACGTCGTCTGTCTGTCTGCCTGTCTGCTTGACGGATGGATGAATGGGCAGACGCCAGCACGGACGTACGGACGCATGGACGAACGCAGGGACGCACGCGGGGACAGACGAATGGACGGAAGGAAGAACAAATGGACGGACGGAAGCACGGATGGACTGATGGACGCTTCGCCCCACTCATTCACTCCGTGAATATGCTGTGATTTTCTTCTTAATCCGCCGCCAAAGCAATATCACATAAGGAGCAGTTGCGTAGGTCCGCGTGTTTCGTGACTCGCAAAAGAAAGAATTATGGCGTCGTGGGCACTTAACTGTACTTGCAGTAGGCATTCTAGGATGGCGATTAAGCGTGGCCCGGTCGGAGCATGCACCGGGAAACCAAAACCAGGCTAACAATTCAGAGCCAGATGCGCATGGGGCCCCGACTATGCTATCGCGCTCTACTCTTGATTGAGAAGCTTAAGCATGATGATCCTAATGATGATAAAAACTTTATTTTGGTCCAGACAAGATGCAGGGGAGGCCTTCAGCCACCCGAATAGTCCCACGTCCTCCGATATTTTGTCATAAGTGCGCTACAAATGCCATCCATTCGCTGGTGAAGTCACGTTGAAGGCGCTACAAAGGTCTTTTTTTTTCCCTCAGGCCAATGTTGGTTCGCTATTATTTTAAGTGTACATGCGCGCAAGATTGTCCAATTGTTGTTCAGTATATTGTTGAGACTGAGTAAAAGATTGATTTGATTTATATGTAGGGTTTAACGTCCTAAAACCACCATATGATTATGAGAGACGCCGTAGTGGAAAGCTCTGGAAATTTTAACCACCTGGGGTTCATTAGCGTGCACCCAAATCTTAACACATGGGCCTACACCGTTTCCGCCTCCACCGGAAATGCAGCCACCGCAGCCGGGATTCGATTCCACGACCGCTGAGTAACAGAGTGCATGCAGTATTGCGCAATGGAGTTTTCAGTATCATGCAGGGATTGCAGTAGAACGGATCGTCTGTGCAAATAGTCAATTTCTGTGAGTTGTTCGGCTCTGAAGAAGACGAATTCGCATAGGATGTATTTTCAACAGCTGAGCTATTTAAAACGAGCGTTAGAAATTTTAACCACCTGGGGTTCATTAGCGTGCACCCAAATCTTAACACATGGGCCTACACCGTTTCCGCCTCCACCGGAAATGCAGCCACCGCAGCCGGGATTCGATTCCACGACCGCTGAGTAACAGAGTGCATGCAGTATTGCGCAATGGAGTTTTCAGTATCATGCAGGGATTGCAGTAGAACGAATCGTCTGTGCAAATAGTCAATTTCTGTGAGTTGTTCGGCTCTGAAGAAGACGAATTCGCATAGGATGTATTTTCAACAGCTGAGCTATTTAAAACGAGCGTTAGTCCGTGATCTGTGAACAAGGACTATCAGCATAATGAACCGGCTCACGCGTTCTTTTCCGCTTCACTCAAAGAGTAAGCAAGTGAGTGAGTGAGTGAGTGAGTGAGTGAGTGAGTGAGTGAGTGAGTGAGTGAGTGAGCGAGCGAGCGAGCGAGCGAGCGAACATTTGTTGGGTCCAGCAAAACGCGATAATACAAGCACCTGGCTAATCCCACGACGGGACCGACAGGTCTAGCCGGCTGGTCTGACCACGGGCATGCCGAACAGCCAGCCATGATTTGGTCTTCACATATGGACTTAGGTGTGACCACCCTCCCTTGGCCAAATTCGGGCCCAACGACCCGCACTCCCGAAGCATACGAGACAAAGTAGCCACAGACTGTGCAAGAGCTTTTCTCGTTTTATCCGGTGCACGATTCTGAAGACTCGATGGGTGAGAAAAGCGAGTACACACACGCACAGAGAGAAAGAGAGAGAGAGAAGTGAATAGAGAAAGGGGGAGGAAGAGAGATACAAAGAGTAAGTGAGAAATTAGCGTAGAAAGAATTTCTTGACGAGGCGGAATATGAACCCGCGTGACTACAATGCGAAGGCGAGCTTTGTAACCACTCGGTTATGCGGGCAGGCAAACAAAGCACAACACAGCGTTGTACAGTATTCCATAGCAAGGGTGCGAAAAAGGAAAGTGAAAATGAGGGGGAGAGCAGAGAAGAAAGCGTATCACATAAAAAAATTAAACGATGGAAAAATAGTAACAAAAACAAGAGAGAGAGAGAGAAACTTAAACGAAAGATAAAAAGCGCGAGAAAAGGGCGAAAGAAAAAAGAAAAAAAGACAATAAAAAATTCAAAAAACACAGAGAAAGAGAAAAAAATTAGAGAAAGAAAGAAACAAAAAAAATAAAGAAGCGAGTCCACCCAGCTCCACCGTTCGTTCAAGTTTGGCACCACTATGGTGTGACTGCGAAGCTGTCACAAGCATTTTTGTTCGTTCGTTTGTTTGTTCATTCGTTCGTTTGTTTGTTTGTTTTTTGTTTTGTTTGGCTAGGTACGACGACTGGCTGCAAGCTATTGCTCGTGAAACCCACGTCATATCGCTGTATATGTGTACGCTACAAGAACTGCCGGCTTTGATGCGTGCGTTCGAGTGAAAAATTACACCGACACGACATGATCTGAAAACGCTCGAACGAAAGTACGAGTACTGTGTAGCTCTGAATTTCCCACGTTTCCGTTCGTGGGTGTTGTATTGCGCTTATTAGAGTGCGCGAAAACGAAGCCTATGCCGAACAGCAAGTGGTATTGCGTGGCACACGATCAACTACTCCTTATGCAGGTGATGATTAATTGTATGTTTAATGGCTCATTTTCTTTGTTATGCACAATACTGTTGAGAACTAACAATGACGACAAGAGCCGTTTAGAGGATGTTATTAGAAGTAATGTGAATGGGAAGAAAGAAGAGTGGACGAAAAGATAACTTGACACCGGCGGGATCCGAACCTGTGACCTTCGAAGAACACGTCCCACTATCAGCACCGGATGCATTATTCGAAGGTCGCAGCTCCTGCTGGTGGCAAGCTAACCTTTCGCTCACTTTTTTTTTCTTCCCATTTGCATTACTTCTACTAACATCCTCTATGACTCGCTTGGCATCATTGTATGTTATTCCTCATTGATATGGTCACTGGCGGCTTTCCTTAGCCTTTCATCCTCGTCTGCCCTGTTGCAGATGGCGGGCCTCTACCGAGGCATGTCATCTCCCATGGCTGGCGTGGCGCTGGTGAACGCCGTGGTGTTCGGCGTGTACGGCACCACCCAGAAGCGCCTCGGTGACAGCATCTGGGCTCACGCAGCAGCGGGTGTCCTGGCCGGAGCCGTGCAGAGCGTCATCAGCAGTCCCGTAGAGTTGGCCAAGACCCGGTTACAAGTGCGTATACAGGCTACGTGCGGAGGCCAATAATGCGAACGTGCATTGCTCCATGCACCATTCATGGCCCTTTATGGGCCATTTAAGGACCGTTTATGCACCATACATAAGGCAATTATAGGTCTGTTTACGGACAAGTTATTTTTACCTTGGTACCTTAACGGCGTAAAATGGAAAATCTAGATTGGCATTTCATTATCAACTCTTGAATAACAAACTAGCTCTAGATCAACCTCCGTATTTGACACCCCTAAATAGCAGATCCACCCGACACAACAAACATAACATCCTAACCTTATAGTTTGATCTCACTGGCCTATTCACGTTTCCATATTTCCCGAGAACCCCTAGCGAGTGGAACTGCCTTACCCATGCAGATGACGGCAAAATAGCGGTTTTCGACTTTCATTGTTGCTCTGTTATTGCTACTGCTTTTTTCTTTGTATTGATCATCTTTTCTTGAACCATGAGATTGCAATACTGAATAAATTGAAATAAATTCTAAATAATATAGCACATCAAAGCCTCCGTTGCCTGCGTAGGCTTTTTTGGTACCAGGTCGCACCATGTTTGTGAAGATGGAGGACGCTTGAAGACTAGAACTCAGAGGAAAGTAACCAGGCTTATAGATAGCTCCACCTGGAGAAGCACTAGTGCCTATTACATTCAGAGTAGGCGAAAATTTATAGCTCATGAGAACAGCGACCCAACTAACGCTTCTTGACCCGTTATGACCGAAGACTTGGCAAGAAAAAGATGACAGGGCTTGTTGAAAACCCCAGCCAGTCAAGACAATTGTCACCGTGTTAACGTATACCTAGTGTGAGGAACCGGTTCATTTTGCCAGGCTCGAGCTAAATCACGCTGGTGATGATATTTTTCGATGAAGAAGATGTACAGGTGATGATGATATCAAAGAGAATAAAGAGTCATTCGCTTGTCGCGCTCACACTAATTCCCCCGCGCGGTGAAAGCGGCTGCCTGGTCGCTCAACAGTATTATGAAATGCGTCGCGCATAAGGCTTTAAACGAGATACGTGCACTATCTCTGTTCCTCGGCAACGATTATCAGGACTAGCGCTAAGAGGAGAAACGCGGTAATTGACAGGAGATGTCTGTTCGACCACCGTGTACGGCCCAATGAAGCGACTGATGAATTTGTCGCATAGGCCGGGGACGCGTAGTGGAGTCCATAGAAGAACTTCGTCAGCAGGGGAAAAACTTACAACACGGCGAGACGAGTCATAGCGAGATTTTCGAGTGTCTTGAGAGAGGCCGGTGTTAACACGGGCCTGGTGATGGCAGTGTGCGAGACGAGATAGGAATTCTTCAGAGAAAGGAGCCGTCGAGGGTGCAGGGGCCGAAAGAGACATCCAGAGCGAAACTCGGCGAGCGACCATGGACGAGAAAAAATGGAGTAAAGCCGGTAGTGCGTTGAGCAGCCGTATTATAGGCGAATGTCACGAAGGGTAGAATTGCATCCCAGTTCGTGTGGTTGGGGTGAATGTACATGGCAATAATGTCCGATAGGGTCCGATGAAACCGTTCAGTCAATCCGTTGGTCTGCGGGTGGTAGCTAGAAGTGGTCTTGTGAACAGTGTTCGAGGCACGCAAAACTTGCTCGACAATGGAAGATAGGAAGACTTTGCCACGATCACTGAGGAGAATGCGTGGAGCTCCATGAAGCAAAAAGATGTGGCGAAGAAAGAAATCGGCGATCTCGGTGGCGGTCCCAGATGGTATAGAAGCTGTTTCTGCGTAGCGGGTAAGGTGGTCGACGGCCGTGACAATCCAGCGATTCCCATTGGATGATATAGGAAGAGGGCCATACAAGTCGATTCCAAAGACTTCAAAAGGCGAGGCGGGGCAAGGGAGAGGTTGCATTAAGCCAGCCGGAGCAGTTGTCGGTCGTTTTCGCCGTTGGCAATGGACACAGGAGGCGACGTACTTAGCGACGGTTGAAGAGAGGCCAGGCCAAGAACAACGACTTCGTATTTTGTCGTAAGTCTTGTGATAGCCTAGATGAGCGGCGGTTGGATCATCATGAAAGGCTTCCAGAACTTCACGTTGCAGAGAACGTGGGATGACGGGTACCCACTTGTTGACATCGATGTGGTAAATGTAGCGACATAAAGCATCGTCGACAAGCTTAAATTGTTTAAGTTGTCGACGGAGTCTGGCGTTTGGAGGAGTAGTAGAGCCGGTCAAGCGGTCAACAATGGTGCGGCAGTATGGGTCGACACGCTGTTGTGAAACAAGGACGGATAGGGTGGCAGGTGATGAACTTAGCGCTGCGATCGGAGAGGTGCTGTCGTTTTGGAGTATCGATGGTGAGTGGCTTCTGCTGGGCAAACGACAGCGCGATAGAGCATCAGCATCTTGATGCTTCTTCCCAGATCTGTAGGCGACATCGAAATCATACTCCTGCAAGCGAAGCGCCCAGCGACCGAGGCGACCCGTTAAGTTTTTCAGCGATGAAAGCCAGCATAGGGCGTTATGGTCGGTCACGACGGTAAAATGACGGCCGTGAAGATATGGTCGGAATCTTTGCACTGCCCAAACAACAGCAAGGCACTCCTGCTCGGTGATAGTGTAGTTCTTTTCTGGAGCGGTAAGAGCGCGACTTGCGTAAGCAACGACGCGTTCGCGTGAGTTTTTGTCACGCTGCAAGAGTACCGCACCAAGACCATGACTACTTGCGTCGGTGTGAAGGATGGTGGGTGCGGTGGAATCGAAGTGGCACAGAACCGGATCCGACGTGAGGGCTTGCTTCAATGCCGTGAAAGCGCTTTCGCAGTCTTCGGACCAAATGAAGGGGACGTTCTTTGCGAGGAGTTGGTGGAGCGGAGACGCAAGTTTCGCGAAACCACGTATGAAGCACCGGAAGTAAGAAGATAACCCAAGAAAGCTGCGCAGGTCCTTTTGACGTAGCGGACGAGGAAAATCGAGAACAGCGGCAAGCTTCTCGGGGTCGGGCCGAATTCCTTCTTTGCTGACAAGGTGGCCGAGAACCTTGATTGTCTTGCTAGCAAAGGTACATTTCTTGGTGTTAAGCTGTAGACCGGCTTTTGCAAGGCACGTGAGGATTTCGTCAAGACGTTGTAGATGCTGCGAGAACGTGGATGAAAACACTACTATGTCATCGAGATAGCACAGACATGTTTTCCATTTCAAACCACGCAATACGCCGTCTATCATGCGTTCGAAGGTGGCGGGCGCATTACAGAGTCCAAAAGGCATCACATTGAACTCGTACAACACATCTGGCGTTGAAAAGGCGGTCTTCTCTTTATCAGACTCCGACATTGGTATCTGCCAGTAGCCTGACCTAAGGTCGAGGCTAGAAAAATACTCTGCGCCCTGTAATGAATCCAGTGCATCGTTGAACCGAGGGAGGGGATAAACATCCTTGCGCGTTATTTTGTTTAGCGCACGGTAATCGACGCAGAAACGCACTGTCCCATCTTTCTTTTGAACGAGAACAACTGGGGATGACCAGGGACTCGAGGAAAGACGTATGATGTTGCGTCGTAGCATGTCTGAGACGTTTTCCTCGATAATCTTACGTTCTACCTGAGACACGCGATATGGACGCCGATGTACAATACGAGAGCCGTCAGTCTGGATGCTGTGAGTAGCGGTGGTAGTCATGCTGAAGGCGGGCGAGTTCACGTCAAATAGAGAACGGTGTCTATTTAACAGGGCGAGCAAATCTTCAGTTTGATCAGGTGTTAAGTCATTGCTTATTGTCGCGGACACAGGTGTGGCAGAGGCATTGAATGGCAGTGATTGTGACTTCGGAACATCGTTGTGGTTGTTGTTCGGAAGAGTAACAATCGCAACAGGCTCACTGTCGACCGCGCAAGATACTGTTGAGCCACAGGGGAGCAGTACACACTCGGGCGTTTGATTTATGGCGGTTAGGTACGTAGACCCATCGAAGAAGCGAATAAGCCCTGGTGTGATCACAATGCCCCTACGTAGGGTATGACCGTAAGGGAGAATTAGTACGTCACCATCCACAATGTCGGTGCAATTAACACTTATAATTTCTTCGATGTATGGCCGAAGTACATAATCTGACTTGGTGACAAGCCGGATGCGTTCATCGTGTTCAACCGGAGAAGAGTCAGTGGCATTTAGATGCAGGAGGCGCTGATGACATGATATGAAAGCGGGCGCAGAAGACAAGAAATCCCACTTAAGAATGAGAGCGTGGGTGCACTCACGAAATACCGCGAAAACAATGTGATGACGAATGCCTTCTATGCAGACACGAACGGTACACTGTGCAAGTGAACGAATGAGAGTGTTGGTCGCCGCACGTAGAGGTGGGCCGCCATAAGGTGTGGTGACTTTTCGAAGGCGGGAACAAAAATCAGCACGAATAATCAAAACGGCAGCGCCAGTGTCTACAAGAGCCTCAACGCGTACACCTTCTACAAACACTGCTATCGAATTCGATGGCCGCTCTGGAGGAATTGTTAGCTGTCCAAGAGATGCAGTTTCCCCTCCTAAAACTGCATTGGGGAGTTTTCCGCGTGGGCGTTCGTGGAATGGGAGGCGGGCCGTAGAGACGACACTGAACGGCGACTTGGCGAAGGCGACCTGCGGCGAGACGTACGGGAATTCCCAGGCATGTACGGCATGCGAGAGGTACTGGGATCGATACCCAGCACCTCCACCACTTGTGAGGAACCGGTTTATTCAGCCAGGCTCGAGCTAAATCACGCTGGTGATGATATTTTTAGATGAAGAAGATGTACAGGTGATGATGATATCAAAGAGAATAAAGAGTCATTCGCTTGTCGCGCTCACACTAGCAAATTTTATAGACTTTGCTATGTATAGCGGTTCCATGGAATCCCGGATAACTTATCCAGGCACTTAAGCGGCACCGAAGATTTGATAGGGGTGTTCCTGCTTAATTCTTCCCTGTACATTAGAGCATTACTCGAGTGTACAATGTTCGACGTTTAATTTGATTGTGCGTCTTTTTAGAACACGAATAATTACCTAACAAGCTCATACAATAATGCCGAAAAAAAGATATGCTTGAGTGCCCGTCACTGGAGCCACCTTTATACACGCCCGGTCCAGCGATGCTCTGTGCCCAAGAATTTTTCACAATTTCAAGCTTCCATTTTTCTCTCAACTTCTGTCTTAAATATAATGCGTAACTTATTATGTGCAACAATAATTACGTATAGCTCCAATAACATTTCACTGTAACTTTCTCTTTTTCGTGATAACGTAATAATAATGATCAATAATCAAGGGCGAACTAGTTCTTTTTTTTACTGACGTAAAGTGGCGCCTGCGCTTCCTGTAGTTCGCAAACTATAGGCTCGCTTCGCGTCAACGTCAACGCAGATCCAAGGCCAGAGCGGAGCTCGCGCCCTCTACAAGGGCCCCGTGGACTGCCTGCGGCAGATACTCAGAGTGGAAGGCCTCCGAGGTGCATTCCGAGGATTCGGACCGACATTACTGAGGGACGCACCGGGCTTCGCAGTCTACTTCGCCAGCTACGAGCAGATGGTGCGCTTAGGTGGCGACGGTACCTTCACCGGTGCCAAAGGTACCGCCGCTTTGATGGCTGCCGGTGGACTCGCTGGCGTGTTCTCCTGGATGGCATGTTACCCGATGGACGTCCTCAAATCCAGGCTCCAGGTGGACGGCATGAGAGGACCACGAAGGTACGTGCACCCTCAAATATAACGCCTCTCGACAACGTGGGGGTTGGGGGAGGTACCATCGTCGAAGTCTTTAAAGCTTGAAGACAGTTCTTCTGCACACTTGTAGAACTGAATGTGTGAGCATGTTCGTTGCCGCAACGGCAAGAAAGCAAACTTGTCTGGTTCTCGGCGAATGAATGTCAGAAAAATTTCCACGCTTAACAAATTGAGTTGCGTCATGGCAAAATTGAACTCCGGACTTCCAGAGGAAAAGCTATCTGAAGAACACAAGCCCATGGTCACAGTGCTGCAATCATTCTTAGATGTAATTCTGGTGTTCATCAGCAAGCTATAATCACCATGAGCTCGGTTCGTACAACAGGTACTATACTGTTTTATATGTCTCGTCCTTGAAACTCTTGAATAGGCACCATGAGCTGACCAACACTGTCTATAATAATAAGGCCAGACTTGTATCAATATCTACAGCTCGAGCGCGATATGACGAAGATCCTATCAAGAAGTATCAAGTTTACGGGATGCAAACGAACCAATCCTCTTCGAAGTGCGTGGAACATAGTAGTGTTGAGCATTTTTTAGTCATATTCTCACTTCTTTTCATCATTCTGCCTGGTAATTTCTTTCCTCCGGCCTAGAACAGCAAACAAAAGCGCATCTGTTCGAACTTCCTGTCTTTCCTTTTCCTTCCTCGTTCTCGTCCGGGTAAAAAAGATAACCACCCAGGTTTACCACCCTGCAGATACAAGGGTCTCTGGGACTGCGCCGTCCAGAGCTACCGCCAAGAAGGCCTGCGAGTGTTCACCCGTGGCCTGAACTCCACCCTCCTGCGGGCCTTTCCCACCAACGCCGCCACGTTCACCGTGGTCACGTGGGTGCTCCGGCTGTGCGACCCGAACACCAGGCCCGCCATGGAGCCCGTCACCCATCTGGCCATGACGCCCCACCACCATCACTTTCATCCACATGTCATGCACTTCGACCCCGAGCTTTACGTCAGCAGAGTCGTGGCCATGGCGTGGGACGACATGCACTATCATTTCTGAGCTTAAGCTCTATCTGCAATATATAAGATATGGTGCTTCTTGCCTCACCCTCAGTGTTGTGTACAAGGCCGGAATAATGTAACGATTCTGTTTTCTCAAACTTCACTTTCTTTTACCATTTCGTCATTGGTCAGAGTGACCCTCCGCGTAAGTTATCATAGGTGAAGATAACGCTGGTTAATTGAGGGTCATAAGAAAGAAATGGAATATAGCGAAAGGAATAGTTGCGTTATACCGGCTATATATATATATTATTATTTTGCCAAGTGGTCGAACCCTGTTGTGCACAGACAAGGGGTTAAATTCACGGGGATTTTTATACTTAAGTGCTCTTTGATATCCGCTCGCCCCTCCACTAATATGCCCAGCACAAAGACTGTTTGAACTTCTCTTTTTCAAGAGAATTCCTAAAGTAAGGGCTTTCTTTTTTGTGTGTGCGAGGCATGTGTTGAGCTTAAGCGTCCAGTTATATCCTATTCCATGTCTTGCTCTATATTTAAAATGTATATGTAGCTTGTTTTTATTGTTGTTGTTTTTTTATGTGCGGGTATGCGTCGGGAAACGTGACGTTTGCAGACGTAGCCTACTGCAACGAAGACTCTCGCAGTCAAAAACGCATGGCTTTGTCACGTTTGTTTTTGGAGGGTGGCTGTCTTCAGCTAAAATATTAGAATTTGTAAATGAAGAGCCCGTCTTTGACGCCACATACAGTTCCCAGGAAAAGGACATGGATGCGTATACAAGTTCCTTTTATTTTTGCCAACTGTGATGGGGCTTATGAGAAACTGCGGATTATACGTTTCTATTGATTCTGAAACACTAAGATAGTTACGGAGCCTTCCGACACGTAGTACAAAGCTTTATTCACGCCCAACTCTTTTTGGGCTATCTGGTGCATGTTAATGGAAGGACGTTTCGTTGGCGCGTTATTCTCTATCCTGCATACACGCTATTCGAGAAGTCAGCCTCATTGATGGCAACGCAATCCATTGCTCCAGATCACATGCTGGAAAACGTCTATGCACTGTGAACCACATTGAGATGTGATAACCCAATCAAAACATTGGGATGAAGGTACGTTTCCCTTCGCTTCATATCGACTAACTTATCATAGTAGCAGTTTCTGGAAAGTGCATTTCACCAGCATGTGGTAACGTGATTCAAGCGGGGAGGCCATGAGTGATGTCATATGATTACCGTAAAATTTCAAAAGGCTCTGGCTAGTGTGCCAAACTAGCACAATTTGTCAGTGTCCATGGTTGGGCCATGTTACTAGGGCCTCAGTAACGTAAGCCCTGCAGCTTCATGGTTCTCCTTGATTCGACAGCCTCAATTAGGCCGGAGACGGCGTCGGCAGTGCACCTGGATTAATAGCTCTGTTATTGACGCCACACGTGATGGTTCAGCTCAAGTCACATGACCTCGATTCCTTGAAGTGCGAATACAGTTTCCCGAAGTTTGTAGCGCGAAAATAATTTTAAAGAAAAAGAATAATAAGTTGTAGGATGCGCAACTTCATGAACGGAGACCATTTCATGGGCCGGCCGAAAACGTTTGGTTGTGTTTTGCATGGCATGTTTTAATAACTGCGCTTCTCAAAATGTAAAATATACCTGCTAGCCGTGCTTTACAAGCGTGTAACACACACCAAGTTGTGATTGATTCCACAGATCTTCCCACACAGACTTCCCCATCGTGGTGAATGTTTTGTGCGCTCAATAAAGATTTTATACGAGTTTGCGTTCCTTCAATCTCTCGTCTCTCTTTCCCTCTGGCGATTCTGCCGAGATTTGGTGATACGTTGGCGAAAGACACTAAAATTCGTCAGGAAGTGACTCCAAAAATATACTTTTGCTAAGAGGATGGACGTACGAAAGGAAGAGATAGATAGATAGATAGATAGATAGATAGATAGATAGATAGATAGATAGATAGATAGATAGATAGATAGATAGATAGATAGATAGATAGATAGATAGATAGATAGATAGATAGATAGATAGATAGATAGATAGATAGATAGATAGATAGATAGATAGATAGATAGATAGACATACAGACAGACAGACAGACAGACAGACAGACAGACAGACAGACAGACAGACAGACAGACAGACAGACAGACAGACAGACAGACAGACAGACAGACAGACAGACAGATAGATAGATAGATAGATAGATAGATAGATAGATAGATAGATAGATAGATAGATAGATAGATAGATAGATAGATAGATAGATAGATAGATAGATAGATAGATAGATAGATAGATAGATAGATAGATAGATAGATAGATAGATAGATAGATAGATAGATAGACAGACGGACGGACGGACGGACGGACGGACGGACGGACGGATGGATGGATGGATGGATGGATGGATGGATGGATGGATGGATGGATGGATGGATGGATGGATGGATGGATCGTCCGCTTATTCATCTTTCGAGATATGTCTGTGCTTTCCTATATCACTTTATGACTCTTAATGTGTCCTTGCTCCTTTTCTTTTTTAATATGTGATTTATTTTTATTGCGATTCAACTTTGCTTCGCGAAGCCTTTCTAACATGGAATAATTTAGTTAAGAATAAATGAGTTGTTTTTCTTTTATCAGTTGTCGTGGGGTTGTGACATGTCTACCAGAGTTCATAAGGCTTACATAAAGTTGATACATAGTTTTGCGTTTCATCGTTGTGTCTTTGTACTACGAAGTTGATTCTGCCAAGTGCGACACTAAATATGTGCTCCACGTTCTTCTCGACTTCGTCCGTTATCGATTGTGTAAAATTTTCATGGCGTTACCAATGTATTCTTCGGTTGTCAAGCTAGAACTTTGTAAAAGACGCTACACACCCGTCCCATGCGCATTTCTTCTTATTGACTAAGAAACCAATTTTCATGAAGGCCATTTTATTTAGCGCCACGGAAAGCTTACCGGTGACAGTGACCAATCAAGAAATCGCCACGTGGAAAACACCCCGAAATATTCGCATTATTTTTTTTATCCACGGCGAATATGAAATACACGCAAGTGACAACGCGTGCCGCAAACATTGTAAGCGTGAGAGCGGTTGTTGTTCGAGCACAGCGATTCGCTGCGCATGCGTGCACTCCGCATGCGTCGGTTCCTGAGCCATGTCGCGCCGCTCCTCGTCGTGCAACTTTTTTTTTTTTTTGCCTCGAAAGCAGCACAAATTAGAACGGTGATAGATAAGATACATACCTGTGCTCTACCATCTTCAGGACTAATTATAACGCACATTTAGCAAAGGAGACCTTATAATCCAGGGTTCTTCAGGGCTCTTCCGCTATAGGCCACGCGACGTACAATCACCCTAACTTTTAGCTATTGTGCGCTGTTGTCGCTTTTTTGTCTCTCCGCGCCATATTATGGAAAAAAGTTACAGAAAATTGCTTCGTGCACATGCGCTTTGTGGGCACCTACTCATCCTTAATTCAACTGAAACTTAATTCAGTCGTATGGAAAATATACAAAGAAAAAAATGGCAGCATATCCACGTAGGGAATAATGGAGAGTGGGGCTAAGAATCCGTCCGTCCATTCGTTCTTGCTTCCTTTCGTCTATGCGTCCGTCCATGCGTCAATCCGTCCATGCAGCCATCCATGAGTCCGTCCATGTATCTGTCTGTGTGTCCGTTCGTCCATTTTTTCAACACTCCAAGTACCACCATCTCGCATCTTTTCATCATATGTTCCGCACATAGAAGCACCGCCATCCAGCGGACATTCCAAGGACTGAACGAGAGGAGGCACACGCACACTTTCTTACGGCCTGCGCTTCGTGTCTACTTCCCACTTTAACCACCTCGAGTTCATGGTATATACTAGTTCACTGTATTCATGGCACGGCGGCCCAACGCTCGCTAAACCTTTCTAAAATCAAGGAGGTTACGCCAAGCGAGTATAACGTATAGCAACCTTTTCCTGTGAGATAGGGCTCAATGTACATGTCAATGGCTGCTAATGGGGAATGAGAGACACGAGAATTCGGCTTTTAGTTAACGCGCACGCTGCGAATTTTTTATTGTTCAACAACGCACAGGAGAAATCTCCCAACGGCACCAAGGCTTGCAGGTCAAAACGTAGGACTGGTTACCCACTACGACTATGACGAGGGACGAACGGGTGCCGCTTTAAGGAGCTTCGCCCCTAAAACTGAAACTCATGCAGGTAGCTAAACATTTGGCCTACTGTATATATACCCGTTTGGACGCGAGAGCGTTAAAGAGCTTGTTTCGCAGAAATTCTGGCGTTTGCGTCAGTGGTAGTTAGAGAAAAATCATTTTGTGCGATGAAAAATTTTGAAAAATGCAAATAAATAATAAAACACTTCGAATCTGAGAGAAACCCCAGTCGCCTGTCGGTGAACAATGTGAAAGTAACTTCCTCTTCTTGGAAAGGCAGTGAAAGTAACTTTAATAGTTTACAAACACACGTCTATACATTCTTGACAATGAAACATGAAATATTGCCGTAATAAGACGTGGTATAAACCGTACATTGCCATAGGGTGTCAGGACGTGTTGATTGATATGTGGGGTTTAACGTCCCAAAACCACCATGTAAATATAAGAGACGTCGTAGTAAAGGGCTCCGTAAATTTCGACCACCTGGTGGTCTTTGACGTGCACCCAAATCTGAGTACACGGGCCTACAACATTTCCGCCTCCATCGGAAAAGCAGCTGCCGCAGCCGCGATTCGATCCCGCGACCTGCGGGTCAGCAGCCGAGTACCTTACCCACCAGACCACCGCGGCGGGTCACATCAGGACATGTGATCATAACGACTTCATTTTTTAGAGCCAATCAAGCACTACAAAAGGCACACACGTTAATGCACCTATTTTCTTGAAGGGGCCCTGAAACACTTCTTCAAGTAACCATGGAATGAAATCACTCGAAAAGGTTATTGCCTCACGCATTTGACGCCCCGCCATGGTGGTCTATTGTGGCTAAGTTATTCGGCTGCTGATGGTAAAATACTCAGCCGCAGGTCGCGGGATTGAATCCCGGCTGCAGTTTTGATGGAGGCAAAAATGCTGTAGGCTGGTGTACTCAGATTTGGGTGCACGTTAAAGAACCCCAGGAGGTAGGAATCTTCGGAGCCCTCCACTACGTTGTCTCTCATACTCATATGGTGGTTTTGGGACGTTAAACCCCACAAATCAATCAATCCCGAATTCAACGCCCCAATAATTTTAAGAATTCATCCAGTGCGAGTGGGGTAACAAAGATTTGTCGCATACTTTTCTCTCGTCCCAACGAAAGCACCGGAAGTTAAGCAGGATGAGATCGCAGGGGAAAAGAAAATGCGTCACACACGCCTCTTGACCTCAAACACCTTTTCTTTTTCTTTTTTTTTTCTTCGAATGCGCGACTTTCTCTGTGTGATCACGCGTGCACGCGTGGACAAGTCATGACATCCCACGGCGATCTCTGTAACTACTGAGCGCGCCATGTTCAAATCAGCCAATGACTGATAGATGGCTTTTTACGAGTGATTTTTCGAGAGAAGAGAAAGCAATTTCTAGCAGACTTTGATAATGTGTTGTGAATTTCAGGCCACTTGCAGCGCTATAGTATTTCGCGCGCGTGTTCTCTGAAGCATCTACTACCAATCGGCAGCGTTTTCTGAATATGCTCAAACGGTGTGCCGCGTAGTGGGTGCACAACAAGTTCGGAAAGATTTCATGCATGAAGTGTTCGAAGTGCGCACTGGGCACAGGATATCGCTATCGCGTTCAGCTCTTAAAAGCGAAGCTTGAGCCCCCCCCCCCCTTTTTTTTTTTTTGTTGCTAGCACGATTAAAAAGTAAATATCCTAATCACAATGCGAAAAAGGTTTTCAAATATGTCACGTTATTTCACTCTGTTTTAATTTTTACTAGAGTCTCATCACGTGTTCTGGCCAGCTGTCGGGCCCTCACCCACTCCGCGGTCTCTTCGTTCCTTAAGGTTACACACTTGCATTGTTCACCGCTTCGTCCTCAATCTACTTCCCCGTGGCTACTTTATCGTGCGCTTAAGGTCGGCGTTGAATATATAAAAGTAACCCAAAAATGCTAATCACTGATTAATATCCCACTACGAAACTCGGTACTCCGTTAGCTTTAGCAACATATACTTGTCATCCATTGTTTTCTTTTTTTAACTTGCACCAATTCACTTCCTCTGATTAGCCCACTAGTCACTGACATTCGCTTTGATTGTTTTGATGCATATGTAGAGTTATATGCTTTCAGTCCCTTTCGCATAGCTTTCGCTTCCTTAACACTCTTTTTGTTACGCAAAACAAGCCCACGCCACGAAAATTCTGATGTCGGTGTCAGAGTCGTTGCTTTTCACCGAAGAATCAGCGTTGCCAAGTGACGGGCGTGTGGTTCCACAATAGAACAAAAAAATTGTTTACAAAAAATATTCAAATAAAGGTTAATAGCAGGTGGGTGGTGCCCCTAGTACAGGGCTACACTGGCCTGCCGCGCCTGGTCTATATACCCACCGCGCCTGGTCCTGAAGCGCCACTTGGGCCTCCTTTTCCTTGTTGGCGAGCAAGGTCTCCCAATGCTCCGTCGTGATTTTTTTTTTCACCGGAATCTGAGGCATATTAATTTTCCCTGATCTTAAGTCACATCCCCATGTAATGTGGGCAAGCGTGGGCTGTCTTCTGCACCACGGGCAAGAACCACTGTAAGAAGTTGGGTGCACCGCATGTTTCGGTTCCAGAAAGAGAGAGAAAAGACTTTATTCACAGGATCCTGCGTGAGGTAGGTTCCGGCCTCGCAGGGTGCGGTCTACCCTTGCAATGTTCCAGTCTACGCAGTCCTAGAAACACTGGGCCAAGAACTCGAGGGTTGAACCTGACCCGACCGAGGATACTTGGGTTCCCGCGCCCCACGCTTGCGGGTCACGAGTTCCCGTTCTCCTCTGCCTGGCCAGGGCCCCCTCAAAGCGGTATTCAAACACAGCTCTTCCGTGTGGCTAGGTGTAGCAACCACAGAGTTACGCTAATGCTTAAAAATGCTTCGGAAAGAAACCCTGTGCAGGCGTTAGATATGCGATGAGTGTCATTAACGCGTTCAGTATTTCACGGCATGGTAGAATTACACCAGACAGCAAATCGCATAAAATACGCAACGAAATGTCAGTGCACAAATGCCAGGGAACGCAAAGTAAAAAGAACACCAGATAATCAAAATTCCAGGAGCCCTCCGCTGAGGTGCCTATCAATCATATCGTGGTTTTGGGACGTTAAACCTCTGACATAACTGACAGATTTAGATGAGAATCCGCAACAGCTTTGCGGACAAAGCCTGTCATGGGAAATGGATGGCAATCAGCGTCCGCAGAGCTGGTGCGGACGCCCTAACTAAATCTGTGCAATAATTGCGCAACGTGAGATGGTTTAAAAGCGCACTCGTTATTCAAGACTCCTGCACAACTAATCAGCAGCAGCAGCAACAACATCGCCAAAGTTATTGCCTTATACGGGTGGTGCTGCTGTCGACAGCTTCTCCAGCAAAGAGGAAACGCCCAGTCCAGGTGTACAGGAGCTGGGGTGAGGGCTGCGTGCTTTCCGACAGAAATGAGCAATTGTACTTGTTGCAGACGTTGTGGCCTGCGACCGTGTGCTCCATAAGTCTCTTGAGGAAATCAATACGCGATTATCCCTTCGTACGGGTTGCACTCTCGCCATTTCACCGCTCACTTCGTGTCGGTGACGGCACGAAAACTATTGCGCTATATAGTTGGAGCGACCGTATTCGTTACGCCCGTATTCTCCAGGCTTAGGCCACATTGGACCCTAAAGGTTAAACTTCGTGTGAATTACAATTCGCTGCTATCGTACTGATTACTTCGCATCCAGCAAGCGAGTTGGGGCTGGCGAAGCATAAAGTGTTTTGGGAGATGTTTTATGTAAATCTCCCACTGTCTGCAATATGAACGATTTTGATGTTTTTTTACCTAATGAGTGCAACACTTCATAATTCAGTAATTTTATGAAAGCAACAAACGAAATCTCTAGATATACCCATACTAAAGAAGCCTTTATCAAAGTTAGCAGCGTTGTTATTGGTTTTGAAAACTTTATCATAGAAAAACAGTAATTAGTATATGTAGTCGTGTTGTATAAAGTGCTATTAAGCGTGTTAATTGCTATTATGGCTTCTCGCGGCGAGAAGTATCGGCGTCTGAAGTTACGCGTCACAGTGCTCAACCTCCTGTGGTCCCTCGCACCGCTCTAACAGGGCACTGGAGAACACCGCCGCGACAGAGTCGACCCGCCGCCTAGCACGGTTGCCCATCGTTGCCTCGTTGGCGCCAGGTCTAGTCGCAACAGCCTCGCAGTTGTTGAAAACGTAAAAGAGCAGAAATAGCGAGTCGCTGTTCAGGTTGGAGTCTATATTCGGCACCGCGTCTCCAACCTGCCCACGGTATGCCCGCAGAGACGTGTAGAAGGAGGCCACTTCTTCAACGTCCAAGTCTCCGCTCGTCCCGACCTTAAGGAGGCCTTCAGTCTGACGCCTCGAGACGCAGCGTGCCAACTGGGAGTCGTTGATCTCCGCGGCGAGCCTGCCTCTGAAGAGAGCCCTCAACGCTCGAGGCCCCACCCTGGCCATGCTTAGACTTTGCAGCCATGGATCTTGACCAGTCGACCAGTTGAACACTGGCAGAGGGACGTGCAGTGTGGATGAACTTTCCACGAAGCTCGAAACCGTAGACAGTGCCGCTGGTTCCTTGGTGCCATAGTTCAACCACTTCTTCCAGGTGGCTCCACGCAGGAGCTTCTCCAGCTTTGAGTCTTCATTTGTTGGAACATTGCCGTAATTTACATCGTTGCGATCGGTTATCGCCATCTCATTTCCGAATGCGTGCGGCGGTGGCGGGCCCAGTTTGAAGGAAATTGAAGGCGCCTCAGGGAATATCCCCTCCAAAGACGCCTTTAGAACGCTCAGTGAACGTTCGGCCACTGCTTTGAACGCTGAAGGAACGGTATTTGCGGCAAGAGATGCTAGAGAGTCACTGTCGTAAGCGTCCGTCAAGCGCAAGCAGGCCAGTGACCGTTGCTTCTTTATTTTAACGCGCAACGGTGTTTTGGGGTCTACCATGTCAGCCCCTTCTGCGTGATGTGAAACTGGCTGAAACAGTGACACGGCGCTTTCGCGCAAGCGTTGTGCACCAGTCGTTTCGAACCAGCGCCGGTTCCAATTGACAGTGACGTCCGGAGATAGCGTGAGCACGCAATGTTTGACGTCACTGGCCATCTGCTTGACTTCGAAACATAGCTGGCGCCTAAAGGCACTCAGAAAGACGGAGCGTCTAGAACCGACACTTAACGCACGTTTTTGTTCGCCATTTCTCGTATTCGGGACGTCGTAGTTCGGAATTTTCCCGTCCACTGACGACGGCGCGAGAATCCTGACGTACGCGGTGTCGTTTGTGACGTTGGCGACGACGTCGAAGAACGGAGACACGCCCAATGACGCCATTCCAGCAATACCTCTGGCGAACCCTTCATCCGATGAGTCGTTGCCAATCGACTGAATCCTGTGGAGGACGCGCGACACGTCTTGTTCTGTAGCCAAGCCTTCACGCACGCACTTGGAAAACAGGCTACGCGCTTTCGGAAAGGCGTCACCTTTACCCAACAGCAGGGCAGCCAATCTGTCCCGGTACTCACCAGCGACGACGTCATCCACGGAGATTCTGCCGTCGTCGCTTGCCTGGTCATTGTACTGCCACTGCCAGCGGGAACAAACGTGGTCGTAAAGGCTGCTGCAAGGGTCGTGGCTCGCATTCAGCTGGCGCTGCAGGAAGCGAACCACGTCCTGGCAGGCCGCGGTCCCGCAGAAAGTCTCGGTGGCGTTCGGGGCGTCTTCGTCGATCAGCGAACTCTCCCCCTGGTAATCGTAGACTTCGTCGGGAGCCGCCTGCCGATACGCGACGGTCTCGTTGTCGACGAAGCGGCTCGCGTTCTCCGTGGGGGTGAAGCGGCTGGTAGCCGGAGTGAACGGGATGTACGGATCGGCGCCGGAGAACAGCGCCGTCCAGGTGACGCCCAGGATCGTGCACAGTGTGATCAGCACCCCGGCTCCCACGAGCAAGCTCACCTTGCGTTGATGCACTCGGCTCGCGTCCATTTTGAGGCGCTGGGCGGCACTCGCGTTAGTCTTGTCGAGCGTCGGAACGGCACCCCCGACAGCTGCGGGCTGGACAGCTGGGGACTCTTCCTCCTCAAACCAGTCCGGCTCACCGGAGGAACTCATGGCCTATTCTTGTCAGTTCACGGTCAGTGAGAACTTATGGGAGGGGTAGGCTAGTATAAGGTCACTGAGAGGATGTTGACTTGGGGACGGCCCGACGACCTAGTGTGAGCACTGTGGACAGTTCAGCTGCTCGCGCAAGGAAAACGCTTCTTCTTCTTCTTCTAGCTTTAATTACGGTGTCACGCGCTAACTTTCGATCACGATCGGGGCGGTGGGCATGGATGACTGTCTCCTGACGGAGTCCCGCTGGATGCGGCGACGGTGGGTGCCCAGCAGTGCGTCGAATATCGGCGGCGCCACCTTCGCGTTACCTTGTGTTATGTTGATTGAGCGCATTGGAATATTTTATAAGGTTGTGTTTTAGCGTGTTGATCGCTAGTGATGTACTCGATTCCGCTAAAGATATCGTCCATGTAAGAGTACTTCAATAAATGTCTTGTTTGGTTTGCTTCGACCGCGTCTCCTGTATCCGCGTGTTCCGGGAGCGTGCCATATTTCTAGAACCCCACAATGCACAGGCACCGGGCACAGTCCGGAAGGCATTGCAGGTAGAAATTCGAAAGAAAGTCAGACGAACGACACTAAAAAAAAGAAAAGGAAAAATCGTAAGCCATTGCACACACTCAAGGTGGAGGACCAGTGAAGCTGTGTAGCACATTGTTTTAGTTATTTCCTTTATTTATCAATAAATTTGTTTACCATTTCCTTTTCAAATTTTTCTTATGCTTCTCTAAAGCACTTACCCCTCAATTTCCGAGCTCTAGACGCGCAGAATGCATTCTATTTATTTATTCACTTATCCATTTACTTAATTGTTTTTATACATTTATTTCTTTTTTTCTTTCTATCTTTAGTGGACTCTTAGTGATTTTGCAGCTCGCCTAAATTCTACGGCAGATACCTGATAGCACTTTCTGTTGAATGCGTAACTGTTCCCGGAGTTACGATATTTCCATACTTATTATTTCTCTCAGAGTCGCCGTCACGTCAACGAAGTAGCCCAGTCCACCAGGTGCCTATACTTGAGCTCAGTTCGGGTGGACACAATCAATTTTCGTAATTGGGATGTAATGGCCCTTCTGATGGTAGTTTTTTTTTTTTGTTTGTCAACGTTCCTTTTTGGGCTAGTTGGTTGTTTGCTTTAAAAGAGGCATAACGCCAACACACACACACACAGTAAAGAGACGACAGGACTAGCGCTCATCCTGTCGTTTTTTTTTCTAATTACATTTTCTAATAATTACCTTTTCTGTAGTGGCAGCTAGACGTCTAGAATGGTTCGATACATAAATTGCGACAGTAAATAAGGGCGGGAGAAATAATCAAAATAAATTAACTATTTAATTAGCCAAGACAGGCGGTCATGCCTAACGAGAGATTTGAAACCCTTTCGGCGAACCCCCTATTCCTGTTTCGAGATGTCGAAAAGGCGGCCTCCGGTGATTACTGCGGAACCAAATCCACTGGTGAAACCAAATCTAATCTGCAGGCACTATACTGGCAGGCGACCAGAATGACTTCGCAGTTCACAACTACGATTACGATAGCGTTTTACATTCCTTACGCGCATGCATGATGCGTGCTGTAATCCACAGCACACTTGACAATCACACGAAGCAATGTCGATGGAGAGTTGACACAGGTGACACCAGCATTTTTTCCGGAAGGTGGCGGGGGGGGGGGGGGGGTGCCCTTTCTGCAAGTGAGTTCCATCAGACGGACAGAAATACTGGGAACACATGCGTTGTGCTTTGACAATGCTTGCTATTGGGGGTAGGGCCTAAAGACGGGAACTCCAGCTCCAGCCCCTCCCCTATACCCTTCGCTGGCACCACCCCTTCACTGCTAATATGACCACTCGATGGAAACTTCGTTTTTTTTTTTTCATCAGCGGCCGTGACAGTGCAATCGCTGGGATGAAATCACCTACGACATGTGATTTCATCCAGGGCGACAGAAAAGCTAACTCACGCATTCTCTTCAGGGGGCAGCCGAAAATTCTGGGGGGAGAGGGGGTACTGAATTGACCCCCCGCTAGCGTCGCCCCTGCCTCGGTGTCATCTTCGACTCTAGCCTGCTGCTCTCTTTTCATGCTGGTAATTAGGCGAAAGATGCTTACGTGTTATCCGTGACTTCTCGCACGGGGGCCTCGCTTGGAGCCGTCCCTAGAGCTTTGATCCGTTCTTGAGTACGAAGAGCTGTCACACTGCAGACATCAGGAGCATGGCTTGCGTTGGTCACTTTCTTCGAGATGAGCTCCTCCAGAAAGGTCGGCAATCACGCTAGCTCCCCATTCACCTCCCTTATTGCACTTCCAATAGTGTCGATAACCTACTTTCTTGTGAAGCAGGCAACCATAGCCGTCTTTGCAGCTGAGTTTTGTTTTTCCCTTCCGGGAGCACATTACAACAGCGTCTTGTTTTTGTTGTTTTTTTTTCCATTGAAATAACTGCCGAACATTGCTGCTGCTAGAGTGTACTAAAGCAGAGAAGTACTCGGAACGGCCTCATGATGCACCAATGTACAGAAAGTTAAGCCCAAACGGGATCACGTCACTTGGCGCTGCGATCGCTAGCCTGCAATCTGTCCCCGTTTTAAGAGCTCCGCGCCGCTCCACCAAAGCAGACGTAGAACACCCGCTTCCCACTTGAAAAGCCAGGGCTCGAATCGCTGTTGGGTTTTTGTTCAGTGTAACTTTTATTGTGTTTCTTTTTTTCTTAAAACTAACTTCAGTTGGTAGCTATTGCCGCAAAAGCTAACTTGACATGTACCGAGTTGAACTCTGTCTCCTCCCCTTTTCAGGGATCGTTTTGTGCCCACACTTTTCGACGGGATTTGAATGGCGTAGGCTTTCTTTCCCAGGTGGTTCGCCCCTCAAAGTAGCCGAGTGTCAAGCCGGGGGTCACCTGTGCCCATTTCTGTGGAACCGGTGTGTCGGCACGTGGGTTCGAACCCACGACCTCCCGAAGTTGAAGCGGACACTCAACCACGAGGCCACGGCTGCAGTAACTTGAAATGTGAAATAAAACATACGAAGTTTGACAGTGAGCGTGATTATTTGCAGCGCTGCCGCATGACAATCAACGAAAACGTCGAGTATGGCCTCCGCTCGGAGTCGTATTATAGACGGTTTCAAGGTCACAAGCGTTGTGCCCGAAAAAAAGCTTCCGATCACCTCATTTACCTATTCTTAAAACTTCGAAACTGAAAGCACGTTCTCAAGTTTCTTTTTTTTTTTTTTTTCAAGAGTAAGGAAAGTCTTTTTTAGTTATTCAGATAAAAGGAACGTACGTAAAGTTCTTGTAATTTTTATGTAGCTCAAAAGCACATTTATTTATGTATATTTTGCCAAATTATGGAAGTAAAGTGTACAAGAGGAACGGGCTATTTTCTAAAGCTTTTCTTGCCCATCGACGCTTTTGAGGCTCATCGGTGGACGAAACCGGATGTCATCAAGGGTTTGTGCGTTTTTGTTGAATGCTGTGTCGAGGCGCAACAATTAATTACGCATCGTAGTCAATATTCTATTCCTACATCACATGTCACGTTACTTTTTGTCGCAATACGTAACGAATGAAGCCAGTTTAAGCAAAAAATGAAGCCGCGGCATAGCTGTAAGAATAAAAAAAGTGAAACCTTAACTATTATAAACGAAATTCGAACTCGCACCTTTCGAGTGGGAAGAGGGGATTCCACCTCTGCACTGCTTCACAGGAGCCATGCTGCGCGCAACTCTTGAAAGATGACAGGGTACCGGTCCCAGCGCCACAAGGGGCTGACCCTGTTTGGGCTTCACTTTTTGCATGGCCTCCGAGATTGCAGGCGCGCAGCAAACACCCGTAATTTTGGCGGCCATGTTTTTTTTATATATATAATCAAGCTCGTTGCGGGCACTCCTCTATTCAAGTACACTCTACTGCTGATCTTACTCCGAACATGGGCAGCGCAGTTTTTTTTTTTTTCAGACACCCAAGAGCTTCATTGTCTAACCGATACGCCTTCCTTTACAACAGAATAAAAACGGGAGTTTACATAAGTTTAATTAATATGCTGATACCGGAGCTTTGCATAATGAATTACAAGTTCTTGTCAGAGGACAGTCACACAGCGGAAAACGAACGAGTCGCAAGGCGTGTCTTTTTTTTTTGTTTTAACGTGGTATCCGAGTTGTGTCCCTACTGCGTTTGAAATTTCCGGCATTTCGCTTTTCAGGATTTTCAGTTTTCTGTTGTTCTGACGTTTGGCCTTTTAACAGTTCTGTGATTCTCGGCGCTTTCATAGGGCCAACCTGCATTGTAGAGCATAGAAGACGTTATTCAAAGGTCACAGGTTCGGTTCCTGCCCACGGCAAGTTATCTTCAAGTTCATCCACTTTTCTTTACATTTGCATATTACAATTAGGTCCAATAACTTCCCGCAAACTTTCCTTGCACTATTGTCTGTTATATCTCATTAACATTCTCTCTCTCTCTCTCTCTCTTTTTCTATATATATATATATATATATATATATATATATATATATAAGGGAAAGAAGTGTATACCTAAGGGCTCGTTTTTCTGTGTTTTCACACAACATTAATGAGATCAAACAGACAGTAATGGCAAGGAATGTACAGGGAAAGTTATTAGAAATAATGGAATGTAAATAAGAAGAAAGAAAAGCGGATGAAAAAATAACCACCCGTGAGCAGGAATCAAACCTACAACCTTCGAATAACGCGTTCGATGCTCTAACCACTAAGCTACCACAGCGGCCTTCCCTTCATTCACTTTTTTTGGGTTTATATGTGAATTTAGAAGTAGGAGTGACAGTCAGCGCCATCTATAAGCCAAACGACGAGTGTGAAAACATTCTTATGCGCATGTTTTGGCGTCACGTAGCACGTGAACTTATTATGAGCGGGCAGCTGATTTTTTCATCCACTTTTCTTTGTTCTTATTTACATTCCATTATTTCTAATAACTTCCCCTGTACATTACTTGGCATTACTGTCTGTTTGATCTCATTAATATATATATATATATATATATATATATATATATATATATATATATATATATATATATATATATATATATATATATATATATATGTGTGTGTGTGTGTGTGTGTGTGTGTGTGTGTGTGTGTGTGTGTGTGTGTGTGTGTGTGTGTGTGTGTGTGTGTGTGTGTGAGAGAGAGAGAGAAAGAGAAAAGAAATTCTGGAAGCCTGCCATGATGAAGTCACCTCCGGTCATCTCGGCTACACTCGAACATTGTCCCAACTGCAAAACAGTTACTACTGGCCGAACCTACCTGATGCTGTAAAACATCACACATAGAAACATCACACATAGAACCTACCTGATGCTGTAGATTGGAGCCCACACATAGAATATATAACAGCAAAGGCACGACGGGCGTTAGGTTTATTATGCAGGCTAAGCAACAGAAAATACGGGCTGCGCAGAGGCACGATGTTAATGATATATAAAATGAATGTGCGACCAATATTGGAATTCAGGTGTGTATTATTTTCGGGGGTCGCTAGTTATAATATCAAACCGCTAGTAATGTTAGAGTGAGAAGCCCTGCGAATATGCCTGGTGCTTTCCAGGTTCGTGGCGAATAATGTATTGTATCAAGAAGCCCGATTGCCATCAGTCCTCTGTCGATTCCGCATCCTAACGGTTCAAACCTTCTTAAAGTTCTACAGTTTACCGGCGCGAAGATCAGTCTTGCTATAGGAAGCGCAGCCACTATTACAAAGAACACACAACACAAAGAAAGGTTGCCAAATTAAGCATCGCAGTAAATACGTTGAGTGTGCGCAGTCGGTTGTTTACAGAGTGCCCTTGTCATGTGGTCTTGTTTATGTGGGAACAACTGAAAGATGCATTAATGAAAGGCTAAAAGAGCACCACAATAAAGTGCAGAAGGGTACCGATGGTCACTTGGCGATCCACTGTAAGGAGTGCGGTTATGTGCCTTATTTCGATAACACGTGCGTGCTGTATCGGGACAGGGATTTGTTCGCCCGTTTGATAGTAGAAGCGGCTGAAATGACACGCGATGATTTTGATTGTGTTAGTGCACCCTCTATCTCGCTCACGCGCAAAGAACTATGTTTTTTGGATGGGGTGATAGACAATAACGGATAGTAATGTACGGGACTGGCACGTGTGCTTTTTGTTGTCTACCATTTTTCATTTTTTATTATTTTTCTCTTTTCACCCCCCTTTATAAACTCTGACGTTTGCAATAAACGTTTAGTTGAAGTAAGCGCTTGTGTTGTGTGTTCTTTGTAATAGTGGCTGCGCTTCCTATAGCAAGATGGATCCTTACCAACTGGCCCGATACAATTGTTTATTGCGAAGATAAGAGTACGCACTTATCAGCGACCCTCACTCTTTCTTTCTTGCACATTAACCTCGATTTCATACCCCTCAGATAATTTTTGTTAAAAAGAAACTGGATTGCATAAATGTAGACATTAGCACGGTAATTGAAACTAATTCCTCAACCCTCAACATTAAGATAGATTACGATGAAATCTTCTCTCCACAAGCCAAGTTGCAATCTCTTAGATTTTTGACCACTACATTAAAAGATTACTTGGTACATGCAGAAACAAAGAATGCAATAGCTACAGATGCTTCTGTCAACAATGAAAAGGCAGGCGTAAGAATTGCGTCTGATTTCCTCGGCTGGTCTTTTTCAGTGAGGATTCCAGATTTCACTGCTATATTTGAAGCCGAGCTATTAGCTATTGTTTTAGCTCTTCGAAAAATTCCTACGACCGAAACTAATGCAATCATCCTAACAGACTAACTTTCGGTGTGTGCAGCTCTGACAACTTCAGAACAATCTCGTGCCCTAGCAGCCTTTCACACATTAGCACCGCCGCATTCAAAACTCCTGAAATTAGTGTGGATCCCAGGTCACTGCAGATTACAATTAAATGAATTGGCAGATGCCTTGGCGCGAGCATCACTTGATGGACCAGTAATTTCGGTACTTCCCGAGTTAGAATACTTATCAGGGGTTAGATATAAGAAATTCGCTGCTTTTACAGATACTTTGGAAAATATCACAAAATGGACAAATTATCAGCACCTCGAATTTCCATGGAAAGCCCAGTGGAGTCAGTCAAAAAAACTTGAAATTATGATCTCCAGATTCCGGTGCCGTGTTCTCCCATTTTTTATTTACATAGAGCTGGTCTGACACTTTCCCCCTTTTGTCCGTTCTGCGAAGAATCAGAAACTATTGAACGTTATTTTTACTGATGTCGGAACTATGCAGTAATTAGAAAACGACGTCTAGCTATTCCATTCGCAAAGCTAGGTATAAATTTAACCACAGATAATGTTCAAAATTTTGGTGCCTCTGTTTTTGGAAATTGCCACAGAGATGCATTCGATGCGGTCTGTAATTCAATTCAATACTCTAAACGTTTTACAACATAAAGCCCACATTAACAAATACAAAGAAATAGCGGGTCGAGAAGTAATTTTCGAAATGTGGATAAATCCGCGACATAACAAATTAATCGTGTTTGGCAAAACCAGCTGTCTGGTCGGCTCCCAAAATCGAGGTATAGTTATTAGTGTCCATTTTCTTGTTTTTTTTCTCACTCTCTGAATCTTCGTTTTTTTTTTTTAATATAGTGTCTTCATTTTACAACTTTTCTATATGGTACTATATGTTCTCTTGGCCAATCCCCAAGATTGGGTATGAGCCATGGATTAGAGGCTACAAACAAAGGAATAAGTGCATCTGCCTGCACTCTTTTATGCAGAAAGCAACAACGAGAAAGACGAGGAACTCTCTGGGGTGGGGCAAATAAAAAGACTTACCCACTGCTGTTTTCTCAGCTTCTTCAAATACGACCTCTGTCTTCACGTCGGACAATATATATGAGTGCAACAATCGGTTACATCATAACGAAATATATAAATGAAGCTTTGCCTCGCCATGTAGTGTTATGAATGTGTTTTCCTGTGAGCTATGATACACAGTAGCAATGGGGTTTGACTGTAGAAAGAATTGCCGAGTAAGTGGAACAAATATCTCGGCGCTTAGAAGAATAGCTCACAGAAGGCAGATTAAGTGTTTTTTTGTTGTTGTTGTCATTACGGTGTTTACTAACCTTAAGCAACTGCTCTATTAAGAGCTAAGTGGCCACCCAAGCACTCAGTCACAATAGAAAGTCGTTTTTTATTATCCTCATTACTTACTGTTGCACAAAGCAATCTGTACAGAAAAAGACAAACGTGCCTGCTAAGTGGCCACCCAAGCACTCAGTCACAATAGAAAGTCGTTTTTTATTATCCTCATTACTTACTGTTGCACAAAACAATCTGTACAGAAAAAGACAAACGTGCCTCTTCACACACACACACACACCAAACTAAAGAAAGTTCCGGAACGCGCCGAACGAGAAAATAGCACAGCATCAGACACCCTGCTAACGAGCAGTGTGCAGTCAGTAGAAATAGACAAGGAAATCGAAGGGAAACAAAATGTATGATGAGTTTTACTATGACTACACGCGCATGGTATGTACATATATCCAATAATACACTTTTTTTTCCCTCAAGCTCAATACAAAGGCTCTCGTATCTGAATTTCCCACAATATACACCTACTCATCAACAAAAAAGCAATTTGCTACGTGAAAAAAGCAAAATACACAGGCAAGAAGAGAGACCCAGCACTGGACACAAAACAATGTATTTATTTACATGACAGTTGTCGCACAGCAAGCCTCCCTAAACATCTTGTTTTGCCTCAACCCAAATGTGCACTAGATAAAGTAGCTAAATGTTAAATATTCAAATGCTGAAGAGAAAGCCCTGTGAGGCTACAAGGGCAGCATATTACTGGGCTGCTATTTCGCAAAAATTCTTTTGGCTGAATTCTGTGCAGGTTTTACAACTTGCCACTTGCTGATGGCTGGTGATGCTGATAACGTGATAACACCCTCTGACCAGTATGCAATGGCATCAAAAACAGCACCACTACAAAACAGCAGCCCTCGGTACATTTTGCAGGAATATGATTCATAAGCAGTTCAATGCAAATCCAACAGCAAATCTCGAAGCACAGCATTCAGTGAAATGATTATTTGAACTTTAATACTAAAACTGTGACAGGCTGCCATTTATTAACAAATTCATAGGAGAAATAATGCACACCTGATTTGGTACTCACAATTCCATTCCAGTGACACTGTGACAACACTATTCGCTGTCAACATGGGTTAAGGCAACTACAGTAAAGAAGGGGGGTTACAATGTCTTCTTGCCGCCTCGACAAACTGCAGTGATGCACACCGGGATGCCCAGGCATTTCGATGATTGGACGAAACAGCGCACCAGATTGAACCAATGCTCGCTATTGCTATTTGCCAAATTTACCACTCAAAACGAGAGCGATTTTACAAAAGCAAACTCCAATTTGCCTTGCTGGGTACATGTTGGTCATTCAAGTGGAAAAAATTTTTGTGCAATATATATGCGTAAGGTTATTTATGGACATATATTTATGGTCATTTCGTACAGATATTCCAGTGCTGAGGTCTCGGCTGCGAAACACAAAATTTCAAACGTTTTTCTACGATAGGTGAATTCTAGATCCACCGGAGCAAAAAAAGACTTAAAAAACAATCAACCGAAGCAAAAGCAAGAACATGCATTCTTAAAAACTGGCGATATTTCACCACCTGTATAGATAGACACTGTCAATGCCCATTCAGGAATTGTTTACACGATTATGTACACGCTTCTCCGGCGAACGAAGCCGTCTGAAAATATTCCCCTCTCTGCTACAAAAGTCGACAATGCCGGCGACAATGCAAACCCGGCTCGCCGACCGCCCGTGAAGAGCCATCTTGGACGATTCAACATGCACATCTCGATTCACAAAGCTTTCTTGAACAATCACGCGCGAGCTCCCTGTACACCCTGGCGTGACAACGCTGACTGTACTGTGCGCCCAAACATTGCAGCCCTCTTGGCAATGGCCGCAGCCAATGCAACCCTCGTCGCTGAAGGTGTCGGTGACAATGTTGAGTAAGGTGCACGTCTTGATTTTGTAAAATAAGAGAGGCTGGGGACAAACGAAATCTGATAATCGACTACAGGAGCAACAAACAAAAGCGATGTCTCAAAGGACTGTCTCACGCCTATAGAAGAGGAATTATAACGCTACCGTCCCCTACAGTGGACGACAAACGAAATGGCAGAGCGGGCAGGGGTACTGCAAACTACCGGTGTCAAAAACCATGAGTACTATGTACAGTGAGATGCGCTAAATATGACCGACGACTGGCGAGAGAGCCAACACACGTCAGGAAGCAGCATACTTTCTATATTCACATGGAACAAAATATATGTAAGCGTAGCGAGCACATGCCGATGCGCGAGAGAAAGGTGAGCAGCAAACATTTCGCAGAAACATCTTTCACAGGTGGAGCCGGGGCAAAGCAGACTTAGTGACTACCAAGACAATATCTCTGAGCATTAAACAAAATGCTTTCTTAAACCTGTGCCAGCACCTCTTACGAACTAGAATGCCGCGCCACGACCCAACAGCATAGCTTGCACACATGACAACATAACCTTGCATTTTCTTTCTTTATATCATCATCTTGGCTCAAGCCTTTCACGATGCATTTGATGCCAACAACATCCACATAAATAAGCAACAGATGCAACCCAGCGTTGATAAAACCTACAACACTGTTTTCCTGGCAACGGCTTGCGTGGTTTGTAAAAGTCTGACCACTTTTAAAAGTGCACACACCGAGGGTTTCTGAACACAATAGCGGCGCTAAGCGCAGTTCGACAAACGGATGCACAAATCAAATAAAAAAAGGCCCCACACTAACGTTTCCGTATTCTTATTCAAGCTGCATACAAGACGTCAGCTCCCTGGATTTTTAATCCAGGTACACAAAGCATGGGCTTCCTCCTGAAGTTGCATGCGCTCCGTGTGTCTATTCCCAGTACGCACGACTGCGCACCACTAGAACAGTTAACTCAGCAGCTGCACAATGATTGAAGCTACATGGCACCAGCCACAAACCGAACAATAATTGGGATGTTACATACAGTCGCCGACCGATTTTTCGGACCCCGAAAATTCGGACTTGTTGGATATTTCGGACTTTAAAAGTGCACTGTCAGGGTTCCCATAGGGCTAATGCATTCTTTCAACCGTTTTTTGTACGAATTCGCCTCATAAAGTTGGATTTTTCAGACTAAATCGCTTGTTTTGAGCCGTGCCATAAACCTGTATGGACGCCGCCATGTTGGATTTTCTGCCGGCATGACTAAGCTTAGTGGCTTAATTTTAAAATACCTTTCCTGCCTCCAAAATTGGAAAGCAAACATGATATTTCAAGTTTCGGAGGCCATGTCAGCTTTAGAAAACGCGGCACGGGACCATTTTCTTGTCTTCAGTCAGCCGTAGTGGTCAGCACTGTCGTCATCACACCGTACAGGGAGGAAGCGGATCTGCGCAGTTGTGGAGTGAATGTGCCTGCCACAATGACATTAGGGAGTTCTAGAATAGCGCACTGTCAGCTCTTGGCGGTGCAGTCGCTGCCACTGCGCATGTGTCGTAACGCGAGTCGCCGTTCGCGCCCTGCCCGCAGAAATCCGAAATAACGTGCGGCGATTCCGCCTCGCAAAGCCCGCGAAGTGTTGTGTGTAGCTTCCGTGCATTTGAGTTTGCGATCGGAGTGAATGTTTCTAGACCTTTCCCTAGGAGGAGCAAACACTATACTAGAACTTAACGCCCGCAGCGTTAAGTTCCCTTAACGCCCGCACTGCCTGCAAACGTTATTCTATAATTCTCTATTTAAAGACTTCGCTCTTGCAGACGATGAGAATTTCGTGTGCGGAGCCCACACACGAAGAAATTATTCACCACGTTGTGCCGCAGCCAGAGATTGGTTCGGATGATGTCGACGATGACCGCCCGCAGCTGTCGGCAGCGGAGATCACCATCGCGGTGACACTTTTGTCGAGCATTTACGGTGACGATGTCACTTTGGCGCAAATATGGGCGAACCAAATTGCTTTCAAGCATAGTGTGAGGCAAGGCAGAATCATGGACTTTTTTTAAGCCTGTTTGATGCAATAAAGTTCATATTTCTGACAAAAACGAATTTTTCGGAGTGTTTAGTTTTTCAAACTTTTTTTCGGTCTCCGCCAGGTCCGAAAAATCGGTCGGCGACTGTATTCAGAACGGTCTTCTATATCTACCAACAGCATGGTACTATGATGCCCCCCAAGGTCATCCTACTGCATTCTTGAAGATATGAATGAAAGTCTACCAGCTGCTGTTTAAGGCAAAGCAGCAGTAGCAAGGCAACAACAAAAAAAAAAAATATGCAAGTTGAAAACAAAACAAGAAAAGGCTGACTGATGAAAAATGACACCCTGCTTTATGAAACAAGCAAAAACAGGTGAAATTCCATATGTTTCACACAAATCACACTCTTGCGCACGCTTCCAAAGCTGTCAAAAAAGAATTACAATCAAATACAAAAAACATACAAACAAGACAACATGCAACACCCGACTTAACAACAATAGCTGCAGGCATGGGCACACACAGCAGAATCAAGTTGGGTTCTTTTCTCTTTAACTTGGAATGGCTGAGACTAAACTAGCCACGGTGGCTCTGTGCTACTTTGCTGCCCGCCTTCCTTGTAAAAAAAAAATAATAATAAACAACATAAAAAGAAAGGAACATTACGTTCCTCTTTTCTCTTGTCTGTGTACATGTTTCGTTTTTGTGTGTTTAATCCTGGTCAAAGGTGAACGTGACCTTCTGCGACTCAACATCCGACAGCCTCTGTCCCGTGCCGTTTCTGCAAAATAAAAAAAGAGAGAATCGAAGAAAAAATAAGAATAAAAAAAAACAGGAATGAGCAGGGGGGGGAGGAAAGAATTAGGTGATGAAGAAGGTGAACAGAAAAAGAAAAGGAGAGAATGAAAACATTCGGTTCAGTTGGTTCTCCACGTGCACGCACTGTACAGCTGCTTCCCATTAGAAATCCACAAGCGAAACTTGTGTACAAGGCCTGAAAATACGACCGCATCTTCTGGCTCATAACCGGCTGAATGCATAACAAACAGGCTAAAGAGGTTTCAAATGTCGTACCAAATTGATTTATAAGCTGTTTTTTACAAAAAACTGCAAAATCAATCAGAGGCAACTGCACATGGAGTAAATAAATGCAAAGTAAATGAAATACCAATCACAGTAAAGCAAGGCACCCTATCTCTTGAATCTTTGAATGTGTATCTCACGTATCGGTGCCGATGCACATTGGCAGCATCACGGTCAAAAAAGAATGAGAAGAATTTCGTTTCTCTTGTAAGCAACCAGCACCGGCGAAAACGTGTTGCTTGTAAAATAATAAATAAAAACCTACTAGAACGGCGGCAAACAATGTGTACCACACTTGAACGCACAACTGATTACTAATTCCTGCAAACCTATTGCTGGGTAGAGTTTAACATTTTGACGCTCAAATCGAGGCAAGAACAAACAGGCGGGCTTGTTTTCTTAGGACAATCACACAAGCGCACGCAGCAAACGCGTTTAGCAGCAAATGTGCCACGGAACATTTTGTTGGTGGGCTGAGACGGCTACCATTAGAAACTATACTAAGCATTTGCTACATGCCTGACTATCTAAGCAGTACAATCGAGGCTGCTCACAATCACTTGACTGTTTCAACACAAATCGAACTGTACCCCCTCAAGCCAAATACTACGCCAGCAAAATGGAGGCTAACACACTGAAGGCACAAAACAAACAGCACTCGTTTAGGGGGGGGGGGGGGGGGGATAGATGCCTCAGACCTGTATGCGTGAGCCTAGTAATAGTGAATGGTTTCGTGAGGCGAGATATAATGGCCCGGCGAAAAAGTACGCAATAGCCTTAAGTTGCCCAAAAGACCATGCGTACTGGACACCTTACTCTGCAGCCTTAGCCACAACTTGCTTAGCCCTAAGAACTAACTTTAGCACTAAGCAAACTGTAACACGTCTGGTAAAATGCCTCAAGGGTATAACACAAGAACTGAAGACAAGTTCAAAAGTAAAAAGAAATAAAACCCCCAAGTATTGTGAAACCGGTTTGTTTGCATCAGTGTTTGCATCAGTTTGCAAAATTGGCTTAAGACCCACAACCCAAAAGCAGTTCTGAATACTCTGGGTATTTGGATGCCTTCTCCGAGACAAAATATGATTAACCACCATCCAGTTCAAATGCAAATAGTAATGGCTAAAGAACAACAGTGTTAGGCAACTAAATTAGTAAACTACACTGTTGCATTGAAGAAATTCTCTCACAGTTCATAAAATTAAACATTTACATCGTCAAGCATGTCCCATTAAACTAACAACCGGATTCCCTTCCATTCACATCGCTGGCTCTTTCTTGGCAAACCTCTCATAAATTTTCAAGAAAGGAATAGACGCAGGGTGGTTTAACAAGCAGGCCGAACCGTACTACACTCAAACCTCATTGTAACAAAGTTGAATCTTACATGAAAATAAGTTTGTTATATCCAAAAATTCGTTATAAAGGTTTATTTTTAACATCTTATCTATTGCAAGACTATTTCTCATTTACTTCGTTATAACCGATATTTCGTAATATCCAAGTTCGTTACATTGAGGTTTGCATGTAGTTTGAACGGTTGTACTAGTCATCGATGTTCCTTCTCGACCGTTATGATAACCACATACACACAAAACAACAGCACATAAAACAAGCGTTCTTGCACAGTTCCGCTTAGTCAACATCAAGTGACTTCGAAGTTCTACAGTTTTACAACTGCAGACTGCATTCAAACCTGACACTAACAGCGCCAGAGCTACCAGCAAGCCCAACTGACACAAGCCACAAGCAATGCATTGCATCGCTTATCAAGAGCGTCACTCGAAACCAGGACTTGCATAACGAAATGGCAGTACATGCAGTTCATGGGCTGATGGCAGCAACCACCGAGTTTCCAAGGTACTTCAAAAGAATGAAGGATCGTACGACAATGCAAACCAGCAAGCCAAACCACAGGTATTGGCACAAAGCTCCTCATTAGTCCCAGCTGTTCATTCAGGTTCGTACAGTTGGGTAACGCGATCATCACTTGAAAGCCAACTCCGGCAGAGGCCTGTGGATCTTGATAAAATTCACTGTGTGCATTTCTTAGCACCCTTACGTTAATTTATGCAGAGTCGCAGGCTTTAACCCTGCACAGGTTGCTTGCAACAGTATTTCATTGAATACCTCGAACCACTCGCCTGCCTTCCCACAATTTTCATTACTGGCCATCACGGTGTAAGGAAAATGATTTAGGTGTGGACACTCTCTGCCCGCTGTCATGGAGAGCGCACCCAGACAATGTTCGGCTTTATTTCACGCACCGGCCACAGTTTTTTGGGGTGTGCTGCAACATGAGGGCTTAAGAAACAGAGCAAGACAAGGTCAACACGTGTTTTACTTTCTTTTTCCACCTTATCATATTTCTCTTTAGTTAAAACTGTGCACGTTAGCAATTAGAGGTAGAAACGCATCCCAAATTTTTCGAGACTAAAAAACGCTGCGTGTGGAATGCACCACAACTGGCTGCACGGCATAAGAAAAGATTCTAACAGAGTTCTCACATACGAAACGAAAAAAAAGTTGCGGACTCTACACATGCAGCTCGTCTTGTGTAGTACATGCACCAGCTGCAGTTGCGTGGGGGGGCGCTGCGACATGGGGGCCAAGAAGAGGCGAAAGAGCCAAACATTATCCGGACGCACCGTTGGGCGGAGTGTCCACACCTAAATTGTTTTTCTTACACCGTGCTGGCCACACTGCATGTGATGTCAGCCAGGACACAGCATTGCTCGAGACGGAAGCGCCAGCGGAGTTTCGTAATACAGCGTATTATTAACTACTGTAGCATCAAGAAAGCAATGATCATGTGTATTTTGCAAGTGTCTCACTGGTGTCCTAGAGGGTAAAGCTTTCAAATCAGCTATTCTGAATCATGTCAGCCTCGAAAATTTACACCATCGATGAAGTGGAATCTATTTGTTTACGCTATGTGCTTATCTGGTTTATCTCTCTCCAGTCAGATGGCACTACATGTCCAGGTAACTGAAGTATGGCCATGCTATTAGCTAAAGCACGAAGCTGGTGGAAGAAGTTCAGTTTAAAGCTTTCTTATACTGTTATGAAAAGAATGCACAAGTTTGTGCACAGTAGCATTTGACACCTTGCAATAGGATTGATAAAATATAACGAAAGTATAGTACGAGCCACCTTTTACAGGGTGCACAGCTTAACACACGTGGGTAGACCTGGCATATCTTATGGAAAGAGTTTGCCTATGGTAAACCAAAACAGCCAAAAGATCTTTTGCAATGAGACACTGCATGATTGGTGTGGCCTGGTTCCAACTATAATCAATTTCATCTGCCCCTACACTGGCCGGGCCAACACGCCTTGCACAAATCTCGGTTTGAGCCTGTGTAGCAAGGATAGTGTTGCTCAGTCGTTTCGATTTATGTTTCACATTTTCTTGCATACCTAGACATTACCATCACCTAGCCATGGTTACAAATTTGCCGGAGTTGGCCTTTAATGCTGTAAACATAGAATTCGTCGTGCCAAGAGAATGTCGAGAGGTCACAGAGTACCAAATCAAAATTACATCTTCGACCTACCCATGCAACTGCGACGATTTGATTGTCAATGCACGGAGTTCAAGCTGTGACGCTCACACAAGCACAGATGCGATTGCCACATCTCTTTTTCGCTGCCTTTTGAAATGGTTACTCTCGTTCAGCACTGGCAGGAAACTCGATGGATGCAAACCAATGTGGGCTGAGCGTTTTCACGCCAAGGGCGGAACAGAGTGAACTGCGATTGTTCGGAAAGCAGCACCCAGGAAAACAGGCCACAGTACACAGGAATGGTCTTTTCAACGAGTGTAAGACATGAAGCAACATTATTTACACCTGATCGAATTTGGCAATAGCAATTTCCCACACTTCAAAAAATATGTCGTGAGAAAAAGCAACTAGCTTGCCCCACCGTTCGGCGCAGAGCATTCCTCAAAGCAGGCTCCAGTGTTTCGGCACCCTAGCATCACATATCCAGGGTCCAAGTGTTCCTTCAATCCACTGTGATTGCACTAAACGTTCCAGCATGATGACATAGAGAGAGGGATCTAGCGCTTTAATAGTGTAGTTGGTGGTTACCTTTTCAGTACACTAGAATGGCCTAGATCTTGCTCATCAAAATCGAGCATTTCGAACCCGTCTGCTTAGTTCTTTAAAGAGTGCTCAGAGACACACTTGACCTGGTAGTGCTAATGCCACGAGACCAAATTTTAAAACACACACATTTGCTGCAAACCTCTGTTGCTGCCCCGCCGAGTTGGTCTAGTGGCCAAGGTACTTGGCTGTCGAATCCTGGCTGCGGGGGCTGCAATTTCGATGGAGGCGAAAATGCTGAAGCCTGTGTGCACGTTAAAGAACCCCAGGTGATCGAAATTTCTGGAGCCCTCCACTGCGGCATCTTTCATAATCATATGGTGGTTTGGGGAGGTTAAATCCCACATATCAATCAAATCAACCTCTGTTGCTGGCAATGTGCCTGCCGCTGCCGACAGCATCGGATAGACGCATCTATTCTGCCCCGCTATTCTTCCTACTGTAGCACTAGGATCTCTGTTCCCACTTCCAACTTCTGAGTACTCCTACAAGAGGCCATACACTCGACCAAAACCTGCCTTGTATGTCTTCAAGCTTGAGCCGACTCCACACTTTTGTGAAGTAAGATGCAATGCAGTAGCAACTAGCCGCATGTGCAGTCAAGATGACTGTGCCCAGACTACGCTCAAGGTCCTCGTTATATCAACTCAATTCCTGTGCACTGTAGCTGAAAAATACAGGTCAAGTGGAAAGCAAGACATGGACAACAGGGCAGGGAAAGTGAGAGATAGAACAACCAGAGCTATAAAAGATGAAGAGAGGGCTGATGGGACATCATCATCCTCATCACTGATAGTCTCCCTGGGATCCGCTACCAGCCAGGGATGAAAGAGAGAGAGAAGAGAGGACATAAGGGGAGAGGGAAAGAGCAGGGGAAGAGAGAGACAGTCAGCCCAGTAGTCGGCAAGCAGCAAGCCAAAACATGTCAAAAATGCGCGCCAAGTGTTGAAAAACAAGGTAAGTGCAAACTTAATTTTTTTACCACAATTTCGTTTGACTGTATGTTCATAAATTACAAGCAACACATTTCTGCACACCACATTGCCCAGTAGGAACAAATTTCATAGATTGGCAAAACGGGTTATGGGATGCAGAACACCAAGTGAGCTTGGAGACTGCACAACTACAACAGCCAACTGTTGGCTGCTGGTTGAAGCGATTTGCCGGAGATTGTGACAAGTACTTAACGAGCCATAAACATGAGGATAAAATTTTTTCAGTAGTGCTCTGATGGCACAAAAAAATGCCAGGCCTGCGCAGAAGGCACAGCCAGATCACAGCAAAAGCTAGAAGAGCAGTCTTGCAGAGCCTTTTCAAAACACTCATTTGGTAACTATTGCAAGCATGCTTGTTTGTTATAAGGGGAGATGCGAGTCGAAAAATCGCATTTTTAGCGAAATTTCTCGTATTTCTGATTTTTATTGCATTGTAATCTTCAAACCTTTTTCTTTCATCTGTGAAAATTTCAAAACTAAATTCGAACCACAAAATGCAAAAAAATGTGTATGAAGGTATCGCGGTGGCTCAAAATTTCATGAATTTGCGCCGATATTGGCTATCTTTGACTGCGCGCTGCTCCCCGTCGCAGTGCCGCCCGCCATCGCGATCGGTCGGGAAAGTTGCATCCGGCCTTCTTTTTACAGCTCCAACGACCGCCAGTTTCGTACATGGGCAAAAAAAAAAAAAAATAAAAAACGAGGCCTTTTTATCACGCGGTTTGAGCGGTTTGAAACGCGCGGCACCCTAAGCCGCATCGCCATTGGCTACCGAGTCATTGTCAGCTGTGTTGGTGGCGGCCATCGGCATTTGGTCCGTCTGCTTTTCTGCGCGTATACGCATATTTCCGCGATGACAAGCCCGAAAAAGTGCAACGTGAGACCGCAGAAGTTTCGAACGAAGCACAAGTTCAAGGGAAGGCGGCGTAAAGCGCCCCGAACGACGGCGACGAACGAGCCTACGTGTGCTAGGCCTGACGGCGGCATCGACGAGTGCACGAGCGACAGTGGCTGCGATGAAGGGATTGACGCTGCGCTTTCTTTCGTCAGTGCTTCGGAAAAGAAGCTCGGCTTCTTCAAAAAAGACGAAAGACAGCGCGATGAGGTTTGTGGAACGACAGTTTTGTGCGACACCCTCTTGCTGACGGCACTTGTGGCAGGTGCGGCATGCCCTGCTTGCGGTATTCAAAAACTTGCCGTTCGGGAGCCGGCAGAAAAGCGCAAGGGACTTTCGTCGCTCCTCGAACTTCATTGCGAAAACAGCGAATGCTCAGCGACTGTTCTTTCGTGCTCCTATACGTCACTGCGTGTTACGGCGGACGGCAGCAGCCGAGTGAGTCAACGGTACGACAGTGGGAGCTCCCGAGATAGCTTCGCTGTAAATGTGAAGGCGGTGGTGGCTGCACGCGCTGTTGGCATTGGGCATGAGCAATTGTCGAGATTTTGCTCCATTATTGGACTCCCAAAGCCAATGCACCACCGAGAATTTTTTTCGATAGCAAAGAAAATGCACACCGCTGCCATGGCAGCTGTGAGTGAAAACTTGCGCCGATCCAGAGAGTTGACGAAAGAAGTAGCAGGCGAAACTGATGTGGCTGTTATGTTCGACGGCACTTGGCAGAAGAGGGGCCACAAAAGCCACAACGGGATTGGCGCAGTTATCTCCTTAGATACTGGCCTCTGCTTAGACTTCGAGGTCATATCAAATTACTGCCTGACATGCAGTAGGCACAAGGATATGGGCCCCGACGAGGAAGTGTGGCAGGCATTCCATGGCCCAGTCTGTGAAAAAAATGCAGACTGTTTCTCCTATGCCATGGAAACGGAGACTGCAATGCGCATTTGGCAGAGAACATTGACTTATGACACCCCACTGCATTTCATGACATTCTTGAGTGACGGTGACAGCAAAGCATATAGTGCAGTTGCAGAGTCAAAAGTCTATGGTGCTGTCAATATAGAAAAAGAAGACTGCACTAATCATGTGGCCAAGAGACTTGGCACCGCGCTACGGAAGCTGCATGTGCCATTACCACGAGGGCAGAAAATGAAAGAGCCAGCCATTCAGAAGCTCCAAACATACTATCAGATTGCCATAACAAGCAACAGGGGGAGTGTACGGGATATGTACACTGCAGTATGGGCTTCGTACTTCCACTCATGCTCTACTGACAATGCTGACAGCCACAAGTTTTGCCCTGCAGGAACAGAGTCGTGGTGCAAACATCAACGCGCTGAAGCACTTGGTGAACCTGCACCACGCCACACACCTCTCCTGACAAAAGCACAGAGATTGGCTGTTTTGCCCATTTATAACCGGCTAACGGATGAGAAGCTCCTTGCTCGATGCATCAAAGGGAAAACCCAGAACGCATCAGAATCCCTGAACAGCAAAATTTGGCTACTTTGCCCCAAGACTAAGTTTGTCGCCCGAACGGTTGTCGAGACTGCCGCAGCTATGGCAATCTTGTGGTTCAACACGGGTCATGCTACTTCCGAGCACATCCTGGAAGAGCTCAACATACTGCCATCTAAAGATCTAGTTACTTTCAGTGATTCCCGCGATGCGAGGCGCATCACGAGAATGTCCGAGCGTCTGACAGCAGAAGCAAGGGCCCACCGTCGTCGTGGAGTGAAAAGGGCACGGCTAGAAGAGAGTGCTCGCCAGGACCGTGAGGGCACAACCTATGCTGCAGGACAGTTCTAGTAACTTGCAGTGCTTTTCAAAGTTCTGTTGAACATTATGGCCAAAGATTATGCATTTCTAACAACTCTGTGATAAAAAAAGGTTTCAAACTTTCAAATGCGTTTTTCTCCTTGTGCAGTTTTGTGTGATCTGTGCTTCTTATACACGCTAGTTCGTATACTTAGAATTGTCATACCTCTATGAAATTTTGCACATAGCATGATGAAGGCCCATAGAGTGCAAGTATCTATTCAGATTGTCAGTGCTGCTTGATTATGTTTTTCAAAAATTACATAACATTGAAAGCCCTTGGCAACTAGAGCCATAGTAAATTTTTCTATTTTATTATTGTATTTCACCTTTTTACACACAAAATTTATATAGTTTTTTTTGCACTCTACAGTTCCAAAGGATCATAGTCAGCTATATCTGCATGCTTTATCTCAAATTTTTATAGGTCAGAATTGTTGCATAACAATGGCCATAATTTTGCAGTATCTGACCTGCAGAAAGAAAACCAAGCAATCTACATGAAAATAAATGACATATTTGAAAAGAGGAGAAAAAACTCTATTAGCATGCCAATTTGTGTTAAATTTAGACTCTTATTAAAGAAAATCGTTTTTCGAGTAGCATCTCCCCTTAATAAGAAATTTTTTGGGTAGTAGGCCGGAATTCGCTATGCTATTTTTGGTTATTCTTCTGAGAAGCGTGGTATCTGCTAAACATTTGCTAGAAATTTTGTGCCAATCGTTGATGCAGTGGTTGACGACGATGAGGAATTATGGCTGAAGTGGGTATGCGCCACAGTTAATAGGGGAACAAGAACAAACTTTTGCAAGGGGTTAAAGCATTGGACGGCCCATCCGTTACGCTATTCGCATAGTGCAACGACTGGTTGTTCTTTCACTGTTTTAAAACGCTTTATAAGTTGTATTAACACGATTGTTTTCCCGACATCAAGCCTGCCTAAGGCAAGTTTGCTAACAAGTCACTAGCACCGGCGTAGCTCAATGGCAGAATAGTGGGTTGGCACCCAGCAAACCCGGGTTGGAGCCCCGCTTTGTCACTGGTACTAGGTTTTTTTTTTTTCCAATTTTGTGCGATGTGGTTACAGACACCTGCGGAGGCGGCGTACAACTGCGCGTGACCAGAGTTGTGACCTTATAACAGCTTTCACTGTGAAAGGTGAATGCTGCCAAAGTGATCTGTAATTTCTCATCACAGTTTCCAGGGAGAGTTTGCGGCTTTTCTAAACAAACAGAAGTGGATAAACTTTTACGAAGAGACATCTTGTGTGCCAAGAATGAGAGAAAAAACCGATGGGGACTACTAGACTTGTGCAAATATTTGAATGCTGCGAATATTACAATGGATATTACTGTATGTGAATTTGCTTCGATTCCAATTTGAATTGTTGATGTCACTGGTACTAGTTTTTTTTTTTTCCAATTTTGTGCGATGTGGTTACAGACACCTGCGGAGGCGGCGTACAACTGCGCGTGACCAGAGTTGTGACCTTATAACAGCTTTCACTGTGAAAGGTGAATGCTGCCAAAGTGATCTGTAATTTCTCATCACAGTTTCCAGGGAGAGTCTGTGGCTTTTCTAAACAAACAGAAGTGGATAAACTTTTACGAAGAGACATCTTGTGTGCCAAGAATGAGAGAAAAAACCGATGGGGACTACTAGACTTGTGCAAATATTTGAATGCTGCGAATATTACAATGAATATTACTGTATGTGAATTTGCTTCGATTCCAATTTGAATTGTTGATGTCACTGGTACTAGTTTTTTTTTTTTTTCCAATTTTGTGCGATGTGGTTACAGACACCTGCGGAGGCGGCGTACAACTGCGCGTGACCAGAGTTGTGACCTTATAACAGCTTTCACTGTGAAAGGTGAATGCTGCCAAAGTGATCTGTAATTTCTCATCACAGTTTCCAGGGAGAGTTTGCGGCTTTTCTAAACAAACAGAAGTGGATAAACTTTTACGAAGAGACATCTTGTGTGCCAAGAATGAGAGAAAAAACCGATGGGGACTACTAGACTTGTGCGAATATTTGAATGCTGCGAATATTACAATGAATATTACTGTATGTGAATTTGCTTCGATTCCAATTTGAATTGTTGATGTCACTGGTACTAGTTTTTTTTTTTTCCAATTTTGTGCGATGTGGTTACAGACACCTGCGGAGGCGGCGTACAACTGCGCGTGACCAGAGTTGTGACCTTATAACAGCTTTCACTGTGAAAGGTGAATGCTGCCAAAGTGATCTGTAATTTCTCATCACAGTTTCCAGGGAGAGTTTGCGGCTTTTCTAAACAAACAGAAGTGGATAAACTTTTACGAAGAGACATCTTGTGTGCCAAGAATGAGAGAAAAAACCGATGGGGACTACTAGACTTGTGCGAATATTTGAATGCTGCGAATATTACAATGAATATTACTGTATGTGAATTTGCTTCGATTCCAATTTGAATTGTTGAAAAATTTCAAAGTATTCGAAATGAACGAACAGATGTGTGTTTGCGCACATATAACGCCTGTAAATGTGGTTTCACTCCAGTGGAAATGTACTGAATGGTGAAAGCACTTATTTAGATGTTAGTCCGCATGTGGTGATTTCACTAAGGTAAAGGTGTGCCAACTCATCAAAACACCAATTTATGGGAAATCCACACTGCCATGAAGCCCCACTTGAAGATTAAATTAACATTGATTCGTAATTTTTTACGTTTAAAAGCTTGTCATAATGGCTTATATGTTTAAAAACGGTAAAACACACTGAGAATGAAGACACGACGAAGGCACACACACACACACACACAGCACTATGTGTGCCTTCGTCCTCACTGCACTTTTACCATTCTTAAACACAGATTACAAACAGGCCCAGGTGTGGTCCCCCTTGGTGGATGATATGCTCTAAGTATAGTAAATACTGAAACGTCTTTTATTTTACAGGCTGTCACTTGCATTATACCAAAAGTCAAATCCTGCAACTATTCAAAGTTGTTTCGTCTTACTTTGAACAAAAAATAATGGCATTTGCACAGGCCTTGCTTCAATTAAACAAAAGCACTGTGCACATTGATTGGGTCAGGAAAAACATGTCCATTTTTTCTTCATAATATGTGATATATACTACTCCTATTCGATTTGAAATTATTCGACCAAAATTACTGTTTTGTTCACTCACTATTCGCACAAGTCTAGTAACTACAATCGAAGACAACTGCACAGGGTAGCGGCATTCCCGCGTCAAACACAGATGCACACAAGCTTGCAGCAATGAGTGCCGTCATGAGCCAAGCTGGTCAGTAACCCCAATTTCGGAGAACACTGCAGGGTGCTATTGTGGGACTATAGTTTAGTCGTCAAGATAACTGGCTGCTGTGCTTTAAACATCGGGGCAGGGTCTCTCCTGTTTAATCAAACTACACCGAGACCTCAAAGTAACAGGCACGGATATAACGAAATATTGGTCACAACATAATGAAAAATAGTCTCGTAGCTGATACAGTGTTAACCTTCATACCAAATTTTCGGATATAACGAACTTATTTCCTTATAATATGCAAGTTTTTTACAATGAGGCTTGAGTGTACTGTAATTAGAGAAGGCGTGCACCAGACCAAGTTGCCAAAGGAAGCAATGTACATCAGGTTTGTGGTGCTGGTCCTTGCAAGGTTAGGCATTGCCGTCTCTCCATAAAGTTAATTCGCATTGAAGCCAGCATGCCTGCTCCTACGTTCATGCGTTATGTGATGCTAGCGCCTACATGGATATTTTGCATCTACACCTTGAGCAGCACTTGCTGGGACTTTCTACGCTAACTCTGACATGAAGAAATAAAAAACAGCATGCAGGGTGGCCATTGCCATTGGTAAATGATATACAGTCAAACCTCGTTATAACGAGACGGGCTATAACGAAATAATGGATATAACGAGCAAATCCTAATTCCCTTTGAAAGTCCCCATACAAACCAATGTATTCAAAACCTCGTTTTAACGAGGCAAAATTTGGCTGTTATGGGATATAACGAACAAATTTTGTTAGGAAGTAAAATTTTGAGCCGATGTCACGACAGTGCACAACGCGAATTTGAGACGGCGTGCAACGCGAGAACTGTATTTAGCAGTTCAAAACTCCCGCCACACGCCCTCCAGCAATGCGCACAAAGCAGACGGCACGCGCTGTTTCCGGAGGAGAGGTCGCTGCACATGCGCTGCTTGACTACCACCGATAGCGGAGCGCTCCGCAGCTCCGCTAACCTCTCGCCCTTTTCTTTTCTTCTGTGTCTTCTTTATATTCTCCCTCTCCCATTTCTCATGGCACTGAGGCGCGCTTCCTAATCTTACATACCCCCTTCCCCTTGGGTAACCGGTTCCTAGAGGGCAGCGCAAAAGAGCGCCCCTTCTGCCCCTTCCTCTTCAGAGTCACTTTCTCTGCAAGTGTTGTCACTCGCCGACGTGAGCCGCGTTGCTTTTGCGTGCGTGTTTCTTCTCTTTTTCGACCGCTTCCGCCTTATCTTTTATTGTGCTGCGCTCGTGATTCCAGCAACACGAATGCGCCAGGTGGGAAGCGAAAGCGCATAACGCTAGATCAGAAGGCGGCTATGATAAGAGCCGTCGAATCGGGGACCAAGATAGGCAACGTGGCAAGAGACTTTGGCGTATGGACGAGCACACTGTCAACCATCTTGAGCAAGCAGGAGTCCATCATCGACGCTGTTGCACGTGGCGTGAAAAAAAGCGCTAAGAGGATGAGGGCACTTGCCTTTGAAGCGGTCGAAAGGGTCGTTTTTAAATGATTCTTGGACACACTGGCCGTTAATCTGCCAGTGAGCGGCGCCTTGCTGCAAAGAAAAGTGAGAAACTTTGCCTGCATCATGGGCTATGACAACTTCGTAGCAAGTTCGGGTTGGCTCCAACGCTTCAAAGAGCGCCACGACATTGTCGGGAGAGCGGTCTGCGGCGAATCGAAATCTGTCAACGAAGCAGAGGCTACCAAGTGGGCGAGAGAAAACATCGTGCGGCTGCTAGAAAAATACAGCGCGGAGGATATTTTTAACGCGGACGAAACCGCATGTTGCCGCACAAGACGTTAGCCCTCAAAGGCGAGCCGTGCCATGGCGGCAAACAAAGTAAGCTGCGGATCACTGCGCTACTTTGTGCAAACATCACCGGCTCTGAGAAGCTGCCAATTTTCGTAATTGGCAAAAGTGCATCCCCTCGCTGCTTTAAGGGGAAGAGGCAGCTCCCAGTCAAGTACGTAGCCAATCGCAAAGCCTGGATGACCAGGAAGATTTTTTCAAAATGGCTTTGCGAATGGGACGAGAAGTTGGCAAAGGCGAACCGCAAGGTGTGCTTCAAAACATCGAGCTGCTGTTCCTTCCTGCCAATTGCACAGCAAAAATACAGCCGCTTGACCAAGGCGTGATTATGTCGCTGAAGGCAGGTTACCGCAAGCATGTGATAGACAAGCTCCTGCTCAACATGAGGATGAAGCGAGACACCGATGTTGACTTGTACGCTGCGCTCGAAATGCTCCAGGCAGCGTGGATGAGTGTGACAGCGACCACGATCGCGAACTGCTTTCGACACACCTCATTTGCCGCCGCACCAGACGCCAGCGATGAGCCATCAGACGAGCCCACTGTGCCGGACGGTTTTGCCACATCAGACGAAGTCGCTGCATTATGGACAGCACTTCGTGACGCCAGTGTCGTGCCTGACAGCGAGTCGTTTTGCGACTATGTGAGTGCGGACTCGGAAGTGGTGGCAACGGAGCAGCTCCTGGATGACAATATTGTGCGCGCTGTCAGTGATCATAACGAAACCAGTGATGATGACTCTGTCGACGAACAGGAGACAAACGTGCCGACGGCGTCGGAGGCATTAGATGCAGTGGACGTACTGCGCCGCTACTTCGGTGCTCACGAGGGCGGTGAAGATGGCTTGAACATTGCGGCCGCAGCTGAGCGAGCCATCGTTCGCATCGGGAAGACGCATCAACGTCCAATTACGGACTTCTTTGCAGCTAAGTCTGCCTGAAATGCAAGCTGTGTATTTTGAAGTGCATTAAAACAGGTGCATGACTTTTTCCTTTTTATTTGGGAATGCAGTTATTTTGTTGCATACCACCGTGCGGCGGGATGCTATTTCGCCCGCAATTTTTTTTGGGTAAGTACAGTGCATATTATTTGTGGTGAATGCCCGCTACGGCTATAACGAAATATTGGTTATAACGAGCAAATAGCGGCGGCCCTCCAATTTCGTTATAACGAGGTTTAACTGTAGCACTGTAGATGAACGCCCAAGATGCAGATACTGCAGCTACAACATTAAAGAAGTTGTGCTCTCGTTGATTACCGATTTGCATTCCAGAAAATTGTTGGTAGGCTTCAATTGCACTTAAGTCAATTTCCTTTATTCGTTCTCTGGCTTCACAACCTTGGATTTTTCATATGACGACAGTAAGCTGACAAAAAACATTAAGCTTGTCAAACTCTGCTATTCTGACAGGACGTAGTCTCACCTCCAGCACACGGGCACCAAGGAATCTACTGGTCATCACACTTAACACAAAGCGCATTATAACTTTGCCAAAGCGTGGCTTAAACGAGGTGCACACCCGTGCCAATTGTAAACTCAGAAAGTTGTGAGCAGAAGGAAGCAAGAGTCAAGCAACATGCAGAAAATGCCGCTGAGCCACGTCGTTTCTGAAGCATTGAACAAGAACACACTGCAATTTACGTTTTGAACATGTTCCAAAACTAGCAATGTCAAGCATTTCAGGTTTCAGGTTTATCGCAGATCCTCACCTAGACAGCAGCACCGCTGCCACCACAAAGTTTCTTACAGTCACTTAGAGGGATCTGCACTGGTGTCTTTATCGGAGAACGAGGGCACTTTGCGGTGCAGCTGGCTCAATGTGTTATAACAGCCTTTATTTTGATTTTTTTTTTTCACATATCGAACAACCATTTGATTACAAAGCATGATTAGTAGGAGGACAAACTCTCTGACCATGTAACCTTTCTTTAATATACACCTCCACATTTCCACATTCCATTGAAATTGCAGCTGTCGTGGCCAGAACAGAGTCAGTGACCTCGAATTAAACAGAGCAATGACTAAGCAACTTAAGTTTTTTTTCTGATTCAGTTATATTTCAGTATTACTGTTTAACCATTATCGATACTGGATGCCAAAAAACCGGTTGGCAGAGTTTACCAGGCTTCAGCAAAATCACTACCATTAGTTATTGTCATTGCGTAAGAATACTGCGGTGCATGGGCGACCTACTTCAGTCTTTGTTAACCTGTGTTACTTCAACACAATCTTGAAAGCAGGAGAATAAATAGTAGAACGAGGCATCGCTAGTTCTCGTTTCAAGCTGGGTGAAGAAGTGCTTTCAAGCAATAATTTGCAGTCATTCTGAAGCTCTGTTCGCTGGGCTGATGAACACAGCGCCAAGGTAAAGTATTTGCACCAATTTCCACTTCACCGATGGTGCCAAAACATTGCACAGTTGGTCCAACACCAAACAGTATGGTCCACAAGCGAACACACGCTCCCACATCAGTAGTCTTTCTAGGTGCAAGGCTTTGCGATTCGAATGCCAAGCAACACAGCTCCACAATAACAACTACAATACACCGACTAAGCCCCGAGCACACAAGATGACAGTCTTTCAGAATTAATTTTTTGCTTGTATACAAACAGCAAGCAAAATTGGTAAATCAGGGTCACCCTATAAAGGATTGAATCGGGACCACCCACTTTCAGCCTTATCACTTTTGAGGCTCCTCATGTATTTAACACTCTGTAATTATAACATGTAGGAGTAACGAATATATTAAATGTGATTCTAAACCTTTCGTAGCAACTGGCAGCCTATGCTTAGCAAAACTCATACATAACCTTTGTAACTGGTCAAACCCATCTCTGTAAGCTGCACACACTTATATTCAAGGCAGCTCGTATCGGCAACAGTAAGACGTTAGAAGAATATTACGCTGGAACACTGCACTATGTAAAAAAATGGTCGACAAAAAAAAAAAAAAAAGAGCACTCATGCTGGGATGTAGTAAGGGTCGTACAAAACGTGAACAGTAATGGCGGGTCACTTACATATCATCAGGAAAGACGAGGTCTGCGCTCAACTGTGCATCGTCAGTTTCAATCGCAGTTTTCCATTTCCTTCGCTTGCTCGTCGAGCTAGCATATGTAAGTAAACATTAACGAAAGACGTGTTACGGGAGAACCGAGACCATTTCTTTTTAACACGATGGTTTCATTCACTCGAAAAACCACTCTATTCTCAAAGCTGCGAACACGTCTCTGCCAGTTACACTGAGACAAACTCAAAACCTTTATATCCCGATACTCCGAAGTTTAGAGAGGCACGCATTGAGAGATGACGGTGCTAGATATGATAGATATTCCCTCTACGTGACACTGTAAGAACCTCGAATGCCTGGACCTACTATTTTGCGACACAGCTCAGCGCACTCCTGCATGTTACATAACTCCAGTTTATGAGAGCAACAAAGCATTTTGCCACAGGTAGGGTACAGACAGATATTGCAGGCGATGAGAAAGGAAGAAAGCTAGGGGTTAAGCGTTTTTGACTAAACACTCACTTGGCCTTGGCGTGGGTGAGAATGTGTGACTTGAGGTTTGTGGACTGCGCAAACTTCTTGTTGCAGCCGTCGAAAGGGCAGACGTACGGCCGGTCACCCGTGTGTATGCGCACGTGTGTCCGCAGGTTAAAGTCCAGAGAGAACCGCTTCCCACATCCTTCAAATGTGCACTGCACGAAAGGACGAGATGACATTTAGGGCTCGTAAAACCGCTACTCATGGTACTAGGAGTGAACAAAAAGCATTCGGCACAGTCCCACGCAAAGCCAAGAGCCACGAGAATCTTTTTACAATGCACCAAATAAGTGCATGTACAGCTGTGAGGAATACGAGACGAAACACACCAAAATAACGAAGTAATAAATTATGCATCACTGGTAATCTTCTGACATGAATGTGACACACAGAATCGAAAATTATACATTATCACTAGGGCAGTCAGTGTTATTAGCACTTTTTTGTTAGCCAACCGTGTTTAGCCGCTATGACCATCAGAAGGTAATTCCAGTGTTCTTCGTAGTACTGCTCCCGAAACTACATTCTTTGCTGTTCTCCTGCCATTTACTTGAGAAATACGAAATTCCATAGTATACAGCTGCGCATTTCATTCTGGAACATGAGGTATTCATTCTTCATCTTAAAAACAGAAAAAAGAAAACAAAAAGACACACATGGACGAAGGGGGGCAAGCAGGATAGGTAAAAACTTGTATTTATTTCTTTGGCCATGTGTTGCTTGCCATGTTTTTCTTTTTTAACTTGAAGCTTATCCAGTTGGCAAATCGCCCAACTGTCGATCCTATCAAACTTCCACGAAGTATTTCCACAACCTCACACATACGGAACTCCGGCTTCACAAAAAAAAAAAAATGCTTTATGCTTGAGACTCCGGGTTCACGGAACTCCGGCTTCAGTAAACTGGGACAGTTTATTGGAACGTTCAGACAACGCAGCTTACCCACTTTTAGATTCGAGCTGGTCAATTCAAGAGTGACACGCACCTGGAAGGGCTTTTCCCCCGTGTGGACCAGTTGGTGCCGTTTGAGCTTGGAGCTCTCGACGAAGGCCTTGCCACACTCGGCGCACACGTGGACCCGGGGCCCGTGCGTGTGCAAGTGCTTCCGCATGGCAGAGTTGTCTCGGAACATCTTGGTGCAGCCCTGCAGTTCGTCAAACACAAGGAAGGCAAGGCTTTCACAGGCAATCTCTCAATGAATGTTTGGAAATAGATGCCTATAATTCATTTTTAACCCAATCTGTCCAAGTTTGCTAGCGCCACAGTAGCTATCGGTACCTGGTGCGTATGCTATTGGCTGAGCCGGGAAGTCGGGTGATCTTGCAGACTAACCAGGTGTAAACGCGCAAATTTCAAATACCATATTTACTCGCATAATGTCCACACTTTTTCGTGAAAAATCGCGGCAACGTTGGGGGTGCGTTTATTATGCCAGGCAAATTTTATGAAAACTTTTTCGGGATGAGCAAAAAATGCGGCAATGCAAAAAAAAAGAAAAAAAAAGAAAAATAAAGCTAAGTTGTTTAGCCTTTCACAACTGACATGTGAATACGCTGTTTGGCAACAGCTTCTTTGTTGCACTTCACTCATCTTCGGTGGTTGATGACGCTATCTTCTGTAAGCTGTCCCTGCGCCGCCTGCACATGCCAAAAAAGCGATTTCGCACCCATCTTTTCTTGCAATCATTCAACTGCAACAGTGGTATCTGACTTATATGAAAGAGTGCCCAGAAACATGTGCTACGATGGACTTAGCCAACTTCACGGCAACCTCACACGACGACCACGCCGTCGCTGTTGACATTGCAGTAAGTAACCAACATCGCAGCAAGCTACCACCGAAGCATCAAAACAAACCACCGATAACAAGATTATTGACAAAATACAGCCGCCGCCTCGTTGTCCACGTGAGAAATAACTGTAGAAAAGGAAGCCTATATCTTGCGTTCCTTGAAGTACATGCAGATAACAAGCACGAAGAGCACATTGCAACCGAAGAAAGAATCGGGGGTGCTATCATGTTACGGCAATCATACTCACGATCTTTCCTGGGCGACAAACGATTTAATTCTGGTTTTCCAGAAACCCGCAACGTGATGGGGATGAATGATCCTTCACAACAGCCATGTCAACAGCGAATCTCGTCGTTGCCGCTCGAATATCGCGTGCATGAGGTTGGGCCTTAATGTTTCGTATATACAGGAAACGACCGTGGGTTGGCGCGGGTAGTATTGTGCCCTTCACTCACTGTGTGCTTGTCAGCTGCGATGTCTCTACACTTGCATCATTCGTGAGCCCTGCTGTGGCGCATAGATAATTTGAATACTACACTTGCATCATTCGTGAGCCCTGCTGTGGCGCATGGATAATTAAAATAGACTGGGGATGTGCCGCGTAGAGATAGAAAGAAAACAATATGGCGCAGGACAGCGGGCAAAGGGAGGAGGGAGAGAGCCGATGTGGCCGAGGAGGGTCGGCATAATAATAAAAAATGAAAGACATCCAACAAGCAAGGAGGTGCCAGGTGTCTGTTCGCGTCACTGCAGCGCATGAATGGAGGAGGTGTGTTTATTACGCGGGAAAAAAATTAAAATTTTGACGACTGAAGTTGGGGGTGCGTTCGCGACATCACATTATGAGGCATCCATTGAGACATCATTGGCTCAGTGGATGCCTTGGAGCATAACAACATTACGGACACAATGTACAAAACATGCCGCAACGGGCTCTTGCCATTGTGGTTTGGCTTGAATTGAATCTTCGTCGCATGCTTTATGCTTGAGAGATAGCGCCAGATGGCGTGCGCTACGACAATCAGTGGCTGGAACGAACCAGGAGATCTCACTTTTACCAATTAGGCGTAAGCGCCCGCATTTCAAACGTAGCGGCGGATTCTTAACATGACGTGACACGTTTTCCTTACCCTACGTGACCTCACAAGCCAATCGCATAAACTTGACCATGACAATTCCAAAGACACAGCGTTTTGAGCTCGTAAAGCGGAGGTCAAGTGCTGGCAAAAAGACAAGGACTTCAAAGCGCAAGCTCACAAAGCTCAAGAAACATAGCAATGAAAAGTTCTTGACGTTACAGAGACCACTAAGGGCCACCACAAGGAAGCTCGCAAAGGTGATCATTGCGCACAGACTTTACTGTACAACCATCTTCACGGAGCGGATGGGCCATAGATTTCCTAAAAATACACTCATACTCCCACAATAACAAACAAGAATGCACTCAAACCTCACTATAATGAAATTGCATCTTGTACGAAAACAAAATTCGTCATATCTGAAAATTCGTTCTAAAGATTTATTTCTAACACTGTACCTATTGGAAGACCACTATTCATTCGCTTTGTAATCACAAGTATTTTGTTACATTTGGGTTTGTTATATTCAGGTTTGAGAGTACTGTATTTACTCGCGCAATCGCAGAATTCTCGCACCCCCTTCCACCCAACCTTGCCCATCGTCCAACAAAAACACCGTTTTTTTTTTTTTTCCACGAGTAATTTTCGCACACCCGAAAATTACTGCCATCTGCAGCCACTGATTAGCATAGCGCACACCATCTGGCGCTATCTCTTAAGCATAAAGCGTACTACAAAGATTCAATTTGATCCAAGCCAAGCCAAAATGGCAAGTGCGTGTTGCGGCATGTTTTGTACGTTGTGTCCGTAATGTTGGATTTCACTTTGTGGTTATGGGGCGATGCGAAAGCTACATGGCTGCTTTCAAGTTGAAAGTGATTTATCACACACTAAACAACGGCAACACGGCCACCAGTAAGCCCTTCGGAATCTATGTGTTTTGTGTTCGCTACTAGTGACGGCAGCTGAAAGCCACCAAGGTGCGTTGGGCCTTCCGTGTGCCTAAGACTGGGATGGATCGTAAACTTTATTTAGAAGGCAACTGCGGATGATTCTGTGTTAAATGGCCATCAGCCCAATACTGTTGTGTATGCTAAGCTTTTGGGGACTCCTGTTGAGTAACGAATGCTACCGCTATGCCCACAACGCCCACAAGTTTGCGTACGATATTTTAATTCTCGACTATTTGCTTACGCCTTTTGTGTCCAAAATAAATCTTGCCTTGTGTTGAACCTGTGGTTTTATTGTTGATGCAAGTCTTAATTAGCAGTTGTCAAAGCTTGCAGTTAGTTGCTAATGTGAGAATCCCGATTTAAGGCCACTCTGTTTTCTCTTTCTACGTTTTCACCAAAAGTTTTCCCCATGTAATTCTGGCAGCCCCCAACTTTGCATTGATTTTTCGCCAAAAGAAGCGAGGATTATGCAAGTTAATATTGTATAACAAATTATCAGTTATAACGAAGTAATTTAAGAATAGTTTTGAAACAAATACAGTGCTACAAACACATGCTTATAATGAATGTTTGGAAGTACCAAAGTATTTTACGGCAAGTGTAACCTTGTTCTAATAAGATTTAAGTGTAATAAGGCAAATTTTTCTTCTCATATCCAACTTCATTATCCAGATGCTTGACTGTGGCAACTTCTCTAAAGCACTGAAGAACACGACACGAAACACGCACAGATGTCACGCAATTCTGCACAACGTCGTGTTTCTGCACCTTTCGTTTCGTGCTCCTCAGCAAACTGACAGCACGTAATGCCGTGCCCAAGGATATGCTCTTTTCATGTGTGTACTCACTTTGTGTGGACATGCTATCGTCCTTGCTACATCGTCGCTCTGCTTCCTGGCCTTCATCCTGTTCCAGTCGGGAGAGCAGACACATGGGCAAGCAGCGTTAGTTACGCACTGTAGTACAAGCTAAGAGTTCCACTGTGCGTGTTGGCCACTTGCAGACATGAAACACTAATGAGAAAAGAAGCCATAACAAATGAAGGAGGTGTTATAATTACAACACAACCTCAAACAAACTGACTCAGGATACCGAACAGCACTGGGGTACAACACACTAGTCAGAACACAAAGCGGTACTCCCAATGAAATGCCTTAATTCATTTGGTTGCTTCGACAAAGAAACGATCCCCTCAGAAAACTTGCTTTTATTCGTCCCTGCATCAACTTCACATAATGCCAAAGAATAGAAGCATAAACAGGGATCGAGACAACTAACGGCGAATGGCGCTGGCCATTTCGGAACAATTTGGAGCGCTGGTACTTTTCACCCTTGATTGCAAGAATGGGTGGTGCGGCCAGCACCAATGAAGCATTGTAGCCCCACTATTAAATTGCTTCTGTTGCAACATGCCAGCAGGGGAAAAAAAGCCAATGTTGGATCACTTTTAAACTACGATGGCCCTTTGCTAGAGCATGCTGGCTACCGTACCGTGCTCTCTAAACATTTTTCAGCAATGAGTCAGTCTTTTAATGTGTTTTTTTTTCAACACCCAGCCATCGAAACGCCTCTAAAAATTAGTTGTGCATGCCATTCGCACTTCAACACAAGCAAGCATACACCACACACAGGCATACGTGATGAAGATATGATGATGATCTGTATTGCATTAGCAGGGACTATTGATAACATTAGTGCTTGTGGGCTATGCAGAATGCCAAGCACTGCAGTGCATTTCTTTTTTTATTTTCAACAGAAAATGGCAGGACGCTGGCAGGCACCAACGATGGCCAGCTCGAGAAGGTCGCAGCCAGCGAAACACTTCATATCAACAGTGACCGATCAAAAGACATGGCAGGTGCTTATTTTATTGTCATGAATCTGGCAGAACCACCGGTGGATGGTGCAGTGACAAAGCTAATTAAGGTTATTGCAGCTGCACTTCATTAATGAGGGTTCAACTTGGGCGACTGTGGTTAACACTGATGGCGATCAGTCAGAGTTATGAAAGCTATCCTGCTTACGGTAACTGCATAACATCGTGCACCATTGCTCAACTGCAGAGATGTTATTTTGAATAATTTCTCGTGTAACTTCACTACCAGCTTACGAAAACTGCATTATTGAGCACTGTGAAGGGTTTTCTCTGCACTCGGGCTCTACCTTGAAGTAACACTTCAAAACTCAGTTTGGATGTTCCCTGTCACTTTGCCTGTATGTCACCACACTAACCTTTCCTAGCGCTAATAATGGTTCTAATCTGGTTGTGTTCGCCTACGTAACATAAGTATTTGCCACTGCTTGTAATACCCAAACACTTATGTTCGCATTAATACTATCTGAGCTGAAAATGCATGCATGGTTCCCAATGTGACCCCACAGGCCCGCCTCCCGTCAGAGGCTGTGCTGCAATAGCTTGCCTCTGTCACGATGCACAAGTTGAAAAACGTTCAGGTGAGCACTTGAAACATTAGTAAGAACCAAATTTGCTCAGTTACAGTGAATCGAGCTAAAACTTGACGGAGTACCCAACAAGCAGGGGGCAATCAATGATGTCGACAGCCTTGGCTGTCAAGAGCTCGCTTCAAGCAAGGCACAGCCAACCCTGTTGATAAGTGTTCTTTTGCTCAAAGACCTGTTGCCAACAAGGCAGGCACCCAGAAAGCTCCCGGAGGCTCTAGCCTGAGCATCAGAGGAAGGTAATCACGTGGGCAGCGGTGCCTTTGACAAGGTGAACCTGCCTTCAGCAAGATGGCTAACTCGACTTCAGCAGAAGACAAGGAAAATTATTGATAAAATCGTCACTTTATGACCAAGAACAATGCTAACATTTCTTTTGCTACTAAAGAGATTGCACTTAACAATCATCATCATCAGCCTGACTACGTCCACTGCAGGACAAAGGCCTCTCCCATGTTCCGCCAGTTATACCGGTCCTGTGCCTGTTGCTGCCAATTTATACCCGCAAAGTTCTTAATCTCATCTGCCCACCTAACCTTCTGTCTCCCCCCAACCCGCTTTCCTTCTCTGGGAATCCAGTTAGTTACCCTTAACGACCAGCTGTTATCCTGTCTACGCGCTACATGCCCGGCCCATGTCCATTTCTTCTTTTAGATTTCAGCTATGATATCCTTAACCCTCGTTTGTTCCCTAATCCACTCTGCTCTCTTCTTGTCTCTTAAGGTTACACCTACCATTTTTCTTTCCATTGCTCGCTGCGTCGTCCTCAATTTAAGCTGAACCCTCTTTGTAAGTCTCCAGGTTTCTGCTCCGTAGCTAAGTACCGGCAAGATACAGCTGTTATATATCTTCCTCTTGAGGGATAGTGGCAATCTACCTGTCATAATTTGAGAGTGCTTGCTGAATGTGCTCCACCCCATTCTTATTCTTTTAGTTACTTCAATCTCGTGGTTCTGCTCCACGGTTATTACCAGCCCTAAGTAGACATAGTCTTTTACAACTTGAAGTGGGCTATTACCTATCTCGAAGCGCTGCTCTCTTCCGAGGTTGTAGTACATTACTTTCGTTTTCTGCAGATTAATTTTAAGACACACCTTTCTGCTCTCCTTGTCTAACTCAGTAATCATGAGTTTCAATTCGTCGCCTGAGTTACTCAGCAATGCAATGTCGTCGGCGAATCGCAGGTTACTAAAGTATTCTCCATTAACTCTTATCCCTAACTGTTCCCATTCTAGGCTTCTGAAAACCTCTTGTAAGCATGCGGTAAATAGCATTGGGGAGATTGTGTCCCCCTGCCTTACACCCTTCATGATTGGTATTCTGTTAAGTGCAACAGCAATTAACAATCGATGTCCCCAATTCGAACGCAAGTTAAGTCGTTCTTCTGGAAAAGGTTAGGCATGCAACAGAAGGAAAAGAGACCATGTAAATTCCAACTGTCAACTAGCTGAAATGCCGCGCTGTGACAGAAGAGAAGGAAAGGTGCAAAACCCATCTGTGTGCTGGCACAGGTGTAAAGTGCCCCCGTCAACATGGAAAATTCGTGTCCCAATCTAATGGAGGTGCTTCCACACCTGACAATGCACAGATTAACGTACCTTCCCTTCCGCACTGAGCGAAATTTCAGCTAACAGTCCGCATTTGTGGGGTCTCTTTCCCACTTGTAAACTTTTCCGTAGGTGAATACCCACGCACTAGCTCGACTGTCCTGCATCGTAAATGTTTGCTTTGGCAACCATTCCACCCAAACTGGCAAGCTGTCGCTATGTTGCTCCACAGCACTTGATTCGTCAGCTAAGCCTTACCAAAAAAGTAAACCCCTCCCACAAGCAGCTTTCCTGGTCTGACAGCCGAGCGATCACGCCAAATATTAGGCTGGGAAAGGTTCCAGCTTATTCGCGAGATGCAAAAGTGAATGTAGCACCTACTCGTTGTCAATGCATACTGCACAATAGAAAACATGTACAACAAGCAGACAAGGTTCTTGTCTGCTTGTCGTCTGTGTTTCTCAACACGCAGCATACATCAATCATGAATCACCAACTGGGCCAATTATACACTTTGTTGAACAGCTCCTACTTTAATCTTGCACGGGTTGTGCTAGTGTAAAGCTACTTCAGCTTCTTTCTTGCACCGCTAAGAACTTCAGCTATAGATAAAGGAACTCGCACGGCTTCACCAGGCCAAAGGCGCCGTTCAGGTTGAGACAGAGAGGGTGGTGGCACTGTGGGAGGCAGGAGTCTGGAGGTGGAGGAGCCAGAGAGGAGAGAGGGGGAAGAGAGCAAGAGGCCACTGACCTCTGGCCGGCGCCACTCTTGCTTTTGTCGGGGGAGTAGACACTGGTGCACTGCACTTGCTCCCACCACTGCTTCATGCCATTGTCCGGTGTGGAACTGCAGGCACCCCGCCACACCACGGGAGCAGCAGCGAGAGAGGAAGCAAGATGGGGCAGAGCAGGGCAAGTGAAGTTAGACCAAAGTGGCTGACGATGGCACAGCTCACAGACACATGCACGCACATACACATCTTAACAACAATGCGTGCCCGATAATGCGCCCTAACATCTGTATGATGTGAACAAATGACAGCGAATGCTGATGAAGCTGAAGAGTAAGCTAGACATTTTACAAGATTTCAGGTTACGAACCTAGACCGCAGAATAAAAAGATTCAGTTTTACATTGTTCAGGTCGCGAGCTGATGCCAAACAGTAGCATTCCGTGAAAGACCCAAGAAAATTGACACACACACATACACAATTAAAAAGAAATTTGGCAGCGCTGTCTGCAGGACCACTGCAGTACATGGGAGCATTGTGCTGTGCAAAAATATGAAAGGACTGTCTCCAGACAGCCTTACAGTAAAGAATATATATATATATATATATATATATATATATATATATATATATATATATATATATATATAGGTATGGGATATGGCACAACGGGAGCGCTGTCAACAAGGATAAATATATTTATTTCCCAACAGTTTCGGGAGGGGTCCTCCCTTCATCAGGGGATGAGTTATCATCCCCTGATGATAACTTCATCAGGGGGGACCCCTCCCCTTCATCAGGGGAGGGGTCCTCCCCTGATGAAAGGAGGACCCCTTCCGAAACTGTTGGGAAATAAATATATTTATCCTTGTTGACAACGCTCCCGTTGTCCCGTTGTGCCATATCCCATACCTTCACGAAGACTAACTGGCCCATTGAATTATTACTCCCACTGACACTATATATATACTGTGGCGAAGCCTTCGAACAGTGGGTCGTCCTCTCCAGCGCCTTCTCTAGTGGGTCGCCCTTTTAGCAAAAAGAAGAGCAGCTCGCGCAGAGAGTCGGTACCCGCATTGACTGTCGCTGTCAAGCATCATCAACAAGTGTCCGCCAATAAACGTCTCAACAATTTGGTGGAGAGTGCTGTGCCCTTCTAACACCTTCGGTTAACATTCGATGCCCTTGGAGCTTCGATACCGTACTGTGCCTTCTACCATGCACCAAGACGCCGCGCAGCATACGCTTCCTCCTGCACCGACGCCATGTTCCGGTGTCCCCCGCATCCGCGACCCTTCTGTCTTCACCGGCGCAGATGGCACCGACGTCGAGGACTGGCTCGCTATGTACGAACGCGTCAGCGTCCCCAATCATTGGGACGAGGCAGGTAAACTCGGCAACCTGGTTTTCTACCTCGCGGGTGTGGCCGGCATGTGGTACAACAACCACGCATCCGATTTCCCCACTTGTTCCGCTTTTAAAACCACCGTCGTCGACGTGTTCGGCCGTCCTGCGGTTCATAAGCTGCAAGCCGAACAGCGGTTACGTGAACGAGCACAGCAGACCGGTGAGTCCTTCACAAGTTACACAGAGGACATCCTTGACTTGTGCAAGAAAGTGGACGCGAGCATGTCAGAGGCTGACAGAATTACCCATGTTCTAAAAGGCATCGCCGACGATGCCTTCACCATGCTCCTGGCCAAGAACCTTCGCACTGTGGCAGAGATCATTACACTATGCCAAAGTGACGAGGAGCTGCGGCGGCAGCGCTCGATGACCCGTCGACCACCTTCACGTGACGCTGATCTCTCCGCCTTGTCCACACTTCCTGACCACACCTCCTTGCTCGCTGAAATCAAGTCATTCGTGCGTGAGGAAGTTGCCCGCCAGGTGTCTTTACTGGCTTTTGCTTCCACGCAACGTGCTCAACAGCCGTCAAGCTCACTTCTGCCTCCCCTCCGCCGAGCCATTCAGCAGGAAATCGCGGAGGTCGTTCCTGAATACCACCAGCCGCCTACAGTATCTACACCACTGAGGTGCGCCCAAGTTGTCGCCAGGCCACCCCCACCGATTTCTGTGACTGGCCCGCTTGGTTACACCGAAGCCATCGCCAGGCCCCAGGCCTTCGGAGAAACTGTGCCGCCTACATATGCTGACGTCGCCCACGTGCCCCATGTGCCGCCCACTATGCAAATATATCAGCAGCCGGCTCGCCCATCGCGTTCTGTGACATGGATGGGACCCGCGAACCGATGGCGCACTACTGACAATCGCTCCATCTGCTTGGCTTGTGGTTGCGTCGATCACAAAGCACGCTATTGCAATCGTGTGCAGCAACCGCAGGTCGCATCCAATTTTCCCAGCCAATCGAGCCGCTTTTATGACCAACCACCGCCTACGTCACCGTCGTCCCGCCCAGCTCCATCTAACCGCCGTTCACATTCTCCGCGACGTCGCTCACTGTCGCAGAAGCGGCCATGTCCACTAGAGGGTGATCAGGAATACTAGTCGTCGCAGTCCACGAGGCAAGGGCTACAACGCTGTCGAACTCCGGAAGCCCTCAGGAAAGCCCATCGAACGTGATAGACGTGCTTGTGGATGGTGTTCGTGCATCTGCCCTTGTAGATACTGGAGCCACCGTATCCGTCATGGACGCAAAACTTAGCCGATTACTGCGCAAAGTGACCACGCCACTTTCAGGGCTCTCCCTCCATACAGCCAGCGCCCAAAGCATTCACCCTACAGCGATGTGTACAGCCCGCCTCATGATTCAGGACGTGATGTATGCCGTCGAATTCATAATAATTCCTTCATGCCCTCACGACGTCATCTTAGGATGGGATTTTCTCTCCCGCCACGACCCTGTCATTTATTGCGCACCAGCAGAAATAGAGCTGACACAATTCGCTTCTTTGACGCCGGCCGACAGTCCATCTGCTGCAAGCAAGTTACTCATCAGGGACGACACGCAAGTGCCTGCAAACTCGTCCGGGGCGGTGTCGGTCTACTGCGCAAGTCTTTCCGACACCGCTGCACTCCTCTCGCCATCTCATCGTGTTTTCACCAGAAAAGGCTTGCTGGTTCCTTCCGCGACCATGCAACTCACTCACGGCAGCACCACTATCTTTGTTCTGAACTCATCCCCGTACAGTGTTACGTTGGTGCAAGGGGAATGTCTTGGCAGCGTGGAACCCATCGAAGACGCACAAGTCATGGATCAACCTGATGACTCGCACTGCCGAAGTTCCAACACGCTTAGTGCTGTTTCTACATCTGTTTCATCATCCGCTGATGTATTCGGTCCTTCCATTGCCGACAACCTTACGCCGGTCCAGCGCTCCCAGCTTCTGGCCCTGTTGGAAGAATTCCGCTCTTCTTTTGATGTCGCTCAACCTTCTCTCGGCCGCACAATCACTGTTACGCATCACATCGACACGCGCACAACCACCACTGCGGCAATGTCCATACCGTGTATCTCCCACAGAACGCCGTGTAATCAACGAGCAAGTGAACGACATGCTTCCCCGCGATGATATTTGACCCTCTAACAGCCCCTGGGCGTCTCCTGTCGTTCTCGTCGCGAAAAAGGACGGTTCTGTGCAGTTTTGTGTGGACTACTGGCGCCTCAACAAGATCACTCGTAAGGACGTGTACCCACTACCGCGTGTGGATGACATGATTGACAGCCTGCAAGGAGCCGAATTCTTTTCATCTCTCGATTTGCGCTCAGGGTACTGGCAAGTACCTATGGCTGAGGACGCTCGACCGAAGACCGCTTTTGTCACTCCCGACGGCTTGTACGAATGCAACGTCATGCCGTTTGGGCTGTCCAATGCGCCTGCCACCTTTGAGCGCATGATGGATACCGTTCTGCGTGACCTGAAATGGCACACGTGCCTGTGCTACTTCGATGACATCGTCGTTTTCGCTCCGGACTTCTCCACGCATTTTCAACGCCTGCGGCCTGTTTTAACGCGTCTGAGTGACGCCAGTCTGCAACTGAACCTAAAGAAGTGCCGATTTGCAGCTCGGCAGTTGACAATACACGGCTACGTCGTGTCCAAGGACCGAATTCTCCCCGATCCAGCCAAACTTCGGGCCGTGACCGAGTTCCCCAAGCCGACATCCGTCAAGGAACTGCGCAGTTTCGTAGGACTGTGTTCCTACTTTCGGCACTTCACCCGAAACTTCGCGTCTATCGTATCGCCGCTGACGAAGCTCCTCGGAAGTAACGGGCCTCTCCATTCGTGGTCATCACAGTGTGACGACGCATTCGCAACGCTCCGTCGTTTGTTGACGTCGCCTCCCATACTCCGCCACTACGACCCCTACAGAGGTACACACGGATGCCAGTGGTGTCGCTCTCAGCGCTGTCCTTGCGCAGCGCAAACCAGGGTTCCCGGAATATGTCGTGGCGTATGCAAGCCGTACGCTTACAAAAGCCGAGACTAATTACACCGTTATTGAGAAAGAATGTCTCGCAATCGTCTGGACCCTTACCAAGTTCCGACCTTATTTGTATGGTCGCCCATTTGATGTAGTCACCGACCATCACGCACTATGCTGGTTGTCCTCATTGAAAGATCCCTCAGGCCGTCTCGCCCGGTGGGCACTTCGGCTGCAAGACTACGACATTCGCGTGCTGTACCGCAATGGAAGGCAACATGCTGACGCCGACGCCCTGTCGCGCTCTCCCTTGCCTGACGACAATGACCACGACTCAGCGTCTCTCCTTGCCGTTTCTTCCATTAGCATTCATGCCATTGCTACTGAACAGCGCAAGGATCAATGGATTGCCTCACTGATAGACTTGCTGACTGATCTATCTACTCCATCCACTCGCGCGTTGCGTCGTCAAGCCCACCATTTCGCCGTTCGCAAAGACCTCCTCCACCGTAGCAATTACAACGGTGACGGCCGCCAGTGGCTACTAGTCATACCACGCAGTCTGCGCTCTGACATATGCGAATTTTTTCATTTTGATCCGCAATGTGCGCACTCCAGGGTATCGAAGACTTACCACCGCATTCGCCAACGGTACTTTTGGCGCGGCATGTACCGCTACGTGCAGAAATTCATTCGCTCCTGCATAGAATGTCAGCGGCGCAAAACTTCAACGCACCTGTCGCCGGTAGGTCTGCAACTTCTACCTTGCCCTGCCAGGCCGTTTGGGCGCGTTGGCATCGATTTGTATGAGCCACTTCCACTAACGTCGGCTGGTAACCGCTGGGCCACTGTTGCTGTGGACCACCTCATGCGATACGCCGAAACTGCCACTCTCCCCGCGGCTACAGTGAGCGATGTGGCCTCCTTCCTGCTCCAACGATTCATGCTGCGACACGGCCCACCTCAGGAACTGCTCAGTGATCGAGGCCGCGTCTTCCTGTCTGAAGTCGTCGAAGCCATTCTCAAAGAGTGCAACATTGTTCACCGCAAAACTGCTGCTTACCACCCGCAGACGAATGGCCTCACTGAACGCTTCAACCGTACGCTCGGCGACATGCTCTCCAAGTACGCCGCCGCCGATCACACAAATTGGGGTGCCATTCTACCCTTCGTCACCTACGCATATAACACCGCCCCTCAGAGCACTACTGGCTTTTCACCTTTCTTTTTATTATACGGAAGGCACCCGACGCACACCATCGACACTATACTCCCGTGCAAGCCAGATCCGTCCGAGTGAGCGCCTATTTCTGCTACAGTCAAACTTGCTGAAGAGTGTCAAGAGCTTGCAAGAACCTTTACAGGCCATGATCAAGAGCGGCAAAAAGGCATTCGCGCTGACACCATCAATACTGCGCCCACGTCTGGCTCTTGATCCCTACCACTTCAACTGGCCTATCTTCAAAACTATTGCCCAAATACGAAGGCCCCTACCGTGTCGTCGAACGCACTTCGCCTGTAAATTACTTGATCAAACCCATCGAACCATCTTTGGACATGCGCCGTCGCGGGCGCGACATTGTCAATGTGGAGCGCCTCAAAGCCTACCACGACCCGCTCATAGTAACCAGCTGTTAGGTCGCCAGGCGGCTCCCTCTTCGTACCAGGGGTAGTTGTGGCGAAGCCTTCGTACAGTGGGTCGTCCTTTCCAGCGCCTTCTAGTGGGTCGCCCTTTTTAGGAAAAAGAAGACCAGCTCGTGCAGACAGTCGGTACCCGCATTTACTATCGCTGTCAAGCATCATCGACAAGTGTCTGCCAACAAACGTCTCAACAATATATATATATATATATATATATATATATATATATATATATATATATATATATATATATATATATATATTGTTACATCTACGAGGGGTTTATTCGTAGCAGACGTAACGGTCGACTCGACGGTATACCGCAGTGAATGTGCAGCAGCGAGCTTTTGCCATCAACTGAACGTCCTCTTCTTCTGCTACCACCATGTTTCCCGCTACACAGGTGCACATACCTAAATTACACATGTGGTAACATTTCCGTCCGCGCAGACGAAGCCCACTGGGCTAGTCAAACAGTCTCTCGAGGAATAAAGCGCTTCAAACGTGCAACATGGACAAGTTCAGTTTTTGCAGACCGTCGGCCGTTTGAATGGAGACGCGCTATGCGGTAAACTAAATCACTGATACGGTCTACAACAAGATAAGGTCCCGCATAGTGCGCTAGCAGTTTCTCGCTCAAACCGCGTTTTCTAGTTGGTGTCCACAGCAACACTAGGTCGCCGCAATTGTACGTCTCGTGTCGGCGTCGGCAGGCAAAATGTGCCTTCGAGCGGTCTTGCGAAGCAAGATAGCGCAAATAAGCAAGGCGTCTAGCTTCTTCTGCCCGACAGACGATCTCGGATATGCAGGGATCATGGTGGTCCAAACACGGGAAGATGGTATTCAGGGTATGACGAGGTGATCGAGCATATAGAAGAAAAAAAGGACTGTAGCCGGTAGTTTCATGCTGAGCGGTGTTGAATGCATATGTGATAAAGGGTAGAATACTGTCCCAGTCCTTGTGATCGGATGCAACATACATAGACAGCATGTTCGAGAGAGTTCGGTTTGTTCGTTCAGATAGACCGTTCGTTTGGGGATGGTATGGCGTAGAGTGCGGAAACCTTGAAGCACAGACACGAAGCATCTCTTCCATCACGTCTGCTGTGAATTGTCGGCCACGATCACTGATTACGATTTTGGGATGTCCATGTCGAAGAATGAGAAAACGTAGCATGAAGGAAGACACATCGGCTGCAGTTGCCGATGATATCGCAGCTGTCTCGCAGTACCGTGTTAAATGGTCGGTGCAAACGACTATCCAGCGATTTCCATCAGAAGACCGGGGAAAGGGTCCAAGGAAGTCAATCCCTGCCTGTCAGAAAATTGTAAACGTCTTCCGCTATGCCTTTCAATAGGTGTCCGACCCTGTCTTCTTCAGACATCTACGGGTTTATAATCTTGCAAAGCTTAAGAACGTCCTCTATATAAGCAGTGCAGGTTTCTCCAGGAGTCTGGGCTCTTCCAGCAAGAGTCCGCTACGCGCTTTTCTTTTTTGAGTCGGAGTCACCAAAACACTTCTTGAGTTCTTGAGCAAAAAGAGCCCATGTTGTCAAGGACTCTTGGTGGTTTTCATACCACATCAGGGCAGCGTCCATGAGAAACAGCGCGACGTTTTCCAGCTGATCGATAGAGTTCCAGTGGTTGTACCGGCTCACCCTTTTGTAGTGTGTTAGCCACGCGTCCACATCTTCTCCTGCCATTCCTGCGAACGGGCGGGGTTCCATGTACTGATGCCTAGGTGTAGCCAGTGTAGATTGGCGCAAAGTGAAGGCGGTTGATTCCTGACCTTCGCTCTGGGCCATGACGAATGTTGTCGGCGGCAGACCAGCAAGACGACGGCTCCGGCGAACAGCTGTGGCTCCGTGGTACGTCGACGTGTCGTACCCAGCACCTACACCACTCTGTTACGTCTACGAGGGGTTTACTCGAAGCAGACGTAATGGTCGACTCGACGGTATACCGCAGAGAACGCGCAGCTGAGAGCTCTTGCCACCAATCGAACGTCCTCTTCTTCTGCTACCACCATGTTTCCCGCTACACAGGTGCACATACCTAAATTACACATGTGATAACAATATATATATATATATATATATATATATATATATATATATATATATATATATATATATATATATATAGATATAAAAACCCTTAATAAGAGGCATGTTCCGGGTAGCAATTCTAGTCTTTCATATGAGATGTCTCTTATAAGCAGGATACCTTGCATGCATTTCCTTATCAACCCGTATTTTACTCTGGGCACACTGTTGTTTCTTGTGACCATTTGTCTCTTATATCAGTGCCTCTTATAAAGTGTTTCGACTGTATATATTTTTTTAATTTAAACAAGGCCTGCACTTTTGATTAAAGAATGCAAGTGATAGCCTGTAAAATATGTCATGTTTCGAAATTTGCTATAAATAGAGCACACAAGTCAGTACGACGAGCTTTTAAGCTGAAAAAAATAAACCGATGTGAGGGTAATGTCATTTAACCTCAAAGTGGGACTTCACGCAGTGCAAATTTCTCCTGAATATGAGTTTTCATGGCTCAGCAACATTTCACTGCAGTGAAAACACTTTTACAGGAATAAACATTCTTTCGAAACAAACATATTTGAAAGTTAGTGCCTGTGTGTGTCATGTCTTTCACTGTTCGTGTTTTTCCGTGCAATAAGAAACTATAGTTCGATATATAGAGACATCAAAAATGCCATTGTTTTTACAGGAAGTTACAGTTATTTTTACAGGGCGTTAAATACATGCACACTGATATGCATCCATTTGTTTGTCTCTAAGAATTCAAAATTTTAAATAACTTAAATTCGACTTGATGCGAATTTAAATACTGCATTATTTGTTCAATATCTGCACAAGCCTAGTCATTATGTATCAATTTTCTAAAGCAGATAGTGGATCAATGCAACATGACACTTGCAGCAATCCCATATTCACCAGAACGCAAAAAGGTAAACAAGTTAAAGTAGACGGTAACATAGCGAACTGCAAGTTTAATCCTTATTATGAGCACTGTACGTACAAGATAAGATGTTCTTTTTCCAGAGGTGAAAGGACTACTTTCTTCAGAAGAGGTGCTTTACCTCCATAGATTTCCCATTATTACTGCATCAGAAAGCTGCCCGAATGCTGGTTTGAACCCTCTGGAAAAACAATCACGGACTCGTGTTCTGGCCAGCAGTCCGTGGAGCTAACTAGAGCTACGTAACGTGCTGAAGTCACCAATGGCTGCATCTATGACCGTGATAGTGAACATGCGCCAGTGCATCAATAGCATCCTTACTAGGGCTACGGACAGGAACAAGCTCTGTACATCTTGCACATGCAATGCTAGAAGCTAGTGCAGCAGCTGCTTGGGTGTACAAAACACGCCCACCCAAAGAGTGCTGGGGATAGGCATGGCCATAGAAGAAGCCGACAGACTCAATCTAATCGCAACGCAAGATGGCAGTCAGTCGTGCCCATGTCTGCAGTAAGCAGCAGTCAGCTGCTCCACTATGCGTATTTAAAAAGCACAATCCACTCTGGAACAATTTATCAAAGGATATTGTGCTAAACCAGATGCGTATCCTTATAACTTCGTACGTTGTACTTTTGTAATGTGCATAGTGGTACTAGGCATCAATGCAGAAAGCACTAAAGAAGATTCTGTACAAGACTAAATTACATCACTACTGGCCAATGTCATCATTGATGCAATTCACCATCTTGTCCCACAGTTCATTTTACTGATCAGTGTAGAAAATGTAGACCAATTATCAATGCACATCAATTAGAGCTCCAAGCTGAATTAATATTTTACTAACTGATACAAACAAAACAGTTGTAGCTCCAGAGGGCACAATTAGGGTCTACTAGGACAGGAGAGTGCTTGAAATGAGCTTCAAAAACTGACGGCCACACGTGGTCAAGCTGGTTATGGCGCTGCAGTGTTTAGCCTGCAGTGAGTGATTTTAGGAACTGTGCGTGGCTCCACCAAAGTGGTGCAGAGGTATAATGCCGACTTCCGACTTACTGTGTCCGAAGTGTAGCTGTAGATGATTAATATTTACTTTCGGTATTACTTGTAACAGCTGTATCAGTTTGTTTTATTTTTTTGCTATTTTCAAAGGCTTGCTTCAGTTGCTACATATCACTACCAAAATGAATGCTGTTTTTCTACTGATCGAATGTCGACTACTTTCAGTTTTGCTTTAGCAGCGAGCCAGCGGCTGGCAAGCAAGAGCAGCATATTGAACAAATGCAGGCCAAGCTTCGTACGGGCAAAAATCTCAGGGGTCACCCTTTTCAGTCACCTTTTTTTTTAATCTCATCTGGTGCTACTGCTGAATTTCACACTCACTGTCAAACGCATTCTACTTTCCTTCGCATTTCATGCTACTTCTTATGAAAATGCATAGCAACTGAAACTAGTTTTAAGAAACAAAATAACAGAAAACGAATGCAGTATCAAATTGCGCTAAAAGTTAAAAGCCACCATTTACAGCTGCAACTTGAACCTGGCTTTTTAAAGGTGAAATGGGCATTCTACTTCGCGCCACTATGGTCAAGCCACGCCAAACTCTTAGACACATTACAGGCTACCGACCGCAGAGCCGTAAGTAGCTTGACCTTCTTTTGGCTTCCCTTTCTGTGTGTGGGTGCTGTAGCCATTCTGAGCACTCCCGCTGTTCTAGTACAATCTACCACTATGCAATAAGAAATGCATAGCGGGTTCCCGCATAGCAGAATGAGTACTTAGACACACAGGAGCACTTAAACACACAGGAGCACTTAGTAGCTACTCCTCTGTTGGGGAGTATAATTCTCTACGTTGAAAAGAGGTTGGCTACCTTCTCTTAGTGCCTTGCTTAGCACTATGCGATCAATGCTAACTGCTTGCGTAATCGCAGCCATCGTCACACTTGCCTCATTCTGGGAACGACAGCAGAAAGCAGCGATGACAACAAAATAACCTGCCGTCGTCTCCATAACACCACAATTACCGACTCAGTGAAAGAAGCCACGACGTTTATCAAATTTTCCACCACTTTCAACTTCTGCAAGAGGCGCATGCGGCCGTACACTCACTTTGCAAACTCTGCCAGCTGCTTGGGGTCACTCAGGTCCACGCCGGGAATGCCGCCTGGTGCTATCTTCTTTCCAGTCATGTACTCTGTGTAATCAGGGTCCGGCTCGGGTGTCGACTCCTCTGCAGCTGACACAAAAGGGCCACTCAAACACGTACACTTGTGCTCAGCATAGCCGTAAAAATGAAATTTCGAAAGAAATTAAAAAACAGGCGTGCTGCACACTTGGGTCTTCAAAACAGGATTTCAACGTACGCATTTTGCAAGCATAAAGCTGATAAGAAAACATATACAAGAGTCCTTGAATGCATTTACTGGTCATGAAGCCTCATTATGACTTTATGGTGAGCTTTGTTAGCTGCAAGCCGAGGGGGCAGGGTGGCGCTGCACCCAGTCTGTTTGCACCAGGCAGACGGCTGCTGGTGTCAGTGCGAAACATGGCAACAAGTCCACTCACAGTTTTCCGTTCATGTCCTGTATTGTGCCTGATGGTCGAAAAGGATGCCGCGTACTTGCTGCATGCCCGGGTGTCGATCAGCATACAAGGCAAATGCCGAAAAAGTGTCGATGTCCTGGTGGCCGAGAGATAGCAACCGGCGAGAAAAGTGGACGTTGCATATTTTGGCAAGAAAGGGGTGGTTTCACATTTCACTTTCCTGCATGTGCCTGCCTGCGAAAAGCACTTCGACGAAAGCGACGGTGTTTGTGCGCACTACTGGCCAGTCAGAGGTGCGGATGTGATACCGCAGTGCGACGATGCAAAACTTTTTGCAGGTGCTGTGCCGATGATTAACGACAGCCTCCTGGTGTACATACTTGTCTAGTGCAATAATGTCTGGAGCTTGCCCGCATACACAGCAAAATTGTAAAATATGCACACAAGGTATGTACTGCGCACGGGCAAATGTCTGAACTAAATTTAGAAAACATTTGGTAGTGGTCATATAGGGTTGGAATTTGGTGGGGCAATCATCGATTCCTGACTGTCTTCCAGAACGAGCCTGATTCTGACATGCTAACTATAACGATGACAACTGATTAAGATCTAGGCACTTAATATGCTGGAAATATCGAAAAATTGCCTAGTGAAACTTGTAACTGAAGGGCAAAACAAGCTCACGGGGTCGGTCTCTCAGGCACTGGCATAAGACAACGTAAAGCTATCATATCCTCCTCTTCCTCCAGTCGATGTACTGATGTCCCTCCCATGCCCTCCAAAAGATGTCTGCACCTTAAGGTAATTTTGCACTGGGTCTGGGGCAGGTATATTGCACGCTTCAGCATTGCCTCCGTGATCGTTGGCCGATCACAGAGGCAATGCAAAAGGGCAATGTTATGTGATGGCCTCATCGTGTGACGTCACAAATTTTGACAATCCGTGGCGTCATCATTTCCACGTGACGTGATCATTTCGATGATTTTTTTTGCATCCATAGTGTTGACGTCCTCGAAGAGGGATGCTGACGATCAATTTTTGCATTTGATGATTAATTTGAGGCTTTCACCTTAAAGGTGTACTGACACAAAAGTTTTGTCCTCGTATTGTTTTGCTGCAATGTATTCCTGAGAGCCTGTCAGTTGTAACACGACACATTGTTTTCTGCAGTGCACGACGAATAATTAACTACAGTCTTGTTATTACCGATAGGTGTGAGTTTCGGTTTCATAAACGACAAGCCACCGGGTACAACTGTTCCCACCTAGCGGGTGCAATGCTCGACCATGACAGCACACAGAACTACGACCCACTTCTGCGCAGTTCACATCAAGAAATTTTTTTCGAACAGGAGACGGGACAGCAATGTCATCCAACACAAAACTTTCAACTGGAGCGCCGCTGCCACCGACTTGTGAGCAGCTGCCGACCAATAGTGTGCTGGAGCAAATGCGACCAAAGAAAAATGGCGGCTATGATGTCATCACAACTTGCGGCAGTGTGGTCCCATGAAAGAAGCAGGGGGTCCCCATAAGTTTCCTTTGGGGGTGTCAATAGCACGATGGAGTCGATCACTCATGCAAGCTTCAAAATTAATTTAAAATACCTTCCAAGCTATATTGGCTGCTGATATTTCGCAGATAATATATGCATGTTCTCGGGAATCGATCCTATATACTATCTCGGCCGCGAAATCTTGTGCCAGTATCCTTTCAATAGTAGTACATAAATACTTTGAAAACAACGCAGCATTGCATGAGCAACCTAACCTTAAATGTGGCAGAGTACCATAGTAACAACAAATCAATTCAAGCTAAAACACGAAAACCAAGGAAAAGCTGTATGAAGTATTCCTTGACTTTCGTCAATTGCTTAGTTCTAAAGCAATAGTTTATTCAAGCTGACTGTTGGTTCGATAAATTTGAGGCTATTTTAAGGTGTAGGTATGGCCTGAAATATTTGAATATGTTGTCAAGAGCTGTGATCACTGCTGTTCCACGACACACTAATATCAGCCAGAGTCTTTCAAGGACTGTGTATCATCAACACATTGCGACTAGATGCTTTAGGGAAATGGAAGGACTTAGAAGTGTTCTTTTATAGCAGTAGTACATCGCACAATGGAAGCAGCATGAATTTGTCGCCATCGAGCTTCCAGCTCCTTGGCCTCATTCGAGGCTAAATTGCACTGTATTAGAGTACCCAGAATTTTCTTGAAGGAAATATGACTCTGAAGGTACATTTACAGGTGTAAATTCTAATTTTGTAATCCAACGGGTCCTGTAGAACTGTACCGCCGGTGCCCACACATGGGCTAGGGCACACCTCTAGTGGCAGCTCCTGTCCCTAAATCAAACTTTTGCGGAAGTTTCATGACCAGTAAAAGTATTCAACTCTGCGTAAACTTATTTCTTGAAAAAAAAAAATGTTTTGCAGTGGACTACTAATTCGTTCCATACTAGAATTTAAGCCCCAAGCCCAATGGCACATGTTGAAAACTGTCAATGTGATGGTTTCCACCGCCTAAAAAATACTGCATTTAAAGCACCAAATCCAGTTTGACATAATTAACTATTGTTCACTGCTATCAAAGCCTTGGGAAAAACAATAAAGCACCAAGAATTCTTTTGCAGTATTTGGACAGGCTCTAATAACACTGCATTTCTACACAGCGGGCCTACGAGCGGCCTGCTTTCAGCAAGGGGAATGCAAATACGAATTCCCGCGCAATCCATTTTTTTCAATGTATGAACACGTAATAATTCTGCACGCTCTGCCTTGTCATCTTTCATGCCAACCCAACTGCAGTACTTTTCTCTGCACTTCTACACAGTAGAACTACTATAAAACAGAAATTATGCAATACACTCAAACCTCTTTATAACAAAGTTGCATCTTACAAAAAAAAAATAATAATAAATTCGTTATATCCAAAAATTTGTTACAAAGGTTATTTCAAACACTGTATCTATTGCAAGACTATCTTTCACTTACATTGTTATAAACAATATTTCATTATATCCATGTTCTTTATAATGAGGTTTAGAGTATTAGGAAAATGGCATTGCATATTTTCCCAGCAAAGCTCTGCTGGTGTTTACAATGACAGCTGCTCTGAAAATATCAGTGCCACTCCACTGGTCGCAACACATGTCAACTAACTGTTCTGTTTTTTTAGACGTGTGTACGTTCATTTTTTTATTTGTATTTTTATGCCCACACAGGCACACACACACATGTATACACCTTGACAAATATTGTCTATTGGGCTCTGCGAAAATCTCTTTCAGAGTCGCTGAGCACCTCAAACTTTATTTGCAAGCTGTAGCCATAATGCCTCAAGCATCACCTCCACAATTGATACCGTTTCTTTTCTGAACCCTCAGCATTAGTAGGTAAAGTTACCGAAATTGTACAATATGTTAGCAGGGCTACGCAAGTAATCTCTAGGAATTCATTACCGCAAATAGAGGATTACAAAAAGTGTGCACAGCATGTTAATTTTGGAAGATGTATATAATACGAGCAATTTTTTTTTTTCAAGCACTGAGTTACAGCTTGCCAAATACACTAAATGAATTCAAAATTACCTCTAAAAATGCACGTACTCTTGTAATATTGCTATTTTGAGCATACTTTATTGAATATATCCATTGTAAGGTTTTTCTCTTGGTATAAAAGCTCTTGTATCATTTTTTTTTTCAGTGTACTGCATGTTTGTTTCTATATTGTCTTGAGATGTATTATGTTCTTCCTGTCCTGTACGCGATGCATCTGGGAATAAGACGATTGTCATGCTGTTTTAATGCAGCTAAACCTGTATGCGGTAAATAAAGCGACCGTTGGCACGAGACGCCAGCATGCGCAGCGGGGGGGCGGGTGCCGACGACACTGGGTTTGCGAGTAGTTTCGACTATAAAATGATCCGCATTTAAAATCTTGTTTCTTCCGCTTCCGGCACGTTTGCAACGACTCGCACACTTCTCCAGTCGCTACGCGCGGCTTGCCGGGCATGACGCAATGTCTCACGACGCGAGGCGATTCCGAGAATTTTAATACCGTTCCGCGGTGACGCAATCTCGACGCAGAGAAGCGCTTCTGGTGCGAAGCGCAGCCCGACTTGGCAAACGCTTCGAGCAATGTGCGCCTGCGAACGAAACGCGGCTCCCCGAGACAAAGTGTGCAACTCGAGACGCCCCAACGTATACAGTTAACAGAACGTGTCTGAGGAAACCAATCAAGCCTCGCTTTCAAACGCCGCACAAAAAATACGCGGTAAACTCGAAGAAAGAAAAAAAAAGTACGGCGGCACGGAAAAACTACAGTCGCGAGCCTTTTCGGCCGCTAAACTCTTCCGTTCACCGCTATTTGGGCTAGTTGGTTGAATTCCATGTTAATAGTGGCTGCAACTCAAGCACGAAACTGCTGGAAGAAAAGCGTCGTACGGAAGGCGGTAAACTAAAGGCAAACAGTTGCCCATGTTGCCCCTCTTTCGTGTCGAAATGCGTTCGTGTTGTCCCTCGTTGTCTTTTGTGCTTGCGCTGCAATTACAATATCAACATTTTATTGACCGCTATTCACCGATCGCTAAGCGCTACAACAGCGTAATCAAGCGCACGCTAGGTTGAACGGCCCGCTTCACTCGTTCTCCCCTCTCGCAGTTAGAGACGCGCGTTGCCTGATCTTTTGCGATTGTTTGCTTCGTAACTGTGCCGAAGCCGACCTTTTTTTTTGTATTTTTTCCCCCGCTTGCGCACTACTTAACCACCGCGCCGGATATGTAGACGCACGAATCGCCTGAACAGGCGACGACAAGATCGCCACGAGACAAACACCGCGTTTTGTTTTCTTTATTTTTATCGACTGAGAGCAAACGGCGCGGCCGCGCGCAGACGACCACCGGTGCGCCGAGCGACACTGGGCCAGCTTGTTTCCACGGCAGCTCTCCCGCGACCTTGAACGATAAAAAATGCCCGCCCGGCTCGCACCCCGAACGCGTCCGGACAACCTGGACGCGCCGGGTCGGCGTACAGTTACCGTCGTCGGACTCGAGTCGCGAAACGAACCCCCGCGGTCCGAAAACCGGGCGTTACGGCAAAAAAGCGCCGCACTTGCGAGCTCCGTGCCATCCAAAGATGGCCGACCTCCGCCATACTCAAAAAGACGCCATATTGTCGCTTCGAGGAACATGGCGGCGCCCATGGAGGCTTTCATGGCCGGTTTTTCATTCAAAACACAGCCGCCGAAGCGTCCAAACTCGACACACGAGATCCAACGGGCCCAGCGGAGGTCACCTGGACCCGCGCCGCGTGATGAGCCACACTTGGCCGACGCAGTCGAGACGCGACAGGAGTTTTTTCAAGGCATACTCTGCGTTCTGCACGACGGGTCCGCGGTCGCATTCGCGACGATAAGCGTTTGTTTACAGCGCGCGGAGAGAAAAGAGGCAAACAATACAGTACGTGAGGCGTGTACCTACCGTCCTCCGTGCCCGAGGCCCACATGGTGACCGAGAATTCCCCTTCGAGCGTCTTGATCTGCACCTGTTTCTGTTCCCACTTGCGCGTACTGCGGTCCGTCTCAAACGTCAGTTCGCCGCCGAAGCTGCGTCCCTTGCCGCCGCGCTTGCCTTTCCTGCCACGTTTGCCCGACGTGCTGGGACTAGTCTCGATGAGCACTTCGGGCGTCGGCACCGGGATGTTGTCGTATCCCGCGAGCGCTTCGTGATCGGCGTCTATGCTCCCGACGATCTCCTCCTGGGTTTGCAAGATGATCTCTTCCCTTCCGGGCTCTGGCAGCGGCTGTAACGCGATCATGGGTTGACCTTCGACCGCTTCGACTGTCGTCACCACCGTTTCGACGGGCAACTCCACAGGAATCGCCTCGATTTCCACCTCCTGAATTTCGGGCTGAATCTCAACCTCGGTAACCACATCCGAGGACGCCATCTTGCCCATCTGCTAAGATGGAGGAAGAAACCACGTGATAGCGCTAGTTCACGTGACGTCACCAACTTTTGAGTAACAAGTGTTAGGTTTATTTGTGCGTTTTTATTTGTGTGATTTCCCCGCTTGGTGCACCAACTTTAGCACTATATTGACAAAATTTCTCAAAAATCTTAGTTTGTCTTAACGTAAAAGTTAGTTCGCGTAGACTGCACTTTAAGTAGTAAAGCGATATGTAGATGACGAATTGCCGTGAAATTTGACGCTCCCTCTGGCGGCCGTTTGGGTGCACCACTCATTCTACGGCAGTAGCCGGTGGCGGCGTGTGGTCAGTCGTGCCCTGCGAACCGTGTGAATCTTTCTCGCCATGGGTGCTCACGTATCGAGGACCGACTTCGAGTGGGTTTACAGCGACGAACCACATGCCACTCGCCGGAAAGTGATCCTCAGTAAGTGTCTAACTCGCTCCACCATCTCAATCCGATCATCGGATGCCACCGGTATTCCGCCGCGGTATCTCGGTGGGGATCGGTTGAATGGCCGGGCGTGTCAGGCAGTCAACCTCCTCCACGCTGGCGGCATCACCTGATCCCCTAAATTCTTCACGCTCGCCGCACCCCTATCCCTGCGTCACGAAAAATGTGGGTCACACCGTTTTGTCTCCGTTTTCAACGCCGATTCACTCGCTAGACAAAAAACATCGCCGGCTGCCTTAGCAGTGACGGGTTGCCGTAGACGACGTGCTACGGGTTTTCGGAAGACGTTTTATTTTTATTCACCGGTGAGCCCCTTCCCGTCGACGTAGCGATTCTCGATGTTCACCCCGGGCTGCCGTTTACGCTGATCGGCGCCTCCTCGGGGAGCTGTGCGAGTTCGCGCGAAGGTGTGTTTCCCTGGCGGTCTCGCTCGGGAGTCAATGGATTTGTCATGCGGCGCTTCACGCCTTTTTAGCCTAGATTCTACAGCGCTTGCCTTTTGCGAAGGCCGCATTGGACGATGACGGTGCGCGGCCACCAGCCGCTCCTGGTGCTAATTTATTTTACAAAGCGCAAATTACGTTGAATCGCCTGACTTAAGTAGCTGTCGCATGAAAAGCGGTATGTTTTAATCAGCGGGTCGCTGACGTGACTTATTGCGCGTTCCGCGGTGCTTCCGGTATTTAAATTTTATTGGTGTTCCCGTTACTGTCGCCGGCGTCTTTTTGGTCGCTATGATGTGCTAGATCAACTGTGGGTGGCGGAAGTTTCGGGTTTCGAAAAATAAAATAAAACCAAGGCGTCTGCATACGCGTCATTTTAAGTAGGACAGAGGTTGACCTTGGCGGAAGCGTGGTGTGTTGTCTCTGCAATCGCTTAAACGCCGTTGCCGCCCATTGATTTGTATGTATGTACTCTCGAAGTCATTGCGTTCTTTCTGTCGCCGTTTTTTAGAAGGTTATTGTAGTTTAGTAATGCACGATCATGCTTTCTGAATTGAGGAATCGTGCGCAGACGTTTTCATATCTCGATCTTGTCTTCAAATAATCTGAAGAAACATAGGAGCGTGTGTGTTAATGGCGTGGCAGCACTTTCGATTGTTCTGGCGTGTTCTCGTAATAATATATTTTTTTTCTGTTCCGTCGAACGCCGCAGTTTCTGTGCCCGTGTAGACTTAAAAACGATCGCGGTGGTGTTCTCTGTTGACTGCATAGCGCTCGCATTCTTTAGTTAAGGTTTGCCTTCTACGTAGAGGTGCTCGGTTTGTCATGGATGTTAGAGTACATATACCGCAGTGCTCTAAACTACAGCAGTGAGTTGTTGATGTTCGTTTCTCGTTGCAGATTTCCCTCGGCAACTGTCAGTGCGATAATGTTTCTAGTCGCTTCTCACTTAGCTGAAACAATTATTTAACTGTTTAACATAAATTAATAAGTTGTCATTATTCTCTACTGAAAACATTGCGACTGAGCTTACGTGATCTCAGGCATCGTTTCTTCTTTTTTTACAAGCAAATTGTATTATTTTTTGATGAGCTGAATCACAGTTGTGGATAGTTAAACTAATTTTCGAATCACATAAGTACGGTTTTCTATTGCTCAGTTTTGTTCTTTTTTTTTTCATTTTTATATGACCACACTTATCGGCAAGAAATGGTGTGAAAAAAAATTGCCTTAATTTACTGTCGTGTCAATTCTGGTGCTTGATCGCACCAATGCGATATTCCGTGGTCGTGCCTCAACTACACCGTACCTCATAATATCGTGGTTATGGGACGTAACACTCAAACGATTATTATTATTATTTGGTCGTGTGAAATGGTGCTCTTTCAGGCTCTGTGAGGTCTAAATAAACATTGACTCAACCCATAAAGTTCATCCGGCGTTATGCAATAACGCGGCATTCTTTAATCACGATCGTGGATCCACCATAGGTGTCACGAATTTGTCATCGAAAAAGTGAAATTCGGCTCAAACCTCCTTCTCATTCAGTTACGAAGAATTTTTCTCTGACGAATATATTGTCGATATTTTATTTATTGAACAATCTGCTCCAAGCAGGGCTTGCAAACATCGCCCTTGTAGTGGAGGTCTTGGCCGGTTCATAATAGAACAGGACGCTGCGTTAGCGTTTAAATTGACATTGTTCATGTCTTGTTTTTTTACGCTCTTAAACGAGGAGCGTAAGACGGTCTAAAACGAGGAATGCCCCTCAGTATGTACAGAACGTAATTTTTAGAGAGATCTCTGCCGAATATGCTCACCTTTAAACGCCATACTGAGTCTAATATTTGGAGAATATTAGACTCAGTATGACGCCCTTGACTATATGGCTCAGTCCTGCACATCGGTTGTATAATTTCGCGGAGTATAATTTTGGAAAACATGGCATAAATCCTGCTAATGGCTGGGCTACATTTTTTTTTCCCACTGACTATAGATAGAATGATTTCCTCGCACGCTTTGCGTTCCACTCCATCCCTACCCATCTCCGCAAAGAGAGAGGGAAAAGGGAAAAAGTCGTGTTAAAAGTAAAATTGTGAATCAGGGGTACCGTCGTCGGAAACGCCGCTGCGGAAATCGAGCCCGTATTAAAAGACAGAATCTCCAGCTACACAGAACATACCAAGTATCATCGTGACTTGAGGCGTATTTTCCCTCCACATCGCCCAAAATTAGATCGAAAACAGGCGACAGACTGGCGCAAGTTACAAACTCATTCTTTCCCTAGCCCTGCTCAGCTACACAGAATGTTTCCAGCAGTTTACCCAGACTCGATTTGTAAAGCCTGTAAAGTAGAAACGGCCTCCCTAAGCCAACTGCGCTGGGAGTGTTCCAAGAAGCAGACTCACCAGAACCTCTGCGGGAGCGATGGCGTACAATGCTGCTCAGCTACGAACTAGAAGGCCAGACCTGGGCTATCCAGCAGGCCACGGAGGCTATTGGGAGACAACGTATTCCATCCTCCATCTGAGCAGTCTGGCCCGGACCAGCAACTAGCTGGATTTCACACATAAAGTTGTTTCATTCACCCTGTAAATCGTGTCGTCCGGAAAGGAATCCAGCGAAAGTGCGTGAAGTGTTGGCGTAATACACAAGACTTCGTACATTCTCGGGCTTTAATAAACAGATTCGGAAGGTTTCAATTCCAGGGACTCTAAGCGGTTTGCGTACCGTAGGTTCTGCGTGTTTTTTTTGTTTGTTTGTTTTTTTAAAGGGCGAAGCTTCTTAACCCGTGGGTCGTGCGTCCCCGATGTATGAGTAGTAGTAGCAGGTAGCCGCTTCTCGTTTAATCGTTGGAATATCCGCTAGATGGCGGTACTTGTACATGAATATATAATGAAGAGATGTGAAATGACGCTACTTGGCGTGTTCACTAGATGGACGCTTCGCCCCACTCATCATCATTCACTCAATGGATATGTTGGCTGTGATTTTTTTTTTCTGACCCCGCTTTTTTGTTCGCCAGCCGCACCCAACTTCTCAGAAATACACTCGTTCCGTGCAATATCCAGTTTCCCGAAAGCGCCGACATGTTGTTGGACTAAGAAATGCCGTCGTAGCGTGGGGACGTAGACGCTTGGAAGAGGACATGAAAAGGCCTTAGCCGACTCGTCGTTGGTCCAACGAGAGTATAAAAGAACGTTCAACATTCTATGAGGTGTTTTTGCCTGGGCGTTTTTTAACTCGAAATGACAATATTTTTGGTATATAATCAGGTAGAAATTTTCACGTCGCGCATTACCGTACAGTTGCGGCTGTTATTTATTTTGTACGTAAATGAAGCAAAGTAAGGGCACTCTACAGTGCTTGATATGTCGTGTGTGTTTGGTAGCAGTGTATATACATCTCTTAGTGATGTTGTGCACCTATAACGAAACATTGATGTGGACATGTATATGTCACATATATGCAGCCACAACCCCATAGTTTATCCTCTTGGAACTTTAAAAATATCTTAAAATGCGTCGGCCGCTCTTGCTCTATAACTTACAGCATCGCTGTGTCTACACGTGCGCTTTTTGTTTGTGATTTGCCAAAGTCGGGTTTCTAAGACGTTCCTTTCGACGCAGTACATGCGCGACCTCGTATATGCCTCGCAAGGACTCTCCGAGGCGCAAGGGTGTGTCGTGGTTTCGCGCTCGTAGTTTTTCTAGCCATGCAACAAAACTGCATTCCTCAATGAGGATGTGCCTAATTAAACCACATCACGCACAAATTCCGTGTTACGTTTTCTGTGTCGCTCCTGTGGTTTGTGAGCGCGGAGCAAAATATAAAAAGCGGGGAGTCTATAGCTAAATAAAAAGCTTAGTAAGGCAAAACTTGTGAGAAATGGTTTTGGTTCAAGTTAAAAATTATATTAGGTATTTTAGTTAGACAACATTAATCTACTTAAAATGAAAGTCACGTAACTGTCTATAATCAATGAAAATTGAATGAGTTTATTGAAAAAGCAAATTGTTTAGTTGTTAGCATAGAGTTTCCCAATATACACTAGAGGGAACTCTGGCGCTAGTGTCTATGAAAACTGCAATGCACGGCGCTTCAGCGAGCATGGGAATGATGGGTAGTACACACATTTGTCTAAACTTCGTACTTCTGGCCTGCTTTTGGCTCCGTGTGTGTTCGTGTGGCATGAAGCTGTTTTCTAACGAAACAAAAATCGGAAAATGTTCAGCGATTGCGCTTCACCACCCTATTTTTTTTCAAATTGCCTTTCCAAATTGGGTCACGAAGTTCAAAAGGGTTGAATCTTTCTTTCAAAACAAAATCGAAACAGCAATAAACGAAGACTAGGCAATTGTGTGTACTACCCATCATTCCCATGGTCGCTGAATGATCGCAGCGCCAGAGGGCCCTCTATTTAATTTTGAAAAACTCTATGGTTGTTAGTATAGTTCACTATAGTTAGGGTATAGTTGTAACTGGGATAGCGCGGTGCCTGGCGGAGCATATCTGAATCACGCGCTTTTTTTCAAGTGACCTCTGGAATCCGTTTCTACTGCTTGCGAACCAAGAACTAAAAGGAACCATTGCAGGTGCTCACGAATGCCAATGTGCGACTGTTACTATATAGTACAACTGAACAAAGGATTTCTGTCGCTATGCAGATTTCTGTCCGCATTGCGCCGTCGACAACCCGGTACTGAAAGCTATATACCTTGCTCCTTCGCGTGGTTGTTATCGAATGTTCGAGTGACTTTCGTTTGCCAGTTTTCAAAGTTTCGCAGCGATAAGGAAAGTTACGATTCTGCGCCAGTTTCAGTGCCGAAAACGCCTAACCGTGTAGCTACAAGCTGTTGCGTTCTTTTGTGATCTGCCCGCTTTCATCTGTTTGCCAGCTGCCCTCAAGCAGAGTACGAAGTGTGGCAGCTTGGGCTAGTTGGTATGGCACGACGATAGTTATAGCGCGAGAACAAAACGACGACACAGAGACAAGAAGGACACGAAAGACAAGCGCTCGTGTCTTTCGTGTCCTTCTTGTCTCTGTGTCGTCGTATTGTTCTCGCGCTATAACTATCGTCAGAGTACGAAGTAACGCAAGAACTTGGGTACCTAACCCCGGCACTAAAACTCTATTGTTGCAGTACATCGGTGGTTTGATCGCAGGAATGAATAGGTGTAAAGGCAGACACCTGCTTGCAACTGATGCTGATAGGAAAATTATCCACAAAAGCATTGCCGTGCGCTGAGTCGATGCTTTGATTGATTTGTGGGGTTTAACGTCCCAAAACCACCATTTGATTATGAGAGACGCCGTAGTGGAGGGCTCCGGAAATTTTGACCACCTGGGGTTCTTTAACGTGCACCCAAATCTGAGTACACGGGCCTACAACATTTCCGCCTCCATCGGAAATGCAGCCGCCGCAGCCGGGAATCGAACCCGCGACCTGCGGGTCAACAGCCGAGTACCTTAGCCACTAGACCACCGCGGCGGGGCGAGTCGATGCTTTCGTGAACTACTTTTCTATATCGAACATCATTGATTGATTGATTGATTGATATGTGGGGTTTAACGTCCCAAAATCATTCTATGATTATGAGAGACGCCGTATTGGAAGGCTCCGGAAATTTCGACCACCTGGGGTTCTTTAATCTGCACCCAAATCTGAGCACACTGGCCTACAACATTTCCGCCTCCATCGGAAACGAAGCCGCCGCAGCCGGGATTCCATCTCGCGACCTGCGGGTCAGCAGCCAATATATCGAACATCAGCTGTAAGTGAACATCTGTCACGTCTCCCTTCACTCCTGCCGATCACCCGGCCATATACTTCTATGAAAAATGAAGCGCCTGAACTCTGATGGCGTGTAAAACGCAATCATGGTTCATTTTTCGATCGTATTGCTTGTTCATCCTATCTGGTCGTTCGAACGCACCCCTCCCCCTATTTTTTTCTTCCTCGTGCTGTGACACGCGCGACCGACGTTTCATTAATGCTGTAGTAAGAAATTGCGCAGCGCTGTCGCGTAGTGCTGTGAATGAAAGCTGTACACGTCATTCACACGCATATACACTGCGGACGGATGAGACTGGGCATGGGAAGCGAATGGAGTTCGCACAATTGTTCCGACGTGGCATTTCTGAGTTTTTTTGTGTGTGTTTGCTTTCATTTGTTTTGTGTCTTTCATTGCGCGTGTAACCGAACCAACGTTGAGCTTTATATAGTCTCGTCCAATGTCCCGTAGTGACGAATGGACGATGCCCATCGTCGCGTTTTCTTATATTTTTTTTTCTTGTCTCAGACAGTGAATCGGCTTATACTGATGAATTGTACTCCGAGAACTATGCGATTGTTAATTTAATCTTATTAGGAATCAAGAATAATTGATGGAGGAGGAAATCACGCTCAAAGTTTCATTTTCAAATTTGGCTCTTAAATTCGAGCATATCTCCTCATGGATTCCATAATGGGCTTTTTTTTTTCAATTTAGGGAAATTGGCCCCGGAGTATTTTCTTAAACATGGTAGATTAAGTTTCTGGACTTCTCAGAGGTGCTCGGGGGCAGTTATACCGATCTGGAATAACTCAGATAAATCACCGCGCAGTGATTGATGCCGCAATTTCACGATGGCGTTGCCTCTCGCACTCTCTTTCTATAGCGTTTTCCCGCTAATTGAGTGCCTTCTTTTGTGAGCTTGCTGATTTCTGTACAGAAAAAGATTAATTGACTGATACGAGAGAATTTATTAAGGGGCCCTTCAACACTTTTGTAAGCATACCCATTGAACGGGTTCACCGTATGAAATAATTGCCTCACAAATCAACCGCGGTAGACATTTTTTGTTTTGTATTTAGAATCTGTGAAGTATACGAGCGAGACTAGAGACATTTGTCGCGCGTTGTAATTGTTTTCTCTCATCCCGTCCTCCAATGTGGACCAGGTGCTCGGCTGCTGGCCCGAAGGTCGCGGGTTCGATCGCGGCGGTTGCATTTTGATGGAGGCGAAATGCGTGTCAGTTCGCGTTAAAGAACCGCAGGTGGTCGAAATTTCCGGAGCCCTCCACTGCGGCGCCTCTGGCATTCACATGGTGGTTTTGGGACGTGACAACCCAGTTGCTATTGTTCTCTCGTCCCGATGAACACGGTCAAAGCTAAGCAGGGAAGGACGGCTCGGGGGGAACGAGGTGCGTCACACGGGAGTCATGATTTCGAGCACTACCCTTTTTTTTCTTCGTACGCGCTGATTACTTTCAGTGTGATCGCAAGCGTGGACACCTGGCGCTATCTCGCGGCGAGCGTGGTAACTATGCTGCCCGCGATGCTCAGATACCAGCCAATGACTGCGAATTTGCGTATATATATGGCGTTGTCATTTGAGTGTATGTCATCATTTGGAGAGAGATGAGTCGAGTGCAAGGAGGTTCAAAAAATTCGTTGAGCGATTCGTTTGCTAACCTTGAGAATTAATGGTAAGTTCCAGGCCGCGTGCTGCGCTATAATATTTGTCTACCTTAATTTCAGGAGCCTCGACTACCGAACCGATCAGCAGCGTTTTCTCGTCATGCAGAACTGGGGTGTCATGCGCGCTCTTTAAACGCGCACGTTAAAGAAATACCGAAACCTTTATACTGAGCTGAAAAATGCGAGAAGAAAGTATTATATAGCGCTAAACCCTGGTTATTATTGTTTTCTCGTCTCGACGAGCACCTGTGACCTTTTGGGACCTTCGAGTTCGAAGGTTGCAGGTTCGGTTCCTGCCCACGGCAAGTTATCTTTTCACTCACTTTTATTTCTTCACATTTCATTACAGTTAGGTGTAATAACGTCCCCTATACTTTCTTGGCATTATTGTTTGTTAGATGTGTACGATAACGTCCATAAATTACCCGATGCGTTAGTTTACTTTCTACGTTATGTTTTATTTTACTTGTTTTTGTGCGTTACTCCGGCCGTAGTGAGTGAGCTCGATAAGGTGGGTGTACAAGCACCCGAGTGACAAAGTTATCGAAATAGCAGTGTACACAGGGCTGCGTGGGCACGCGCGCCAAGTCGGTACAGATACCGTAAAGTGCGGAGCAAGCAAGCGCCACCCCCCCCCCCCCTCTCTGTGAGTCGCGTGTCGCCCTACATAAGTTACCGTCGCGCCCTTAAAAAATAATAAAGAAAGCTCGTTTTCGTTACAGTGTACTTCAATCGGCACGTGGATCATTGTAAAATATCTAGCTTTATTTCAACGCTAAATGCATTCCGATGTTTGCTCTGGCATTGTGAGGAGGACCGAAATGGAGGGTGTGTGTACGACATCGGAGTCCTTTTTGTGGCACATATATACCTACATTGTTCCGAGTGCGGCATTGCACAAGTGGTGCAGCCGGTGGGAAACGCGTCTGTTGGTTGCCTTTTGTGACACAGTTTGTGTGTACGTGCGTGCAGCTGCGTTAGATGTAACCCAACTTAGCAAAGCGCTTGACTATAAAACCTCTGTGTAGCGTTTCTTACTTGTATCTTATATGACAGGGACGTATCAAACATACCGCCCGCACACGGCTCTATTCTCTCCACTTTTTGTTTTATTTTTTATTAGGTATGTTCGTGGGCTACACATGCTTGACTGGTTTAAGACATTGCTCCGCGAGGGATCCCTTGTATCCACCTTGTTTCGAAACGTAACTGGGAAAAAAGAAAATTGCATTTCACAATCGTCGTCCAGATCACTGAAGTCAGCCCCTGTAGATTCACGTGGTAGGAAGGAGGGGGGCGGGTAGCGCGAAGGAATTTCGCTCTCTCCCCGCTAAAGAGGAACTGCCGTTGTTCCGGCTCGTATAGCCGCTTCTTATACGTGAAGTTTACCAGCGGAAGTTTAAAAAAAGAATAGCGAAACTCCTGCTTTCCTTTCTCGAAACAAAATGCACTGCGTGTAACCGAGAAACGAAGCAGCGATGTACATTTTTGTACGTTGCACTTTTTTGCCGGCGGTCTACGATTGTCAATTTGCCCGGAATAGAGTGCGCATCAACCTTGCGTATAGAGCCAACATTGGGCGACTTATATACGGCAAAACCTTGAAGGAAAGTGCGTCTAAATTGTGGCAGCTGTGTGCACTGTGCCAACGCGCCACTCTCTTTTTACAGAGAGTAAGAACCGTGTTCTTTTTTTCACGACCGCGAGGAAGTATACTTCTGGCTCGCTTCGGAATGAATCCTTATACGCTCGTTTTGTTGGCACGCTACGTGTGTCGGTTGCCTGTGAAGCGGAAACGGTCATTCATTGTCACAAATAGAGTGGCGGTGGCAGATCGCTTCTTCTTATTTATTTTTTGTTTGTTTTACGCTTTGGCTTCGGGTAACTGCGGGCATTGAGTGGTGTCACGCTGCCGCTTCCTTGACCGAAGCGGTCGAGTTCGCGGGCAGCCGAGGCGAGGCCATTGCGTATAGACGACGCGTGCAATGCCGGTTCGACAGCCGGATGCTGCGGAGGTCGCCGCCGCACGGGACTTCCGACAACAAGAAAGTGAACTTGACGCGCCGGCGCAGCTCGCGTCGTACTCTGTCCGACTCGGTTGATCGGTTGAGTCCTCCTCTGCGAAAAATTAGCAAATCCCACGTACAGTGCGAATCTACGTTATTGGGAATCTGGGATGTGCGAAGCAGGAGTGAGAAATCTTGGTATGTCACTTTAAAATCAGCACAACGTTACTAGGTGGAGGTGAATGATGCCGCACATGACTTCCGAGTCATGATTATCATGTTTGGATGTGTCGTTTACCTTGCTCATCTATTCACGTCACGTGATACCGAATTTAGTATACACCTTTTCACAGGAAGGAAAAAAACACCGCCATGATGGGCTGTGCGCGGGAGTACAAAGGCTAAGGGCGCAGCGTTGTCAGTGCGTTTTCGAGGGGACGCGCCAATTTGCACAGACCAAGGAGGGCTATGGCGGCGCCCAGGGAGGCGTTTATGAAAAGGTGAATATGTGGAGATAGCGAAACGGCCGGGAGCACGCTATTAGCGTGGTATGTTTTCATGTTTTTAGATGAACCGCGTGCCCCGCCGCGGTGGTCTAGTGGCCCAGGTACTCGGCTGCTGACCCGCAGCTCGCGGGCTCGAATCCCGGCTGCGGCGGCTGCATTTCTGATGGAGGCGGAAATTTTGTAGGCCCGTGTGCTCAAATTTGGGGGCACGTTAAAGAACCCCTGGTAGTCGAAATTTCCGGAGCCCTCCACTACGGCGTCTCTCATGATCATATGGTGGCTTTGGGACGTTAAACCCCGCATATCAATCAATTAGATGAACCGTGTGTCAGGATTATCATGTTTGCACTGGTCATATATTTCGTCATCCATTGACGTAACGTAACACCAGTATATGTGGAGCTAGCAAAACGGCCGGGAGAGCATCATTAAGGGCCCAATACACTCCAATGTAGCGTTGACGCGCGCGTACGTTGGGCACAGTGACGCTACGTTAGGGAAACGTGAGCACTGTATAGTCTGACGCCAGGCGCGACCAGCGTCCATCGGCGCGGCCCGATGGCAACCGGCGCGACATGCGACATGCTGCATTTCGCGCCGATGTGTTACCCAGACAACACTGCGTCTCCCTCTTTTCGTGACGGAGGGACGCTGGGCGCGCTGAAACGCGCATGCGTCAAAGCAACGCAGCGTGGCCAGTGTAGGTGTTCTGTGGCGTGGCGCACGTATGCGAGTATATGACAGGACTAGTGCCTGGCGTGGAAACGCCGGCGTGACGCGACGAAATGAACGCCGGCGAGCACGCGCACCGCGTCACGTCGAAATGTATTGGGGCCTTAACTGTGGCATGTAGTCATGTTCTCAGATGACACACATCTCGTGATTATCGTGCCTGCACCAGTCACATACCTTCGTCATCCATTGGCGTCACGTAATACCAAATTTGGCATATGTGAAGCTAGCGAAACGGCCACCAGCCCATCATGAGCATGGCGTGTAATCACGTTATTACATGACACGCATGTCATGATTTTCACGTTAGGGTCTGTCGCTTGTGTTCTCCATGCAATCATGTCTTACCATACCAGTTTTGCAACATGCCATGTGAACTAAACCATCGCAAGAGCTGCAGGGCCATTAATTGTAATTCATGACATACATGTCATGATTTTCATGTTATGACTAGTCAAATGTGGTCATCATACAGTCATGTTATGCCATGACAAGTTTGGTATCGATACCATTATTGAAACGGCCAGGAGAGCTAAAAGTCGTAGGCGGTTAGATAGATGAATGGATAGATAGATACGCTCAAAGTCGCCAAATTTCGCTAAGAAGTGCTTCGCATTTAAAATTGGCCGTGTGTCTGCCTGCTGAGCTGCAAATGTCGGAAGACGATAGTCTTCTGCCGGCTTTCTTTCGTGCATAGCGTCGAATTTTCAGCGCAGCCTAAGAAACACTATAGGGTCCATATAAATACGTGTGTATATATTTTTTTTAGTAAATGACCACACCACCTAATATTTACGTATTGACGTTGCGCCTCAGGTATGTGTAATATTTGCATTTTGATCGACGATGTTCACAAGTATGAACGCTGCCACCAGTTGACGATGGCCGGGCGTTCAGCAAGTGCTTGAACTTTAGCCGGGTCGCTGAATCGTGTGATAGGCAGACACAGCAAAATTTCTGCGTTCAAGAATCCCAAGAAAGACCTTTAAAGTAGATTTGTGGTACGAAACGTTGAAAATTCGAAACGTTGAATCAGGTTCACGAAAGCGTCTGTCGTATTGCAACAAACATCATCGTGACTTAATTTGTTCCGCTCGGAGATAGCTGACGGGGGAAAAAATGAGTGTTTGTGAGCGTTAACGCGACTTAGCTTTATAAGTTTGAAGAGAAGCTTTGAGAAGTGCCAACGATTTCGCGCGTGCGAAGTTCGGTAGCCTCAGCTATACGCCTTCTCGAACTGATCGGGGAGCGGCTTCCGAGGAGCACTTGTGCCCTGTGTGGAACCTGCGTGTAACCCGTTGTGGCGTCGTGCAGTGAGTCTGATACGCGTCGCTGGAGTGGAAACCCGGGGCGTCGAGCCGAAGCGAAACATTCACTCGTGATTGTGGCTGCTGGATGAGAGGCAGCAGCCATTCAAGATTGCGTCCTTGCCTTTTTTCTCTCTCTCTCTCTCGCTTGAGTGAGATAAGGAGAGTGCAGAGGTCCATCTTGGCGTCGTTTCTTCGAGCATTTTTCTTTTGCTGCGTTTTGCCATTTCATGTGTTTAGCTTCGTCGTCGTCTTTTCTCTCGGTAAACATTCACTCAGACAGCATCTCTTGTCCCGCGTGTTTCTCGTCACTCGATGTGTTTATTTCCTTCTTGACGTGTACACAACAACAAAAAATAAATAAAATGTGTGGCGTAAGGAAGAAAAAAAAACTTCCTTTATCGTATAGCTTTTCTTGCCACTCGGTATACAGCAGAAAGGCAAGGGCCCGAAAGAGGTTTTTCTCTCTTGTGACGCCAAGTTCAGTTTAACAATCTCGCACCACTATACGAGTAACACAATGTAAAGTGTTTGTTAAGTCACAGTGATAGTCATACGCAAATTATGAATAATATTCAGACACAATGCAAGCAAAAATACATCGAACATGTTTTAGGTATTGCCATAGAGATAAAAAAAAATCAACAGGTCAGCACCATCAACTCGAAAAGATCCAAGGCATAGCAAGCTATTTCGTATGGCATATAGGATAACGGTTTAAGTCGTTGCATTAGCCATATAAAACCGAATGCATCGAGTTTCTCCGTGCAATCGCGCAAGACTGCTGCTTTTGAACAGTGGTTTCAATAAGCAGTGGGGGCGGAAGTGTTGGTCATCCTGTCTGAGGCATGTTGTTCGTGTTTATACAACCGCTGTGCAGCTCACCGTTTCCAACCGTTGTCACCTACGTTTACGTTTTGACCCTCGGCTAAAGATAGCTGGGACACCCGGTACATGGTGAGGAGAGGGAGTGATGTTTAGCTCACCTCAATAATAGTAATTTCCAGACCGCGTACGTGCTGGGTCATAATGTTTTAACTCCACGATGCAGTATGTTTGGCGAGTTGGTTTTAGCTTCCATATTTACAGTGCGATACATAGCAGCGCGATACGCGGGCATGTGGCGCGTAGACAGGATAACCGCTGGTCATTAAGGGTAACTAACTGGATTCCCAGAGAAGGGAAGCGGGTTAGGGGGAGACAGAAGGTTAGGTGGGCAGATGAGATTAAGAAGTTTGCGGGTATAAATTGGCAGCAGCAAGCACAGGACCGGGTTGACTGGCGGAACATGGGAGAGGCCTTTGTCCTGCAGTGGACGTAGTCAGGCTGATGATGATGATGATGATGACGTCACCGCAGAAGAGAGGCGCACACAAGGCGTGTTCTTGGGAGCTTCGACTACCGATCGGCAGTGTTTTCTGAACGTGTTGAAAAAGTGTATGCAGGGCCGCTTTATAACGATCGTGCAGCGGCCCTCCTCTCTTCTTCTTACGTTCCATGAATGGCAAATTTCGCGAGGCTCGTTAATTGCAGTTCCGTACATTACGCCGCGCATGAATTCGTTACTTGATGCTGCCAGAAAGTAGACTGTCTGAAATGGCTTTTACGGATGACCTTGGGAGGGAAAAAAAAAGGTTTACTAAAGCCGTCCCGGAATAGCTGTATTAGTCTGGCGTGCCCCTGAATTTGGGCTCGATCCATCATCGGCGCGGTGACAGCTGTTCGAAGGACGGGTTCGCGTTGACAATTGATCGGTGAAACAAAGCGCACGGTGGCACTGAGTGTATAGTAGCATGCGCCTGGCCAAAAAGGCGTCCGCACGGGTGTTTGAGGGGTGTCTTGCTCGAATGCTGATTTTTTTTGTTAACCTCGCTTTATGTATTTGTTTTGTTATTGCTGATAATTATTCGTGTGTTCGTCGTGGTAGTGCAGTGGCTAGACTGCTGACTTAAAGGTCACAGGTTCGATCCCACGGCCACAATGGTCTCATTTCGATTGAGGCGAAACGGTGTCCGTGTGCTGTGCGATGCCAGTACGCGTCGAGGAACACGAGGTTATGCAAATTTTCGGAGCCCTCCACGGCGGCTTCCCCGACAAGGATGTCGCGATTTTTTGGGGGGACGTAAAACTCCGAAAATTATTATTATAATTTTTTCGCGTCATTCGCCAACAGCCGCGCAGATATGTGTGTTCAACTTCGAGGCCCTGCGGTCGAGTTATGTTGGTTATTGCTTTGCTCTGTTTTCGAGGAAAAAAAATATTTTCTTTACGATGCGAGGACACAGTTATGTACCATGTCTGTATAGGAATCGTGCACTGAAGCGGTGGTGCGGGGGTTAACGAAAGGAATTGACTAAACTTTCTATATTTGTTCCCCTTGTTTCAAAAATCTAGGGAATGTAGTGATCGCCTTTCGGGTATTTTTTTAATGATTTTTTTTACGTATTGCCAATATTGCGCTGTTATGTTATGTACACTTCCAACGAGTTGTACAGAAGTTATCTCTATAGTTCTGGTAAACGATATCGACGGCAAACAAGGAAACGAGGTCTCAGGCAACAAACGTGCGGTAATCTGCTTCTGATAACCAAACTATTCACTACGTTCGGGTGCGTGTGCCTATATTTACTCGGCAGAGATACGGAGATAGGCCACAGCTTGCGTTTGCTATTTACAACTCGCCGCGGGCACGACCGATCGAGCAATACGATTCATCGTGTTGGTTGGGCATTGTGAGAATCGGCTGGGCGATACGGGTGGCGTAAGGATAAACTATCTACGTGCTATTGCTGGCACAAGCAGTGTATTTTGAGTGACCCACTCTTACAAAAAAAAAAACGCAAAGCAAGGGGATTTTAAGAGCTCGTGTTTTTTTTTTTGTTACACAAAAGTAATTGTGTATAGTTGATGTTATCTGTAAAAATTTTGATGTAACTGTGAAAAAAGCAATGTGAGCAAGAAGATAGCTAAGTTATCTTTTCTTTCACTTCACTTTTTTTATTGAATGAACCCAATTCTTATAAGATAACATCCTCCATACTCGTACTTCTCCTTGCCATTATTGTATGTACCAACTAAAACTCGCAGGATAACTTATGCGTTACCTTGAGACGATTCGAAAGAAACGAAAGTAATCTTTTTTTTTCTTCTTCTCGGTCGATCTCTTGATCATTGTGTTAGGCAGGTATTGATGACGGTCACATGTACCAACGCATGTGTGACGAGCACAGGACAAAACGATTTATCGCGTTTTTTGGACTACAATTTTCTGATGCCGAATACACCTGTCCTACCGCGACACAACGATATGTAAGCGAAAAAAACTTGTGAAAAGAAAAAAAAAAGTTTTTAAAAAGCATAGATAGATGCCATCTTGGGATTTTCGCACCAAATACCGTGACGTCATAGATTATGACAGCGTCTACTGGGTCCTACGTAGCTTATAATAGATAAAAATGAAACAGACTGTCGTCAGTGGGTGACCTAGCGTACAAAGTTTCAGAAAAGTTATCGAGACGCTGTGGTGAAAATACGAAAAGTACGTTTTGGAAATTTTTGACGTTAGGCGCGATTTCAGCGCGAAATTTAAAAAATGGATGTTCAACCTTTATTTTCTCCGCCAATAAGGAACTTATGACATTGAAACATGTGGCACTAAAGTTCTCATGGTGCAGTTTGTCAATCTAGATGAAGTCGTCGATTCTCTTTAGCGCCCCTTTAATAGCAGTCGCACGGTTTGTGTGGTCACTCCGATCCCGCTCTACAAAATTACGTGGCTAACTCGATGGACTGACGATTGTGCGATCTCTGTCTGTCATTATTGTTTCCCCGGAGATGCCCGCTGTGGCCGTGTGCCTGTATACTTTTACGGCCGCGTCTCACTCGGCGCTGGCGGCATTGTTCAGGCGCGCCTCGCCTGCCGCTGTAATCTCTCTCGGGTTGTGCAGCCCTTGCTTTCGTTCACGACACGTGTGCGGTGGACGCGCAATCTTCGCCGCAGCGTCTGCTTCGGATATGTCTGCAGTCGATACTCGTGATGTCGGCACTTCTTGTTATTGTTTATGCTTGCGTGACGTATGCGACTGATTCGATTGTCTCACTGTATACACAACGATCACAGCGGTGCGTGCGAGAACAGAAAGGACGGGGAGAAGGAGGGACGCTGTATGTTGAATTGTATTCACCTTTTCATAAACGCCTCCCTGGCCGCCGCCATAGCCCTCCTTGGGCTGTGCAAATTGGCGCGTCCCTTCGAAAATGCACTGACAACGCTGCGCCCTTAGCCTTTGTACTCCCGCGCACAGCCCATCATGGCGGTGTTTTTTTTTTTCCTTCTTGTGAAAAAGTGTATAGAGTGGTAATGTCTAGCGGCGTCACATGCAAGGTGACGCGAAAGCAGGGATTAGGCTGTTATAGAAAAGGGCTCGTTGGAGGGATAGGTAATATACTACGCCAAGGCAATGAAGTCTGATATTGAGAAATGCGGAAAAGCTAGAATAAATGAAATCAATTTAGATAGTCCAATCGAGTGCAATGTGTGAAACACCTTATGAAAAAAGAAATGTTAAAACAGAGCTGTATACTGTGTCTGCTATCATCATCATAATCCTGACTACGTCCACTGCGGGGCAAAGGCCTTTCCTATGTTCCGCCATTCAACTCGGGCTGCTGCCACTTTATGCCCGCAAAATTCTTAATCTCATCTGTTCACATAACTTTCTGTCTCCCTCTAACCCGCTTGCCTTCTGTGGGAGTCCAGTCAGTTACCCTTAATGACCAGCGGTCATAGCATAGCTAGGGGTGCATGCCCGGCCCATGTCCATTTCCTCTTCTTGATTTCAACTATATGATATCCTTAACGTCGGTTTGTTCCCTGATCTACTCTGCTGTCACCACCTTTTAAAGGTGCTCATTCGATCCATATTGCAAACATGTTAAATATTTTTTAGCTTTTTTCGCTCTTTCTAGAAAATTGCTAAATGCTTAAATCGATTCAACCAATGTTATATTTAAAGTTTTTTGAACGACAAGTGAAGTGCGTTTTCTAAGAAAAAAATATTGTCTTTGTACTTTTTTTTTCTAAGACCACTTCTTTTGCGCCTTGCCGACTGTTCGGAGCGCCTGCGTCATTTGCTTCCCAAATAATTTGTCCCCGTCGCACAAATGCTCCCAATCGCGACCTGGAATTAGTTCCACTAGCTTCACAATTGTGCACTTTTTCGCGCTTCGCTGCTGATACGTGTCTTCACTGACTCTCTCTTCTGCCTCAATAGCACATATCTATATATCCGTAAACGCACGTGTGAGAGAGATTTCTTAATGTATACGGACCATTGCGTCGGATTTCTTGATTCGCCCCACTGCGTCGCGGCCGAAGCTGCTGTCCCCGCCGGTAATCTAGTGGCTCATCGTGTTTCCTTTCTCTTCGGTTTTTTTGTCTGTGTTTTGAGTGCGCAGTTCTGAAGCGTCCGTTCCGGCGATGAGCGTCGTCTCTCTCGGTGACGTTGAAAATATCACGAATGAACGATGATGAGGGGGGGGGGGGGGTATCATTCGGGTAACCGTAAATCCCTCCCCTACCCGCACGTTGGTCACTCGAACAATTCAAATGAGCGACAACACGTGTGTGCGGTGCATACAATGTCTGACTGTTGGGGTTTAACGTCCCTAAACCGCCATTTTGATGACGAGAGACGCCGTAGTGGAGAACTCCGCAAGTTTCGACCGTGCACCTAAATCTAAGCACTCGTGTCTCGAGAATTCTTTCCTCCATAGAAAATGTGGCCGCCGCGGCCGGGATTTGATCCCGCTACCGGCGGCTGTGCATACAACGTCGTTTCGCTGGTCGTCATAAGTGTCAACTCCGCGAGGGAGTTTCGCGCGTGAGCGCCCTCACGATCGTTTTTCTCCATATCGGGAAGATTATGCGTCTTGGAACGCGCTTGTTTTTCATCGTCATGAATAGAGTGACCTAGAATCCAAAGCGCCGCGCGAATACACGGGAAGAGTGAGGGGCTTTCGCGGTGAACTCCCGCGCCGCGGCGCTGCGTGCCGGACCCGTTCAGCTGCTTGTACACGAAGAATGTCAATACAAAATGGAGGAAGCGAACCAGAAAATTGACTGGTAAATACTTGGAAAACAGCAGGGTGCCAAACCAAAAAGAATTATCGGTTAAGAAGAAGGTGAAGGAAGCTGAGACCGATCTGTGAAGAATTGGCATGATTGAGAAGTCCGCACTAGAAATCTATGGAACTTTTAAGCAGGAAATTGCCAAGGAAAGGATCTACGATAATACTCGGGGTAGTTCTCTACTGTTTGAGGCCAGGACGGGAGTATTGCGAACCAAGACATATCGGGCCAAATACGAAGGGGTTAGACACGGTATACAGTGCGTGCAGAGAGGAAGAAGAAACTGCCGAACACTCGATAATGTTCTGTAAAAGGCTTCACCCTATAGTTCAGAATGATGGCGCAGAGTTTTTCAAAGCACTGGGGTTTAGGGACAGGGAGGGCAAAATAAACTTTAAGCGGGTAGAATTAACTAGAATGAGATTATCTGATTGGTGGCTAAAATCAAGGCACGAGTGAAAATTAAACCCTTCACTGCAAAGTACGAATCCCCAACCTCACTGTTTAAAGGGGAAAAAAATTAATTTAGTTTTTGGTTCATTAAGTATTACGGCTTGGTGGCGCTAGCCACCGCCCGATCTAAAGGGTATAGGGACTTTACTGTATGTGCTCCAGCAGCGGCGCGGTGGTTCACAGCAGAAGGCCTACGCGGGAGCCGGCGTTTTTGACCTTCCCCTATTTTAGGTCAATCTAGTCATGGCGTGTCGCGATGGACGGCGGAAGTGACTCGAGTGGATTCGCCCCTAAAAAAATATACTCGTGATCGGATGAGATTTGAACTCGTTGACTTCTGCGTGGTGGTCAAATATTCTACCACAGAGCTACTCAGCTCCTTGAAACTCATTTCTTAAAAAAAACCCTATGCAGGCGTCATGTCGCTCAAGTAATCGCGTTAAACTTGGTGATATAACGCGTCAGAAGTGTAAAATGACGACCCTTCATCCCGCAATGCTACACGCGCAGCGACTGGCTGTTTCACTGCGTCCCACCCACTGTAAAGGGTTCAGCCATATTCCATCGTCACCAGCCATATACAGCACCAACAATGTGTTTGTATAGATGTGTAGCTGGTACCTCGCTTATCCGCAGAGAGACCAATAATGGCGCAGCGGGTGCTGTCCTACTTCACAAAAAATAATGTGTGGTGTAGTCGATACCTTGCACAAAGCCAAAACTTTGAACTCAGTTGACCATGCCCAAACTGGAAGTTGCGCTTTGAACTCACATTAGGCAATATCGTAATTGTCGGTGGTAGTTTTTTTTTTTAATTTGTCCTTAACTTCACGTGAAAGCCACGTGTATATATGTATATATATATGTGGACGCCTGTATGGCACAGCTTTGGCTGTCAATTGCAACCACCTAATAGCATGTGTAATGTGTAAAATGCTAAAATGGCGTGTTTGATAATAGTTTTAATCCTGTTGAAGGCTGATGTATAGAACTACCTCTGTTTTTTCCGAACGGTGTGTGTGTGTGTGTGTGTGCGTGTGTGTGTGCGAGCGCGCGTTATCTGAAGCAAACTTTACCTACAATTATCTAAGTCTTGTTTCGTTTGGTTATACAACCACGGTTATCTGCATACACTCGACTAGGGGTACAGTTTGTTAGAGCAGACTATAGAAAAAAAAATAAAATGTCGGCAACGAACAAGTTTGTGCACTTCACACCTATGTTATGCCGGGAGATATTGGGCGAATCGTTTGCAATGGAAATCTCAGAACTACAAAGAGTATAAGCGGCTGATGATATTTCATGATTAATGAAGGTTGTCTTGCAAACACGAGCGCAAGGAGTCGGGACGACGCAACTGCTTTCGCGCTAGCACAGGAGGCGTTCGTGTTTTTTCGATCTCTCTTGTGTCCGCGTTTGCACGGCGGCCCATACGGGTAATGGAAAGGTAGGCGCATATCACAGGCCGTTTCCTGCCTGCAGTGGGAGTGAATTGCTCGCATCCTTGCAAGTGATAAACACACAGCGCATTGTAGTACGTATAGCGCCGCCGAGCTGATAACACTGTGCACTCCGCCTACGCTGTTGAGTGCGGAAGTGCGATTCAATGTCCAGGGTGTATACGTGCATCCCGTCACGCACCGCCGACGAAATATCTCCTCTATAGTATTAACGCTAAATGTGTTCGCTGCGGGAATGCCATGAAATTCCACAAGAGTGGCGATGTGGGCTTGTTGGTCTGTCTTCTCAGTCTTCTCAGCGCTCTGTCTTCTCAGTCTATTCTTTCCTGTGTTCGTTTTTTCGCCTCGCGCTACACAAATTTCTTTCAAATGAAATTCCAGGGTGGCCGCCCGTCGGTTTGATATGCGCTGCAAAGTCAATCGCTGTTTCTGTTTATCGGCTGCGATAAAAAATTCAGGAAAGTTCGGACTTCTTCTTTGTTCTTTTTCTTTCTGATGACAGTCGATATCGCGCGGGGAGTTACTTATACAGCGATTAAAAGGAACAAAACGCATACAAAAAGCCACCTTCGTTCTGCTGGTGCCAAGCCTGGTTCTCTTTATTTCCCATTTCTTTCCTTTCTCTCTCTATTCACGCTTTTTTTTCTATCTCTATTGCTTTTTTTCTGTTCTATTGTGTCCGTTTCTATCTATTTCTATTCCCTTCTCTGTTCACCGCTGCGGTGGTCTGTATTGGCTAAAGTACTCGGCTGCTGACCCGCTGGTCGCGGAATCGAATTCCGGCTGCGGCGCTAGCATTTTCGATGGAGGCGAAAATGCTCTAGACCTGTGTGCTCAGATGTGGGTGCAGGTTAAAGAACCCCAGGTGTTCGAAATTTCCGGAGCCCTCCACTACGGCGTCTCTCATAATCAAATGGTGGTTTTGGGACGTTAAACCCCACGTATCTATCAAATCGACTCGACTTTCACCCTTCACTTCCCAAAGTTGAGCACTGCGCCGCTGCTCGAGAATCGCACCGTATTATCGCTGATATGCAGTGCCTAGAGAGGCCGCTTCCATCGGCTTTCTCAAGTGAAGGTGAAGCGTTGAGTGAAGGAACGTTCTAAAATAAGGGGGTATGGCACCGCTCCTTTGCACGTGACGTCACAGATGGCATAGCTCAATGGCGGTCGCCGGTGATGGGTGGGATTTTATCTGTGTCGGCATAATAGACCCTCTGCTTCTAGCTTTCGCTGGAAACCTCTTGGGTGACCGTGTCGTGACTACTTTAATAAAACTGTACGATCGTCATCGCCCTCATCTTGCCGCCTCGTCTCACGTACAAGTTTGCAGTTGCACTCGCTTGGTAAACCGCACCCTAGCGCACGATGGGGCGTATAATAATATACAATGTAGCCCAGCTATATCAAACCTTTTTTTTTTTGCTGTTGTTCACAAGTGGAAACGGATTTGGCCGTGCACTCGCATCATATCTAATCTGCCGCACACTGCTCTCGGGATATCGATTCTGCCCACTTCATGCACGCCGCGATAAGAGAACAATGCACACTCAATATATATATATATATATATATATATATATATATATATATATATATATATATATATATATATATATACACACACACACATACACACACACACACATATATATATATATATATATATATGTGTGTGTGTGTGTGTGTGTGTGTGTGTGTGTGTGTGTGTGTGTGTGTGTGTGTGTGTGTGTGTGTGTGTGTGTGTGTGTGTGTGTGTGTGTGTGTGTGTGTGTGTGTTGCATACTTATACTTACCTGCTGCTTCGGCAGGCAGCCTTGTCTATATAGCGCTGGCCTAAAAATTTAGAACGCGCTAACAACATCTACTCCGGCTGTGTTCCAATTCTTGGACAGCACGTAGACAGTCTACGAAGATTGCTTAGAAGACAGCATCGAGCCTATGCTGTCCGAGAAATGGAACACGTTTAAACTACGGATGGATGGATGGATGGATATGGCTGTACCCTTTAGATCGGGCGGTGGCTAGCGCCACCAAGCCGTAACACCTAATGAACCAAAAACTATATTTATTTTTTTTTCCTTAAAAAGTGAGTTTGAGGATTCGTACTTTGCAGTGAAGAGTTTAATTTTCACTCGTGTCTTGACTTTAGCCACCAATCAGATAACCTCCTTCTGGTTAAGTCTACCCGCTTAAAGTTTATTTTGCCCTCCCGGTCCCTAAACCCCAGTGCTTTGAAAAACTCTGCGCCATCATCCTGAACTATAGGGTGAAGCCCTTTACAGAACATTATCAAGTGTTCGGCAGTTTCTTCTTCCTCTCCACACGCACTGCATACTGTGTCTACCCCTTCGTATTTGGCCCGATATGTCTTGGTTCGCAGTACTCCCGTCCTGGCCTCAAACAGTAGAGAACTACCCCGAGTATTATCATAGATCCTTTCCTTGGCAATTTCCTGCTTAAAAGATCGATAGATCTCTAGTGCGGACTTCTTAATCATGCCCATTCTCCACATGTCAGTCTCCGTTTCCTTCACTTTCTTCTTAACCGATAGTTCTTTTTGGTTTGGCCACCTGCTGTTTTCTAAGTATTTACCAGTCAACTTCCTGGTTCGCTTCCTCCATTTTGTATCGACATTCTTCATGTACAAGTAGCTGAAAACCTTCCTAGCCCAACGCTCTTCCCCCATTTCTCTCAATCGTTTCTCAAATTTTATCTTGCTGCTAGCTTCCCTGCCCTCAAATGATGTCCATCCCATATCACCTTGTACTCCCTGGTTTGGTGTATTCCCGTGAGCTCCTAAAGCAAGCCTACCTATTCCACGTTGCTTAATTTCTAATCTTGCTTGAACTTCTGATCTCATGCACAAGACCGCATTGCCGAACGTCAGCCCAGGAACCATGACCCCTTTCCATATTCCTCTCACAACATCATACCTATTGTAATTCCACAGTGCCCTATTTTTCATGACTGCTGCATTCCTGTTACCTTTAGTCGTCACGTATATTTCGTGTTCCCTCAGATACTCGGTCCCATTGCTTATCCATACGCCCAGATATTTGTATTTATCTGTTATCTCTAGCGTGACCTCCTGTATTCTAAGCTCACTACCTTCGTTGTCATTGAAAATCATGACTGCTGATTTTTCCTTACTGAATCTAAAATCTAACCTATCTCCCTCATTACCGCAGATGTCCATCAATCTCTGCAAATCTTCCTTGTTGTTGGCCATTAGCACTATATCATCTGCGTACATTAATGCTGGTAGTGCCTGATCAATAAGTTTTCCTTGTTTGACTAAAGAGAGGTTAAAGCCCAGTCCACTTCCCTCTAATTTTGCCTCTAATCCTTGTAGGTACATCATGAATAATAAGGGTGACAAGGGGCACCCCTGCCTAACTACTTTTCCGCGACAATGCGCCACCTCGCGTCGAGAAGGAAAAGCTAAAATAAACAAACGTAACAGTTGTATTTTCTGGCTTATTTCGTGTTGAAATCAAAAACAAATAAACGTTACTCACATTGAGCGTCTGGGAAAGCGTCAGCTTGTGTGCAGACGACCATTTCGGCGATATCCGATCTATCTGAGCCACGGAGGAAGGAAAGGTGATCTGAGTGATTCGATGAGCCGCCATCTTGTTTAGACAGCAAAGTAGCCTGCATCGTATTTGTCTACGATGCGGTCTTCTCGGAGCTGTCTATTTTGCCGGCTACGTGAGAATTGGAATGGGACTTAAGATGGCCGCCGTCCATTTAGCTGTCTATTTAGCCGTCTACGGTGAGTTTTGGAACACAGCTTCTGTCGAGCTGCACAGATGCTTTTAGAGTTCTCGACTGGTTTCATGATGTTATAGACTAAATTGAGCAGCTTCGCGAGCGGTATACTGTCGGCGCCAGGTGAAACGCGAACCAAGGAAGTCATCACCATGGACAGACGTGCATGTGCGAATTGCGCGGTGCTGCAGAATCTGATGCGCGCGCATGTCAGTGTTGATGACTGCCGGGGACTTGCTGATGCCCCCGCCGCTGTTTGTGTCTGATTTGACGCTTATACACTGGAACGCTCCTACGGCATGGTTCTTCTGGGTACGGAATTACCGATATCTCTTGCGTGAATAATTAGTCTTATTTCGCGGTCCACTTAAATGATATGCCGACCGTAATCTCTCTCTCTCTATCTCTCTCTCTCTCTTTGAGTTTCAGCGGAAACGATAGTTCTTGCGACTGAACGCTTGGCGAGATAAGTATTATGCTATCAATGCAAGCCATACTGTTGACTGCCGCGACACCTCCGAAAGCCTGTGCAACACTGTAAAGCTGGCTTTACCGCACGCCCAGGTTGCAAAGTGGCCCAGTATGTCGGCTAGCGGCACGAGCCAGACACTTCGGCTTTACAGGCCGTGGTTAATAAACTAGTAGCAATAATTTCCGAACTACTCGATTTTCTTCTTTGTCATGTCCTTTTCGACCGCATTTCGGCGGTGGCAAAATGCTCGAGGCTCGTGTGTTTCGATTTAAGCACATGTTGAAGAACACCAGGTATTGGAAATTTTAGAAGTTTCCAAAGCCGTCCACAACTTCGTCCCTCATAATTATATCGAGGTTTTGGACGTAAAACTCGAACAATTATTATAATTGTTTTTGCCATGTCCGTTTCCGCACACTTTCCGCAGTTACCATATGCGGCGATGACGATGATATGTTTGCTTCGCTCATGATGATGCAGACGTCCGCGGTCACTTTTCGCGCTTGATTGGGCATCTGAAGGCCTGACCCCTCGTACGCGTTGCAGCGCGTGGCTTCTTGAGGCGGCGCAGCGCCCTCTCCCTATAAAGAGAAAGGGCACGTAGTCATTTGCCCTCTCTCTTCGCAGGGAGAGGCGCGTGCCATCGCGTCAGAAAGCCGTGCGCTCACACGCTGCAATGCGCGCGTGTGGCCAGACCTTGAAGGGGCCTTGCAACACTTTTTGAGCATGGTCGGAAAACGCCGCCGATTGGTAGTAGGGACTCCAGAGAACACGCGAGCCAAATATTATAGAACAGCACGCGGCGTGGAATTCACAATAAATTATCAAAGTCAGCTAAAAATTGCTTTCTCGTCTCTCGACAAATCACGTTTATATGCTCAAAAATCACACGTCAACGACCCATTTATCAGCCATTGGCTGATTCGAACATGGCGCGCTCTCTCCAAGGAGACCGCCGCGGGAGGCCGCTACTTGTCCACGCCTGCGCGCGTAATCACACTGAAAAAGCCGCGCATTCGAAGAAAAGAAAAGAAAAAAAAAGTGCTCAAGGTCGCGAAGCGTGCGTGACGTTTTTCTGTGGGCCTGCAATTCCTTCCTGCTTAGCTTCCAGCGCTTTCGTCGGGACGAGAGAAGGGTGAATGCAACTGTAGCTTGCGACAAACCTCCGTAACTCCACTCGCACTGGACGGGTTCTTAAAACATTTTGCGGCGTTGAATTCGTGAGGCAATAAGCTCTTCCAGTGAATTCATTCCATGGTTTATTGAAAAAGTGTTTCAGGGCCCCTTTAAGGCCTTCGCATTAATAAAACTTATGTCTACCCTCTCCTTCTTAACCGCGTCGCAGAAAAGTACCCCCAGATCAAGGAGCTCATGGTGACGGACCCGTGGTTCAAGTGGCAGATTGTGGGCATGGTCACACTCCAGCTGATCATGTTCTGGCTTCTGCGCGACGCCTCGTGGTTCACCATCGTCGTGCTCGCCTACTGCTTCGGCGGCGTCATCAACCACGCGCTCATGCTGGGCATTCACGAGATCGCGCACAACCAGGCGTTCGGTCAGGGCAAGGGGCTGCCCAACCGGCTGTTCGGCATGTTCACAAACCTGCCCGTCGGTATACCGGCCTCGATATCGTTCCGGAAGTACCACTTGGAGCACCACAGGTACCAGGTGAGGCTCTCTACTTTCGCGATCGTTTTTGCTTTGATTTCACGTTATTTTTTCCCTTTGCGGGCCTCACGTGTAAGGTTACCGCCTGTTGCAAAAAAAAAAGGTATGTCTGGGCCCTCGCAGTTCTTCCGCAAGCGAGAACTTGGGCAGTGAGGGTTTTGCACCTTGTTTACTCATTTAGCATGAGAGACTCCAACCACCGAATTGAAGGCCTTGTAATAGAGTGACGTTCATTTTAGACGTACTTCACTTTTGTATATTTGATAAATGCGCCCCCTGCACAGCATTTGTTTTATTTTCAGATTCCTGAAATGACATATCTTTGTCCTTAAATGCCCTTGCGCAAATAAAATTTAATGTAATAAAACATATTTTTTGCCCTTTGCAATCGTGTCCCACTAGCTTTTAAGGACACGCGGAAACGGCTGTGCCGCCTTCAGTTGCCTGATATGTGTAAAAGGAAAGGCAGCGAGGGTATGTCGCATCTGGCGCTTAAGTGTCCAGAATCAGGGAAACTTGTGGGTGGCTTGAGCAATTGTGAAATAAATGCCTTGGTTGAGCTCTGTTAAACCGGGCGCGTTGAGTTTAAAAGCTACCGCGGAAAGCATGCCGCGCGGCAATTTCCTTTGGTACTCTATGCCAGAGCGCTGGCATCGAGGCACCCTACAGTGTCCTACCATGTCCTAGGGTGTCTTGGTGGTCGGTTTGCTGGGTGAGGACATCTGCAGTGGCTTCTGCAGCGCGGCTGTCATGTTTGAGCCGATGGCGTCTTTACGGCGTCTCACCGCTATGGCATCTTCTGAGAGGCGCGGGACAGGACAAAAAAAAAATGGTGTGGCGGCGGCATCAGCCCCTTCAAAAGAATGGCAACACCCTGAAAAGGGCACACGCACTGTCCCTAAGGTCCTTAACTGTCCCACGAGTGGGTCGCCGCCGCACGGCAAGCAGTTATCTTCGTCATGGCACGGCCGCTGGATGAAAAAGCGCGCGCTCTTTCATCCAGCGGTGGTGGTCATAGTCTCCAAGATTGCGCGCCGGCAGGTGTCGCGCGCAGTCTCGGAGGTCATGTCTTCGTATCGCCGGCTCGACGGTTGAACCGAAGGTCGCGCGTTCGATCTCGGCCGCGGCAGATGCATTTCGATGGGGGCGGAATGCTAGAGGCCCGCGCACTGTGCGACGTTGGTGCACATTGAAGGATGCCGGATGTTCGAAATTCTTGGAGCCCTCCACTATGGCGTCCCTCATGATCATATCGTCAGCGCTGGGGTCACGTGTCAATATTTGAGGGCTCGTGGCCGCTGGCTCGCGCCTATCTCCAAGCGATGGGGAGGGGTTCAAGGGGGAGGAGGACGAACCGACACGGCACATGCCCGTCGCTATGACGACGTGCGGCACGTCTGAAATTTTCACTGAAGCTTTTTGGTATACGTGGCTTTCCGCGCTTTTTGCTCTAATTGCAGGACCCGAAAGTGCATTATTTGAATTCACGGCCGCTGCCGTATGAGGTATATTTCAGCTTAGAGTCGGCGCTCTCGTGTGCTATTTCGCTTTTTCAGCAGTTCCCAAAAGTCGGTTTTGCCGCAATGCAGGTTTACTACGCACGGAAGCACTGGAAGGGGGCCACTGTCACAAGACACAATTATGCAGGTTAGCGCCCACAGTGTCTGGCAGTAAAACAGCGGCAACTTATACCCGCTTGAAATAAATTAATCGTTCAAACTTTGTAATGATGAATGTTTTATGCATTCTACATAAAGCCTAATGTAGTGGTGAATGCGCTGCAGTGGCTTGTATACTGTGTCAATCCAAAGAATGCATTAGTCTTTTTCATACTACTCGACACCTCGGGCGATATTTCAGAGGCCTACAGAGTCTGGAAATCATGTCAGCTGTACTCTGTGGCAACAGAAGGTTTTTCTCAGGTACTGTAAACTTGAATTCGAAGAAGTGGGCGGTTGTGGGTGGGTAGTCGAAACGGTGGCTGATCTGCTTGAGTAGTGGGTGCCGAAACCACCGTGACCGCCAGCGGGGAGAACCCTGGCTGGATTTAATGTGCATAGCATTAAGCAGCAGCACCAGGGGATGCATGGGAGGCATTCACTACCCCCGAAAATATCCTCCTGCCCACAGTGGCTGGGCTAATGGGTGCCTCCCCGGCGAAAAATTCTGGAGCTGCCCCTTATAGCACAGCAGGAAAGCAATTTGTCATGGCACGGTGTGTTTACAAGATTGGCCTATTCATCTGACATGTGGCAGACTCTCCATTTACTGCACACTTACTGGAACACATATTGTCACCTGATTTATCAAAGTCACGTTTCTGTACATTGGCATCAAATCATACACAAGATAGGAAGTGGCTGTGCACTTCCTGCTGTGTTGCGGAAGCTACGGCACATTGACATGCAGGTTACAACCAGCCACTCACTAAGGCTGTTTTTACTGACATCATGGTCAGTAGCCATCGATGTTGCTTGCATCATAAAAGTACAGCCACGGCATACAAGCATCTGTAGCGTGCAAACATACCGTATACACTCGGCTAAGGGCTTTGCTCGTGTAAGGGCCGCTCCCCCCAACTTAACAGAACAAATTTTGAGAAAAAAAATCTCTCCAGCAAATGTTCGCATCGTGGCATATCCCGTACGGCGCATTTCTTATAAGGCACATACCGATGAAGACATCTAGTGAGGATGTCTACTGTAAGACACCGGATGTCCCATCGTGGGGGTCTATATGGCACATTTAAATAGGTTTTTTTGTATATGGATAAAAAATTGAACACAAGTTTCACACATTCGTGGAAGGGCCCCACCCCATTAACATCGCGGAAAAAAAAAAGTGCGGCCGTTACACAAGGGTGTGCGGTAACTCGTCTGTCATCCGCCATGCGTAACTCCGACGGAGGTGGAAATGTTGGAGGCCCGTGTACTCGGATTTGGGTGCACGTTAAAGAACCCCAGGTGGTCGAAATTCCCGGAGCCTCCACTACGGCATCTCTCATAATCATATGCTGGTTTTGAGACGTTAAACTCCACAAATCAATCAATTAATCATGTGTAACTTCATCTTCTATGTCCTCCACTTACATATACTTTCGTCTTTCTGTCTGTGCACAGGGCATCGACACAATCGACGCTGACCTCCCCACCGAGCTGGAGGCCAAGCTTTTCTGCCACACAGGCACGAAGCTGCTCTGGGTGATTCTACAGCCACTCTTCTACGCGCTCAGGCCCGTGTTTGCCTTTCCCAAGCCTGTCACTGGTCTGGAGGTGCTCAACAGCGTGATTCAGATCTCGTTCGACTGCCTCGTCTACTATTTCTGCGGTGAGCTCAACAACTTTTCGCAGAGTGTACTGCATGTTGGGTCTCTTTGGTGAGCAGAGCTCGAACAGTATTCCTTGTTATATCGCACCCAGGCACATTGTCTGTAAAGCCGGCAAACGATGTAGTTCATCACTCTCGCTTGTAGCCCGACGTGCTTTAGCAATGTTGGGGAAGTTGGTGCGTCGCGTACATGAAGTGGTCAAACCTGAAAACTAAGGAAACGAAAAGAGGAAGACAGGATTGAGCGCCAGACCTTTCTTCAGGCAAAGTAGTGCATACTATTTTTTGTCCCTTTTGTGTTTTCCATTTCTGTTTCAACCCAGCACCACCCTAGTTAGCGTCATCGCTTGTGCTGTAAGCCATGCAAGGGTCATTGGACATTGTTTGAAAAGGAGGTTGGCATCGTGCTATCCTGCCTTGATGTTTTTTCTTGATTTGTGTTGGCGGCAAAAGTCTTTTGTTAAGCCATAGGTGCATGTATTCCGGAACGTGTCGGCTTACACTGAGATGGCTGTCGAACCACAGCTGTGCAATGTTGCATTAAAGAAAGACGAGGATTAGCAAACAAGTTTGTGCGAATTCAAGAAATATGTCTAAATGATCGCACATCGACGTGCTTTTCGTGGTTCACTATTGAATGTTAATATAACTTTCCCTTGATTAAGCATCCTTGTTAAATATAAAAGCTAAGATTCAATCAGTTTGTAAGAATACAGCAACAGCCTGTGAAAGGTTCCTTATTTTTTATTGAAGCAAACTCGGTCCTCTGCTGAGGCCCTCTCACAATGTGCAGGAGGCAAAGTTCTCTTCTACATGATTGGCGGGTCCCTGCTGGCCATGGGCCTGCACCCGGTGGCCGGCCATTTTATTTCCGAGCACTACATGTTCAAGAAGGGCTTCGAGACGTACTCCTACTACGGCTGCCTCAACTGGCTCACCTTCAATGTCGGCTACCACATGGAGCACCACGACTTCCCCGCCGTGCCGGGCTCCAAGTTGCCACTGGTGAGTGCACAGAGTGTGTGGCCACAAGATTTTTGTTTTTACTGATGACTGCCATTTGGGCATGTTTGTATAAGTTAGTGATTAGAGATGTGCAACTGGAATATATAACATGTCAGCCACTCGTGTGTAATGCCGTACAATTCCTTGTTTGCATATTTTTTTGTCATATGATTGAGTACTCTTAATTTTCAAAAGTTCCAATTTTCAAGGTTTTATGTAATTGTTTCTTTTTTGTTGTTATTCATTGAATTATGCTCTGCTTTATAGTAACTAACATTTATTCTATAGTTCCATACATGTATAAGAATGTTTCTGTCGAAATATAAAATATGTGATTCAAGAGTACTGCTGGTAGCACCAGCATGCCTCTCCTCTGCTTTCGCCAATGCTTGTTGTACCCTTCTCTCTCACCATCAACACCTGTGCTCAAGCGCGTGCTACCATTGGTCTGTTATTTTCACCAGCACGACCAGTCGCGCTACTTTGTCCTCATTCTCCTTGTCTCCACACTACCCACTCTGCTCCCACCATAGCTTCGCCTTTGCCCGCCTCCTATCTACCCAGTCTCACACGCCGCTGTCTTTTATCAGGCTTAGCTCACTACACTTTACCTTTACCCATGCTCTCCCCCTCATCAGGCTTCACTCTTGCAGTTGCGCTAGAAAGTACGGATCCCAGGGATCTACCTCGGTTTTAAACAGCTCCACCGAGTAGTAAACTTTCTGTGGCTAGTAAGCACTCTGTCCCGTTTTTAAGTGCAAAGCACTCTAGGGGCCCAGCTTCTCGTCTATAGATTTCACATGGAATTATAACACTCTCAATCAAGTGCTCAATACAGGCCTAAAACAAGGCTGGCAATGCTCAAAACTGGGTTAAAATAAACTACCAAGATATAAATATATATAACCACATGCGTGTTCACAAGGGGGCAGGGGGACCTATGTATGTAACTAACAGAAATTACCTTCAGCTAATCGCAATACTTAAGTAAAAATTGCCAGAAACACTTCGGAAAGATGCAGATGACTTCTGCACCACACAGGAGAGGGCACCACTGCCTTGCCAAGCACTTGATTGCTCCTTCCAGTTCTGGTGCTACATCTGAAAGATGAAACAACCTGACGGAACTCGTTGGAGACCGTGTATATCTCTGCTGCTCTAACAAGCAGGAAGTTGATAAAGCGCAGCAAAAAATAGTGCACATGTCGCACACCAAGTTTCTGAATCTTCCTACCAGAATTTTCAACATGCCAGAGAAACCATGCACACGTTCTTCAAACATGAATGTCATTGGCAGTTTGGTAAATAGAGTAGTGGGACGTCCTACACAGTTACCGAGGTTTTACAGTGGTGAAGCCACTGTGAAACTATGGCAACACTACATATCTTTTTTTTTTCTCGGGCTTCAATCTAGTTTAGCTTTTGTAATCAGATTTCAATCACGTCTCTGCATCACACAATCTTCCCGTTTTCTTCCAGGTTAAAAAGATCGCCGCAGAGTTTTACGACGACCTGCCCCAGCACAACTCTTGGGTCAAGGTCCTGTACGACTTTATCATGGACCCCGACATCGGTCCCTACGCCCGCATCAAGAGGAAAGGGGCTGCCATGCCCGTACTCGACGGCTCTGGGGACGTGATCAAACCCATCTCGGACGTCACGTTCTCCGACATGAATGGCTCCAACGGGGTCAAAAAGCACGAGTGAGGCCGTGGCAAAGGAGGGGGTGACTGGGAAGGGGAGGGTAGGTGGGAAGGGAGTATGAGACGGAGAGGCGTTCATACGCAGAGGGTTGGGGGATTGGGTTCATGCTTATGACGCACACGACGGAAGTGGAAAGGGGGCGATCTGAAGGAACGGTGCTGGAAAAGAAAAGGTAGCCGGCTGACTCCAAGCGTGTAAGACTTTTAGTTCGCCAAAGAGGCTGAATTTCGTGACGGACTTGGAAGTAGCTGCGAGTGTCTGGGTGCTGCTATATAGAGGATCGGCTATGAAAGGCTAACAAAGGTTTGAGATTGGTGGGTCGTAATACTGGGTTTAAAGCAGATGTCAGCAGGCAGACTGCCCTTGTCTCGCAAGCTCGCAGGAGAGGGTTTCGTAGTGTGGTTTTGAACAGAAGGCGTAAAGTGTGAAAGGCTTGTAGTGACCGAGTCGAGCAGTGCTTACGTAGCCGTCGCACTAGCCTGTTGTGTAAGAGATGACAGAGCGGTGGTGGAGCAACGGTGCCTGTGACGCAATGAAACTATCCTGTGTGACCTTGTGCATCGTTGAAGGGCATTATTAGATGCTGCAAAGAAGCCTTCCCGCAACGGGCATTGCCGAAAGGTTGCATGGCCGGTGGCTTGCGGTGGCTAAAGACACTGCCTCCAGCTGTGGCCTCATCTGCAACAGCCAAAGTGTGAGAAACTGCACCCTGCACCTGCAATGTTAGCTTTGAACTCACCTGTGCATACAAGCCTTTGTGAGTGAAAGTGGACGAACTGTGTGGGAATGTGTCGGAAACGGTATGGATCAAAGTGCGAGAGACTAAGACTGAAGTTTTTCTGAAGGAACTGTGTGGGGTCGGACATGTCTTTCAAGTGGTAGTGTGTGGATTGCATGGCATTTTTTTTTTTCATTGTGTTTTAAAGTGGTGTGAAAAATGTTGTGATGGTATGCTCATATTGAGCCGCACATTAAGGTTTTATTGAAAGGAGGCGGGCTTGCTTTTCAAGGAAAGGGGGTGGCCAGTCCACTGCGTGTGTCGTAGCTGGTACTAGTTTCATAATGGCGACTCATTGTGCGTGGATTCAGTCCTTGTCTTTTGAGGCATTGGCCATAGTTCGCAGTCCACTGTATCTACGCATGTTTCAGTGCATGCTGTAGCCTCGTACATTGCTATCTTCAGGCTGTTACAGGGATTTATTACAGCGGTAGACGTTTACAATACGATTTTCAAGTATTTAATTGTGATTACACCAAGCTATAGGTTAAGGAAGCTTGAGTAAGAACAAAAGAAAATGACAGAAATGAAAGCACTTTCACTATTACACTCAGAAGGTATTAACACATAACGAGACTCACTACGCTTTAGGTCAACAATACTCGTTAGCAAGGAATTGACTATGCTGGCACAAACTTGCAATGAAGTTGCACATGTTTTCTGTCGGTGTACAAAACTCTTATATTGTCTAACAATAAAAAAATAAAGGCATCTACTGCAATCATCAGGCCGAGGTGCAAGGGCACTCACTGCAGTTCCTCATCGATCCTGCTTAGGACGTACCGGTGGGTCACCCAGTTAACCACGATTACTCATGGAAGCACACATCATAGACAAGAAACACATTACCCTATTATGTTGTGTATCTCCCTTGTTTCCAGTGTGCTCTGCAGTAAGACATAACATTCATATCAGCTTTTGTAGGTAAATCAGAAAAGTTTTGCCTTTGAAGAATGTCAAGAGCGTTGCCAATGGCAGAAAAAAACATTCAGCCGCTCAACGCCAGTGTGTGTACATGCGTGCCTCAGCGGAAAGACAGGTAAAGCTCGTTGCACCTTCGAGAAGTTACTCACTGCTACTTTTTTATATCGCAATGTAGTGAAGTGTCGAAGTTTTTCAAGTTTTTAGCTGTTTTTCATACCCTGCACTCACACTCTTTAGTGCATCAGCAGTTGGCGGAGATAAAAATAGACCGATGATATAATGGTGATGAATTAGCTGAAAGATCTGTTAGAATGGACTTCGGCTAGCGGTTGTGGAAGTAAAAGCATTTGGAGTGTGTTTGAAGTCACAGTAGATTTCCTCTTGTTTATCGCATTCTTTCTGTAGTGTGCTGTGTGCTAATTTCCCAGTGTTAATGTTCTCACATGCGTTTCTGTGTAAAGTGTGGCCATGACACGGAAGATAGTACATATTACATTTTTAGTCTGTTGGCATTTGAGTCATGGAGCAAAATCTCTACTTAGCCCGGCATTTTCACTTTTCACTTGTAAACAAAATGCTGCGCTGAGTGGGAAAAAAAGGAGACCGTTGCTATGCTTGCAAATAGAGGTTTTGTTACCCTGATGAACGTTATATCAATGTAAATGCATGTGATGCATGCAAGATATGAGAGATCTGAGACATTCGCAAATCGTGACACTCTCATACTTAAGACATGCAGTGCAGTAGCAGTGTGGCCCGAGTAACTACATGTTCTCTGATTCCGTTTCCTGTGGCTGCTTTTCACCATTTCTGAACGCCTCATGTAAACGAAAGAAAGAGAATAAACATCTTTATTTACAATGCGGCTAAGGAGGGGCACCCTTAACCCAGGGTGCCTTCAGTTTGCGCTACGTCCTGAGCCATTGCGACGAGCCTTGGCTGCTCAGTGAGGTTGGAGCTAGCCAAGGCTCTGTCCAATGCCTGTGAATGTGGTAAAGGTTTGAAAGGGTATCTGAACGAAAATTTTCGGCAGCCTCCTACGATACGTTATTGTGATATGGTTTCTCCGCAGAACTAAAAACAGCTTTGCCGATTGGCTGTAGAAGTATCCGAGTGCAGAGCTGCCTTGATACAAAATAACGGGTAAGACATAACAGTCCCAAGGTGAAGAGTAGGGGCTTTTGTAGAGATGAGTTTTGTTGTGAATCGCTAAAAGAAAGGTTCATTGATGGGTGCATTGCTGATCTGAAAAGGAGAAGTCTCAAACGATTGCTGCAAGGACGAGTTGTTAACATTCAAGATGAGCCGGTTTCATGTGGGCAGAAGAGAGAATAAACACCTATATTTACGAAATAGCTAAGAAGAAGCCTCCTTAGTTTAGGACGCCTTGAGCTCAAGTACCATCCTGGGCGCTCACAATTAGCCTTAGTTGATCATGGAAGTTGGACACTGGCCAAGGTTCCCTCCCCAAGTCTCGAGGGCAGAGGTGTTATGGTAGATGCTGAAGTCGTTGATGATAGACTGCAACAAGTGTCTAGCAAAGTGCCCATGGGTTTGCACATGTGGGTTAACAAGGTGGGAAAATCGTCGATACTGTCAGTGCTCTGTCCTTGTAATGTTCGTGAGAACAGACAACCAGGCAGAGGTGAGGTCATACTGTGTGCTGGATTCATTGGCGGTTGCAAGAAGAACATTGCTTGTTTCCACTGTAGCTGAGCATGTAACATTTAATGGAATAGCATTAAAGACCTTGTTTGGCAGAAATTTCGGCGTTGTTGGTTGGGGCGAGAAATGGTATCCATTGACTGAAAAATCGATAAAGGTACCAATAAAATAAAAGATGAAAATTTCTGGGTCTGAATGAGGATCGAACCTAGACGGATTGCGTGGCAAGCAGTTGTTCTACCACACAGCCACGTATTTGCTTGGAAATGCTGTGAAAATAACTTCCTCTGCTTGGAAATGCTGTGTTATAACTTTAATGTTTTATAAGCACACGCATTTTCTATATAGGCTTCGCAATACAACATGCAATATTGCAGTAATATTGCGTGCACAAGCATACATTGCCATCAGGTGTCAAAATACATGATTATCATGACGACTTTGTGGTTTAAAGCCGGCCACCCATTACAAATGGCGCACATGTTACTGCGCGTATTATGACCACACAGTGGGTGCATAGAAAGTTCGAAATCATTTCACATGCATGATCACTCGTGGTTTAAAGCATGCTACCTATTACACAGAATGCATCTATGTGGGAAAGCTTCATTGACACAGCTATGCCCTCATATCGCTGTTGTGGCTTAGAAAGAAGGTCCTAACAAATTCTGCACTTACACTGCCTTCTGCCGCCGTTTTTGTATAGCACAGAGTAACGGTAATTTTTGGCGTTTTGTACGTTAAAGTCATGATGTGATTATCAGGCACTCTGTTGTCAGGTACTCCAGATTAATTTTGACCACCTGAAGTTATTTAACATGCACTTAAATCCAAGTACGATGTGTTGTTTTTGCATTACACTACCATAAAAATGCCGTCACTGTGACTGAGAATCAAAGTGATGTCCGTCATTCTAGCAGCGTGGCGTCAATCGTCGACACTGAGGGAGCTAACAAGCCTAATCAATCTTAACTCTGTTCCAGCATAGAAATCCTGCATTTTATTCTAGCAACAACAACATTAATGCATGAGGACTAACGAGGACACATGTTCTTAAGGCTCGGGAAGTGTTGCGTTGAAGTGGACGGGCCTTGAATAATTGTGATGTTAAGCACCATCATGTACAATATCGTCATGGCTCTATCTTTCAGTGCACGAAGGTGCATCAATAGATTGTTTTGCATCTTTTCAATATGTTTTTTTTTTGCTCTTTTAGGCATTAAACGTAACCCAATTGTGCTGGTGTTGATTGGGACATTACCTTTTTTCGTATTTAATTCTCGCATTCAATGCAAAACTTCCATCTTGCTGGTAACTTGCATAACTGCTCACGGTCAGTCCTAGTTTTGCTCACTGTTAGGTGAAGAAAGCATACATTGTTCGGAATCAACTTGCCACCGCATTGTTTATGATCACTAGTTTTCTTTACCGCTGTCTGATGGCGCTTGGAGCAATGGTAACAATGACTTGCAATGTGCAATTTACGGTTAACTGTACCAGTTAACAAGCTGGCGATAGTTTTTGGACTCAAAGGAACTGCCCCCTGTTTGTTAAATGGCCTTTTGAGATCTCTTCTAGGGAATGCAGTACTGAGTTTGCATATGCATCGTGGGGATCTAGTGGTCTCAGCTTTTCAAGCTGGTACGCATTCACGCTTGCGTAACCCCTGTGTCGCTTCAATGCTTACTCACTTTGCTTGCATTTTCTGGCACTTTCAGAAGTTGCTGCACCTTGGTGTTCGTTTCCGCAGTACAGTATGATGTCATCTGTGTGTGGCCTCTTGTTTGACTTCGGACAAGCTTTAGAGCGAATTCGCAGCATTTTGGAACAGCGAATAGCAGTGCAGAACTCATGCTAAAGGTGCCAATTGGATGTGCTCACACTGAAATGCCATAAACTGGTTAACAAACCACAGGGTGAATAGGACTGCTGTCTAGTTTCTGTATTACTAAATTGCGTGTTTTAGCCTTCCACGCGAAGGGCTTTGCTTTTGATACATCAATTTCGATAGCAGGTTTTGTAAAGGAATGCCTGTGCTAGTGCAGTTTTCAGACTCCCAAGGACTTAGTGTGACGAAAGCTTTTAGTAAAATGCGCATAAGGAATGCTGCTTAAGCACGAACCATCACCCCCTCAACCAAGAATCTATACTGAAGACTACATGTCATTGTCTATAGCCCACGTTATTCAAGCCTGATGACCCGAAGCAAAAGCCCACGGCACTATGGGAGAATAAGCAAGCTGTAAGAAGAAGCAGGACGAGAGGACGGGTGTCAAATGAGCGTATGTCGCATTGAAGATGCTGCTTTTACTAGTGCCACCTGTCACCTATAGCCAAAGCATTCGTGGAGCCGCAGCACCATCTCTCATTAGGCTTAGCAACATCGAGACAAACAGGTGATCTCATGAATGATGATAAAACATCACCGATACTTGTTCCTCATTGAGAGAGAAGTCTAAGCAAAAGTGGATGCTGCCATTTATGCTGTGCTGCTATGACATATCATTAGTCCAAATTAAGTTAAATTATGGTGGCCTGAAAGCCACCATTGCTACATTAGCCCTGCAAACCTGCAACAGTAAATCCAGAGGTTAGCATGCACACGTAACCTACAAAGTTCTTCATGACAGTCCACACATTGTCAATTTGCACTTATTATTTTATAGTTTACTAGGATTCTCTATTCATCATACTAAATCTGTCAAATACATATAGTAAAACCCTAGGTGGTCGCGATTTCCGGAGCCCTCCACTTCGGTGTCTCTCATAATCATATGGTGGTTTTGGGACGTTAAACCCCACATGTCAATCAATCAATACATACAGAATGGTCATGTTTAGTTCCACCTGAACTGAACAAGACATGCCTTGTTGAATTGCCACTGCTGGGTTATTTTTCAATGCACTTGATTGGCACAATTATGTCCGGAGGGTCGCCTTTACATGCTTTTTAAATGTCTTATTCAATATTGCCAGAATTTCAAATGGATTGCAGTGCTTTGAACTTCTTTCACTGTTCTTAAATTTTGCACTCCTCATCTTTCCGATTCTGGGGGTTCTATTTGTCTGGCCATTGCTTAAGCCAGTGAAAAGTCAGAAATAATGGCGCACTATTGCTGTATTGTTCTGATGCACGTGAAGTATCAAGTCGATAGACTGTTATTTTCTGGAGCCTCTCTCTATGTCCCGCACTTAGTTCCAAATAGTCTACTGAAGAAACTGTACTCGTGAAAAAAAAAAAAAACTTTCTACACATTACTAGAAACACCGATGCACACAATCACTCTGTTCATGTGGTGTAGCTGAGCAGTGTAGTTTCCCTGTTCATCTGTCTGAGTTAACAGGAGGGGGTGTTGTTCTTGTCATTTCTAAAGATGTTCCGTTGTTTCATATAGACATTAAAACCGAGCTTGAATGCACATGGGCTTGCCTAACACTCAGTCATACAAAGATAATCATTGGTGTATGCTATCACTCGCCTTCATCATCTGCCACCTTCATCGACAATTTACATGATGCTATTAACCTCGTTTCATCTCGGTTTTCCTCGTCACCCTTGTTTTTACTAGGTGACTAATTTTCCCAATCTGTTATGGAACACACAACCACCTGGTATAACACCCTTTTCAACTCAGGCGAAAGAATTTTGTGAACTTTGTTCTGTGTTTTCCCTGTCCCAACTCAGTACCCAGCCGACCAGAATCACTTCCACCACTGCGAGCACGCTTGACTTAGTCTTAACTAATCGTCCAGATCTAGCTTCCCTATAACTTTTATGCCTAGTATTAGCGATCATTCTTTAATAAGTTTTGGTATTAACGGTAGCGCTCCTAAAACAACTAAGGTTAAGAAAATTATTTGTGATTATAAGAAAGCTAATTTTGAGGCAATTAACAATGCATTGGGCTCGTTTCTCGACAGTTATTTGATTGATTTTGATACGCGTTCTGTCGAGATTAACTGGTGTATTTTTGCAGATCAGGTACGTCTGTTGACAGAAAAATACACTCCTAATCGTACCATCACTTCCGACACACATGCCCCTTGGTATAACTTATACATCAAGCGCCTATCTAACAAAAAGAAACGGCTCTATCGTTCAGCTAAATCATCTTCTAACCAAGCACGTTGGGAATCTTATGAAACTGCTAATCGTACATATATATCTGCCCTAGAGGAAGCTAAAAATTATTACCTAACCCACACTCTACCAGACATGATCAAAACAGACATTCGCAGGTTCTGGCACGTCATTAACCCCCCTTGCAATAGCACTATCATTTTAAAAGACACAGAAAGCAACATAATCCCAAGTAACGCTTGCGCGACCACTCTTAATGACGCATTTTGCAATAATTTCTCGGTTCCAAGCAACATTCACCTACCGGACACCAGAGCATGCAACTATCTTATCATGGATCCTGTAACAGTACATTCATCCGGCATTGCTAAACTTATTGATAAATTACCCTTTAACTCAGCTCCAGGCTTTGACGGCATCAACAGCAAACTTTTAAAAAGCACTAGCGTCTTCAGCTCCATCATATCGACCAAAATCTTTCAACAATCCATAGACTCATCTACTCCTTCTTCGCAATGAAAAATAGGGAAGGCGGTTCCTCTGCACAAGTCCGGCAGAAAAAACTCACCCGTGAATTACCGCCCAATCTCACTGACCAGCACCTGTTGCAAACTTCTTGAACACGTAATTTTCACCAACCTGGTTAACTTCCTCAACTCCAACTCATTTTTCACCACAGCTCAACACGGTTTCCGTAAAACTTACTCATGCGAAACGCAACTAATATCATTTACTTATGGACTTAACTGTAATTTAGGTCACGCCTCATCTGCTGACTGTGTGTTTTTAGATTTTAGTAAAGCATTTGACAAAGTTTCGAATCTACTTCTTTTCAAACTATGTCTTTTGAAGCTTGATGATAACATACTGAAATGGATTGAATATTTTCTTTGTAACCGCCATCAGTTTGTTACTGCTAATAATCATGACTCACCTGTAACTAAAGTTCGTTCCGGCACGCCTCAAGGATCAGTACTAGGACCACTTCTATTTCTAATCTATATTAACGACTTGCCATCTACATTGACATCTCATGTTCATTTATTTGCTGACGATTGCATAATTTACCGTGAAATAATCAGTACTGACGATTCTAATGCTCTTCAATCAGATCTAAACCTTATAAGTGATTGGTGTAATACCTGGCAAATGCAACTAAATATTAACAAACGTAAAATTTTACGTGTTCATAGAAACTCTGCCACCCTTCCATTCTACCATGTGAATAATATCCCCTTAGACCATGTGAATTCATATAAATACTTAGGCGTTCATATAACTTCAAACCTAACCTGGTCTCTTCATATTGAATACATAACCAGTAGAGCTAACAGCACGCTTGGCTACTTACGTCACAAATTTTCTAATGCCCCGTCATCTTTGAAATTACTACTTTATCAGTCTTTAGTGCACCCGAAGCTAGAGTATGCCGCAGCAGTGTGGGACCCACACAACGAAAACCTCATCTTCTCTCTAGAACTCCTTCAAAACAATTCTGTTCGTTTCATTTTTTCCAAATATAACCGCACTTCCAGCATATCTTCAATGAAAGCTAACCTACGTCTTCCATCACAAGCATCACGGAAAAAAATAGCTCGCTTAACTCTGTTTCATAAGATATACTATCACCCATTTCTTCATAACTTCATTTCACAGCCACATTACTTATCGCACTGTGTAGACCATTGCTTCAAAGTCGGAATTCAAGCAGGAAACACCAACACCTTTAATCATTCATTTTTCCCTAGAACATCTCTACAATGGAACCACCTTCCCAAAGACATAGTCACCATCATTGATAATAAACTTTTTCGAAAGGCTATAGCTAACATTGTTTAACTTGGAATTTATGGCACCTTATTATTGTTGTAAAGTTGTATAAACAGGAATAACGTCATGTTACTTTGTTTGTTTTTAATATTTTTGCAAAGCGTTTCCTTGCTACATTGTATGTACTACTGATATTTCTAGTCGTTTGTTTTATTGCACTGTTGTATTACGTTCTTGTTCTGTTATTTACTACCCAAATTTGTATAATTTTTCGTTCACCACTCCCCTCTGTAGTGCCCTCGGGCCTTGAGGGTACAATAAATAAATAAAATATAAAATAAAATAAACACCAGTCATGTTGTAGCGACTCTTGAACACTTTACCTAGGAACTGTTAGGTTTGGCCTGGGGATTCGTCTCTCAATCCCTTCGGCGCCGGGTCTGACGGACGCTGTCAAGTATTTGAGTGATTATCCAGACCAGGCGGCGGGCAGAGGCGAGTCCCGTCCTTCAAGTGCGGACCCTTTGGTCGTCCCTTCGAGCAGCAGCGTGACTGATGGCCTCATCGACTCGTCGGGCGACCGGAGGGCTGGCGTGGCCGGCGCCGGAGCTGACAGAGGAGCGGCGCTCCCTTTTGATCCCCAATCACCAAGCCGACCGGCTGACTGCCTATGCTCGTCAGGCATTGTACGTGCTAGCCGGAGGGCGAGACGTCGTGTCGCCAAGACGCCGCTAACCATTCGAGAGAGGCCAACAGAGACAGCACCTTCCTGGAGGAGACCAACGGCCACCGCAAATTACCCCGCTAATTGAGCGAACAAAATCGGCGGACCCTTTGAAGTATGCTGCCAGGATCGTGGGAACTCTCGAGTAGCGGCACACACACGACGCGGAAGAGCCCTGCTGGCGCCACCACCGTGCAGTGTTCACGTGGACCTTGCATGCTCGCCCCCCTCACCTGTGTGTGCGTGATTGGTGTTCGACTCTGAGAGGAGGAGCCCGACAGGGCATAAAACGACGCGGCAGAGTGCTGGACATCGCTCTCTGAACTATGTAACGTTCAACCACCACGCTCGTGGTTTGTGAAACCACTATCCCTTGCTTTCCTGTAAATATGTGTAAATAATGTCATAAACCCCTGTTATGTTTCTCGTATCCTCTTGTCGGCGTTCAGTTCCTCCAACCGGATGCCATCACCTGCAACATCTTCCTTCCCATCTCTAACAGAACACAATGTACACAAACCACACTTAATGTGTTGAATGTTCTTGTGCATGGCACGCAGAAGCAGGAATTACACAGTTTAGATAAGTTATGCTATCCTAATCTTTTGTACACTTTTAAGTTTTGCTACTAGGTCTATTTTTCTTTTCAAGATGTGTGATAAAAGATCAGATTTTGTGCCCTTGTAGTGCTTTTATGCTGTGTGTTCTTTAAATAACACTTACACAGCCAAGCCTGGCCATGCAATCGGACGTTGTGCCCACTGGCTCTTTAGTGTGACGTTTAATGCTGGATGGAAAACAAGAGACTTTTGACCAACAAAGATGTCTTTATTCCTGATAATAGGTGTTTTCTGCTCCTTATGTACACTGGCAACTTTGTGAAAAGTGGTAATGCGAAATGGACGTGCAGGACGACGAAGCTGCCGTAACTTTACCAAGCTGGCTTCGCTTAGTAGCCATACTTGGCGTTGAGGTGCGTCTTGCCGTCCCCGGATTGGCCTGCACAGTGAGAGAAGTGTGATCAGTGAAATGTTTTGAAAAGCAGTGCAGAAACCTTTTAACTGGAGAAACAGTCATAAAGTGTAACATTGCCTTTGGTTGGTTTTTGTGTTTGCACTATTGGTTAACGAACGGCGTGTTATACTCCGGGATTTTCAGCTTGCCAAACTATGCTGACGGAAGCTCCCATGTCACGCCGGTGACAAGAAGCTTAGCAATAAAAAACTCGGCTTCACTGCAAGGGCGAAGAAATTAGTGTGACAGCAACGAACTGGAGTGTAATATGAAATAGGGCTCGCAGCTGACCTTTCTGCATCCGATTTCATGTAACTTCACAAGCCTCTCGCAAGGGGGGATACAATCGCTCCAAAAAGTGAAATGGTTTTGGAGGTAATGACGCAGAGTAATGAAACAACACCAAGTAATGAAAGCACGACCTGCACAAGAATCTAAGAGCTGCCTACCGATATTTGTCGAGATGTCGCTCGCAATTGCACCTTTACATTCAAAGTTGCTGTTGAAGCGACGCAGCCCCCCCCCCCCCCTCTCTCCTTTCGTGCTCCTTCACCCAACCAACCACAGATGGGCAGGGTGTTTGCTCTCTGCTTCACAAGCCGTTGATGGCAGGCCTAGCAGGCAGAATGATGTTACTGCATGCACCCACTATGCGATGGCAATGGCTCGCTCGTTTATTGCCCGCTTCAGCCGTGCTCATCAGAAAAGCTCACACACTTATGCTCCCATGAAGAACATACAAAGTGCGGAATGATGTTATCAAAATGAAATTTTCCCATCGCGTTTGATTTTGTTCTGGCTCATTTCAACGCACTGTTTTTTTTTATCCGCTAGGATATGCATACTGGCAGTGCAATCACTCCAGATAACTACAGTGCACAGTGCCTATAGAGTGAACGATCCAGCTTCGAGCGTTGCTACTAGTCCTTTTCATTGTTTCACTTTTTTAACAAGACAAGCACTACTCAGTTTGTGCAAGTAATTAGCCGAAGACTCGTAGATAAACTGCTGGCATCATTTCATTGCCAATTCATGTCAGTGATCTGATTCAGGTCGCATTCTCCACCTCTCCCAAAATTTCAGCATGCCTATGACACTGACAGAAAAGTAAGCGCTACGGCAATGCTGGTGCAGTGCTACTAAAGTTACTGGTTATGCCATCTTAATGGAGAGCATCTAGTTGCACGCCACGCGATAGGCCTCGCATTTTGAATACATTTATATCTCGTTCTTGCTTGTAAAAAGCCATTCCAGTTAATTAAGCATTTCTGAGGTCTGGTTACTAAGTCTATTATTATTTGGCAATGTTTTTGTAACCAGCGCATTCTCTTCACTGAAATTGTTGCAAGCAATGCAGGCAAGCTTACCTTCGGGAGGAAGCCACCCAACGTAGTCATCTGAACTCTCAAATGAGTGCTTCTTTTTCTGGCCCTCTTTATTCTGCAAAGAAAGCAAACCACTCAACTCACCATGCAACGATGATTCAACGATGTTGCTGCAACGAGATTAAGTCAATCACACCAGTTTCAAAAGTTCAGGCATGCTCATTCTGGTGTCACATGAAAGTTTTGATAATAGCCTTAAGCACCAGCAGTGAGGAAAAATTAACATCTTCCCAATGGGAACCCTGATGGGATGTGAAGCAGCAGGGTTGCGCACGGACGCAATCGGCGTTTCTGACTCGCGCCTCGTCGGTCTTCCACTGCCAACGCTTGCGTTCGGCTTTCCTGGATCATGCCTCGTAGGTGTTGCAGGCATGACGTTGCCATTTGCGAACGCGATGGACTCTGCCAACCTTCGCAACGCTGGCGATGGCCGGGTTAGGCCAAATTGCTTCGGCCCATGTTTTAGGAGACAAAGGAGCTTCACTTTCCAACGTCCTCTCCATCGCAGATAAACTAGCCGAAAGAGCTTTCACTCGATGTGCGCTCACGTTGCGAGCGGTAAAGAGGGTGACGCGAGAGAGAGGTAACACATGGTGAGTGCGTGGCAGGCAAAAGAGTGACATCACCGACCACTGCGAGGGAAGGCATGACCTACTTGGCACCGTCCTAACACCTGCAAAGAAGGGAGCGAGGTACGGCGCGTTTGCATGGAGACATGGATGGACAGCGTTCCAAAGGCTAGTGAAAGAGCTGCTTCACATATAAAAGTGAAAATAAACTTTGTGGTGTTGTCACCAGTTTTGTAAGCATGTTCAGAAGAACAAATACGGATGTAGGTAATTCCAACTGGAAATCAGTCGAACATCTTTTTTTTTTTTCGTGCTGACACCGGAAAAGTGGTGCTTCATTGTTTTCAGTTGTGACACGGTAAAGAGTAGGACAGATTACTCTGGGCTCCAGAGGTAAATACGTTCTTCCACACCCAACAATATATCACCATATGGCCCTGACACAAGGCTCTTTGCAACGCCGCACTGCGGAGGACCTTGGTCCCTCCAACATATGGTACGCGTCTGCCTAAAATCACCATTATAACCCAGCAGCGTAAATTAGCATGACTGTGGCAGAGGCTATGGGGTAGATGGAGGAGGCGACCATTAGGAAGTAGCAATACAAGACAAGAGAGACAGATTGGTCACGTACCATGGCATAGTGGCACACTATAAGCAACAACATGAAGCATATCCCCACCACACTACAACTAGACATCTCAAGAAATAGACTGAAAGAGATTGCATACCAGAACCTTCCAAAATCCAGAACACTTAAACAAAATTATTCCAGACAATACTCGGAACCGAGCTGTAAGCTCTGAAGGCACCAACACGCAGATATGGCACGTATTCACAAGAATGCCCACAGATCGGGATAATATACAGTGCGGACAACACAGGAATGGACCTCTTTGAGAAATGTTGTCTGCAAAAGTTGCAATGTGGGCTTGTTGGTGATGCAGTGAGCACTCTGTCCTGTCCATCTCTACCTTTCCTGTTACCGTATTTCACCTCGCGCTACATAAAATTCTTCTCGAGGAGTGACAGCTAAGTACTCTAGCTAGCTCAGATCTATACGACCAACTGTGGGCAATCCAGCGGGCCCGGGAAGCGGTGGGCAGACAATGCCTCACTACACATAAAGCTTGGGTGGTGTGAGCTGTCACCGGCAATCTTGTAGGTGCTTCTTTATTAACAAAGTTATTTTCGTCTGTCCATAGCATTAAAGCCTTTTGTGCACTATGGCTTTAATCACATTGCACATCTCTTTATCTTTTTTTGTATCTGCCCGTATAAGATGAATGTAAGATGGGTCCTATGCTTTTTGACAGCTGCATATAGATAATGTAATGCACAGCCAGTGGGTAACAGACAGCGATGATTTTCACCGAAGCCCACATTTTGAGGAAGCTTTTACAACCGGAAAAACTGGAATGCTCTAGTCATTGCTAAGGGTGCTATCAGGGATATTAAGCATGGCAGTTTGCATTTGTATTAGTACTATAGTTATATTTGTATTAGTATTATAGTTTGAGCTTAGTGACATGCATTAAATTGAGAAGTCATGAAAATCGCAACAAATCACCTGACTGTCTCAATTATGGTGGACAGTTTTTCTAAACTCGAGCAGAAGAGCTGCTGGCTCTTTTGCCAATACTGTTTTTGCAGACCGAACATATTCTGCAAAGTCCGTGGCAACATCAAGATAAACTGGTTAGTTGATTGGTGGGGTTCTGAGGGCCCTTTATGATTTGCCATAACGTTGATGCGGGGGCACGCTCGGCACATTAACGCTACACTGGCAAATGCGCAGCACTCTATAGTACAACGCAAGGTAGAACTACGGACGCATTCGGCGTCCCTAGTACTACCTTGCGACATGCTGCATTTTTACGCCAGCGACATTACCCAGACTACACCACATCTGCGTCTCTTCGTGACGAAGTGACGCTGGATGCCTTCAAATGCGCATACGTCAAGGCAACGTAGCTCGGCGTGCAAGTGGTATTGCATAGTGCTCAGTTCTCGCATCGGCCTAACATGATGAATGTGGCGTCACTGACTTCCACCGCCGTTGATGTATGCGAACGCTGCACCTCACTATAAAGGGCTCTACAGCATCACAAGGCAACTTGACAGTGAGGTACTATAAGCATGAATTACATTCAAACTCAAATGAGGCAAGTACAAGAAAGTTTTCAAGACAATGCTTGTTTTTAACAGTTAGGAAAACAAGCGTCTATAACAACTAGAAAAAAAGCTGTAGAAAGCATACGCTACACTAAGACATTTCGTAGCTTATAAAAAAAACTAATCGTCAAACTTGCCTTCTTCTCAGGCGCCCGGATAATCTTGGGTGTCTTCTTGACAAACTCCAGCACCATGGGGGGCCTCTCTGGACCTAGAAGGCGATATTCTGATATGTCACGTGGGCATGCATTGTTTATTGCTTTTTTTTTCCTTCTCAGTACAACTGCACCAACTATTAAATTAAACATTTGGCATGTGTCATTTCACCACTGTTTTCTGTTAAGGCACACTGAGCACTTACTGCGTCGATATCTGTACACTAACAACATTCACATCCTGGTGAAAGGCAAGTTAAAGTTATACTAAATGTACATCAGAATGTGATGAACTGAGCTGGCTAGTTTCGGTACGCTACAGCCCCTAGCTGAAATATGGTATGAACCCCAAGGTATGTCCACAATATGGGATCGCACTGTTACTTGAAGCAGTGGCAGCAGAAATGAAAGTGTTCAAGGTACCATAGATTTAATATACAGTCAATTTATGTGCGTGAAAAAATGCGCATGTGAACATAAACTGCATTTACGAAAGCGGGGAGGGTTGATTGAGTGCTCATTTATAACCTAACGAAACCAAACCAACAAACAATGAAGCTAAACAATGTATAGGGTACCTGACGCGTATGTTTTGATTGCAGTATAGTAAACAAGAGACAAATGGAAAACAATGAAAATAGATGAAAGAATCAACTTTAACCTTTGGATAATGCATCCGATGCTCTACGAAAGGAGCTACAGTGGCAGTCGCTTTCCTGTTCAGTTTAGTGTGTATCTACGTGTAAACCTGGGAGTGTTGAGGGGAATTAAGAAGAAACAATGACTTGATTTAGATCGATAAACTGCATTCTGAGAAATATAACCCCATAAGTTTCACTGTCATAAGTTCATTATTAGTGGAGAAAATCAAGGTTGAAGTTTAATTTTTAAATTTCGCGCCGAATATTCTGCGTGTGACGTAACAAATTGCAAAATGTATTTTTGAATTTTTGGTATTTTCCCAACATTAGCACGATGAAATTTTCTGAATCTTTGTATGCCAGGTCTATGGCACCCCCAGATGACAAAGTGCTTAATTTTTATCAAGTACAAGCTATGCAAAACCCAATAGGTGGCTTCAAAATTTACTACTTCAGTGTTAGGTGCTGGAGTATCACGGTGGCATCTCCACCCGCATTTTCTTTTTGCATGTTTTCTCACTTCAAAAGCGTCGTGCCACAATAAGGGTGGTGTTATCGGGATTGTGAAAGTGTACTCTACTGATAAGCGAAAAATCGATTTGCTTTTTAGTGTCTCTTTAACCAATGTTAACCTTGTGAAGTGGATGGCCGTAAACCACATTAAGTGCTCCTGCGGTCGGGTCAATAAATATTCTGCTTACCAATGATGACTGGCTTCTTCTCCGCTTCCTCCGTCTTGGCTTCGGATGGGGTCTTGTCTTTGGATTTAGCCACGTCCTTCTCGCCCTGGTCACCTGTCGTTTGACTCGGAGGTCTTTTGTTGTCATATGACGTCTCGTCCATGGCTACATCCGCGCTGTGGCTGCTGGATTCGACATCATTACTGGCAGCTGTGCTGGTCTTCACTCCATCTTCATTTCCTTCTTGTTCTTCATCTTCCTCATCTTCCTCCTCACCATCTTGACTAGACGAGCACGCGACAACTCTTCTCTCAGGCTCGGGCATGACCTGTAATGTGAACTTTTCTTTAAATTACATTTTCACACTTCATGCACCTCTCCCCCCTTGCAGTGCACATTGCACAAATAATACTGAAAGCACTAAATACCAATCAGCTTGTGCTTCCCATTTCTGAATTTAATAAAAATATTCATTAACCACACATGGAAGCAGGGCAGGGCAGAATAGTTGAATATTGGAGGCTTCCTGCTAAAAAAGCTGTGCAGGTAGCAGATGTATCATTCTAAACATCAGCTGAAAGAGCCAACGCCAGCCGACTGCTGTAACCTCTGTTCAAGGTGGCATAGCACAGGAAGACAATTTTGCCACTCGTAGACTTCAGTCACTGTAGGAACCTGAGAGTTACCTATGTGCTTGCATGATAACAAGTAGTACCATCATGTTTAGCTAAGCTTAAGACTGCTAATAATTATTCCACGTATAGCACGTAAGGTTCTGTTATTGGTTCCACTTCAAAAAGCACATGAGTAGGCGAATTATTTTACCAATTTCTTCCTGTTCTTGAGAGACCCCGTCATTGGGAGAACCTTCTTCGAACCTTGTGCCTCGCCTTTGGCTAGTGGCTTTAGCAATGCTCTGCAAGTGAATGCAAGTCAAAAGTGAGCCAGCAGCGAAGATAGAAAAAAAAAGCTTCTTTCTAGATTCAAAGCCACTGCAATTGATATTTTTGTGAATGACTTGTGGAATGTGAACTTGACACATGTTCAAGGAAGGGAGGCTTCAAAAGAAGAGAAATAACGAAACAAATAACGTTGCTGGAGCCATTTTTTCAACAAATGGATTTGTTTTTTTTGTCCGGCCCCTGTGTGCATACCCACTTCAATGTCAGAATACGAGGCTGGAGAGAGACATTAGTTTTCTCAACGAAACATTGGCTTCGGCAACATTCCTTGTTGGAGAATGTTTCTGTAGAATATATGCCCCTCATCTCAACGAGGTTTTCGTGATGGTGGCTTCTGTCTCATTAGTGAACAATGCACGAAGGTCCCCAAATCGAAAGACACAATATTATCCAAACAAGGTAACATATGCAGTAACATGTACACTACTTGCCTGATTGAAACTTAAAAAATTTAGGATAAAGGATGCGTTATCATTTCCACAATCTACAGGTCACGTCGTACCAATGTAACTTTAAAGGACTACTGACACGATTTTCAGACACCCCAATAGGAATATTTTTCCTTCCCATGATATGCGCAATGACCACGCTTTAGACACTGCAGCCAGACAACACATATAAAATCTTTTCACCCCGCATTTTCAAGCCACCCCACCGCGACAGACATTATCATGACAATTCACTCACCATAGTTTTTACATGAACAACACGTAAGTGCAACTGACAGCAAATGAGAAAGCTGGTGCAAGTATTTTGCGAGTTGCGGTGTTGCCACAATGTCAGACTTGTGTCAACACCTCACTACAAAGCCACTCCTTTAGTATAGAAACCAAAATTTCTTTTTTTTTTAAGGTAGTGCTATTTAAAATATATACAATACATTCCCAAGCACTAAGGCACTCATTTTTGTGTTCTCGACACCTTTGCTTCTATTTAGAGCAATAAGCCGAAAATATTAAGATTTCTTTTCAGTAGTCCTTCAACTCAAAATTTGGCATCAGAGCCAATGTCTTGTGGTGTACACGTATCCCGAAGGAGTACGGCCACCAGCGTGGGTCCGGTCTTAGCGAGCCGCAGGGCACGCGTTAACCGTCGCCGTGGCGGGAAACACGATACTGCTCAAGTCGCAACACTTTATTGTGGCAACACCAAACGCAGTACAGCCCGTTGCAAAAAGGCGCGGCGGGAAAGCAAGTAGGCTTATCCACGCCACGGGCACAAAGTACTACACAGGGTGCCACGAGCACGTCTCCGCGGTAAAGGTAATCCACGGAGACACCGGGACAAAGGGGCCCGGTTGCTCGAGCGAGGGCAAAGGCGCTCGCGTTGGCTTCGAAGGGAGACGGGTCGGCGTAGCTAGGCCACGCACTAGGACACCGTACTGCCCTTCGGCCGTGAGTACGCAGCGGGGCAACAAAAGGTGAGCGTTCGCATCGGGCGCGAGGCGCCGTCAGCGAAGTCCGACGAGCCCCGAGCGACGGGACTCGACGGACGGAAAAGAATGCGTGGCTCACCGTTTGAAGTCCCGGACTGTACTCACCGCTCCCGACGCAGCGCGCGAAAACCTCTTGCGAGTCCCCGCGCGCGGCGCCACAGTCAACATCCGCTACCGGGTGAGGGAGTTAAACGTCACTCCGCCCTTCCCAGCGCGGCAGACAGCAAAGGAGGGCAGACATGTCGGGACATGAGAATGGCAGAAAAGGCGGGAAAGCCCGCGCAAAGGCAGCGGGCCAGCCTCAATTCCCACATCCCCCCCTCCTAAACTTGTCCTTTACCGGTCTGCAAAAGGCAGCCGGACGTCACCCATGCAGTTAAAATGACACTGCTATGAGCGACAGCTAACCTCAGTCCAGCCCTGCTACTGCTGCTAAAAAAAATCACAAATGAGAAACAAAACATAAATAACGAAGTAAACACATGACACTATAAAGATAACTGCGGAAGGGAGCACAGAAACGTGGCACTAGTGTTCGTGGTGCTGAAGGGGGATAGCGTCCACTGCGCGGAAGGGGCGGAAAGGCGTGACAGTGTCCGCTGGGTGCGATGCCCGAGTGCGAGGTCAGAGGTACGCGAGGGGGCTCACTGATGGCTTGTTGCTGCTCTTGATCAGCCGCGAGTCCGATGAAAGCCGCTTCGGTTGTTCGGAGGCCCCGCATTTCTGGCTCGATGACGGAGCTGGACGTTGCGGGAAGCCGGGCCTCTCCGGTGGTCAGGGAGGCCGAACCAAAATTGGCTGCGAGGCGCCCTGGCGTTGGCCGGCAGCATATAGCTGCTTTCAGCTGGCCTCACGCAGGAGCCATGGTGGGAAAAGGCAGCAGGGCGTCTTCGGCGACAGCGGAGAGCAGAGCACAGCCAGATGGTCTGACGTCAGTGTGTCAATGCCCCCCAGCACCTCCAGTGCCCGCGTCGATGGGGGAAGCCATGACGCACTCTTCGCGGGCTCGCACTGAAGCGTCACGCACTTACACACGCACGCACACACACCGCCGACAGCTGCGCGAGCGTAGGCGCAAAGCGTCCTTCGGCTCTCTCTCCGGGCAAGCACCGACACTCAAGGTCACACACAGCTCCCTTCGCGGTAGTCGAAATGAACACGGGAAAAAAAGTAACAACAGAGTAAAATGACACTAAACATCTGGCAAAAAACATAAAATACAAATAACACTTAATATTAGACAAAGAAACATAAAATACACATGAACACTTCAAAAAAAAAAAAAAGAAACACTGGCAGCAGACAGGGCGGGGTCAACTCCTTTACGAGAAAAGGCCGTAAAGAAGCTAACCTATACTGAGGCTAGACAGTAAACTGAGGGCCTTCGGTTGCGGAGAAGTCCGCCGTCCGGCGCGAAATCACAAAGGTGACCGCTTCCTCAGATTATACCGGTGCGGGGTCCGAATGCGGTCCGCCGCTCCGGGTGTGCCCGTTGCTTGCGCGAAGTGCCGTAGGGCACTGGCGCGAGCTCGTCAGACCGTGACAAAGGGCTTCAGGTCTGCGATGTGGGCACGGCTGAGTTTTCCCAAAGGGGATCTTTCAGCTAGTACGCGCCACGGACGCTCACTGACAATCGGTTCATAAAACCGGGCGGCTTTCCAACCCTTGGCTCAACCGTTTGTCAGACGTGGCAGGCACGGAATAGCGATAAAAGCCACGCTTCGTGCCGGGCCAGGTCACAACATTGCTCAGTTTGCAAAAACTTTCGAGCCACTCAGGTGACCGGCCATGGATTCGTCGTGAGAGGATCGCAACAGTGCGGCTCTCAGACTTTTGGGCATAACCACCTTAAACGGGTCGCTGGACTCGTCGTCAGTGGCTATATAGTTCAGCAGGAGCCCGTCATGGTCCAGCAAAATGAATCCGCCGGGGACTCAGCGACACACGCTGTTTCAGCCCCCTAATAGCGCCCGCCGCAGAACAAGCAGCGTAACGGCGCGCCTCTCAAGACGGTTTAACGGCGCCCGCCGCAAAGCAAGCAGCGTATACGGCGCTCCGTCCCTCCGAGACTCGAAACGGATCACTCTGCTGAGCCTTCAGTAGCTCTTCGCTGCCGAAAGCAATTCCCATTCTCCCAAATGGGGGAGTCTGGTATCGCGCCCACTCAGGGCCGCAGCAACCGCCGCGTGAGTCGGCGTTACGGGTTCGCTCTCGGCCTCGTGGCCTTCGGAAAGCTCCCCCGCTCGGCCGCTTCGCGGTGCGCCGCTTACCTGGTTAGCAGCCAAGGTTTGTCCGCATGGGGACTCACCCTTCTCGCCGAATGGCGGCGAAGCTGCTGTTTCGCCCCCGACGCTTGCATGTGCTAAGGCACCGCGAGCGGCCGTCGCACCGAAATCCAGGTTCTCGGCAGACAACAGGGGGCACGAGATAGCGCGTCAGCTACCACGTAGGAGTGTATTCACCACAAAAAGGGGTGACGACACAGGCGAGCGCCGAAGGGCGCCCGTCGATAGAGGCGGTGGCCTCTTGGTGCAACGCGGCATGCCACGAAGCAGACATGTTGCGACGAGCCCGAATCGCGCAGGCGAACTGACTCGCTAAGAGCAGTCAAAAGCTAGAGCTTTTGATACCGCGTTGGGCGCCAGTGTGGTGTACACGTATCCCGAAGGAGTACGGCCACCAGCGTGGGTCCGGTCTTAGCGAGCCGCAGGGCACGCGTTAACCGTCGCCGTGGCGGGAAACACGATACTGCTCAAGTCGCAACACTTTATTGTGGCAACACCAAACGCAGTACAGCCCGTTGCAAAAAGGCGCGGCGGGAAAGCAAGTAGGCTTATCCACGCCACGGGCACAAAGTACTACACAGGGTGCCACGAGCACGTCTCCGCGGTAAAGGTAATCCACGGAGACACCGGGACAAAGGGGCCCGGTTGCTCGAGCGAGGGCAAAGGCGCTCGCGTTGGCTTCGAAGGGAGACGGGTCGGCGTAGCTAGGCCACGCACTAGGACACCGTACTGCCCTTCGGCCGTGAGTACGCAGCGGGGCAACAAAAGGTGAGCGTTCGCATCGGGCGCGAGGCGCCGTCAGCGAAGTCCGACGAGCCCCGAGCGACGGGACTCGACGGACGGAAAAGAATGCGTGGCTCACCGTTTGAAGTCCCGGACTGTACTCACCGCTCCCGACGCAGCGCGCGAAAACCTCTTGCGAGTCCCCGCGCGCGGCGCCACAGTCAACATCCGCTACCGGGTGAGGGAGTTAAACGTCACTCCGCCCTTCCCAGCGCGGCAGACAGCAAAGGAGGGCAGACATGTCGGGACATGAGAATGGCAGAAAAGGCGGGAAAGCCCGCTTAAAGGCAGCGGGCCAGCCTCAATTCCCACATCCCCCTCTCCTAAATTTGCCCTTTACCGGTCTGCAAAAGGCAGCCGGTGCGTCACCCATGCAGTTAAAATTACACTGCTATGAGCGACAGCTAACCTCAGTCCAGCCCTGCTACTGCTGCTAAAAAAATGATTACAAAGGAGAAACATAAACATAAATAACAAAATAAGCACATAACACTATAAAACAGTTGCGAAAGGGAGCACAGAAAAGTGGGATTAGTGTTCGTGGTGCTGAAGCGGGAATAGCGTCCACTGCGCGGAGGGGCGGAAAAGGGCGTGACAGTGTCCGCTCTGTGCGATGCCCGAGTGCGAGGTCAGAGGTACCGGAAGGGGGGGCTCACTGATGGCTCGTTGCTGGTCTTGTTAAGCAGCGAGTCCGACGAACGCTGCCTCGGCTGTGCTTCGGAGGCCCCGCATTTCTGGCTCGATGAAGAAGCTGGAACGTTGCGCTAGGCCACGCACTAGGACACCGTACTGCCCTTCGGCCGTGAGTACGCAGCGGGGCAACAAAAGGTGAGCGTTCGCATCGGGCGCGAGGCGCCGTCAGCGAAGTCCGACGAGCCCCGAGCGACGGGACTCGACGGACGGAAAAGAATGCGTGGCTCACCGTTTGAAGTCCCGGACTGTACTCACCGCTCCCGACGCAGCGCGCGAAAACCTCTTGCGAGTCCCCGCGCGCGGCGCCACAGTCAACATCCGCTACCGGGTGAGGGAGTTAAACGTCACTCCGCCCTTCCCAGCGCGGCAGACAGCAAAGGAGGGCAGACATGTCGGGACATGAGAATGGCAGAAAAGGCGGGAAAGCCCGCGCAAAGGCAGCGGGCCAGCCTCAATTCCCACAGTCTTTAGAGGCAAGATTCCTAACAACATGATGACGTTATCGCAAGAAATCGCTCACAGAAGTCATCACACTGAAAAACACATTTCAATCCACGAGTACTGTACATAAAGTACCATACAACCAATCTGTGTTACTACTGTGATCATCATTACATTTTCGCTTCACCTCTATCAATCGACTCACCCAGTTAGTGGTGGCAAGTGGGCGGGCTTGGCGATGTTGGCGACGCGCGTGAGCCTGAGCCGCTCTTGCAGCAGGCCAGCCAGTTCTTGCCGCCATCTCGACCTCTGCGTCTTGTCCTCCAGCGAACGAGACTTCAGCGCGTTCATGAATGCCTCCAGCGAGTCGTCGGCCTCGTTCTCAGCACGCTCGGCTGTACACACATCACAAGGTGGACATCAATTAGTAAGCAATAAGTAAACATTAATTTCTTGATTAAAAGCCATATCATAACTAAATGTGGAATAACGAGATTTAGAATAGACACAACCATAGTCTGGGTACCCTAAGAGCTTTCTGTGTGTTGGCTTTTGGTCATACAGCAGGCATGAATTTCAGAATACGGTTTTGTGCTCACCTTTTGAGTGCTTTGTGCCTGTGATGCTGCAGCTGATACAGGCGAAAGCTATGGTGAAGAATTATTAAGAACTCCAGCTCTACCATCCACAATCTTAATACGATATCTGACTGGTAATTAACTTGCTGGTGAACAACAGTTGAGGACATCTATTTTCTTAATCACCATAAGAAGAGCAAATCCAAATGCTAGCCACTTTAAGTTAGGAGCTTTCTAATCGATAACAAATAATAAAAACAACTGTGACTTAATTGATGAATCTTTCCTTACATGCATGTGATTAAGTGATAACCAACGCTGACATTTATCAACTGAGAGTGTGGTTGGTGATGCAGAAATCGTGTCAATCTGATCATAGACGACAACCATTACTTCAACGAGTGCCAACATGATGGTGACGCAATGCTTTTGGGCTGCTAACGGGTTTCCCATCCGATTCAAGAAAGAGCAAAACCCAGATGCATTTTGCACTTCGTGTACGCAGATTAGCACTGGAACAGCTTTTTTGGATTCCCAAAATATTTGAGGCTTCTTGTTTAAAGCTCTCCAGTCATAAACCAACACAAACCAGAAGCCATCTCTGCATTTATACATGTGCGGGTGTTAAAACTATCTATAACAGCTACATTGCTTCCGATAACAAGTCACGGTAAAGCACCAAATATTAACAACCTGCAAAGACAAAGATGGACACAGTGCAAGTGCGGAAAAAGCTCAATGTCTCGATGGCAGACTGGATATCGAAACGCTACTCACACGCCCTCTTGCTTTCTTCCAGCTTGGCCTGCACTTGTCCAATCTGCTCTTCAACAATCCGCAGTTTCTCCAACTGCAGGTGGACACACATGCGCACAGCAGCAAGAAGTCAATGCCGATAGAGTCTAATCAGGATATGTCAAACTCTCTAAGTTAATCTCGAAATAACCCGGCACGCTGATGCATAATTTGAAAAGCAAAGCGCGCTTATCTGAAGCACATCTGTAAACTCGGACATTTCGGACAGCTTCTTAATATCAAGAAAGACAAAAATTTATTGAATTATTGCTCTAAGACCACACTGAAGGCATAAAAGTTTACTTATTATCAACTTTTCATCCATGCCTTTTTGTGGAGCATGTGCACCAGCAATCCATTTGCGTTCTTGAAGTGACGTCACAGCCTTCTTTCCAACAAAGAACAGCCACAGTTAGTATGCTTCACTGCATAGTGCTGGATCCCTCCAATGTTTACTTCTTCACCACGTTACACGGCTGTGCTGTAGTGAAGCTCACAAAAGCAAATTCAATTTTTTGGAGCATAAAATACCTGCTTCACCAACCATTCGTATTATAACGCAAATATGGCTAGTTTTTAGATGTGAATCGTCTTATGGTCGAGCACAGTCCAGTGGTGTGCCGCGTAACCACCCTTACTGTGCGTGCGCATCCTCTCACCCTTTCTCTACTCTCCTGTGCTCCCCAATCTCTCCCCTGGCAACGCCAATGGAAGCAGCATCTGCTAGCGAGTTTCTTAATTGAAAAAAATGACTACTCGAGCTGCACAACCGTTCACTGGCCAACCTCTATATATATGTACTAGATCTTGACCTCTAAGATGGTGCCGGTGGGAGAATTCTTCTATGCAATTGTTTAAAAATAAAAATTTGCAGCGTGTGCATCAACTAAAAGCGGACTGCGGGTCTCTGTGCGCAGTCAGAGTCTTCCGTCTCTCGCTGCCCATTAGCAGCGATTAGCATGTTCCAGTAGGAAACATCAGTCCATCACTACGTGCTTTTCGCCACCCTAGGTTTCTCTCCTGCGGAACGCCGCGATGAGCACCAGCGTCAATGCCGCCGCCAGTGTGAAGCGTTAGCGCCAGCTACTTCGCATCTACACATGGTTCGGTTTAGCGGGAGATTGTGTAACTTTTTCCATTCCTTGCAGTGCCCTTTAGATTCAATTAGCCGATTTGGCAGAATCTGCCAATACGTTGCTATACTGTTGACATTTCGAATGAGGATAGTGAATGAAGGTCAGTCGGAGAAGTGCACTTGTAGCGACATGGTGTAATGAAACATTAAATATATCTAATGTTGACCTCAATGAGAGTTTAACATACATAATTTGAAGTGCAGTGGAGTACATTTTCATGGTATTTCAAGGAAACATTATAGCTGTTTGATATAGAAAATATTTCTTATACCTGCCTATGAAACATCCGGTTTCAACAAGAATTGTGTTCTTGTGAAAGTTGCCTCCCTTGCACAAGAAGACAAGCGACATTCACGTGACACAGCTTCAAGCTTGCACGGCATTCAACTCTTGTCCTGAGAAACTCGAGAAGCATCATCACAAGCTGCACTATCACCTTCAATTGCGCCAGTTTATGATTGAAGTATGAAGACAGAGTCACAAATGCCGGGACACATTCACAGACTGAGATACCTATGGGAATGCAAGAATTAGCACAAAGAAACTGATTAATCAGGTGATATCTCTCAAAGAAAGGGGCACACACTACGCGAAGCCATGCCTCACCAGGGTGTCGTACGTGTCGACCTCCGTGGCCTCTTTTTTCGCCATCTTCCTCCGCATCTCGCGCTTCTTCTCGATCGTGCCGGTTCGGTCGAGGAAGGTGTCCTCGTCGCTGTCGTAGAAGTCATTCTCCTCCCAGTTCTTCTCTTTCCTTTTGCGAGCCTCTGCAATCAAATAGATCTATTCACTGCAGTGTATTGCACCATATTGATGATAACACCATCTGCAGTAATCTCTCATCGTGCTCCATCATGCATAATTAGATATTTGTTTCAAAAGTGTGTTATCAACAGTCTAAACAAAAGAATTTTAGGGCTTATTTTCCATTGTTAGACACTACTTTTAACAAGAAGTTAGAGATAATCATACAAGGAAAGAACTGGGGACATTATTTCAATTTATTTGCAGTATATATGATATAAATATGAAAAAATTAAGGCAGACAAAAAGTTAAAAGTGGTCTAAATTCAAGGCATTTAAGGATTCCAAGACTAGCACTAGTGTTCATGTAGAGCTGATTTCCGCAGAGTGCCCACAGAGGTGCAGTTGTTTGGCAAACTTTTGTTTCACAAAAATTAAGGAAAGCATTCAGAGAAGCCGGGGAGTGAAATATCAAAGCATTTTATGGTAACAGAAGTCTACTAGTGTATGGAAAAATGCATCGTTGTTTTTTCACAAGACTTTAGAAGGGCAGCTACTGAAGAGGCCTCAGTGACAGCCTAATGGACTGTTTCACGATTCCGACCCATCTCGTCTCATAGGGGGTCATGACAGACGCTGCTTGATATGCCGAGTTAAGGTTACTCGTCAGACTTGTAAGAGCCGTACAAAAAAATGGATTAAAAAAAGTACGGAGTGCCAGAACACACCGTGGCAAGATTTCCGGAGCTCTCCGTGCTGATCCAGAATCCGACATGCCTCGAGTGCACACGCGATGACAGCCTCTTTCTTCTTGCCTTTAACCGATGCCTCGGCTATGGCGGGGGCTCCAGTTGCTGTGTCAATGGGCAGCCTGGAAAAAGAGCATCAAGTGGACATGTGAAAAGGAAAGTGGTTACAGGTAGCATGTTATCACCAACAATTTACTCAATGAAGTTTGCATCCACAATAACGTTCTGCACTCGTCCACCCACCAACAATTTACTGTCCAGGACTGGCAAAAGTAAATTCCAAAGGCAGATCCAGAGCCGCCAACAAACTCAGTGCTGGAGCACTCCACTCTGGCAGAGTGGAGCGTCTGTCTACCTCGGTCTTTCGTTAATTGTCTATTTACGCGCTCAAAATACCACCATTTGTCTGGCAGATCTGGCACACATTTGGTTCCGGAATCCCCCTGCATTATTCGCATTTTACGTCGTTTTCACCTCCACAGGCGCCCAAGGAAAGAGCGGGTATACTCAGACAGCAGGTTTTGTTGGTCACGTGGTGCGCTGCACTGTGCACGTGTGGGGCAATTGCAACACCCAGTGAAATCCATTGCTTTTCACAGAGTAGAGAAAGCTGCTCCGTGGAGCGAATCCGGCAGCTGAGCTGCTCTAGATCTGCCAAAGCAACAGAGAGCGCCCTCAATCTGCCAATAAAACAGACTTGCTTCAGAATGGAGCAGAAAAACTGCCATAGAAATTGCTCCGAATTCCCCGAAGGAGTAGTAAAAAAAATTAGATGCTCCATTAAAAAATGCAGCCTCTGGCAAGCGGTTGAAACTATGTATTTATCCTATGACTTAACATATTGCTCTGCCTCGAAGAAAGCACCAAAAACACAATAATGACGTGGACATGGTTATCTCCGTTCTCAAGTTGCAGCTAAAGGAACTTTACTAGCACTTACTCGACTGTGCAGACGAAGTGGCTGTAGCCTTTCTCTTCCACATTGTACTGCAGCTCATAACCTGCAAATTTAAAAAAGAAAGAAATATCACGATGTTGCTGTTAGGGTGGGTTTCTAAAGCGATATACTGAAGGGACAAGGGTTTATCACAGGGACAAGGGTTTATCACTATGTGATAAAAACACTGTCAGCATTGTCACTGCTAATTAGTTTCATTTTCGTCAGCAAGATATATCGTGTGATCAAGTGGGTGATAACAGTGCCCCAAGAAAAATATGCATCTTTTATAAAAATTACTACACGATAGTAGTTGAATTATTTCATGATTTTGAAGCTTATAAAGTATTAATCATGTGTCCGTGTGAGATACAATTCATCAAAGCCACAAGTCCTAATGCTCAACAACCATCAGAGAAATTATAAAAAAAAAATACGTAATAACGTGCCATTCCACAGACTAGAGAAAATTATTTAAAATGACAAAAAAGAGCCCAAATAGAAAATACTATTTACTGGTAAACTCTGAAGAAGGACCATGCAAATACTGCACTCAGTGTGTCCCGAATGCCATTGACAGCCATCTTACCTTCGCGTTCAAACCAACCCCGAAGAGTTTTCTTGGGGTCATCTATGTACAAGTCTTCGTTGTTGCCTGCCAGTGCGAATGGGTTCTCGGATGACGGATCTTCGTCCTCCGCATCATCTCCTGCAAGTCCATAACAGCAATTATTGACAGGCGTCGCATCGTGTGAGTGTTCACAATAAATTTACTATACATAAAAGGAAGTCTTTCATCTGTTGCTAGACAGCTTTTGTTCGTTTTTCCTGTGTGCCTTACTTTATTGCTACCTTTCAAAGTGTAATATTACCGGAACCCATTTCCAATTCACTTAATCAGCACTCTTAATCCAAGGAGATTTCTGCGTGACAACCAAATATTAGTACACAGCTTCATGACAAAAGTGCTCCCAAGAAAGATAAAAAAGACACTGCTGATAATCATTTTAACTGATAAAATTAATGTAGAGGACAAAAACTTACTAGAATAGAAAACTTGCAAAACTGCACCAACTTCCACTCAAACTGATGACACGATATTTTTCTAGGAGCATTTTTGTGCCTCTAATGCACCTTTCTACTGAAGATAAAAGCTCGAGCCTCGTTATATGTTCCTGTTTCAAGCAGCTGATTGCCATTTTCACGTTTTTATATGAGCGTACGTACCCAATCCCCAGTCAACACCACCTTCATCTTCTTTAGCCTTGTCGGCCTCAGCTTTAGCCTTGGCTTCAGCTTCTCTCTGCCGAGCCTCCTCTTCCTGCTTCTTGCGCAGTTCTTTTATTTCCGTGACCGTCAGGTCGGATTCGTCCTCCTGATCATCATCTGGCCCCTGGAAAAGATAGGCTTTGTCGTTACCCAAAAGCAACGGTAACACAGCCAAACTCCCTTATGTAGACTGTGCACATAACAGCAAAACTTTGATGTTCTACTTCTAAAGTTCTACGCTCTAAGAAAACGTCAAGTATTTGAGGTTTCCTTCTATCGCACAACTATAACAGTCATCTAGCTCGCTCCCTTTTCATTTCTTGTAAACCGGGCTCCCCCTGCTTTCCCGTGAGGAATGTTATTTCTCTCAGGTAGGCCACACACAGTTTGTGACCGCGAAGTGCCAGGAATGCGGCGATGACACAAGAAAAGTATGCGAGGTAGATGGCGATTATAGTTGTCTAGCAGAAATACTCCCCAAATGGTAAATTTTGCAGTGTTTAAGTGCAGTGTTTAGCACTTATAGAAGACACACAGGAAAATCTTGCTTCCACACCTCGAGTATGAAGTTTCTTGAGCTGCCTCCGAACTTGACCATGTACCCAACTCGGAGCCGCTTGTAAGAACGAGCTCGCACTTGCTCCTTGTTCACACATGTTCCGTGCGTGCTGTCGAGGTCGTAGAGGTAGAAGCCTAAGAAAATAAGGAAGACAAAAAGTGAGAGTGGGTGAGCCGTGATACACACCTGCAGTATAACCTAATTAAAACAGACCTCCATGGTGACAAGGACTTCTGTCTGTTGTAAAAGGAGTGTGTAACATACTGACACGAGCATGTAGTGGGTTTCTGGATGTTGCGTGACTAGTGTCATCATTACTTGTACGTGTTGAAGGATTTGGTCGGCAGAAAAGACGACGACGAACTCGCGCTGCTCGATCGAAGCTGTTCTGCTGTTTGCTACACTGTTACTTGCACTATTTTATTACCGTGACAAACTGGTGGACGTGCTGAGTACAATCCCAATTCGCTAGTTTTAACTCAAGCCGCTTCAAGCTTCTGCCACCATTTCAACAATTCCGGAGGAAAACCTGGCACTTTGCCTCAGCCGACGCTTGCTAGGACTACCACCTGAATTTGGTCCCTTGAGCTCGGAAATAATGACCACCACAACGGCAAGTCAGACGCAAGAGAGCGACGTAGACGAACTTGCATCCACCCCAAGCGTCGTCTACACAGCACGCACTCCGAAGCCGTTTCATGGTGATGTACTCGAGGACGTAGATGACTGGCTAGACTACTTCGATCGGGTCGCAGCCGCCAATGAATGGAACGACACCAAGAAGCTTCGCTACGTCTATTTCGCACTTGAAGACTACGCTCGCATCTGGTATGAGAACAATGAGCCATCTATCACCAACTGGCAAGAATTTCAGCGACAGCTATGCCAGGCATTCAGAAATCTTGAAAGGAAAGAAAAGGCCGAGCAGGCTCTGCAGAGCCGGGTTCAGAAGCCAAATGAAAATGTGGCTATGTTTGTCGAAGACATGTCACGCTTGTTTAAGCGCGCTTACCCAGGGTTGGATGAAACAAAAAAAGTTCGACTCCTCCTGCGAGGTGTCAAGGAGCAACTTTTTGCTGGACTCATACACAAGCCCCCGACCACTGTCGATGAGTTCATGACGGAAGCTACTACCATGGAACGGGCACTTCGGCAATGCTCTCTACAGTACGACTGCCAAGCTTCTGTTGCCGTGATGTCACCTTTCACCTGTAAACAGGACTTATCAGCACTCCGCGAGCTTGTGCAGAGTGTGGTCCGAAAGGAGCTCGAAAAAGTCCGTCCCACTTCTGCTCACCCAAGTGCGACGATTCAGGGAGACATTATTCGCGGTGAACTCAGGAATGTGACCCAACCATTGCTCCCAATGCGTGCGGAAGCTCCTGCTCTGTCTTATGCCAAAGCATTGAGGAGTCCTCAACCTTCTACCGGACGCCGGCCACCCACTACTTTCTCACCATCGCCCCGTCAATTCGCACCTGCAAATAACTACGAGAGCACTTTCCAGTATGACGTTCCGCAGGAAGTAACCAGTAAATCTGACGTATGGCGCACCTCTGACAACAGGCCTCTTTGCTACCACTGCGGCGAAGCGGGCCATCTGTATCGCCAGTGTGCGTATCGCAGGATGGGCCTTCAGAAGTTTCACCCTAACGCGCGTCGTCCCAGCAACGGGGAGCGTCCTCGCGAGATTCAGCAATACCTAGCAGCACAGCAGCCGTTTCCTCCTGCACAAAGCCACCGGCCACGCTCCCCTTCTCCTCGGCTCGCCTAGTCGTTACGCCCCCTTGTCTGGTGTACCAAACAGGTCCCCAAGCCCTGGCCCACGCCAGGAAAACTGAGGCCAGCGACCTCTGGGGATAGGGCCGCTGTTGACCGAACTGACAAACATCCTCCGCCACGACACGTTGACGACGCTGATATTTCTGTCACAAAATTTTCGGAACGTGACGCAGCAATTTCCGCCGATATTTTTATAACCGTCGACAATCACTCGACCACCGCACTCGTGGATACTGGCGCCGATTACTCCGTTATGAGTGGTGACTTCGCGGCTGCTCTCCGAAAAGTGGTGACGCCATGGAACAGCCCGCAGCTCCGTACCGCGGGTAGCCATCTAGTGACGCCGGTTGGGAGGTGCACTGCCCGAATAGATATTGGCGCTTCGACCTTTATCGGGACTTTCATTGTACTGCAGGAATGCTCCAGGCAGGCGATCTTGAAATTAGAGTTCCTTCGAGAATATAGGGCTATTATAAATCTCCGAGAATTGCTGGTGACATTTTCACGTAACAAACATTCTCAGGATTGTGAATCGGGTATGATGGCGTTGCGTGTATCCGAGGATTCAGTGACAGTACCGCCTTGTTCCAGTGTTCTGGTTAACGTGCTGAGTGACATCAACCGAACGGCTCTCGGAGTTGTGGAAGGCAATGTGTCTGTGCTCTTGTCTCGTCAAGTATGCGTCGCCCGTGGTCTCATAGAATTGACCCAAGAGCCTGCGAAAATTTTACTAACAAATTTCAGTCATGAATACCAGCACTTCATGAAGCAGTGTGTCATCGCTTACTTCGAAGAAATCAGAGACTCGAAAGCCAGCTTCTCACTCGCGCAACTCTCTTCCGGTCCTCGCGACGGCAGTCTCCGGTTAAGCTTGAGGTGAACTGCGCACTGTCGACTTCACAGCAAGAAAGTCTTCACTCCCTCCTGTTTTCCTTCAGTGACTGCTTTGCCACGACGTCCAAAATCAAACAGACACCCTTCGCAAAGCATAGAATCATAACAGAGCCCAGCGAAAGGCCTATTCGACAACATGCTTATCGAGTTTCCCGCAGAGAACAAGATGCCATCCACGACCAAGTACAACAAATGCTTGCTGACGACATCATTCAGCCATCTACAAGCCCATGGGCATCACCGGTTGTGTTGGTGAAAAAGAAAGACGGCACATTGCGTTTCTGTATTGATTATCGCAAACTGAACACCGCGACAAAGAAAGACGTTTATCCGCTTTTTCGCATCGACGACTCACTTGACCGCCTTAGAAACACCCGTTATTTTTCATCTATGGATCTACGCAGTGGTTACTGGCAAATTGAGGCTGATGAGCATGACCGGGAAATGACCACCTTCATTACTCCTTACGGGCTCTTCGAATTCAAGGTGCTTCATTTTGAACTGTGCTCTGCTTCCACGACTTTTCAACGAATGATAGACACAGTTTGGTCCCGTGAAAACCTGCCGAGACTGTCAGCGTCGCAAAACTCCGCCCATGAAACCTGCTGGTCTTTTACACCCTGTGGAGCCACCCCGAGAACCATTTCAACAAGTTGGCATGGACTTGCTAGGTCCATTTCCGAAATCTTCAGCGGGGAATTGCTGGATAATAATTGCGACTGACTATTTAACCCGTTATTGTGAAACACGAGCACTCCAGTGCAGTACGGCAAGCGATATCGCGGATTTCTTCATTCGCACTGTCGTCCTCTGCCATGGTGCACTAGCCGTGGTTCTAACAGACAAAAACACGGCCTTCACTGCCCAACTACTGGAAGAAGTGATGACACTCAGCGGCACCGTACATCGCCGAACGACAGCTTACCATCCACAAGCTAACGGATTAACAGAACGGCTCAATAAGACCATCACAGACATGATTTCCACGTATGTCGACGTAGACCATAGGAACTAGGACAGTGTCCTCCCTTTCGTAACTTTCGCATACAATACTGCCGTGCAAGAAACTACAGGATTTGCACCTTTCCGCCTGCTTCAAGGCTGCGAAGTTACTAGGATGTTAGACGCCATGTCATTACCTGACGCATTTACGACCACCACTGAAAATGCTGACCTGTATGCGCAGCGCGCCGAAGAAGCTCGACAACTAGCTCGCTTGCGCATTTGCTCTCAGCAACAACACAATGCTCATAGGTACAACCTTCAGCACAGAGAAGTAACCTACCACCCCGGAGGAAAAGTATGGCTCTGGAGTCCCGTACGCCAACGCGGCCGCTCTGAGAAGCTCTTGCGTCGTTATTTCAGCCCTTACCGGGTTCTTCAGCGCGTCAGCGAAGTAAACTACGAAGTTATCGAAGAGCCCAGTGTGCAGTCCTCCCGTCATGGTGACCAGCCGGACATCGTCCACGTGGCTAGGATGAAGCCTTTTTACTCACGCTGAAGACTTCCTCTTGCCTTCATACATTTGAAAGCATTGAGTCGATGCTTTTCGAGAGGGGGAGTAATGACACGAGCATGTAGTGGGTTTCTGGCTGTTGCGTGGCTAGCGTCATCATTACTTGTGTGTGTCGAAGGATTTGGTCGGCAGAAAAATACGACGAACTTGCGCAGCTCGATCGAAGCTGTTCTGCTGTTTGCTACACTGTGACTTGCACTTATTTTATTACCGTGACAATACGAGTGCTGTTACAACAGACTTTTATGTAAACTCTCGATGGGTCAGTTATAACTAGAGAGAATTACGAGTCATAAATGAATTTTATTCTCAATGGGGGCTTTTAAGAGAAATGATTTTTTTTGAAAATCACATTTTCAGTTTCTGTAGCCATTTTTTTATCTGTTTCTAAAATATCTTCACTGAAAACAATGTCGAAGTGCTGTAAAAAAAATTCTACACTTGCCGAAGTGACAAAAATTATTGCAGAAGTTGCAAAAAAAATGGTGTTTTTCAAACACAACCACCATAAATCTCGCTACTTAGTGATGTTCTCAAACCATAAATCTCGCTACTTAGTGATGTTCTCACACTCGTTCTGAATTCACAGCTCGCGATTTAGTCAAGGCAGCTGCACGTGCAAGTTCAGTCATCAGATTATGATAGAGCATCACACTCGTTGAAAGTGTGACATCGCAGACGCCCATCTCGGACCCACTGTAATAGCATTGTTTCCCTGGACCCCCCCTTGAAGGCGCTACTTATCAGCAATTCTGACCCCGTAATGGAGACCACTGCGACTACTGCGGACAACTCTTTACACTCGCGATCAAGCATGACGTACTTTGAAACATCGGGCACCGCCACCACACACATCGCAACCAAGCTTTCTGCTCGAAGTCGCGGCTAGGCCTAACTTTGCTCAGAACCCTGCGGACATGACCATAGGGAAAGCGGACAAGTGAAAGCCAAGAAGCTGTCACGTGCTTCATCCAAAGTGATGAATTATGTCACTCGCTGGCTCCTCCAAACAGCGGATGGGCATTCTACGCCTCGGTAGCGACCAAAGGTGACCACACAGCGACCGCTCGGAGCAGCGATGGTCGCAGCTAGCGCGTCAGCACCACAAAACGAGAGACCAAGCACGATGTGCGTCATTTTTCTGTCGCTGTAAATAGGTGTAACTGATCATTAAGGAACCAGAAATTGGTGGTCTTCATTCTTAAATCGGTGTGTTGATATCCGCAACACGCTATTCCCGTCCGGAAGAAGTAAAAAGTTATTGAACTTCGAATATTTATGGTAAAGAAGTCCACTGTAATGATGTCAATTATATTTGAATGTCTATTGTACCAAAATCCACAGTAAATGAAGTTTGATCAATGGAACAAATAGGAAGGTCAGCATAACGACTCCAAATGATATGTAGTATCCGAATGTCTGTTGTAAGCAAATCTATTGCGACGATTTTATACTGTGCAGTATGCAATAAGTCCTTTGAAGCTCGAACATGTTTTCGCACACATCGCTTTGTTTAGTAAAATCGTCACTAGTGTAAAGTCACCTTTGCAACCTGCTGTATTTTCTCACATACAAACCTAACCCTTAGCTGCATATAACTTGCACTTGCCACTACAACCCATGGAAAAATATTTAGACATGAGCCCCGCATATTGCAATAAAGCGGCATTCCTTGCAGTGCTCTTGAGCATTGCCATGAAGCCATCGTAAGCACCTAATTTAGTATACAACACCGCAGCCTGAGTACGAGTTAAGTGTATTTCTTTGTGCTGGTTCTATGCAAGGATATACAATACATCAGTAAACAACAAAGCTTGAAGTAGCAATTGCATTGTGACACAAAACAGAAAATTCAACAAAGCAGGTGTAAATCTATTGAGCACTTGGTACACAAATAGTAACAAAAATGTACGTTAGTCTAGCCGCTGACAGGTTATGACCACATTGAAAAAAATGACACCATTACATATTTGCATGCAACAAAAGATGAGATACTATTGCTAAGAACAGCGCAACTCTAGAACAGAAACAGAAAGGACAGGGCCAGGTGCTAGCATCCTTCTATTCAATCTGAATGACAACTTACAAACCTGATGTTCCCGGCTCCCCAGTCCTGAACTGCACCACAGCATGGTATCGCGATATAGACGGGTGCTCGAGAACAATGTCACAATCGTCCTTGCGACCAATGACAATGTAAGGTTTGTCCAACGGAAAGTTTGAAACGATGACGCCGGCCTTGAGTACTTGGAAGTTGTATTCCCGATCTGGAACACCACTCCAAGGAGGCTCCTGGAAAAGGAATAAAGATAGCAGAAAACTGCTTCGAGCAGACAAAAATGTTCCAAGTCATTGAGCAGATTCCAAACGGCCGTCGGAACATGCGATCATCATAATGACTTCATAGAATAAAGCCAGTTACCCACTTCAAACACACGTTACTGCACCAATTCCCTTAGGGCATGCAGTGGGTGCATAGCAAGTTTGAAAAGATTTCATGCACTAAGTGTTTGAAGTACGCACTAGGCAAAGGATATTGCTATTACATTGAACTCTTAAAAGCGAAGCTTAAAGGTTTTGAAGAGTATGTCTGGTGCAAAACATATCCTAAATGATAGCAGCAAAATGTTGCTGGAAGCGAAGCAAGGTCTACAGGAACTTGCGAGTGTCCCAAATGAACTGTTTGCTAGAATTTGCAAGACAGCTGCCCCGGCAAGGTTTTCTTTCAACGAAGCCCTCTTCTTCACAGACTGCTTTACTCGCTTTTTGTGCTTTTCCAGTGGAGGTATTGGCACAGTACAAATGCCTTTCAAAAAGTCACCATGAGATTGTCCCATTTAATTGCCGACCCTTATCCTGCACATTGTTAATGAGGAACCTGTCGCTCGGGAGATGAAATGTCAACAGAAGTGGGAGCAGCTCAAGCACGAGCAAAAAAAGCAGCATGTAAATGAGTGCTTGTTTAGAAAAAAAAAAGAATAATCCTTGCAGAAAAGTCCTCTTGCAGAGTTTTGCAAGTCATCTATTCACTCAAACCCGCTTCACTTATGACAAGTAGAAAGGGCATAGGTAAAATTGTTATGCTCTTTTTTGAGGATGCAACAGAGGATGTTCGAGGATCCAGTGTATATAATACTTGCTGCATGAAACCTACTGTAGATGGCACAATATTTTGAAGCAAGTGCCCACTGATGAAGCACAAGACTTGAGCAACATGATTGAAAGTGACTGCTAGATACACAATGATGTCGTGAACCTACAGAAAGCTTATACATGTTTGGCAATTAACCTCTTTCATTTGCCATCACTGCCTTGTAGCTATTTTCGAATAAATGTTCTTTTTTAGCAGAGTTGCCCAAACGATCAGTGCTGCTGGTTTTGCGTGTGACGTACAGCACAATGCACAAGCGCCCAGCGTCAGTACAGTGCAGTTTACTGAGCATATCACTCAAAGCTGGCAAATGTGCACATTTTTCTACCAACCTTCCAAGCACATTGACGTACCTCATCAACCGAAAACCGCATTTCAAGCGCCGTAAAAGTGCACACATTCTTTGTCAACAACACTGCACGCACTTAGGCCACCTCGATTTCCTAGAGTTTGAGATCGCCATGTAAGCACCGAACATGGATAAAAGTTTGCACCGAGCATTACCATTTTGCCTTTAGTCGCGTTTTGCGTGTGTGAACTGGATCGTCGTGCTTCTAGAGGTAACGTAATCAACCAAGCAGGAGGAGAGAAAAGGTAAATAAACACACGTTGTACTGTACATCCGTCGGTGTCGATTTCGAACTCGACGTCGCAGACTCTGCGGTATCCTGACGTTCCCCGCTTCCTGCAGACGACGAAGGCGTCAGCAGTTCGATGCACTGCGCCAAAGGCTTGATGCCCGTCTTCAGCACTTTCTGCTTTCCGGGCCTGGGTCCGATCAGCGGCATTTTGAACGGCGCGCGTGAAGAGTCCGTTTTGGACGACGACACCTCGGACCCATCAGTGGCTTCGCCGTCCATTTGCATAGGCTCCGGGTTGTTGTCACTCGCTGACGAGGAACTGACGGCTCCATTGTCACCTTGTGTCGGCGCGCTACTGCTGTCCGCGATCGCCGTTGCCTCTTCATCGGCGTGCTCTAGTTGTGAGGACTCGGTCGTTGTTGACACTTCGGAGTCCATTGCGAAATATCTTTCACACCTTGGCGTCGATAGCCCTGCGATCAAGTGCAGCACTTGGCGCTCAAACTTTCATCGCGAAGTCAAGCCGCTCAGATCGTTGCTCCGGACGCACAACTCCGGCAGTTAACGTTTTCAGTACGCGTTGACGCGAGATCGTCCTAATTTCGCAACTAGAGGCGGCCATTTTGCAGGTGCCAATGTTGCCCGAGGCGGGTGTCTTTCGCGGATAAATTGATTCACCGTCGGGCTGAAGTGCACGTGTCCACAGAGTTTCATACAAATCATACAAATCCACGTGTCATAAGCGTTCTTCGCTGACTCAATGCTTCAACGTCAGCGTGCATACGAAGAATCATTTTCGTTTCATGATTACACTGTAGTACTCGTGTCCTAAATTATAAATTACTGGTCATAAATGCGGATGAAAGAGCACGTGCACAATTTGCGCCCTATTTCCCGGGTGTTTCCCACGCTTTTTTTTTTTTTTTTGACAGGTGCGTTTTAGGACTTGAAATTCGACAGAGAAGCTTCAAGAGGTCAATGTAACTCCAAGCAACGCGTCTGATTGTTTCACGATGTAAGAAAGATTGTTTTGATGCATGTTTGCAGCCGGAGCAGATCTAGCTCACAGCGGACTTGAAGGACCATCGTGTCCACGCCGCTGGGCGTATTGCTGCACAAAATAAAAATGCCACGCTTTTGCTCGAAATAAAGACGAAAGACGGGCAAACGCTTGTCCGTCTCTCGTCTTTATTTCGCGCTAAAAGCTACCGTAAGAATGGACCAACAACTCGCCCAACAATTAAGTCACTCAAATTTGCACGAAAGGTGATTGCAGTTTCAACGTTGCTTTTTCATACCTAAAATTACAGCTAGCGAATTCACCTGAAAGATAAATGAACGATCACGCGTGGCGTGCTCACATGGACGCACACATATTTCATGCTCGGCTGTTGGCTTGAAGGTCGCGGGTTTGATCCCGGTGGTCGCATTTCGATTTAGGTGAAATGGTAGAGGCCCGCGTACTGTGTGACGTCAGTGCAAGAACACGATGGTGGTCGGAATTTCCGGAACCCTCTGCTACGGCATCTCTTATAATCATGTATGCCTTAATTTGGGCACGCAAAACCCCCGCATATATTATTATTAAATCAGCTTTAACAGACTTAGAGTGAATACACTGTGCTGCATCTCTTTGGGATAGGAGACACGAAGGAGCCAGTTGTCTCGGCTAGCCAAGTTTTCTGGAACCATGAGCCACTGATCATTTGACAAGGCGCGCGCCGCCTTTTACAACCTTCGCGGCGCATGGCACGGTTGCGCGGCTCCCGTAATGCCGAATAAAGGCGATACAAGACGCACCGCCTTGGTTATGGATTATCGGCACGGTCAGCTTGCCTTCCAAGCGTGCACAAAGAAAAATGGGAGCTGACTGTGTCAGTGATATGAATTCATGCGTGCACATCTTCATTAATCTCTTCTTACGTAGTCATGCTACGCGTGTGCATGCAAGGTTTTGTGGTTAGGGCACTTATATGCGCTTTAGGCTAGAAGAATGAAGCAGCTAACTTGTTAGTCAGCGCCAATGCTTGTCTCATGTATTCTTTGTGGACCGTCGTCATGTTTTACGCTCAAGTTTTCAACTTTCTATGTACCACCGTTTGTGCGTAACGTCAGAAATGTTAAAACCCAGAGGAAAAATGTTTCAAAGTTTGTTTTCGCGACATTGGCATGATGAAATTTTATAAAAAATTGTATGCTAAGTCTGTCGCACCCGCGGATAATAACGCACTTCATTTTTATCAATTAGGCGCTGCGCAGGACGCAGTAGACGCCTTCGAATCTGTGACGTCACGGTGCGGAAATCTTGATGTGGCGTCTCCACCGGCATTTTTTTTTTTTCGCGCGTTTTCCCGTTTAACAAGCTTGTCGCGGTAAGAGTGTTATTTTCAGGACTGGAATTACTAATACGCGAGAAATTGTTTCGCGCCATCAGTGTCCCTTTAATTAAAGTGGAAAGCTGCAGCAAGTTGGCGCTGGTTTAGGATGTTAAATGCCGCAAATGACATGGTATAGAACGACAGGCACTGCCTTGTCAAGAGGACAACAGGCAAGAAGGCATGAAAAGGACTTGCCATAACTCTTGTTGAAACTTGGCTTTAGCAACATTTTGCTCCCATGAAACAACCTTTCATCACACCAGTCTTCCACTAGAATTGTCTTCATGATTACATATGTCTCCCTCAAATGACCTTCGAAACCACACTCAATTCCTATCAGCCATTTGGTGCTTATCAGAATAATCTCATGTATTTAAATTCTGTATCTCTTTTTTCCCTCATGTTGTGGTGCGACCACTTGCACGAATATGCTACGAATATTCGAGCGAATATTACAGTACTCAAATGCACTTCCATTCGAATAAAATTATTGAAAACATTGAAGTATTCGAAATGAACAAATAGATTAAATAACTTCCTGTAAAGGTAATTCTGCTGCAGTGAGAGGATGCTGAGCTGCGACAACACATATTGAGGAGAAATTCATACTGCTGTGAAACCCCACTTCAAGGTTAAATGAAAATATTACCCTCACAATGATTCATTTTTTTTTAGGATTAAAAGCTTGTTATATCAGCTTATGTGCTTTAAGTATAGTAAATTTTACAACTTATTATATTTTACACGTTATCACTCACAATCTACCGGAAACGAAATCCTGCTTTCCACTTTCTTTGAACTGAAAAAAAAAAATGTCATTTGCACAGGCCTTGTTTCAGTTAATATGCAGGTTTGACGACTACGCCCATTTTTTTTTTTTACAATGCGTGACCTATACTATTCGAATTCGATTAGAAATTATTCAACCAAAATCACTATTCGCTTCGAGTTTAATTCCTTAATCGCACAAGTCTTCCATTTACCCATCATTCCATTCTGCGATTTCACGCATGAATGCCCATTTCATATGTGTTCATTGCTGACCCACAAGCAGGAACCAAATAGGCTCATCACAAGGTGCAGACAGGGTGTTTGGACAGCAAATTCCAGTAAGGACTTTTGCTTGCTATTTTTGCTTCTGTTATCTCACAGAGGTTTCTCATGCACTGTGCACATTGTATATGCACACTGCTTTGTTTCAAACACAGAATCTTTTTCACCGTTGCAGATGCGTCTTTCTCTATTTTCAAAATTCAAATTAAATTGTCATACTCGTTGTACTTTCATAGCAGTAGAAAGAGTGGCTTGAAGCAGGGAAGACTTTATTTCTAATAAATAAATTATACAGTATACTATAAATAGCAGTAACATTTGATAAATTATCCAGAAAAGAAAATTGAGCAAATATAACACTTGTTTGTTTTGCTGCCGAAAAGTGAGCTAGCAGTTCATCAATTTCCAGCAATATCGCCAAACAGATTTAGAGTAACACACGCTGTTTGTACAACGTTAGAACACTGTAGTAACCTCAAACTGCATTTTATGCACTTTGAGAAACAGGATGTCGTGAGAGTAAACTTTGCAAAGAATAACGAAAGGCTTCCAGCGACTCTTGACTAGAAATACGTTTACCAGAAGATGGCAGCTTCAAAGATGTCTAGCGCTCTCAACAATCTATATAAATAATGTTTTAAATAACAATGAATAAGCAGTGAACAAACAAAAACAAACACAGTTGGAATGCCTAAATAGACTTGAAATACAAAGAACATTTAGAATGTTGTCTTGAGGAAATGTGCAATTATTAACCAACAAAGAATGGCTTAAAATGAGCACACTTTCAACCATCAGGTTGGGAATGTTCGTCAAAAAGAAAACACAAATAGTCCCACAAAAAGCAATAATAAATATACAACAGTTAAACACAGTTGCACAATGACATATATAAACAAAGGTTGCACAATGACGTATATTACGCCACTGCCCTGCTGTACCGGCAGTGGCTTTTCAGTTGCCTACTTGTACAATATGTACAGCTCAACAAACGCTTCAACAAAAGTCCCGTTGCCTCTTTCAGTTAAAGTGACACAGGACATGCCACTTGGGGAGAATACGTGCCACAATATATTACAGAATTAAGCATGGTACAGGTTTGCACCTTGCTACTGGGCATTAAAATACATGTGACTCACTAGGCATTGCAAATGTTCATCTCAGGACTAACTTGAACATGAGAAACAACTATGTCAATAAAATCTAAAATACTAAAATACAGCTAAAATCCAATAAACGGTATAACAATCTAAAGATAAAAAACATTCTACATAAAATCTCTGCAACAAAATGTTTAAAGTATTGATGAAAAGTCAAGTTTGCTCAGCAATAACAATAAGATACACATGTGGCCAGCTCACTAACTAAAACAGTAAAAGTTTGTGGTGGACAGTTTTACAGATGGCACAGCTGCTTTATCTGATACATAGGGAGTGATTTTTTAATGCACATAGCCTATACGCTGGAATGCTTTACAGTGAACTGTGTTTTCTGTTTTATAATCTACAAAATGCAATTTAACAAACACACATACGTACTTGGTTTTTTGTAAGAAAACATTCCTGACACCGTTATTGCGTATGTTCGTTCACATCTCTCAGTAAAGCGCACCTCACAGCATTGCTCGAGATTACGAGAAAAATCATTCCAAAAATGTGAGGTTATTGCAAGAATGTGTGTTGGCGTCTCTGCCTGTGTAAAAGTTAGAACCCATATGAATCAGGCAATCATTTGACTTAACGAATAGTGAAGGCTATTAACTATTTTAAAAAATTCTTATTTATTTCCCAATGCACAAAAGAAAGGTCAGCTCCCATCCCAAAATCTCAATAGGAACAAAACGAAGCAGTGATATGTTAAGTATATACATTGTGTAAAACTGTTAGAAAAAAACAAACACAAGGCACAGAAAGAACGAATAGAAACACCGAAATGCATATATACTGGCCAAACATCATGAAGGAAGGTTAAAAGCAGTTCGAACATCTGTCAGCATACATTTTGGTGGCCAAAGTGCAAGATTGATTGAGCTTCACGGGAAACTTCGTTCCGTGCCTTGATGTTCAGGCAACGAGGACAATGTTCCCAAGGATGTCACATCTCCGTTCGGGGAGACGATGAAATATTCGGGCGCTTCTTTTAAAGGAGTTGCAGTTGAGCTACTGCACATGACGTCCACGAAGGTCTTCTCTGGCCACATATTAGCTGACCAATTCGGCGACTGCGGGGTGTTCTGCTGTGAAGACCCCGCGGCCATCCAGTCCTCCTTGGATATGCCCTGAAGAAACGGTCGCCAACATAAAATTCATTTCTTAATTTTGTCTGTTTTTGAAACAACGCGTTTAGTTATACTCATACCTCGATATAACGAACCCGGATATAACAAAATATTGGTTATAACAAAGTAAATAAAAGATAGCCTTGCGTTAGATAGAACTTGATTTGAAATACGAGCACGATAGGTAAGCAAGGTTGACATGGACACTAACTCACCCAATCAACCATTCTGACAAAGAGATATGGTGTTAGGAATATGCCCATTTATAACGAATTTTCGGATATAGTAAACTTACTTTCACTAACGGTGCCAATTTTTTATACTGAGGTTTGAGTTACATGCGTGCACCCGTCAGGGTAGTCTACCGGTTATGGCACTCGACTGCTGACCTGAACGTCACGGGATCGTATCCTGGATGTGGCGGCTGCATTTTTGATGGAGGTGAAAATGCTTGTATACTTGTACTTATGTGCACGTTAAACAGCCTCGGCTGGTCCAAATTGCCAAAGCTGTCCACTACAGCGTCCCTCGTAATAATAATTCATGGTTATGAGACATTAGAGTGCCCAGCAATTGTTATTAGTTATGCATACATACACGTACAGGGAATCTCATGTAAGTATAACCAAGGAATAAAAAAAATATTTAAGCTCTTGCCCTCACTCTGCCATTTCAATTAAACAGTAAAGGCAGATGCAAATAGCATAGCACTAACAGCCGTGGTTTATCGAAATTACTGCCGCTGCTAATGATTAACAAAAAATTCATGCAACTGATGGCATATGGCTGGCTCTTATCTAGCACTTGTTAGGGTATTATTTATAAAGCTTCATTAGTTAATTAACTAAGAACAATAATGAAATACTTATGCAATTAGTCTTTTAAGGCTAAGCATATTTGGTTGCATTGTAGAGGGTATTTCATAATGACGAATCCAATTTTTCGTAGCAACTTACATGCCACATGGTGATTTTTTTCTAGAATTTAGTGAAAGCCTGTGAAATATGAAACAAAACCATGCGACCGCGCTCGTGCACTGCCGTACTGCAGCGCTATCAGCAGTGCTTTGAGCAAAGCAACTTGTGTGAGCGTCTTCGACCAAACACTTGTCAGGAATAATCGTTCTTCCTTGCCTTGTGTGGCCATCAATAATGCTGGAAAGAAATGTCCACTTAAGGGGGCAGACTTCTCTTAGACATTTTTTCGTGATGCAGTTTTTGTGCTGAATTCAAATATTTATTAGTCTTCGTGTAACTAATCTTGTTCATTAGATAATTTCAGTTCACCCACTCTTGTTTAAGGCTGCCATAGAAAAAAAAGTGCTTAATTAAAAGTGCTACTTAAGATATGCCAACATAGACTAATGACTCTAGATTAAAAGTATGCAAGAGTTTTTTTAGGCCTTTCTTGTTTATTTTACAGCAAAATGAACTATGCATTTTCAATAGCAGTTGGAATTGTGTTACAACTTCGATGAGTAAATACTTAAAGAGGCTTGGGCTCTAAATTCTGTTCCCATACTTGCAATCTACACAAATACAGGTTTCCGTTGCAATAAGAATTATTGTTGTACCAGCCCTAGCTGCAGAGATATTGAGGCCTCTAAATTGAACTGTCGTAAATTTACATTTTTGAGAAAAATGGTAAAAAGTGAAAACACACAGCTTTTTCAAAAAGCAACAATCATGGTGCGCATGTTTTGCAATCCTAATAAAGGTGCTCATAAATATGTTTCAGAGCTTCTAACGCAGGTGCCGGTCAATGATAAAGAAGCCTCGAAGTTGGCTCTCATTTTATTGCAGGTTCTGCATGTTAACAGCACCAAAAATCTGGACAGTTCAAATAACATTACAAAAAAATTACTACTTCCTGGAGTGTGAAAATTTGCAGAGAGATAGAAACATACTCACAGAAACCAAATATGTCAATTTTTAAACATGATTTTCTTGTTGTCACTTTTTGGTCCCAAAGACCCGTCTGCCCCCTTAAGGGCTTGTTCTCTTCGTTAAACACAATGCCAACGAGATCAACAGACAACCATGCCGAGGGAAGTATAGGGATGTTATTAGAAGTAATTATAATGTAATTGTGAAAAAGAAAAGTGGGCGAAAACTTAACTTGCTGTAGGCAGGAGCGAACCTATATATAATCAATAATGTTGACGCACTGGGAATACGACGCATAGAGCTGCGACCGCCCGTTTCATAACGATCAGCGTGCAAGTCATTTCACCGTGATAGCGTTGATGCATTGTTACTGAAAAGTGTTTTGTAGGCTGGTGCAAATATTTGAGCACTTTGAATATTCACACAAATGTTACAGTATTCGAATTCGCTCTTATTTGAATACAAATTATTGGTAATTTCGAAGTTTTCAACAAAAACGAAGAGGTGTATATTACTGTGCATGTACCGACCCTGTAGAAATGGTTCCACTGCAATGGAGGGGTGCTGTATGGTTCATATACTTATCCAAAAAAAATCTGCCCTGCCGAGAAGCCCCACTTCGAGTTTAAATAAACACGACACCATCACATCGACTAACAATTTCTTAAATTTGAAAGCTTGTTATCCCAGCTTATATGCTCTAAGTATAGTAAATTTAAGAACGCAACGTATGTTGCAAGTTATCGCTTGCAGTCGACTGTAAGTAAGATCCTGCTACTATTCAAAGTTGTTTTCACTTCCTCTGAACTAAAGATAAGGACATTTGCATACGACTTATTCCAATTAAAAATTTTTTTTGTACAAATAAGTCAGGTCAGCTTTGTTATACTGATGTCAGAGCGAATTTGCCAACCCTAGTGTTGCGTCAAAACGCATGTACAGAACGGGATGCCAAAACGCTCCCTCCATGATGGGGAGTCCCCACACACTCACGTATCGTTCCCACTCTCCCGTTTCCCGCTCGCGGCTGCTGGGCATGTCTGGCGGGAACTCGATGTCCGGGACGACGGCGTCTTGGCCTTCACCAGCCGTCGACTGAGCGTAGTTGCACTCCTGGGTAAACCAGACAAAACCAACCCAGCTCGTACCCATGGCCTCCGACAGGGTTCTACTAGGTTACGATACGCTTGCAGCAAAATAGTCAGGTTAAAGCTTTTGCATGACATCTGCAGCAGTAACCCAGGAACTGGTAAGAACGTACAATAAAAGCAATTTCATTACCAGTCCAAGTCAGACTTTGGAATTCCAAGAATATAAGGTCCTACCCATGTCTCAATAATGTTCTCAAGTTTTCATTCTTTCAACTGAAGGGCGGAACTTACTTCCCAATGAGATAGTGTCTGCACCCAATTTTTTTCCTGCCACATAAAAACTTTACGCGAGTCATTTTTAAATGTTTCACGCTTCATATCGATCGTGTTGTTTTCCTCGTTTATCACATGTATACGCCAGTTCTATGGCTGTTTTATGAAAGGTTACTTACAACATTGTGTGCATAACTAATCCCTTTTGACAATGCCAAATTTTGCAGGCATGTTTAGTTAAAAAAAAAAGCCCAATCTTCAAAAGAGTTTTTATGTTCTTCCAATATTGCTTATAGTCAATGATCCACGTAGAGGAGAACTCCGTAACCGGCGACTACGAACATTGCTAGACAACTTCATCGACTGTTACACACGTGCGCAACAAAAAAAGGCTGATTTGCACTAACTGCACAAATTGTTTCCAACAAAACTTGTGCTATAACTATTGCTATTTTTCTGCTACTCAATGCAGTGACATACGCATTCGTTACAATAAAGCACTTTCGTAAAAACAGTGAAAGAGTTAAAAAAGTCACACGAAAGCACCCAACTTGTACCTTTCCTCCTCTTCGTAGTATTGTCTGCGAATTTCATTTAACGATTTAAGAACTCTACGTCGTCGTTTTCAACTGAGAAACACGTGCTCCGATGTGCTGTGTGCGAAACGATTTGAGTTACTACACTGCAGGGGCGTACCCAGGGGGTAACACACCGAGCACATGCCCCCCCCCCCCTCCCCCAGAAAATTTTTTTTTCGCCATGGCATAGAGAGAGAAAAAAGGCCATTTTAAGGCGGGTGCTCCTCCCGATATCAAAATGGTGCCCTCCCCCCCACCCCAAAACAAATTTCTGGCTACGCGCCTGCGAGACTCGATTTATGTAATTTTTATCTGGCCAGGTCTCACCCCTCCCCACCTCCCACACAGAACCTCTTCTGCAACTGTGACCGAGAAGGCCGCCGAAGAACATTGTCTGTCGCGTTAACTAACAATTCAGGGACGTAAGCCAACTAGCCCACCAACGTGTTTTAGCTCCTCTAGAAGTTTTAAATGTGGACCACAACCTAACATTCTCTCAAAAACATAGGTTCAGTTTAGAAAAAAAAAAAAAGTCGAGATGTTTTTAACGATTACTCGCACGTTGACCAGCATCAGCAGATGATTACTCTGAACTGTCTAATGCAGTCCCTGTATTTCTATTTTATGAACTTACACGGCTGCTTAAAAAAAAAAGACTCTTGTATAAAATTGATTCACTACATAAGGACAGAATAAATGCCGTATCAAATTTTTCTAGTTTTTTTGAATTTCAACTAGGTACGTAATTGCCCAAGAGGATCGTTGCCTTTCCGACCACACTTCCGGCATCCCCTCTAACAGGGGTGGTGCCAGGGGGGGAGAGGTTTGTCTCCCCCCTTCTTTAGCAAACAAATAAAACACTACACAAAAGCTTCTACGTCGCTGCCCCATGCAAGAAACTCACTTTTTTTGGGTGCCCCCCTTCCCCTTCCCTTAGAATAAAGTCCTGGCACTGCTCCTGACCCAAAAGATGAGAAACACAGTGAATTGAAATATAGTCGATGCTGTTCCTTTTTAGCAGGCATGACAACACTAACATGCTTAATAATTCTTGCCTCATGATACCAATAGACAGTGAAGCCAAGAAAGGCATAGGGGACATTACGTGTATGTTTTAACTGCATGGCATAGTAATTACGACACAAACGAGGAGCAGTAGAAGTGGACGAAAGATCAAGTCGCCGCAGCTAGGAAGCGAGTCTACAACGTTCGTATAGCACATCCAGTGCTCCACCAATGCTCTACGCGTTGAGCAAATATTGTAGGTTCGCTCGCCACGTGCGGCGAGTTAGGTTATTGTCCACTCTAATTTCTTTCCACGATTATGTCATAATTACTACACTGCAGTCAAAACAAACAAGTAACATCCTCGATTGATTGATTTGATTGATTGATATGTGGGGTTTAACGTCCCAAAACCACTTCATGATTATGAGAGACGCCGTAGTGGAGGGCTTCGGAAATTTCGACCACCTGGGGTTCTTTAACGTGCACCCAAATCTGAGCACACGGGCCTACAACATTTCCGCCTCCATCGGAAATGCAGCCGCCGCAGCCGGGATTCGAACCCGCTCCATGCGGGTCAGCAGCCGAGTGCCTTAGCCACTAGACCACCGCGGCGGGGCACAAGTAACATCCTCGTACTTTTCTTGGCTTTACTGTAAGTGGAATTCGTCAGATTGCGTCTAACGGCAGATACGAGGCGGCAAAAAATACTTTTCCGGTTCCGTTCAGTTTTTCTTGCCTCAGACATACGCACAGCATATGGGAATCTTACGGTGCCAGCAAGTCAGAACAAAATGAAAGAGTCAAGAAAGAGAGCTATTACTATGAAAGCGGCCGCCCTTCTTGCGAGGGCTATGCGACACTTGCAGTTCCCCTTTGACTGGCAGCTTCGATTGGCCAACAAACGCTGGTAGTCCGCGGGCAAGGGAATGCCTTGCTGCTTGCAGATGGCTTGGACGGTGTCCTCCAAGTAATAGAAGTATGCTATGATCCTGTTGAGTTGCGATATCTGCAGAGAAGAACAGCATATTTCATGGTTTCAATATCACAAACATGTGGAGTCCTACAGGACAGGGGGGTGTTTGATCGTTAATGTGCATAAATTTTAAAAGCCAATAATTGGGGCCGTCGTACCTGGTATTTTTGGTGTACGCATGACTAACGTAAATGCAAGGGAGTAAACTTGGTGACTGCGTATCGCCTTCTTGGATGTTTGCTTCAGTGCATATTACGATTGAGGCAACATTAGAAAACAATATTTATCGAGTTTGCTATTTTAGAAAAAAATCTTGTATGCTATATATATATATATAAAAAGCCAAATAGGTTTTGGAGCACCCTGCCAGCAGAATGAACTAATTTCGTGTATCTGTTACTTATATCGACAAAGAATAGTCACCGCAATATGACTGTACTGAAGAGGGGGGAAAAAAAGACTGTTGTTGGTTACAATAGGTCTCTTTGTTTCAATATATTTTAAATAGATTTATAGCCCAGCAAGCACCATTTCCTCGTGACTCCGGTGAGGGGTTCAAGACCGGAGGTTAATTCATCATATTAACTCGATCACTCAGGAATCCTGGCATTTTTATCGTTTGTTTAGTCTATCACACTCTACGGGATTAAAGAGACACCACACTGTACTGATAATTTCTAACGTGGTTAAATGGAAGCTTACGATGCTGTGGTGGCCTTGTTTCAAAGTGTCGATCATTGTTGCAAATTAAATGAGGTGAAGATTACAGCGTGATACTCTATAGCAATATTCCATGTAAGGATAACGATAGTTCATGTAATGATATTTTGCGTAATCCTGACAAGGAGCAGGGTGCGATCAAAACAAAAGTTGCTGTGCCCTTAGTCTACTTAAATGTGGCACCACCTGTGAAAAATATCAGTGAAGAAATGTTGCATTTGGTACCCTTATTACTCTAAAGGTGATGGGACTTGCTCTGAAAGAGGCACCCACTTCAAGGCACTCCATGAAAGACCGACATACTCGTAGCTTCTGGCGCGACGAACAATGACAGGACCCCGAAAATCAGCTACTTTGACGCACCTTAGACAAGCTGCATGAAGGTACTCCTGCTAGCAGTAAACCCCTTTGCATTGCAACGAATCAATGCACACTTGAATTAATGCAAAAAGATTTTAAATATTTGGGAGTAATTTTTTAGAGCCATTCAGACCGGCAAAACCATATTACCCCAGTATGCGCTAAAGTAGGACCTGGATGCAGTATACTATTAAATGCTAAAAATTATTTTTAAAGTAATATTCGCTGAATGCTCTATTTCTGTTTTCTTTTCATTGTCATGCATCATATTGCACAGATTTACGGGGGTGGACTTTAAATATATATCTGGAACCCATACGTATTCTACTAAAGCAAGCACTTTGAATAATAAGCAATACTAGATATGATTAACCCAGTGTGCCATTGCTTCATAAAATGGAAATAGTACCATTAGATTATTTATGACACCAAAAGACGGCACTGCACTCATCGTCCATGTCATTCATTGCAAACTGCCCTTTCACATATCAATTTTTCATCTTCCTCTCGCTTTACCAGACGTGCTGCACTACACAATTTAAATCTTCTAGACAATATTCGTGGAAAATGACTAGAACAGTTTGGGAGTGTCGAGATATGAAATGATATAACCGTACGAAATAAAAGAAAGCAAAAATCTTTCCTGTGCATTAAAAAAAAATAATTTTGTTCAAAAAATGAAAACAGTTACACTAGCAAGCACTTTCACTGCAATTTCTGCTTCATGACATATTGATTGTATATCGTACTTGACATTTTTTATACACCTCTACGTATTTGCATTTGATGTACAGTATTCAAACAATATGTTGCATGCATATATGTACCGTATTGCACGGTACTGCTATTACCCTATCATAAATATATTTTTGTTTTTGTTTTGCTCCATTTTTTTTCTTGTTATGATTGAAATGTACTCTGTCCTTACATCTTCTTTGTTTAAACGTGTTTCTTGAAATGCACAATAGACCCCCGACTAGCCAGTGGCTATGGGTTTAATCAGCACCGTGTGTATTTTAATGCACTAATAAGAACTTGAAATAAATATTGGTTGATTAAAAAACAGAAAGATGGCAGATACTAGCTCCAAAGTGCACTAGAAAAGTTTGTTACACACACACACACACACACACACACACACACACACACACACACACACACACACATATATATATATATATATATATATATATATATATATATTGTTGCGGGTTCGAAATAACCAGCCGTGCTCACGGCTGGTTATTTTTTCACCCCCTTTTCTTTCTCCTTATTTACATTCCGTTGGTTCTAATAACTTCCCCTGTACATTCTTTGGCATTACTGTCTGTTAGATCTCATATATATATATATATATATATATATATATATATATATATATATATATATATATATATATATATATATATATATATATATATATATAATGTACAGGGGAAGTTATTAGAACCAATGGAATGTAAATAAGAAGAAAGAAAAGTGGATGAAAAAATAACCATTCGTGGGCAGGCCCACGGCTGGTTATTTTTTCATCCACTTTTCTTTCTTCTTATTTACAATCCAATGGTTCTAATAACTTCCCCTGTACATTCCTTGGCATTACTGTCGGTTAGATCTCATTAATATTGTGTTAAAACACGGAAAAACGAGCCTTTAGGTATACACTTCTTTCGCTTATATATATATATATATATATATATATATATATATATATATATATATATATATATATATATATATATATATATATATATATATATATATATATATATACGTCAGGAATGAATACAACGCGTTACCCTGGTTTTGAAGATTCTTTTATCTATCGGCAACTCGTCCACGAGCTCATCAAGGCACCGCATCAGAGCTCTGTGACGTGATCTGCAAGGACAAGAGGGCGAATGTGGATACAAATCAATTAATAACTGGTAATGATCCGTTTCGTAGAGCGTATTCCATAAAATGATGCTCATCCATGTCTTGTCTTGGCGATTAACAGAGCAGTATTTCGTTACAGAGCGCTTAACAAATTATTAGGGCCACTAGAGTCACTCCTACGCACATCGCAGCGGGAGCCGTGTGTTGACCTTTTTTTTTTTCCTACTTACTTTTCTCGTGAGTTCTTCTCAATACGGCTGCTCCGGTCGCTGCCGTATGTAGTTGCGCCGCTCCTACGCTGTAAGATCACAACGACACCGCATCAGAGCAATTAGACAATCGCAGGCCTGAAGGCCGAAGACTACTTGCGCGCCTTTAGAGCACGCGCCAAAAAATTACGCTCAGTTCTGCGATGCCACGGCTAGGCTCCTCAACGCACGCTGCTGTCCAACTGCTACGCCGTGACTAGACAATATTACGAGTTCTACGTTAGCTATACTTGTACAGCTAATAATTACGGTTACCTTGCCCTGAGAACTCATGTCTGGCCTTCTTGACGGTCTGCTGTTTCAGTCGTCGTCTGCTGTGCAAGTTCCCGCTTCTTTGCCGCGCAATAGCGCTCGATGCACCACCACCGGTCGACTTTCAAAACGCGCGCGTAACAAGACGGCTATGACGTGATCTTGTTTGTAGGTGACGTAGTCAGCGTGAAAAAGCGTGGCCTTCAAGAGTGGTTAACAAACTTAGAGACAAGTTACTTAGACAGTTCAGATGTCTTTTATTCTTTTGCTATATCTTACCCTTTAAGCTGACAGCGATTTTAACTACCGTTGCGAAGGTGAATAAGTGGCATTTTCTCAAACAGTGGTGTCTTGCTGTTTTGACAGCCTTACGTGTACCATCGGCGTGCGCCTTGATACTCCGGATACGCCAATTGTGAAAAGTCGCTAGGCAGCTGCCGCCGTGCTCTGTTGTGATGTGGCTGATGTGCGAAGAATTCTTGTGAGAGATCGTCATGCTGATCGGGCGGATTACGAACGGTAGCCAGCAGTGAGCTCGGCGTTGCGAACACCACGCGAAGGCGACGAACGCTACAAGCAAGACGCGAAGGCTGCGACAGCGTGCGTACGGACTCGACGCTCGCTACGGCTCGGAAAGCCGCATCGGCGGCGTCATCATGGAAAACATGGATCCCCTCGGTGAGTCGGTCGTCGAAGTAGACGACGGTGTGTTTCTCATTCCTACTCTTACAGCTCGTACTTAGCGTTGCCGTATCAATCTGTTGTGCCCGACTGTTCACACATCCTCGAACTCGCAACAGCCGCACGGAGAAACCCAAATGCGTCCCCAAGACGCGCGGGTACGCGCTCAAAAATAGAGCTTCGCTTGGCTTCGGTTTGCGGCGATCGGCGCTTACGCTGGCGTGTAGCTTTCCGTTTGTTCCTTCCCGCGGCTCAGTGCCGGCCGCTTTTACCGTTGTTATCGCGGCGGTTTCGAGATAACGGTGCCCGTAACTCCTACGGACAACGTCGCACTGCCCCTGTTTCGTATTCCTTTTCTCATTTTCTTCGAGCGAACGCGGGGGCAGCCTTTCCGCGTCAGTAGGTCGTCGACGCCGATTCACGATCTTCGGTTTCCGACGGTCACGCCGTTCACACATTCTGATGTCGATCCGTGTTTCGAAACCGTTTACTTCTTATTTCTGTGCAATCGATAGAGCAGTGGCTGGGCGGTCTATCTGAACGCCGGAATTGAAGCGAGAGTGTAGAAGCGTGCTCGGCAGCATTGGCGGACGTGCTGTAAGAATCGGTTTTTCCCCACCTGCATTCTTCCGTGTTTAAGTCACCGCGGTAGCCGTGGAGGAGTCGATATAGACAAGAAACTACGGAACTCTAACGGCGCCGCTTGTCCGGTTGTTGTAAAACGTCGATTCCGGTCGGTCTAGTGACCGTGTTGGGAACATATGTGACGACCGATCAGCCTTGGGCACAGCGCCAACCTTTCACGCCCCCCTGCCTTTCGGTCATGTTACCCAAACTGGCTACAAATGTCATCAACCACGGCGGAATGATTTCCGTGTGAGTTAAAAAAAAGAAAAAGATTGTGTATTTAGAAGTGTGTCGAGCGGGCAGTGAAGTTAGGACGCGGCTCTTAAAATTAAACCGAAATGAAAAAATCGGGCGTGGTTTCGTTTTCCACCGCTTTATGAAACACCGTTGAGCTCTACGCGCGCTTTGCGAGTGTTTTGGATGCGAACTCGAATTTAGTTGTTGCCTCGTGTAGATTCCTTTGTTTCCTCGCTTAGGTTTCAACGTGCGCTGCGAATTTAGTGAGTTAACTTGCGTCGCTTACCTTTCGGGTCGACTTGTTGGTTTGCGTTTAAGCTGCGAATTTATAAAGGCAACTTTTCTTTCGATTTCACCGTCCACTTCTCGGCGGAAACGCATCACTGACTCTGAGAAACATACAACGCGGAACAAATATCATTATTTATTTTAATAATTGTGTTCAATCGCGGTCGGTTTGTAGATTGTGACAGCTGACCGCCCTGCCAACAGTGCGATGTAGTACTTTCGTTTTCCGATTAATGTTTATCTGCGCCATAATCCCCCCCCCCCCCCCCCACCTTTTTTTTTTTTTTCCGAGCGCAATCGACAGTAAAGTCTGGTGTGCTTGAAAATGACGTCGCGGGAGGGGCGTTCGACCTGTTTATTGAGCGCCCGTTCTTTGACAGGATCACGCGATCACTCATGCCAGCGCCTGTGTGCTTGCGCCTGACGCAAGTTTTCCTGTTAGACGCTGGCTTCGCCTTCGTACTCTTGAAACGTGCTTCATAAAGCTTTCGTAATATATCCTGGAAGTTTTATGTTTACTCTTATGATTACCGTGACCGTTTTTTTCGTCCCGTTTGTTTGTGAAGACGCCGGCTGTTTTGTTGTGAAATACGGCGTTTTATTTGTAGCGTAACACTCCTCGTGCCGTATTCGCCTAAACTTGAATAGTTTCTTTTTAGGGAGGGGGGGAGGGGACTTGATCTTCGCACATTTATTGACACCTTGCCTGTGGAATATTGCTTTAGGTTTGAACATGAAATCGCTCCCCAATGTCGAAGTGTGCTTAAAGTATTTTATTTGTGAAAAATACGTCAGTTCTGGCGGCTGTTACTACAATTATTTGCAATCACTAAATTATGTGATTAGCTGGAGGAACCATGGCGACGGGTGTGGGGATGTTTTGTTTGTTTTGTCGCCTAAAGCTAGGTAATATTATTATTATTATTATTATTTAGAACAGCAAAACGAGGAGTAGATAGAATTTACTGAGGGAGCAACACCGGGAAACAAAAGTTTTGTTTGTCGCCACGTCTAGACGGGAGAAGTCGGAAATCGGCGACCACCCCTTTTCGTAGCACGAGGCCACTTGGATACCTCGGCGGATTTCTTAGAAAGAAGGCGTCTAGTAGCTGTAAAAATTTGTCCTGGTCCGGAGAACGAACCCGATACCAAAACCCCTAAGGTGCGGTCGCTCAACCGATTGAGCTAACCTGGAGGCTAGCGATCGCACAAAATTGTCACGTGGTTTCCGCTGAAGGTACCCTGAAATGTGCCTCAGTCTAAGAGGGAAGAGGTTGACGTAGTTTGTGAGTTGGATTGTGGCTGCGGGCTGTCTTCTGTTGTTTCCAATATATTGCAAATACAATATATTGTGAATAGGTTCTTGGGAATCCCGCAAGGTGGCAATTTGAATCGCAGACTGGTATTTTACGTCATGATTAAGGCCTTTTTTTTCTAGCTTTTTTTTTTAATACACACATTCACTCTAACGTGGGCAATGAAATACAACGTTGTACCAGAGTTGGTGCGATTGATTTATTAAGAGAACTCGAATGCTCGATTGGTTTCTCTATCTCTTCCCTCAAATATTTCCACTCACCCCTATACCGTATTAGAGTTTGGCTCGCTACTGCAATTACGATACTTCAGTGTTGTCGGTGAGGTGGCGACACTCCCTTTCAATAAACGCCGGTGGCCGTCATTCAATCAGGCGAAGGAATGAGTTCCGGCGACTTGTAAAACAATAGCCCGAAGCGACAGCCGTTCGTGCGAACGTCCGCTCGTGTACGGCAGCCGTCTGTCTGTCATCTGGCGACCTTGGCTGGCTGCAAAGCGGATTGCCGAATGACTCGTTGACGCTCGCGGTTCCGTTGAACTGTAAGCGGTGGGCGCCCTTGGACGAGACGGTTGCTTTCTGCTAGTATATCCAGAGCAGTTGCTACTTCAACCCTCTGCAGATGTTCTGTGCACGTGTTTGCTACGAGCTGTGTGATGCTTCCACTTCACCCCTTTTCACTGTTCCGTTTATGTCTGTACAGGAATTGCATTCCACTGTTGTATCCGTCTGATCTGTGGGCCTCCCGCAGTGCTTGTTTGCTTGTAGTGGTTGCAGTGACGTCATTTTAGCCGCCATGTTGGAAAACCGGTAATGAAAGCTGCATCTGTTTGTCGTCATGGGTAGTTTTGGTTTTAGTTCTCGCGCCCATGTCAACAACGTTTCGATTGGGTCTCGGTATCATTGAAGCTGCTAACGGCGTGGAATACACCTTTTCAACGAAGGCTACGTTGATTTCGCCAAAATCCCCCTCTGGGCTGTGACTCCACCGCAAAATACACTGCTGAGGCAGTGACGTCCGAGTGCGTAGGTCCTTGTACTTCCATACCACAGTCCAGGAAGATCAAGGTGCACCTCCGTTCATAAGCGTGCCCAGGGGTCCCCATCAGGCGGGGGGGGGGGGGGGGGAGAGGATGAATGTTCGTTCCAGCGCCCCTCCTCCCTATCATGTATGGGACCCCAAGCATGGTAGGCGGCTTAATGTGTGTCTGTTTATCGCCAAACCGTCAACTTCGGTTGATGCCGTGAGAGAAGTCAGGGCTTATTGCACTTAGGTCTTACCACGAACGAACAAAGAAATGCGTCTGTCTGCTTTTGCAACATCTTCGAAATGGGCGATTCGATTTCTCGATCGTCGTATCTGGCAGCGTCTTAGCTTTTTTTTTTCTTTCGTGAGAAACTGGCGTTTGACGTGCTCGCACGAAAGCGAGTATATCGTTTGGAGCGTGACGAACGGGGGGGCCTTCTTCTTCGGCGGATACATGCCGCGCTCTTCGCACAGAACGGCGTAGAATGGGATGTTTAGGCTTGGGTGCGTATTTTTCGGGGCATGACAGCCCAGAAAGGCTGTCGACCGGCGAAAGCTGTGTAGCACGTGTTACCGGACAGCAGCAGCAGCTGCGCGCGCAGCTTTCTTTATTTGTTTTTGTTTACTTCCTTTAGTTTTTGGTTTATTGTAATTACTCGTTGTAGTTTCGCATTGATGCGATGCCTTTTTTTTTTTGTCGCCGCTCTATAGCGTACTCGCGTCACTCGATGTGAGGAGGGTGAATCAGTGAGTTTTCTCTCCCCCCGCCTGCCTTCAACACAACGCCGGGTTATTTTGGCGACATTTCGTGTGAACTCTTCACGATTCGCCACATTTTCTTTCGTGACTAGTCCCTGGAACCTTACCCCTCCCCCCTCCCTTTTTTTTAAATTTTTATTTTACACAGGGCGTTAAACGGGGCTAGTTACAGTATCAAAACGGACGAAAAAACCGCGAAAAAGAAAAAAAAACTGATGGTCAAAGCTGGCTTCTGTAGTTGACAAACGATGACCGAAAAAAGAGACAAGCGAGAGAGTTTGTTTTCGTTATTCTTGTTGTTGTTGTTGTTCATGCTGGTGGTGGTGAGAACGAGAGGATTTGGGGGGGGGGGGGGAGATGGGGTAGAGAGGGATAGTCGACGATATTCCGGGCGTGATCGCGTTCTGGTGTGTCGCAGAAAGAAATAAGCAGCTTTCCTCTCTTCGAACCACCACTAATACGTTTTTCGCGTTCACTCGCTCACGGCCCGTTTCGTTCCACGTTCGAGACCGTTAATCCGCCAGCTCTCCCTCGTTGTGCATGCACGGCTAATCTCCGCGCCTATGCAGACCTGCTGTAGGCTTTTGCAGGAGATTAAAAGGGGCCCTGAAACACTTTTTCAAGTAAGCATGGAATGAATTCACTGGAAGAGCTTACTGCCTCACGAATTTAGCGCCGCAAAAAAATTTAAGAATCCGTCCACTGCGAGTGGAGTTACAAAGGTTAGTCCCATGCTGCCACGGAGGAAGGAAAGGTGCATCCTGCAATCGCAGTCTCTCTCCTCTCGTCCCGACGAAAGAGCTGGAAGCTAAGTAAGGAGGGGTGGCACGCGCAATGAAACTTCGTCACCCGCGACTCGTGACCTTCTACTCTTTTTTGCATTATGTATTTTCACTTTCCACTGCCTACACGTGTACAGAATGCATGCATAATTTTTTTTAATACTACGTTGAACCACTTCGTCAGTTTAGTTTTTTTTCTCTACTATTACTACTACTTAGTACTCGAATGTGCTTACAAAGTTATGCCCCGCCGCGGTGGTCTAGTGGCTAAGGTACTCGGCTGCTGACCCGCAGGTCGCGGGTTCAAATCCCGGCTGTGGCGGCTGCATTTCTGATGGAGGCGGAAATGTTGTAGGCCCGTGTACTCAGATTTGGGTGCACGTTAAAGAACCCCAGGTGGTCAAAATTTCCGGAGCCCTCCACTACGGCGTCTCTCATAATCAAATAGTGGTTTTGGGACGTTAAACCCCACAAATCAATCAATCATGCTTACAAAGTTATGCGTATGCTTTCAGCCATGTCCGCCAAGGTGGATCAGTGGCTAAGGTGCTCGGCTACTCACCTGAAGGTAGTGGGCTCGATCCCCGCGGTGGTCGCATTTCGCCACTCTACGCCGAAAACGGCCGAAATGGGAGCAAGGGCTGCTGTTGGTCTTTAAGACGAACTGTTACTCTCCGAAAGGACCAAGGGGAACAAGGTGGCCGACATGTTCGAAAACATGTTCGGAGCAATTGTATTAGAGAAGGCAGTTCAAAATCGTGCCGCTCGCTTCATTCATTCTTCTTATTCTTACGATGTCAGTGTTTCATCTCTTAAAAATGAATCCGGTCTATTAAGTCTTTCACTTCGCCGCAGAATTGCTACGTTGTCACTGTACCACAAGTTGTATCACAGCTCACTCCACCAACCACCTTACATCGCTCCCGCCGCACGCATTTCTCCCCGCACTGGCCATCCACTTCAAGTCTTCCGACCCCGATCTGGCACCTCAACATTTTCTGCATCATTTCTCTGCCGCGCCGCCAAAGAATGGAATGACCTTCCCCACGATGTTGTTTCAATCACCTGTTCATCACGTTTTATTCAAAGTGTGTCAATGCATCTGCAATGTTAACCTGTGGCTTTTGTATCATTGTTGTACAACCCACCCCTTATGTAACACCCCCCTGCGGGGTCTTTAAGGCAATAAAGTGAAGTGAAGTGAAGTGAAGTGAAGTGTTAAGTTTGTAAGGGAGCAACGGAAGGAGGAACCGCAGTAAATGCTCTAGTCACGCAACGGTTACTTGCCTGAAGGACGCCGCACGCAAATGTGCATGCCGCCCACATTGATAGTCAAGGGCCAGATTTTTACTTGTTCTGTGTGCCAAACTTTACCGAACCTGGTAGAGTACCGTGCACTGTGCAAGGTTAGTGCACGATAAAGAACACCAGGTGGTCAAAATTTCCATAGCCCTCCACAACAGCGTCTCTCATAATCCTATAGCGTGGTTTTGAAACGTTATACCCCACATATTATTATATCGTATTCATTTATTATTATATGCTTTCAGCCATTTCATGCTGTATGAGAATATGAATTCATTATGCGAGATCATATATTATAGGGATACTTAATGCCTTTGGCGAGGCCCGTAAAGACATTAAAAAATAAAATAAAAGTATGACTAAAATAGGGTGATTCTCATGTAGTCCACCAGGTATATGGCTGACGTACTCGATACCCGGCGTCGATGCTCAGCTTTAACTCCAAAGGCGGTTTCGCTGATTCCCTGTACGGCTTTCTGTTTTGTGCACTGACGATGGCCTACAAGCATTGGCGGGGAAGAGAAGGCTTGGCGAGTGGTCCCGCCGATTTCTAACGCTTTTCTGCTTGTTAAGCCATATACTTCAAAGAAGCATTATTTTTTGAAGGCCTACATAACACTATAAGGGGCAGGCACCCTTGGAATGATAAGCGCCGTCCTTTTATCTGAAAAACGCAAGAAAAGACTTTCTCTGAGATAACCTACAAACACGTTTCCCGCTTCGGTGTTAAAGGGATTGGTACATGAAGTGACTGAAAGTATCTTAATTCTGGTACAATGTTTGTATAGCCATTATGGCATTTTTGAGGCCGTCTAATCTGGTTCGCCATAATAAATCGTGGTTTTCGGTTAGAGACGTATCATACGTTTTCCAAGAAAGTATACACGTCGTTGTGCCCTTGTTCTTGGTCGTATAATTTAATTAATCGATCCGCGGTCCTGCGAAAAGCAAAGGAAAGACGTCGAACGCTTACTCTCAAATGTCAGCACCGGTTACTTGCTCGCGTTTCGCACCTGTTGTCGGCTACAACCTGAGAATATACCCGCAGGTCGCGGGATCGAATCTCGGCCACGCTGGCCGCATTTTTGATGGAGGCGAAAATGCGTGAGGCACTCGGGCCTTGTTTTAGGTGCACGCTGAAAAACCCCAGCTGGTGAAAATTTCTGGAGCCTTCCACTACGGCGTCTCTCATAATTATATGGTGGTTTTGGGGCGTTAAAACCCAACAACAACAGCAATTATTATTATTATTATTATTATTATTATTATTATTATTTATTATTATTATTATTATTATTATTATTATTATTATTATTATTATTATTATTATTATTACAACAACCCGAGAATGCAAGCTCCACCCAAAGGGGGAGAATTCGCATGGGCGCTACATCCAATGACATTCGCTCATCGCAGGGACGTCAAGCCATGCATGTTCGTATCAAAGCTTTTATGTCGAAAGTTTATCATCGTGGCGAATTTCGTCTGAGATTCTCACATCACCTTATGTCATATTTTAGAACTAGGAAAATTTATTTTTCGATATGCTTGCTCTTCACATTAGCGCAGAAAAAAGTACTTATGGTTCAAACGGAAACCTCCTTGCACGACTCTTTTACATTGGCAAGCTCGCTGAGGTTGTGTAGGTGGAGCTTGACAGAGCTGTTTAGTTCGAAAAAAAAAAGAAATATTAACGAAAAAAAATACAAGACAGGGGAAGTCTTAATAAGCCGCAAATGGTTATACAAACGTTTTTAGTAGTGGTCGCTTTATCCTAAATAATAATAATAATAATAATAATAATAATAATAATAATAATAATAATAATAATAATAATAATAATAATAATAATAATAATAATAATCTTATTATCGCATCCGAAGACGATATATTCTTTCCTTTCTTATCGGGCTTCTTATTGGTTTATTTTTTCAATAAATGTTCTTGTCTCGCAATATTACTTCACCTGGCGGAGAAAATCGCCTTCAATGTTCGCGCAAGAACCTCCACATTGTCGCCCGGCCGTCAGGTCCCTGAGACAGTCGAACATCTTTAGAGAAAAAACAAAACAAAAAAAAAAGATATAACCGTGAAAATGAATCACCGACTGGTCAACGGACAGACTTACTCATTTGATTTGCCTACCCGCCTTTCTCTCTCTCCCCCTATTTCCCTCGCAACGTCCGTGGTGCGCTGCAGCAGTTCTTTGCGCGCGCATGACTGGCGCCGGAAAAGTGAGGCAGAAAGCGCAGAAGGGCAGAATTTTCCGCACCGCCGCACATGCATCTTGTACGAGAAGGGTGCACGTAGGCCTATACACCTCGTAGAGGAAGTGCAGCGGAGGACTGAGAGAAAAGCTTTTTCATTGTGTTGGCAACCGGACTGGATGGCTGATTCACTCGGAGGGAATGCTCTATATGTGGGAGCGGCTGAGTCGAGTCAACAACTGCAGTAATTATGACGCAACGTCTTCATATATACTATTGACCCCTTCCCCGTATACTGGGGAAGGGGTCAGTAGTATATATGGAGGCATTATCGTGTAGAAGTACTTTAGGGGCATTTTTGAAGTAAGCAGAAAAAATATTCCGATCTTATATATTTGATGGAATTGATTGATTCATTCATTGATTTCGTTCATTCGTTAACTTTTATAACCCTGGAAAAGCAAGTCTGGTTGTATTATGGTATGTGTAATGCTGGCGCTCCATTTTTTTTTTTGCCGCCTTTAGTCTAAGTGTTTATCACCTGCTCGGTGATAGCGCGCTAAGGAAAAGGAGCTAAGTGCGACACTCTTAATCATATCCCGCCCTATGTAGAAAAATCTCATATGAGATATATCCAATAATCTCGTATAATCACACGAGAACACATATGATTCATATATGTTCACATATATAATTCATATGTGACGCATATCCAATAATCTTGCATGATATCACACGAGAACACATATGATTCATGTGACGATAATATTGGATACGAGGAATATGTGTCATATGAGAATTCTCGCTTGGCTAAAGTGCTAGGCATATCCGGGAAACTAGGCGAATGGGTCTATATTTTCCCGGCTGTATCTGGCACTTCATCTCGGAACGTAATTGAGAAGTGGATGGCTCTGACCACGTATATAAGCTTCGCACGTGCGAACCTTGCGCGTGACTCTATGTGGTACGTTGTCGGATACTCTCACTGAAATACGTCCTATACTGAGTGACGTATGTGAGCCTAAAATACCCCTAACAGAGATATACCGGGTGTTTCAAGAAATATGTCCAATATTCTATAAAAATCAGCAAAAGGCGCTATTTTCTCGCTGTCTTCAGCGTTGCTTGTGTCGTGTGTTCAATCTTTCTCCGTCCCGTCTTTGCGCTGTTCCCCTCAGCAGACGGTATAAATGTCGAGACAAAAACAGTATTAATCCTCGGAGTTTCCAGTGCTAAAAAAACATGGTACAGTTTTGAGGCACTTAGCAGCACGGCGAATGTTATTCCTGTATCTTTTGCGCTCGCCGGATCCAATTGCGTTGCTGGCGGTCCTCGGTGCCTCTATAGCTTTTATTGCAGTCATTAAACGGGGGGGCCTGGGCGTTCATCGCGACAATTACGGAATGCCACTATCGTGTATGTACACTCTTAACGACGGGGCTCGTCACGACAGGAATGGTCACGACAGGAATCTTGCTGCCAACGCATCTTGACGTCGGTATTATCTCCCCCCCCTTTTGTTTTTTAATTATTATTTCTTATAAATAACGGGTGTAACCGCACTGTCAATCTGGAGATGACGGAAAAGTGACTTCCTGCGAGCGAGTTGGTGAATCAAAAATAAAAAATAAAATGATAAATTTGACACAACAACGACGGATTTATTTTCTGTAGCTTGTTCGATGCGCAGTCGCGAATCGCAGCCTCCCCCTGACAAAATTGGACAGCTATCGCCGCCGGCCTCTTCGTGGGATACACCTGAAACGGGTCGCGAGCGATAGCATGCAGCGCATGATGGCATAGAAAACGCGTAATTAAAAGAGAGCGCGCGAGATGATAACTGCTCGACAAAAAGTGTTCCCACGTGCACCTGTTATCACTTGCGAACCTCCCCGGCCTATAGTTATTTGCTTTTTGTCCTTCTGTTATTGATACTGCATCGTCATTGTTCGGCCTGTCTTACGACTTCATGTCGTTCACTCGCTCAATTGTATTGATCTGCTTTGACGAAAAAAAAAATCGACATGTATATATATGCAGCCACCTCAGCAAACTAATTTACCGTTTTAATCTGATCTATAGGAGCTGTTTTTCCCCTTTTTGCGAAAACCTCTTAAACCTGGTAAAACTTACTTGCAGACTGTTTAGTTCGCATTGGACATGCGCTTTAACTTGTATTAATGTGCGGCGCAAACCGCCAAACGAGTCAGAACAGTGTACACTTTGCCTCCGTTTCGCTTGGGGTGGTGTTGTATTTCCGGTGTGTTTTGGACCGCGACCAGAGGACATTGTTCAAGAACAAAATTCACTGTTGCTGCACCGTTCATGCTCGCTCACATTTTGTTTTGTACAGTACTGATCCATGTTTGTAAACAGGCGCCGTCGACATACTGAGCTCAGCATTCAAATGGGCGGAGCCTGCGCGCGTCGCTATAAGCGGCTTAGTATGTCGACGGCGCCTACCGTTGGGCAGTCGTCTGAAGTGGCGTAGCCAGCGATTTTTTTTTTTTGAGTGATGGGGAAGGGGAATGAGGGATCACCTTTTATGTACGTTCGTGTGCGTGTCTGTATGCGCGTTTTTGTTTTGAAAATTTTCGGGGGCGAAGTCCCTCAACACCCTGGATAGGCTAATACCGCGTGCGTGGCTTCTGGGCACACGTGGATGGCACAAAAGGCAGAGCGTCCACTCGCACCGATCCATGTTCAAGGATCTGAAATAAAGTGTGAGCGAGTATTTTACTTCAGCGCTACATGACAAGATGCAGTTGACCTTGAGAAGATACGCGCGTGCTAAAGTGGAAGAGGCAGAAAGAAAAAAAAAATTGAATAAAGGAGGATCGCCGCCAACTGCGACTTAACCAAGCTCTTCGGAGAACTGGTCGGTTTAGAGTTTGCGCGGTTTATTCTCAGTGCGCGCTCGTTACGATCGTACAGACTTCCATTGATCCGCTCTCTCCATATTTTACGGCTTCCTTTCACGTCGGCGGGTAGGCCCGCTTATGTATACTTATAGTAGCGGCTGTACCGCGCCGACAGTCCGCGTATTTACGGCCGTTGTAAATGTATTTTGGACGAATAAACATGTACATCACGCGAGACCTCTCTGCAACGGAGCCGGTTATGGGCTGCGCGGCGTCTTCTTGTCGCTGCCGCTATGTATACGCAGAGGCAGAAAAATCTTTGCGGATGTCGCAAAGCTGGTACAGTGTTCCGAGAAGGCGCTGCTTGAAGGGCAAACCAGACTCTGTACACTCTATAGCAAGGCCGTGCACACGCCGATAGTCGTAACAGACCAATCTACATGTATATGGTGAATCAATGCATTGAACAGGTTATAGGGACAGGCCAGAAATAAATAAAAAAGGTGACGATACCATGGGGATTTCTTCCTTTTTTATAAGTTTTGTTTGATGATCAATGGCGCATGTGTGGGGTTAACGCTAAACGTTACTGTATTTGCTGCCTTGTAGCATATACAATAACTCTGCTCAAGAAGCAAAGAAAAGCCCATAACTGTTTACCGCATCGCAGATAAAGTTTCTGTGTCCGGTAATCATGATTGTCGCTCGCGACTTGGTTTGCGGTGTTGTATTATTGTCCTATAGTTTTGTGTGAACGCTTTGTTAGCCTTGTTTAATGTATTTTGTTGCTTAGTATTGTAAAAAAAGAAAAAGAAATGTGGCTCGCGAACTTGTCTCCTCTGCGATAATACGTTCGAGGCAACTGGGCTTTCTGTAAATAAATAAATAGATAAATATGTATGCCGCTCGATGCGCCATAAATATATATTTTAGCAGGACGCATATATATATATATATATATATATATATATATATATATATATATATATATATATATATATATATATATATATATATATGAACAAGTGGAGGAAGTGCATACATAAGGGCTCGCTTTTCACTGTTTGACACAACTGTACTGAGAACTAACTGACAATAATGCCAATAGAAGTATATAGGGAAGTTATTAGACCGATTTTGCTTTTGTTTGAAGTCGGCGCAATAGCGGCCGCAATATATCCCGCTAAATGATAACGGTGGCCGCGCTGCGCCGATTTAATCATATCTCTTCGTCGAGAGGGCACTCGAAGGTAGCAGAGCACGGAAGGAGAAAAAAAAAAAGGTATTAACGTGTTTATAATACGTTGTTAAAATTCTTCGTTTATTCTGTTAATTTCGTATATTGTTCGAATGAAGGCGTGCACCGATGACATGGAAGCCGCTGAATTGAACTACTTGCTCGACGAAGTTTTGGCAGTGATTACGCGCGTATATCGATGTGTACGTAACGCTTTAAGATTTTCACTATGGTGACTTAATTGAGTGCAGTGGAGGGGGGGTGAGAGGGGAGGGGGGGGGGCGTGTTGCCTCCAGACAGGGCCTTGCGGTTACTCTGGTGCATGCACGTACCGCTATTTGTTCGTTAGCACGTGCTTGTCGTAGTTGAAGTGTATATAGCTGAAAGATCTGTATAAGTCCGAGTTTTTGTTGTGGCGTCTTTTTTGCTCTGACAGCGTATGCGACATGAATACAAGCACACGCTGTGGGGCATCGCTGGAGGAAAAAAAATGTGGAAGAATAAACATAACGGCGCTACCTGAAATACGCTATATAACAACGACCTCAGTGATTTCTGTTCCAAAACCATGACGAGGTACGCCGTATTGAAGGGATCCGGAAATTGTGACCTTCTATATAGTGTTGTTGAAAGTGCCTCTGTCACCTCGCCTCTTTCGAAACGAGCGCGCCGTGGCTGCGACATCGAACCTGCGTCTTTCGAGTCAGTGCTATACCTAAAATACACTGGTACGAAGTAGTACGCCAAATTGGGCTAGTTGGTAAGGCGCTGTGTGTGTGCGTTTGCGTTTCTTTTTTTCTCTCTCAGTGTTCGTGTCCATTTGCGCGTCTTATCCAGTTTAAACGTGCACCGATAATATATGTGCTGTTATAGTTTGCCATTTCAGCTCTGTAACGTCTCCTCCTTCTCCGGATCAGCGGCGCTGTTCCAAATGGGTATTTTATTTCACATCTACGTATCTCACACACGTGCCCTGACACAGTGTAATTCGGGGAACGGCGATGGTATAGCGAGATAAAAAAATAAAAAAAACAACAGTAGCTTCCATAAGCGCTGTGCAGGTCACAATCAGTCTCCGTCAGCGCGTAACCATAACCGCTAGCAATCAGTCACGGTATACGTGTCGGTGTGGCGCGAAACGATCAACTTCTCTTGCTTTCTTAAATTCGGTTTGTAACGCTGAGATTGCCTCGGCTGTCGGCCGCCACGTATTTCTTTTGTTTTCGTTCGCTGTAGTCCCTTAGTTTTGTACGTTTGCGTAAGCAGGATACGGCAAGAGTGATCGCCTGATTGACGGTGCTTGTAACGTTATGAAGCAACGGTATACGGGCCGCCGCCGCTACGTGACAGGATATACCGATTTGCTTTGACCGCACTCGAGGTATCTGCAAGGTGCACACGGTCATGCCTCGCACCGCTGGTTAAGGTTGTCCCGTTCCTGACCTTAATGCCCCTCCTATATATATAATGACAGAACGGATTACTATACATGTTCCATTTCAGTCAGTTTACGACCTGCGTATACAGTTAAGGGTCGTGGTACTACGGGTAAAGAAAGCTCGTTATAAAGAATAACGAGGAAAACATGTACACTTGCATTCTATATAGATGAGGTTATGGGTGTTGGGAATGTCGGGGGATAGACGACTCGTGGCTCACGAAAGGTTGTTTTTGAAATATGGGTAGTGTAGATCTGGCGTATAGGGCCAATAAAGATCTGGTACAGGGCCAATAAATCTTCGCTGAAGAGAACATGGAGAACACCAGCATCACCACCATCATTATTGTGATCATAATCATCAATAACAGGAACAAAACCGTCAACATCAACGACAAAAGCAACGTATAGTTGTTCACTTATAATGTGTACGTTGTGTGGAACGTTGACGATACACGCTCCGTCGCCGTCGTTCGTTTAAAAAGCGACCTGAAGCTACGTTCACAAAGATGAATGCCCGCTGATGACATCTAGCTGTCTTAGTAAAGTGCGCTTACGCGTGGTTATAGTTGAAGGTCTGGGTGTATAGGCGAAGCATGCGTCTGTTCTAAACATCATTCATCCGCGGCTGCTGGGTGTGAACGGGGTATTATATACTGCTTTACACAGGAAATGGAGACCATGGCGTGAAATGTGCTGTTGTCCTTTGCGTGCTCCCGTGGTTCGGGCGCAGACGGCGCGCAGTAAACAGGTGTATACTGACATTTTTATTTTTCTACGGCTATACATTCGTTCATATTAACTGGGCGTTTGGTTTCTGATGGAGCACATTCTTCTGTCGTTGCAACGAAGCATGCGCCGTATATCGTACTTCTCCAGGGAGCATACAATTTTAAGTTTGCTGGAACGTACAACACGACCCACGTGCGATGGCTGGCTTGCTTGATTGTATACATACATGTTTTGGCTCGTAACCGCTTTACGGGGGTATTGGCCAATAAACCGGTGGTTAATTAATGGGGAAAATAACTTGGAATTGTGATGAAGGAGAATGAATTAATCAGTCATCTAAGGATTATAAAAAGGAACAATAAGGTTACGCACGAATAAAGTGGGTACGGATGTATTAACTTTAATAGGAGAAGAGGGGCGGGCAACTACACGAAGTTGCGCGGCCTCTCTCTTTCCACAAGGAAAAGGCGAATATGAGAGAGGGCACGCCACGCGATGACGCGCTGTAGCGCGTACGTGTGGTTATAACGCCGCGAATTCTTTTTTCTTTTTCTTTTCAAGCGTCGTCAGTGAGCCTGAAAAGCTCGAGACGCCCGGTTAATTGTGACGCCGTGCTCTCGGTGAATCGTATACTCTGCAGCCTGTCGGGCCCTCTGGGTATCTCTTTAACGGCTTCGCTGTATACGCGCTGTTCTTCGTATACTTCGTTATTCGCGTTTCCCCGTGCGTCAGACGTTCACAAGTTTCCTTTTCTTCAGCGCTGGGCTCAGTTTACGAGGTGAGGGCTGACGCGTGTAATGAATGTCGGTTCGGTTCTTTTTTTGTTTTCGTTCTTAGCTTTTCAGCGCAGCTGCTTCATGGCTCGCTCCCCCCCCCCCCCCCCGCACACACACACATGCGCGTGTCCCGTCAACTTCGTTGCGATTGCCAATTGCGTGCGAAGTGAACGCTTGATCGGCTGGAAGAGTCGTTCAATACGCGTCAACCGTTCGTCTGTCCAGATTGACATGGTGTGAAGACAGTTGATTGCGTCTCTGAGTGTCCTTGCCCAATGAATGGGAACGCAGCGAATGTTAGTGCAAATGCATGGGTGTCTGGCTAATGGTGTTCAACCCGCTGACCTTCTAAGGTCGCGGGATCGATGCCTAAGTAACTGCACTTGCATTGCTGGATATTGTTTGAAACGGCTGATGTTACGCGCACAGTCGGTCGTTTCTTTGTGACACGGTCGAGACGTGCATCGAAAACCAAAGCCAGACTCCACTTCGAAATTCGATGCTCTGGGGTCCCGATTTCGCTATCGCTTTCTGTGCATGAAGGCGAATCTTACAGGGACATTGAAGAGCAAAACGATTTTTTGCGTATTAGTAAAATACAATGTCATAGTCCCGAAAACGCGACTTTTACTGCGACAGGACGCTTGGTAAGTTATAAAAAGCGCGAAAAAAAAAAACAACAGAAAAGAATCCTCATCTATATGGGTCCCATAGCATACGAAGTTTCAGAAAATTTTTTCTATATCCAATGTCGCGAAAATGCGTAAAATAGACCTCGAAACTTGTTTCATCATGCGTGGAGATTTCGGCTCGAAATTTAGAAGTGACGCTTTAACATTGATTTATTGTGCTAATAATAAACTTATAATAGTAAAACTTATGCAATAGATTTCACAGAATGCACTTTATCAATATAGACCAAGTCATCGTTGCTTTCTATTGTCTTTTTAAGCGAGATCGAAATTTCTTTGTTTCCTTTTTGTGAATTTCCTTCTTCTTTTCGTTTTATCTGAGCATTCGCCATCAATTAAGAATGGGGTGTCAATTACCTCATCCGCCGCCAGGCGGCATGCACGTACGCGACGGCCACCGAATAACCCTGGTGATTTTTCGCCCGGCAAGCTTGTGGATTATCGATGATCGAACCGGCATAGAGGCAGAGTTCCACACACCCAAGAAACATTCTTCGTCGTGACATCCATCCGCATCTCTATAGTACTCAAAACAATAAAAAAAAAACCACACACACTGTCAACAAACGTATACCATCATTTCTATAGCGATATTTCTAAGGCCGCGAGCCGCAGTACATGCCGCGTGAACGACAAGAGCCTTTTGGGTCCCCCTTCCGCGTTTGACGTCTGGAACGTCTGTATTAAATAGACGAAAAGGGGGGCTGATCCCGGCGCAGATGCTGCGGGTGCGTCCGCGCCTAATGATCCCGCAGTTTCGTCGGTTCCGCGATCTTAACGGGACCACGGTGCGTCTGGGACACACACGTGTGGTGCCTCCTCCGCCCAAAAGCTCGTCTTTTCCTGGCGTAGAAAGCATCGGGTCGTTATAGTATACTTCTGCAGGCCTTTACTTTTTATACGTTTCTTACGCGGTTGCCGAGTGCGTGGTCCCTGCAGACGGCGCCAGTGCGGCGCGCGCGCCGATTGATATCGGGTGGCCTTGATTAGAGGCCTCCTCGAATGTTTTTTTTTTTTTGTCTGTGCGTCGTCGTTGCTCAGAGCAGCGTAGGGTGTATACGGTGAGAGTTTGTACTGATTCATGTTACCATTTTTAAGAGCGCGAAACAGACAAGATGTACAAGAGACAGGTGAAGAGAGCGCTCGTTTGTGTTACCCGTCTCTTTTGTCTTAATTGTCTGCTTCGCGCTTTTAAATACCAACATGGTTTGTATTCACCGACTCTGTGATATACCGTCTGGCTGTACAGTACTTGCGTGGCTATGAGAGATTGAGGCTAATATATATAGCAGAAATGACGAGAGCTTGGTCGGAAGACTTTTTTTGTATTGTTTATTTCCCACCTCTTGCGTTTGAAATAACGTGTCACACCACAATCTCTATTATTTCAATGGAGACGAAGATGCTGTAGGGCCGTGTGCTCAGACCTGAGTGTACGTTAAAAGACCTCAAGTTGTGAAATTTTCTGCGGAACCCTCCACTACGGCGTCTCTCATGATCATATCGTGGTTTTGGGACGTTAAACCTCGCATATCAATCAGTCAGTGAATTACAGTCGTAAGAATTAATTTGCACATGCTTTGGGGGAAGTGTGTTTCGATAATGGCTGCTCCTTGGACTCTGGAAAGTATGTACCGTTCACTGTTAAAGGGAAAAATACAATAAACACCGTACACATTGCCGGCCCTCTACTAGCAAGTAAATATAGAGAAACAATTTTTATGCTCGGCACTAGCCTGCCAAAGAAGCCAGAAGAGCTAAGCACCAGAAGGCTCGAGTTAATGTAAGCCACCATGCTTTTGGAAGAGGGTGAAATCCAAAGATGCTGCGCTCGCAAGTATTACCTTTAACAGTGGTCCCCACTTTACCTGCAACGGCAGATCATTTAGCAATGAGCCACCTAAGGCTGCCGCAGTTTGCGGGAAGCGAACGTGAGGGAAACGAAAGTGGGGGGACAACTCCCTCGTTGTATTAACGATAAGTGATAGCAGTGTTCGAGTTGTAAAAGCCGCGTCGCATTTGTAATCACGTTCTGAATGTCTTCGTTTCTTTATTTTGTTACTTGTTGAGTAGGTTGTGAATGTTCTGTTCTCATTTAATTGTGTTGGTTATTTTTCTCGCCGTTTACTTCGGTCAGGTATAATCGAGAGAAAAAGGGAAGACCCTTTGTTGTAAAGCGTATAATTTAGCCGGCATGTGTAAATCGCTGACTTGCTATACTCTGCGTGGGGAAACGGAATTGCAGACTGAAAGTAGCGAGAGAGGGAAAAAATTGACATGAAACGTGAAAATAGAGTAAAAATAAATAAAAGGACAGACTGAGTCCTGGGTGCGGGCGTGTGCCGATCGTCTCTCTCATTGTCTCATTTCAAGGTATACAACTGATATTGTACATCATCCTCTTACGGACCTCGTTACTGAATCTGGGCGAAAGCGGCCTATCGGGAAGATATTGTTTAAAAGCGAAAAAAAAAAAGAATTGCTATGGAAATTATCTTGTACATCTATGCCGAAGAAACCAGATTCACTTTGGTTGTGCTAGTTATAGACACGTAATCTTGAGAGCTTAGATACAAAAATAATCGCGGCACGTGCACATGTCCCGATTAATAGTTCATCGTTAAGTGCTCAAAATTTGATATTGGATAAGTTTTCAGTGCCTCTTATTTCAGTTGTGTGTCGCTCGGGGTCAGCGTGGTTGCGTATATGTAAAGTATTTTTCTGAAATAAATTTAGCTGCGCGTGTAGCGAGCCTCGTGTCCTTCTTATTCCTGTCGTCCGTCTTGAAAAGTGCGCTGCTTAACGTTGCGGTCAAATGGTTCTAGAAAATCATATGGCTGTAATTCGGTTTGACACAATGTCAACAGAACCTACAGAAGATCGACCACGGGCCCTTCGACTTTGACATATGATCGACGATTCCCTGGCCCTGCCTATATGAAAGCGGCGAAAAGCGCCGAACTTCTCGTTTGCTTGTCAATCAATCGGCCTTATTTGATGCGTATAAATCAAATAAAGTATGTAGGTATATGCTCGCTCACGGGAGTTCGTTTTTTTGAAATATTTAACCTTAACGTCCTGCCTTCATTTCGTAAGACATTTGTGACAAGACCTGCCGTTGGTAATTAAAAACCAGTTAATTACACACAATTTTCTAACCATGTCCTCCGACGGTCTCTCTTGCACCTCTCTCCCATCCTCTGTGAAATGGCAAGCAAGCGAACGGGCCTATAGAACGACGGGAAGCCGATATTCGCGATTAAAGGTTGTAGGCATTCAAACACGAATACAATTCAGAGTGAGGGTAACGCACGCGCCTTTGTGTTGTCCTGGATTGTATCTTTCTTTCTCTCGCTTGGGACCGTGTTTACATGCCTACCGTCTCTTATCCTGTATGAGGCGAATGTACGCTGGTCGAGTATTATTATTTTCCCCAAAAAGCTCTCTTTTTCTTTCCTTTTCTAATATGGCACTACTCTTATATATAGTACGCATAGCGTCGTGCTTAAATCAATAAAAAAAAATTGCTGCAGATCGACGAAGTCAATGGTGGTGATGGGGCTCTCAGGCTAGGTCTTCTAAGGTTCATATTATCTACGTTGAGGTCGCCGACTATAGTATGAAGGACGGTCAGATACATGGACGGGTGGATGGACGCGCAACGGACAGTCAAGCATATATGTACGGGCAGAATACGGTCTATTTTTAAACCATATGCGCGCTATATGAACGCTATATACGCCCGCGTTTTAGTCCAACGGAAAGCTACGACAACGACGGCTACGATGGACATCGTGAGAGTCTAGGGAGCTTCACTGCTAAAAACTCCCAAGCATTTCCCCGAGGGTGAACATGGTTAAGTGCGAATACACGGGGTGATGCTATGAGGGGTATTTATTAATTCGCAATATTATATTTATTAATCCCACAATGGTGCCTTTATGGTGTAATGGTTCCTGGGAATCGCAATTTAATCACACGGGGGAGTTTACGTTAACTCACTGGCGAATGCCAACGGATTTTAACTTTACTCCCCCTCATAGCATCAGCTATCGCGAGCGAGCGAAGGGGGAGGGGGACGCGCGCAGCGGCGTTAAAGATATAAGGCGCGTTACTGACACCGATATCAGCGCCGCGTCCGTGGCTTATTCGGTAGAGCGTCGCGCTGCGGCCTGCCAAGTCCTCTTTCTTTTAAAGATAGAGATAAGACTTCGGACGCCGCCGACGGCGGTGGATGGTTTGGGGTCGCTTATAAAGTGTATTCACACTTAAAAAAAAAAGAAAGAAAACAAACCATACGGGGAACTCGTGACAACGCCATTGTGCACCACGTGATCAAGTTTCACAGCTCTGCGCGCGTCCATGCTCAGTCATCGCACCTCGTGTAGTCGCCGGTGACGTCCAGCTGCCGTGTTGTGTGTCTGCAAGCATACCGGTGCGTTGCTCGGCCGAGTTTAGCGAAGCGCGCGTACGTACTTAGTGGAGCGTGAACGAACATCCCGCGCGCTCTCTTGACGCCGCCCGCCGACGGCGTCGATGGCGCGAACGCGCATCCGCTGACGCTCCGGCGGCATGCTTTGTAGCGGCGCACGCATTGCGGGCGGGCAGCGTTGCCTCACGCGCGCGCCGATGCGCACACTTGGATACCTTTTGCAGCTCCTATACGCATGTGTGCGCGAGCTTTCCCGCGGTCTCGCTCGCTACATTTCGTGCCGACCGGTTGTGCCCCGGCGATCTCCGACGACAGCGGCAGCTCCGGCCGACTGGGCTCCTCCTACGCCATCTCCTGACGCCGACAAGAGCTCTCGCCGAGTGGTGCCCCGTGCTCGGACTCCTGCGACCGTGTCCATCTCTCCTTCTCCTTACCCATATCCCTCGTGAGCTATACTGTTGAGGTGTCGCACTATGATGCAGGCACTTTGTTTGTTTCCCTGGGATGATAGCTCATATCCACTCAGGGGGATCGGCCAAGAAAGTGTAGTGCGGTTTTTCTGTGATCATTTTTACTAGCTGTAATGAATTTTTATTATAATAAGACTAATGTATAAACAACATAAAAAGGAGCAAACGAGAAAAAAAAATAGAAAAGTCAAGTTGAGCAATTTTGAGATTTCAGGTGTTTTGATTACCACTCAGCTGCGTTTACTTCACTTTGCCCTGGGGAGTCATAAATAATTTTTTGATTGAAGATCACAAGGGTATACGCTTGGTTGCCTGAATATAATCGCAAACGGCATTGAAAGCATCCCTGTGGCAATGTCCCAAAACTGAGGCACCAAAGGTTAGCGCCGTTTCCGCCGTCAATCTAATGCCTATTTTCAGAAATGGCATAACTAGTAACCTTTTTCGAAGTATAGCGTAGCGGCGACAATACAAAAAATAATGTTCTAGTTTAGTGATTCCATTTCTCCGCAGAATACGCAGAGGGGTGATGTTGTCTGACCAGCTCTGTGTAGATACAGGTTTAGGGGGGGGGGGGGGGGCACACGACATCGAAATTTAGTAATTAAAACTTCGAGCTTTCTGGACTGGCTCCAATGGGGTTGCCATGGGAACATGAGGGTTATATTCTGTCCATGTAGTTACTTTTTCTATCGTATCAGTGGAGATTGCTGATTTTCGATATCTTATTGCCGTAATATATTCATCATCTGGCAGTATGAACAAAACTGGGCTATCAAGTGCGGCTCGTGCTAAGGAATCGACCAATTTATTTAATCTTAATCCACAGTGTCCCGGAACCCATAGTAACCCCAGGAGTCTCAATTGCGGGGGCACTAATGTTTTGAATGTACTTAGAATTCGAGAGTTCTCTGAAGCTGTCAGAGCTGCACAAACTGAAAGAGAATCCGTCATTATGACTGCGTTGTTTTGATGTGATGGAAGTTTTCGAAGAGCTAAAATAATCGCCACGAGCTCCGCTTCAAAAACTGGAGTTAAATCAGGCAGTCTCGCTGAAAAGGACCAGTCAAGCGAATCAGAGGCAATGCCTACACCTGCCTTTTGATTATTTATGGAAGCATCTGTGGCTATTATATTTTTAGTTTCTGCATGCTCCAAGTAATATAATATGTTATTTAAACATTTGAGAGATTGTAACTTGGCGTTTTGGGGGAATATATCATCATACTCAATTATAACATGACAAATTCGAGTTATTAGTCTCAATTACATTTCTAATGTTCACATTTATACTTTGTAGATTCTTTTGTACAAACATTATCTGAGGCGTGCGAAACCGTGGCCAATGAGCTAGAAAGAAGGCGTCTGGGTTTGCGATAAAAGCATATTGAGATCTTCTTGCCAGTAAGCTATAAAGTTTTATGATTGCTTGTACGGTCAAAATTTGAAATCGACAAAGTAGTGTAGGCAGGCGCGCTTCCTGGTACAGTACGTTGATAGCCACAAACCCAGACACATTCGCAGTGCTTCTCGCTCCAAGACAACTAGAGGTTTCGTTTTATAAGCAGGGCCACCCGAAAATAATATGCAGCCGAATTCCATGATGGGGCGCATATACATCTTGTACAACATTATCAAGGTGTGCCTCCGTAACCCATATTTCCGGTTACATAGCTTGTGCAGTAAGCCTGAAGCCCGCTGTGCTTTGGTAGTTATATACTCTATGTGTGGACTCCAGTTAAGTTTGTAATTATAAATGATTCCCAAATATTTTATAGAGTCTACTTGCTGGATGGATTCCTGTTTATATAGAATTGAAATTGAAATTGCTTCTGCTAGCGGAAACACCATGAGCGCACTTTTGTTGACATTTAACGATAACGATATCGACTGCAACCAAATTTCTAACATGTTAATATATTGTAGCGAAACGTCGGGGTTGTTCAAGTTAGGCGCATCGGACGACCAGGGAGACGAATAAGTGTGGTTGAAACTCCGCGGAGGCAATCGACGAGAAGTCAACACAATGAATTCGGGGAGCACTCATTGGGGGTTTATTTAGCTAACACAACTTCAAGTTACAAAATGCACTGGGTTACAAAGACAAAACATAGAAAATGGTGGCATACCCCTCGGCCCGCATAGCTGGTCTCCGGTGGTGAGATCCGCCGTTGACCCCGACTCCGCTCCGCTCACTTTTCAAGTTCAAACATCCTCTTTTAAACCCTTGGTCGAACAAAGAGTCTTCACAAAAACCAATCACTTGTTCAGACTCGCAGCATCTCAACCAATCACAGAAACACTTTCATAAAAGGCACTACATTTGTAAAAACCTCCTTACCAAAATGAAACACGCAAAGGGAAAGGTCCTCCGCACGTGACACTCTCTCCCATACCAGGCCGTGCTGCCTCTTTCAGCCGACTACCGTCGGCGGCCGTTCCCACGCTCGGGCCCCGTAAGTTCTTTCATTAACTGTTGCTTTCTAGAAGCGTCCTTAAGAGCAATGGGTACACCATTGCTTACCAGGTGTACATGCGACAGCGAGGCGCCCCCACATCCTAACAAGAGCGCGGGGAATATGGTCGTTTACCGGCCGCCACTATGTCTCGGTCAGGCTAAGTGGTCGCGTCCCCATGTCATTCTCTATGACACGCGTGCCTGTTAACAATGGCTTAGACTCGGACGGTGGCGCCGGACCTGCCTATTGCTAGACGCTTTTCCTAGTAAGCTTTCCCCTTCTAATCCCGAACGGGGCGACCTTGACTGCTCGGTTTGTGAGCCGTAAATGCAGCGTGTAGGCGCCTGTCCCAGGCTGGAAAACACGATTTATCCCGCATTCCATTAAAGTCAAAAGCCGAAGCTCTGTAATGGCCAGAGAAACAAATCCAAAGGTAGAAGAGTACAAAGAAAGACTTTAAAAAAAAAGCAGAGGAGTTGGTTTTGCACAAGTTTCCTGAGAAGATACTGGAGCTGGAAACCTTGCTCTCGCGACAATATCTTTGTATTTTAAGTTGTAAGTAAATACCACAGTCAGCAGCAAAGAATGCGATGTCATCAGCATAAATGTAGACAGTAACTTCTTGATCTGTGGGAATTGTGCTCATTAAAGCATTAAATAACACTGGAAATAAGACTGCTCCTCGGGGAACTCCGCGCGTTTGTTTAAATCTAGATGAGGAACAGTTACGGTGCTTTCTTCTTCTCTTTTAAGAACCACTTCTCTCCCCCCACCCTTCCCCATTCGAGCGTTGTTTTGCGGCGAAAATTGTTACATCACGACAGATGGAGCACTGGTTTAAGGTGCCCAGCCGCTAAGCCGAAGGTCGCGGGTTCGATCCCGGCAGCGGCGGTCGAATTTCGATGGAGGCGAAATGGTCCGCCTCGGCACCCCCTCCCTATGAAGTGTGTGTATACATATTTTATTCTCTGCACCCCCCCCCCCCCCCGCCATGCGAGTGTAGCGTGCGTCATAAACGTATTTATCCAGCAATCAAGGAGTCCGATTCAATGTTTTGTAACGTGCAGCATTCCATGTTCCTCGATGCGCCTTTGGCCAGCTAAGGGAATCTGGCTTATAACGCCTGTATGGGAACGCTATATACGTAACTGCTAACTACGTAAATTTTCCACTTTGAAACAGGCGTTCTATTAATACCACCCGCTGCGTCCGTTGTTTCAGCCCATCGCAAGCTGCTGCGCAAGAAAGATGGAGTAGAAATTTTACGAAGACCAGGCGAGCCTTTTTATTCTTTCCGGACGCTGCACCGTAACGCCCTGCAACGCCCAATTTGGTAAAAGGACATCGTCGATACCAGCGGATTGGCTACATAGTCCCAAATCAGGCTCGTGCGCCAAGATGCAGACCGTACAACGCTTAGTAGACGACGTGCAGAGCTCGATGACCGGACGAACCGTTCTCCCTCGTGCTTGGAACGATGATTTAACCAGGTCTCGGGTCGATCCAGTGAAGACGAATCTTGTTCGGTCAGCTGGCTCCTGCACGGACGTACAACGTTTCGTGAAATTCGCGCTTATATGGTAACCGTTGCAATGTTCTCTCATAGTAGAGTGGCGGATGAGGCTTGTACTGCACGTACCGATTTACTGCGCAGGTGGTGCTTGAGTTGGTCTGTTCACGGTCCTGCAAGTAGACAGAAGAACGCTGCAGTCTCTCAAGTATTCTGCTATCGCAAAGGCGTCGCTTAATACCGCAGCTTGTGCCGCAGATTCCGCCGTGTCAAGTGGCGCCAGCTGTCGATGATAAAAGGCAACTAACAAACGAACTATCTGTCATAGATTCCAGAAGCGCCCATCGCCACTCGCTAAGCCTACAGAATCAATTATTTGAGTATACGGCTCTTTATATAACTGTGCTGGATCGACGCAAACACTTTGCTGTCCAAACTTAAGGACATTAAGCTCAAGAAATATACCAGGTCATGAGCTGTAGAGCGTGCGGCGGTCACCTCATATATTCGAGGCGGAAGGCAAGTGTTTTGGATCGTGCGGCCATGTTTTCTGAGGGCACCCGTGCGCAAACGTTCACATTCGGCATTGCTTTATACACAATATTGCCTGTAGTGGAATGCTGCATTATGTTATTGGGGAGGCTTCTTAAAGCGACCCTGAAATGGTTTTGACGATGTTTTTACAACCACATTGGGCCGATAGACCAAGTCTCAAGGGTAATTTAAAGGCAGATTTGAGCTCTCTTTGTAAACTATGTAATTTATTACAATGCTTTAAAGCTTCGAATCGCTTCAGATCGCTGCGACTCGGCCAAACGCGTTTTCAACCATCCATACTCCAAGCGACACGCTCTGCCCCACTGACGTCGTCGTTTCCAGCTCATCTGATTGGCTGCGGAAGGCGCAGCACAGACTGCCGGTATTGGATCGGCGACGGGATTTTACGTGTATGCGACGTCTCACGCCACATCGTGACGCAGGCGCCGTTAAGGCGGAGCTTGGCTCCGAGCGCTCGAAAGAAAAGTTGAGGGTGAAAGGTGGAGCGGAGGAGGAGGGTACTCTTTTAGTACTCGTAGCTCCGTTGATGACGGTTGTGTTTCGATTGAACTCTGGTGCCAATGATTTGATCCAGTAGTGGTCTAATCAAAAACCGAATGTGAAAAAACCGTTTCAGGGACCCTTTAAAAGGAGGGTGAAGTGGTCCCTCTCACTTTTCTCATTCCAACCTTATAGGCGCGGGACAACGTACTCACAGGCACGAGGGCTGCTTGTGGCTGGTGCAGGTGACCTTCTCGATGTTCTCCAGCTGCTTCTCGGACTTCTCGACCTTCTCCTCGGCGTTACCGGCTTCCTCTATGTTGCGCTTGATGGTGCAGCCGACTTGGTCCAGGTTTGCCGCCTCGTTCTCGCGCCGTGTGGTGACGCGCTTGGCGGACGCCGTCTCGACCAGCGTCCGCTTCTTGGTGACCTGCGTAGTAGCGCCCCGAGGTCATGCGAACGCCGCCCCGTGCGCGCGACGACGCTGCGCGCTTCCTGACCTGTCCCTTGGCCAGCGTCTTGTGCAGGAGAATGTTGTCGAAGGTGTTGGCCTCCTGGAGGGCCTCCTTCATGGCCTGCTTCTCCTCCAGCTTGCGAACCTCGGTGCCCTCGAGCTTGTGCTGGTAGAGCTTGTCGTTGTCCACGTTCTCCTCGTCCAGCGTCTTGCGCACGTCCACCGTCACCGAGCCGGACTCGTCGCGGTCGAACACGCGCTCCGTGGGCGGGCCCGGAAGGAGCTCCTGCTTGCGGCACGTCTCCGGAGACAACTGCGAAAGGCAAGGGGCAGCGCGTGAATCATGCGTGCGTCTGCAATGAGGACCACGAACGCGCTGTGTGAAATAGACCTGTGAACTCCACATGTATGTCGCTGGACTCGCTCGCTGTATTTCGTGCCATCCGGTTGTGCCCCCGCGATCTCTGACGACAGCGCAGCCCTTGCCGACTGGGCTCGCCCTACGCCGTCTCCTGACGCCGACAAGGAGCTCTCGCCTAGTGGAACCCCGTCCACGGACTCGTGCGACCGTGTCCATCTTTCCTATCTCCTCCTTACTTCCGCCGTTTTCTGTCGTTCACTGTCCCTGTGCCTCGCTGTCTCCTTCCTCTCGCTCTATCTCTTTACCTTTTAATCCCATTTTTTAATCCCTCATTTACCACCACCCCTATAGTGAGCTACTGTTGAGGTGTCCTCCCCCTAAGAGACAGTTACGGGGCTCACTTTTCTTTTCATTTAAAAATCACTCAGACACATTTATGTCGCAATGGATCTGGCGCAAAAATATTGTGGGCGTTTGTTACTTACATCGTTGTCATCCCTGCATGATCATATTCACCATCATACGCTTGCCTCTTCCTCATGGCCACTCTGCGCCATCATCATTCTCATCGTCAGTGGACTGGCTCTGCCCGTTCGTTTTGCGAGGTTTTCCCTCAAATAAACGCTGTCGCAACCAAGACTTCATAATATACATAATCGCGATTAATTTTAGATATCCGTAACGAAATTCATCGACTGTAGTACGTTCATCGTATGTTTCATGCTGGTTCACTATATCATGCTATGTATCATGCGTATGTATCATGCTGGAGCAATGTCCAGATATCTCTACGCTTCTCCAATACGGTTTTCGACAGATAAGTAAAGTCTGAAATGACGGTAAAGGCTCATGTAGAGCAATCATCCATCGTGCATGTATACCAAGCATCTCTGAATAAAACATACCGTAGTAGACGCGACAATAATTCGAATATTCAGTGTAAAGTGCTAACCCAACTTGACAAAAAAAGTTTAATTGGCACGAAATACAGACGGCCTAAGTGAACTGAACTACTAGCGCAATTTTAGGGGCAAAGCTCCTTATAGCGACACCCGTTCGTCCCTCGTAGCCGTTGTAGTATGTAAGAAGTATAACATTTTGACCTTCAAGGTGGTGCCGGTGAGAGATTTCTTCTGTGCGTTGTTGAACAATAAAAAATAGTGCTCAATGCACATGCCAATGGCTGCTAATGGGGAATGAGAGACAGGAGAATTCGGCTTTTAGTTAACGCGCACGCTGTGATCCCCATTAGCAGCCATTGGCAAGTACATTGAGCACCATCTGACAAGAAAGGGTTGCTACGTTATACTCGCTGAGTGCTGCCTCCTTAGTTTTAGAAAGGTTTAGCGAGCGTTGAACCGCAGTGCCATGAATACAATGAACTAGTATACACCATGAATGAACTCGAGGTGGTTAAAGGTGGGAAGTAGACACGAAGCGCAAGCCGTAAGAAAGTAAAAGCCGAATTCTCCTGTCTCTCATTTCCCATTAGCAGTCATTGGCATGTACATTGAGCACTATCTGACGGGAAAAGGTTGCTACGTTATGCTCGCTGGGCGTAACCTCCTTGGTTTTAGAAAGGTTTAGCGAGCGTTGGGCCGCAGTGCCATGAATACAGTGAACTAGTATATGCCATGAACTCGAGGTGGTTAAAGGTGGGAAATAGACCCGCGAAGCGCAAGCCGTAAGAAAGTGTGCGTGTACCACCTCTCGTTCAGTCCTTGGAATGTCCGCTGGATGGCGGTGCTTCTATATGGGGAATATATGATGAAAAGATGCGAGATGGTGGTACTTGGAGTGTTAAATAGAAGGACGAACGGACACACAGACGGATGCATGGATTGACGCATGGACGAAAGCAAGGACGGGCGCACAAACAGACGCATGGACGGGCGGATGGACGCATGGGCGGTCGCACAGACGCACGCATGGACGGACGACATGGGCGGACAGCACGCATGGACGGACGGCAAAGCAATAACGAATGGACGGACGAATGCTTCGCCCCACTCTCCATCATTCACTCCGTGGATATGCTGCCATTTTTTTTTTTGCTATGTCCGCCTGCATGGAACGGTAAATGTTGCTTGTTGACGTGCTTACCGTCGGCACTGATGTCCTGCAAACATCGCGAACAAGACTCATGGGAAGGAGCTTGCGTCAGTAATCGTACAGTTTCACCTTCATTTACAACAAGAATGCAACTTGAACTCATGTTATAAAAGGCATGCTTGACAGGTCAAGTAAAACGCTGATATAATCACAAAAATTTAAGTGCAAATTCGCGATTTTGGAAGAAGAAGATCGCATGCCTCGAGCGCTTGTGGTGGTTCTTACCTTTCTTCCTGCGTCGTCAATTAGTGCTCGAAGTTTATGTTAAGTACCCCCACGTAGCCATCCTGTTAACGACAGAAGCCCAGTGCAGAGTGAAAGCCGCCTTCGTGTGGATGCGCATAGGATTACTGGCGGAAAGTAGAAGCTGACATGCCACGCAATAGATGTGCACGAGCTTTTGGTTAGCATAAGGATACGCTTAAGATTACTACATTACTGGCGGGAAACATGTTCCAGCCAGGCGGCCCTATAGTTGAAGGAAGTAGCATCCAGTTAGGCCTAGCTTAGGCCTAACCTTAGCTCCTCGTTTCGCTAAAAAAGAAAAGCAACTACCCACCTTGGTGAGCATGGTCCCGTAATTAGCGAGCAGCGGCTGCGGCAGTGGCTGCGGGTCGACGGGCTTTCCGTCGGAGCAGAACTGCTGGACGCATTCGGCGGCCAGGTCCGGGTTCTCGTCCACCAGCTCGGCCTTGGACGTGGCCCGCGTGATGGTCGTCGTCACGTTCACCTCGGTCGTCGAGGTACTCATGGTGGCCGATCTACCCGAACCGCTGGCTGGGCACTCCGAGGGGGGAAGGGTCTCGACGGACCTGGCCGGAGGCGGCGGCTGCAAGGAGGACACGTCCGGCTGGCTCGCTGGTTCCTGGTCTTGTGAGCTGGCCACCTCGAGCCGTTCCACGGCACGCGGAGGGGGCGCGAGCGCGTGGCAGTCGGTTGATGGCAGTGCCGATGCTCCTGGCATTAATTGCACTTACCAATTCAAGAGAGTCGGGCGTATGAAAATTTTTGAACGCTGATTGAAGCTGCAGCGTGGAATGAAGAGTTGTTTGGTTGATTCGTTCCTTCCCCAGTAGCCTGCCGCAACTCGTCGTGCAGTCTGTGGGCCGTGAGTCCAACGGTACACAATAAAGTAGTTGGAAAGGGTAAGAAATTCAAATAATTGTTAAGAAATTGTAATTTTGTGGGATAATAATTAGTGTTGCCGGTCATTCAAAACATTATTTGGTCATAGGGATGGGTTGGAAAAACGAAAAAAAAAATCGGCAAATCCTCACTAAATTATATAATGAATTCTTGGCCGATCCCATCTGAGTAAGTATGATCCATGTTTGGAGTCATCATCATCATCATTCCATGGGAAACGATATTATGTGAAGTATAATATTGATTCCCATGAGATGATGATTAAAGAAAACACCAAGGACTCGACTGGATTAGAACCTAGGAGCCCCGATGTGGGCCGGCCTTGTATTCTACCGCAGAGCCACGCCGGTTCTCGACACTTCGTAGCAAACTTGGCTTGACTTCGTAGCAAACTTGGCTTGATGTTGGGAAAAGGAATTGCGTTAGTAGGAATAATAAAGCATTTTAGAACAGCTATAGGGAACAACGCAGGCGTCAATCACACAATGCGGATTGCGTAACGAGCGGGTATAGTCCGATGCTTGAGGGCATGTACAAAACCTTGTTGTTCACCTATTAACTGTGGTGCGTACCCACTTCAGGCATAATACTTCATCGTCGTCAGCCACTGCATTAAAAAAATTTTGCAACAGGTTCCTTCCACGTGTGTAGCGGATGCCACGCTTCTCCGAATGACGAAGGCATAGTGCATACCTGCCTATACCACACATACATTATGAATATTTATGGCGTAGTAGGTACCCAGTGACGTGTGCTTGTATAGCAGTTGCCTAACGAGCTTTTTGCTGAGGCCGTGCTGATCATTGAACGCAGGCCTGACGGTTTTTGTACTGAATATAAGGTAATAAAGAAACAAAATAGCACGCATTCAGGTCGAACGCACATGCGTGGAGCTCTTTTTTTTCCCCCTCTGTAATTTCTGCACCGTTCTTTCATCTCGCTATCGGCGCGCGTTGTATAAAGTACAGCCCACTCAATAACACATGTGATAATTACGATAATTATGATGGACGTACAAGGAGGCGCGCCGCTTCTGTACCTATAGGCTTGCTCTTTAATTCTGCACGACTGTGGATACCCGCACGATGCAGGCGGATCATCAAGAACGCTTCTAGTGTAGATGCAAGACGCAGTGCGAAATGTAAGAACGGTATCCGTTCAAATTACGCCGTTATGTAGAGCGTATAGATGCAGTCGTTTGGCGAGTGTTCATGCTTCTAATTCCTAGTTAGCAGCAGGTGTTCGGGAGGAAAGCGGATATGCGGTTATGTTCGCCACTGGAAGAAGATCTCGTACGCATTGTACGGGATTCAAGGTCTGCGTGTTTGGTTTAATTGCAGGGGAGTTGGGGTCGACGTTTAGTCTACGTGTGAATGGTATACTGACGCCGCGGGTCGACCTCGTGGCGCCAAAAAGCAACGAGTTTCAGCAATTAACTTGAAGAACTACAGCTTTTGATGCTCGCTGATCGTTGATTGAGCTATTATAGCACAGCTCTGCAAATGCCAATCTCTGGCGACGCTACGTTCTAACGGACATTCACTTTCGGTGGCAGTTTCACTCTTTTTCGCTAAAACTGCTGCTTGGGCGAGTTGGTTCTGTCTAAATATTCTGTCTTCTTCCATTGGTTTTCGAGAGCCTCGCCACAGCACGCGCACGCGCGCCAGAGTCGTCGGGCAAAGCACGAAACTATTACCAGGCTTACATTGAGGAAAGGTTCTTGGGGCTATATAGTTGGAGCATCGTGTATAAAATAGGCAGCGCTGCGTGATTTACAAAAAAAAAAAAGGCAAACGAGAACGACACACACACATGCGAGGCGCATCTAACAGCTCATTTAATGGAACTATGGAAGGATCTGCGCATGCGCGGTTTGTCCGCAGTGCCCTCTCCTTCGATGTCGTTCACTTCCCACTTCGTGTTTTTGTCGCATGCACTTAGTCAGTTGTATTGCGTTTCGTCTGTGTTGTTCAAGTATGCCGTCGGTGTGAACAGGCAACGCTGCCTATTCCATCCACGCCTTTTATTAGGCAGTTGGATCGGTTCTCCGCTTTGCGTACGCGCCCTCAAAGCTGTGCCAGACGCTTAACTATAAACCTGTCTAGACCAGCTCACGTTACGTGCTCTGGCGGTGCACCGCGTCAAGAAGGGACGAAGACCGTTGCGTCGTGCAGTTGGTATGCGGCGCAACGCAGTCCGGATTTGGAAGCACAACTGTACGGGCAGTCCTAGAGTGCTACCCTTAGGTAGCATATACAGTAACTCCAGGAAGTTCAACGGACCCGCAACGTTGGAGCGGCCCGCTCAACTGGCAAGTTCACTACCCCGGAGGACCTCAGTGCAGTTATTCCATTCAATTGCGAGCTTCCGATTCTCGCGAGCCTGCAGCTATCGCGAAATCTCGCGAAACTGGATGCCACGTTTAGCTTCGCCGAAAGCGAGTCTCAGAATACCGCCTTTGCGTACAGCGTGTAAGTTAAAAACAAACTAACCAACTAAAAACACCCCGCGCGCACCTCTGTTCGTTCGAGCGTAAACCGTCACGCATTTGCACTCCGTTTTGGGCGATCTCCTTTTTCGCTCGCTACCCTTTTCTTCGGATTCTCCTCGGTCGCAACAAATGTTTCCATGGAGATTGTGAGGCGTTCTTTTTTTTCCGTTTCACCGACGCGGTGCTCTGCGCGCTCCGTACTCGTGCCGTTATCACCGCGCGGGTGTTGGACGTCAGAGGAAGCTTTGTAGCTTTTCTCTCCTCCGCATCCGCCCCCCTTCGTGTGTGGGGCGGTATTCTGTGTACCTCAAATAGCGCGTCGACTCTTTTGTTGGGAATCACACGAACCAAGAGACATAAACACCAAGAATCGAGATGGGAAAAGATTGTTTTTCTTTTTCCTTCCTACCTCAGAAAGAGAAAGGGTGATTGTGTGCGTAGAAATATAGACTGCGTAGTGGGAATACAGAGAAATTTTTACGTTCTTTTTCTTGCGAAGTTAACGGTGCGCGTATTGGCATGGCAGGTCGGCTTTGCACGAGGTAAAGAAGGAATAATGACGGTGTGCTTAGATTTGTCGTGAAAAAAAAAAACGGTGTATATTTGATGGTCACGCTTTCGGATGACCCCGCACCGTTACACAGCATGTCCAACGCACCCGAAGTAAAACCAGATGTTTACGAGACAGATGGCTTCCTAACACATTCTTTATTGCGAGTTACGAAAAGAATAAAGCCTCAGCCCGCAACATTTCCCGACAGACAGTGGAAGAAACTGCGTAGATTAACGCTGGATGAATAATTTGTGAGGTTGTATTCGCAAACCGACGATATGATTGAAAAACGCCGTGGTGGAGGGCTGCGAAAATTTCGACTGAAAAATTTGACCGGACGCCGATGTTTTGTGTCGTGTCAGGGACTCGCGCCTGCAACCTCGTGCTCGTCTGCGTCTGCGGAACGCCGTGTTCCGTAGACACCGAGCCGTCCCGTTGATTCGGAAGGATAACGTCAATAACAACGGCTGTGAGGAGGCGGTTTATGTATTCGCATGCGTTATAGAAGCGCTTTTAATTATTTTTCTGTATTAGGGAATCTGTAGTTTCGTTTCATCTATAATAAAAAAAGTATAACTATTCTTTATTTTATTGCTTTACGAGCACGGCGGTATACGGAGATGGGTAGAAAATGACCCTGGAAACGGTACGCTGTCGATGCGCTCCAGAGATATATTGATTGTCGATCACCGCTGAGCGTTATGGGATTCGCAAGTACGCAAAGGACGTCGTCAATCGTTTCTGACACGTTGCGAAGATGACGGTCGTTTATCACTCAAAGGTCAGCGACTATGCGCTTCATTGATTCGTATGAAACAGCAAGAAATTGGCATGATTGAGCGCTTTCAAGTTAAACAAAAAAAAAAAAACGCACCCATGTTATCGAGCAAAAAGATCCTTCACAAGTGCCCGATTTATGTCGTATCAAGGTGGTGTCTAGATAAGAACAGAACCGAGGTGTAGGTCCACATTTCCGATTTTTCTGAGGTTTATATACGCAGGTGTTAGCCCTAGAACGTTGATTCCAAAGATCGTGTTGCGAAAAAAAAGTGTTCGTAGGTTTTTGTGTAGGAAGCCTTGCTTCAGTCAACGGAACTGCTGGTTGTTATAGTAGGTAATGCCTGATCCTCCTCTGAAAATAAATAGCAAAAGTTCCGACTAATTCCGACTGCATAATGCGTTTTATGTTCCCCCAATCTCGCTATTTCTGAACCTGGAGCGCACCTGGCAAAAGGAACAATAAGCGCGCGCTGCGATTTTCTTATTTACACGAGATGAGGGATTTGTACGTTGATGCAGGTCAAATGCTCTTTTAATTCGCATTAACTTTTGCTCTTAATCGTTAGTCATTGTTACATTTGAAAATAACTTGCGAGAGCGTCGGTATAGCATTCGTATCGACGTCGACGCCTGGTGTCATTTTTTGTTTTTCGACTTGTCTTGGCGCGAAGCTTTCAGCTTAACAGTCAACTATATTCCATAACTATATATACTCGTCAGCGCTAGTGTGTGTTGGTAGGCCGTGCCACCGCTTCAAAGAATGCTTCTCCTTTGCTGGTGCGATGGGTAATTCGAGCTCGCGGCGTCTATAGTTTTGACGGCGAGTATACCAATTCTCACGGCGTACACGGTGTCACTGTAACCGAAAAGTCGTATTATACGGGTACCGGGCCTACCGTGCACTACTTCTCTTACGAAAGGGTTCGCCTTGTTTGTTTCCGGCTTTCAAACATGTGTATGTATAAAAGAGCACCGCTCGCTTGGTGCCTTATGAGATTCATTCATCCATGGAATGGTCCCGCTATGCACAGATACGGGACCTTGAAAATCATTTGCCTCGGTGTATACACGCGTATATAAACAAAGAACACGCAATAACGTTCTTTCTTTCTTTCTTTCTTTCTTTCTTTCTTTCTTTCTTTCTTTCTTTCTTTCTTTCTTTCTTTCTTTCTTTCTTTCTTTCTTTCTTTCTTTCTTTCTTTCTTTCTTTCTTTCTTTCTTTCTTTCTTTCTTTCTTTCTTTCTTTCTTTCTTTCTTTCTTACTAATTTTTTTGTCGGCGCATCCTAAGGGCGAGCACGACAGCTCGCCATCGTATACGTGGACGGGATAGCCGATCGCCGGCAGTGACCAGTCGGGCGTGAAAAGTGGCGTACGTTCGTGCATTGCCTGTATACAACATCTGGTGTAGCGGCAGAGCCCTTTTATTATTATTGTTTCTTTCATTTTCTCGGTCCACTGCCAGTCCCCTTGACTCGGCCACCCCCTGCCCAATGTCTTGTGCAGCTGGTTTAGTGGACGGACGCGAAACACGGAATTGCAGCGTTGTCCTTGTGTTGAAGTCAGGTATAGATTCATTGGGCGTTTACCACCCGAAACCTGTTGACGTGCACGACGGATATGCTTGTAACCGAAGCGAAGAATAACAAAACGTAAGTAATCAAATAAGAAAACAAGACATAACGGAAACACAAAATAAAGAAACGCGAGTGAGCAATTGATAAAATTATGGAATGAGACATGCCAAAGTAGAAAACGATGCATATAGTGCACCGACTATAATATTGGCTAATTCCTGGCTTATGTCAGGTGCGTTTTCGCCAATGTTGGTTGAAGATTCAGCCGCTTCAGCTGCGTTGTTTCCATATAATCCAATATTACGGTAGCCGTAATGTCAAATTGGGATTGACATTTTGTGGCATTTAATAGACGCGTAGGTCGCATGGTGTGTGTGTGTGTGTGTGTGTGTGTGTGTGTGTGTGTGTGTGTGTGTGTGTGTGTGTGTGTGCGTGCGTGCGTGTGTGTTATGTGTGTGAGTGTGTTGTGTGATGTGTTGTGTGTGTGTGTCGTGTGATGTGTTTGTGTTATGTGTGTGAGTGTGTGTGTTGTGTTGTGTGTGTGTTTGTGTTGAGTGATGTGTTGTGTGTGTGTGTGTGTTGTGTATGTGTTGTGTGTGGGTTGTGTGATGTGTTGTGTGTGTGTGTGCGTTCGTGCGTGCGCTTGTTTTGGAGCGTGCTGTCACATCTCGCGGTTGTTGACTTGTATATTCTTTCTTGCTTTAGTTTGGCTTAATTCGGCATACGGCAAGTAATGCATGTGTAGCAAAAAGAATGTAGTAAAAGCCGGGGGTTGAAGAAGCTAACAAACGGAAGGCACATCAAGCAAGCCGACGCAGCTTCGTGGGATACGAAGGCAGTACGGCAATACGCATTTGTTCGTTATATCGAACGCGGGTAACCCTTATCCCCATCACTACCAAGCTGTAGTATTGCACCCTGAAACGGTTTGGGCGCCTGCGTAACACTATGGGCGCATATCAGTCCTGTCTACATTCAGCTTTTCTTGAAGGCAATGTCTTCTTGGGCACTTTTTAGCCACACAAATACTTGTCATCCAATTTAGACACCGTATTTGCCCCGATACCAGCAGCTCTAACCCAAGCTTGCTGGCACGTGGATAAATTATGGCTGATATCACCTGTACTGCTTGATGGTCTTTATCAACGTTAAGCAGTGATCGCTGTATGCAACTGTATTTTGCACGTGTTCGCAGTGCTTAATGTTGGCAAAGTATTGGCGGGGTTCGAGGGGCTATATAGGTCATTCATTCGTAAAATGAACACCGCTTTCATACCACCTTCGTTTAGGGGTGGAGTTCGTGACTTGACCCGCCACGCTGGTCTATAGTGGTGCTCGGCAGCTGATACTAAGGCCGCGGGATCGAATCCCGGCCGCAGCGCGGCCGCATTTCGATTTAGGCGAAAGCGCCAAAGGCCCGTGTATAGGTATACATTTATGGGTACGTTACAGAACCCGTCGTAGTCGAAATTTTCTTCGCTCTTTACCACAGCCTCCTTCAAAATCACATCGTGGTGTGGGACGTTAAACCCCAAACATTTTTATTGCCGAGTTATTGACTTTCTCTTGCCGAAGACCTTAACTGAGTTCCAACGGACTCTGTCGTCCGGGTAACGGCGGTAGCCCTGTTGCCGTACATGGGGCACGTATCTCTGTGTACACAGCCGGGAATGGTTCACGGCCATACAGAATGAGAGAGAGGAAGAAAAAAAAAAGAGAGAGAAGCTGAGAGTGGCAAGCGATCAGGAGGTGAGGGTAAACAGATGAGTTCACCTTTTTTCATAAAGTGGGTCGGCACAGTGGGTCTCATTACGACGCCGTTTACGCATACCTAAGCCTCGACGTGCGCAGATGCGCTCGCACCTATTATGCGGCTGCTGTAGCGCGTTCTACACAAGCGCTCAGTTGTACACTGAGTAACACTGTTGACTGGCCTTCACCCAGCGCACCCGCGCGTGCCTTAGGTTAATTACGCTTTCTGTCGGTCGTTGTACTGTGCGTGACCTACGCTGAAGCCGATCCTCGTGTTTCTTTTTTTTTTGTATGCGCATGCGTAGTAGAAGCACTTTTAATTAGTTTTCTGTATTAGCGAATCTGTAGTTTTGCTAACAACGAGTCCCAGTTTGTAGTGAAAGGTGGCCAGATTGGGTGATTTGGCTCCCTCTGTTTACGATACCGGTGGGACATGGCGCACTTTTGGTCGTTATTGAGCTCAATCTCGATGAAATAGCTCAACGGTGATTGGCTCGCAGGTTGCGTCAAGAAGTCAATCAGGGTGAAAAAAAAATTCGATCGAAAGTGACCGTTTGACACAAGTGTTATACGTACACGTACGAAAGAGGAAGGCGTAATTTCTGGTTATGTTGTGTGGATGAATTGCCTTTTGATGGCTAGTGCTGCTGCCGAATCTTGCTAAAACGGTTTGCTAAACGAATCCGCTTGAGAAAGAACGGAAATTTCGAAACGCCCCGCTCTATTGCTGAGGATAGTTATAGCGCGAGAACAAAACGACGACACAGAGACAAGAAGGACACGAAAGACACCAGCGTTTTTTTAGCGCTCGTGTCTTTCGTGTCCTTCTTGTCTCTCTGTCGTCCTATTGTTCTCGCGCTATAACTATCGTCATGCCATACCAACTAGCCCAAGCTGCCACACTTCTATTGCTGAGACCTTTATTAGTAGTATACGTGAGAAATCATATATGGGCCCTTTTGAAAGGCCAGTACCTGTGCAGGAAGTCATGAACCACTATCTATAAACTTTTGTCCTTTTAAACGCAGCTTTCGTTGTATAAGTGTCTTAGTGCATCAGTGGATCTGTTGTTCCCACACTGCGTTTGTTGTTGAGAGTGAGTTCACTTGAGCATTCATCATTTGATTTCCTGTTGGGACGTTTTACGAGCTGCCGTGGATCTCCATATAAAGAACTGGTAGCAGCACGACGAGCGGGTGCATGATGGCTTGCCTCAGACAAGAGCTCGCGTAATGCCTCATTGTTAACCCGATTGGCAGTTGTGTTTGCCTTTGGTTGGGCGTATACGTGATCGCCCCTCCGGAGTGATCCATATCCGTGGTCCGCGGAGCCCTTCACAGAGGGACGAACAATGGGCGCGTTATAGGCACAGGCAGTTATACATTCGTGGAATCGTTGTGCCTCCTATAGAGCGTATCGCACGTCCTGGTGCCACATGATCCGATCCATGTTTGAACCCGGGTGTACTGCATGAGAACGTCATCTGTTGGGTTTTTGCTTGACAGATGACACAGACACAACACAGACGACGTGCGCTCGTCTTGCGCTTCGTTTGCTATATACATGCGTCGTCTGCTGTACGTTTCGCCCTCATGCTACACAGCTATAGGGTCCGTGACAGCTGCGGCATATAATAGCCGAAGCTTCTTGCCCTGCGCCCATTCCGACGCGTGCAAAACAAACAAGAATGACGAAAAATACGGGCGAGGTACATAATGAATCCGTTGTCTCTTGCCATGCTCGCGCAGCGACCCAAACGCATGCGCCGCTTGGCCTCGTTATGAAACGTATGCCTGTGTCATCTGTCAATGTCGTCCTCGAGTGGACTGACTTTTTCTATGGCGCTTGTGCGTTCCGGTGTTTGATTTGGATGTCTGGTGTCCTGTTTTTGTGTTGAAACCAGCGGCCCAGGGTGAGAGAAAGGGGGTGTGTGATGTCTGTCACTGTGGGTGGCGCTGTGTCCCAAGTTTATCAAGACGGAAGACTCCGTTCGTTAACCCTTTCCGTTAAAGCGGAAGGGGGGAGTCCGGTGCCCCTCTGTGGTTATAAATTACGCCTCCCAACTCTATTCCTCCTCCCCCCAACCTAAATCAAATCGAGGGAGTGGTTTTGATATATTCTGCTGCTGTAGCGTACGTACAATGTCGCCTTTATGTGTCAAGTGTCTCGCCCGCCCTGCAGGCATGCGTTTGAATGGCTGCGGCTTCCACGATATGTAAACACCGCGCCCTGCCAACTCGGTCACCTTTTGATGGCTGACAGTTTGCAGGCGTGAAACGTGCTATATACATTTGACGGAGCTTACACGCCCTTCGGTTAGTTGCACGTCCTATGATTGCCCGCTCTATTCACTTCAGAATGATGATCGAGTGTTGTGAACATAAGTGTACACACACACACACACACACACACACACACACACACACACACACACACACACACACACACACACACACACACACACACACACACACACACACACACACACACACACACACACACACACACACACACACACACACACACACACACACACACACACACACACACACACACACACACACACACACACACACACACACACACACACACACACACACACACACACACACACACACACACACACACACACACACACACACACACACACACACACACACACACACACACACACACACACACACACACACACACACACACACACACACACACACACACACACACACACACACACACACACACACACACACACACACACACACACACACACACAGTGATGGAATGTTCAAGAAGTCCTGTGCTCTATACGAACAACAGCGGGCTACATGGAGGGTTCGCTGGTGTTAAAGCGTGGCTTCGTATATCACTTACAGCTGTGGCCAGTTATTTGTCTTTCGACCTGTCACTTCTGCTTTTGTTTTTGTGTAGCCTAAGTGCAGGAAGCGCTGTCCGTTATGGCGACAGTTCAAGTGCGTTGAACTGGTTCAGGGCCGCTTCGGTTCGCCGGCTCCTGCGTCGACTGGCATGGCGCACATAGCGTGCCGCGTTTCGTCGTGTTGATTCTACGACACAATGGACGCGTCATGGGCGTTTCTGTCCACCAATTCCAATCAACCCCGGCATAGCTGACGCTTGGACGAGGTAATTCTTCGGAGACAAGTTTGTGAGGGAGACAAACTTGCAGTATTTGGTGTAATTATTCGCGAGATGTCGCCGCGATGTGCGAGACATTCACGAGACATAATAGTCGTTGAAGATAGCGGGCGTGAATGAGGCACTGGCTTTAGTGTGTCCTACTTCGCTCCTAACTGCATTTCGTCGTAAATCAAATTTTGTCTCAGGTATAGAATAAGAACAAGTCATTGTGAATTGTGATAATGCGTTGCGATTTATTTGGCAGTCAATCAGTCAGCCAAAACGCGCGTATTTGGGCCTAGTCGGAACATGTCTTGTAGCGCCGTTCTCGGGATGTGTGAACTGGTGAGCATTTATAATAATGCACTCATAGAAAAAATACGCGCATGCCCTATGTTACTGTCCTTTGCAATTCATCGGTCGTGTGAAAATGTGCTTGGTCAGATGTTCCTTAATGGGAATGCGTTTAGATAAGCCAGGCTCGTTCGAATTGTGAACCTTGTTGAATAGGATGTAAGTGAGCTAACCAAGTGAAATTTTCTGTGAGCCACCAGGCACATTCAGTATACTTTTGTTGGAGATGTTCACACTTTCTTTATATTTAGGGGCGAAGCTCCTTAAGGCGTGGGTCTGTACATCCTGGGATGTATGTAATTGTAGTAAGTAGCCACCTGTGGCACATAACCGCTCTAGAGCTGGTATGTGCCACATGGGATGCAAGATGCAAGATGGCAGTACTTGGAGTGTTCACTAGATGGACGCACGGACGGACGGACAACAGACAGACGTACTAGCAGGCGGACGTACGGATGGATGGACGCACGAATGGACGGACAGATGGATGAATGAACTCACGGACGGACGCATGGACGAACGCACGGACAGACGGACGGACGCATTGATGGACGCGCGGACGGACAGAAGCACGGACGGGCTGACGGGCGCTTTGCCCCACTCATCATCATTCACTCTGTCGATATGCTGTGATTTTCTTCACTCGATACGAGGTTCGGGCATTTTTTTCTTTTTCTTTCCATTTTATCTGTACCCAGTTATTTCCGGAACGCACGAGCATAGTCGTTAAATGACTACAGGCTTTAAATGGGATCCTTTCGTCACTTTGCCGTGGGGAGGCCCTTGCGGGGAACCCTTGAGTTAGCGCACTTGTGAAACTCCGGTCTTTTTATTCCTTTTTTTTCCTCTTTTATATTGTAGTTGTTTTTATGTTGAAGATGGGGCATGGGAAAAGCGATCTGCGAGTGCACAGAGTTAGGGTACATAGACTATCGAAAGAAAAAAATGGTAGTGATACTTTTCACAGTATTTACTACTTATGTAGGTAGTAACTGCCGAGTTAGTAACTTTACAACAGACGCTGCTCAAGAGTTTTTACCAACAGGGAAGTAGTAATCTAAAGTTTTTAACTTTACCAGGACATGCCGAAATGAAAAAAAGGGTGAGTCCGTATTCTATTGGCTCTTCATGTGATCACCACGAATACGTACTGCAGTGACATCCCAAGATAAGGACGTATGCATAGAGGCATGTACGAACCATTACCGAGAGCGTATACACACATATAATCGCACACAGATTATCAAGGCATGATAGTGAAAGGCGGTACGCGTGTCAAGGGTGTATTAAATGCGGCAGCCATTACCCTTTTTACGACCTTTTTAAGAGTAGCGCTTATCTGTAGTGGAACGAGCGAACAATACAGCCCACTGATTGCTGTGATCATATGTCACTTATGTTGTACTAGTCCGCTGCGCGTGTCCAAGATGGGCTTAATTATTTGATGCTTTATTTCCATAACCTAAGTACCGCACGTATCAGCACGTCATGCAGAACACTACTGTTTATATAAGTTATAGAGGAAAGAACCCCAGGTGGTCAAAATTTCCGGAGCCCTCCACTACGGCGTCTCTCATAATCATAGCGTGGTTTTGGGACGTTAAACCCCACAAATCAATCATAAGTTATAGAGGCTCGCATTGGAGCACATCTTTGAGGGCGCTGCTGCAGTGGACGTCGTTATCGGGTCCAGTTTGCGTGACCGTTTGTTTGGTCTGGCTTGAGCAGACGATATTATATCGCCGAGTCGGTGACGCCTGCAATATAGAGGCCGCGCTGATTTATGTACTCAGCGGACGCATGCGCAGGCTATAGGGAAACGGAATGAGCACGCCATAGATGAATGACACCTTTTTTTTTTATCATTCTTCGCTGGTCTTTTGACTCACGCATCGCGTAGTCACGCGGGCACACTCACTATGGGGGCTTCGCCGGCTGATCTTTCGCAAGAAAAACCGTTAGTACTAAGGCTTTTTATTTTCTTTTTTACCTACTGTCGAGAGGTAAGCAAGCAAGCTTGCGGCCCTATAGGCAAAAGTACGTGCGGTAGTGAATATATCACCTCCTCACGTAACTGCCTTTTGCTGCGGACGATTAGTATACTGTCGGCTGCCGTGACTGCGGCATTAAAGCAGACGATGATGGCGTGCGCGCACCCAAATAGCAGACGAAAAAACCTGCGGGCCGCGAAGCAGACGATCTTTTATATTCGGCCTTGTGTTTCTTCTCGTCGAGCATGCGCACTATAGAATGCGGCTTCGCAAGGAAACGTGCGCGAAGACCTTACGAGAGCGTATGGCTGGGCCGAAGCGAGGCCTGAAGAGTGCAGCTATAGCTGGATCGTCTCTGTTCTGATTCGGCGTTTGTTTCTTTTACGGCTTCGTTTTTTTTCTTTTGTCTCCTTTTGCCTCGTAACTATATGAAGGGCCGGCAGTCAAAGAGGATCGTTTTCTCCTTCGTATGTTTCATTTGTTTTTTCTTAAGTACGTGCATGGTCCGTTTAGAGACGCGTCTCTTCGACCGTTTCTAGCGATGCTTGACCTGGTTTCTCTCTCTTTTTTGTTTTTTTTTTGGGGGGGGGGGGGGGGGGCTGGCTCTTCGCTTTCTTCGGTTACGCTACCTAGACATCGCCTTCATTTTTATTTATTCATTTTTTTTCGAGTTTTTCTCAGTTCGTGACTTCTTTCTCTGATGTTTCGCGCCTTTAAAGCGCAGCTATACGTGAACTGTTATTATTAGGCCGCGCTTCTCTTTTTTGTATCTTTTCATCCGTGCCAAACCCGGTCGCTCCAATTTTTTCCAGACTGCTCGAGAATCGGCGGTCGAAAACAATACCGTCGTGCTTTCTTCGTTGCTAAAGTTGTACGTGCGCGATCCTTATAAGGTGTCTGCGGGAACGGGCGGACCGCACTTGCGTATAAAACCGGTTCAGTGCTAAAATTGATCGCGCCTAAGATCACAATAACGACTCTTGATTTGAACTATTTGGTAAATGGGAACGACGTTCGCTAGATCATTTCCTCCGCGCCTAATATTCCATTTTTTGTTCGACTTTTCGACGTGTTGATATACTGGCGAGTCCAACGCGCTTATCCGAAAGATGCCAGAGTGCCGATTCTGAGCTATCCTCAGGTAACTGGATCTCATTGCGTGCTTATGTTGACTTTATTCGGCTTTTTTCGATATAACAGTAGAGCCCGCGTGCCGAGAAAGACGATCATGGATCGGACTGGTTTACTTAATACGAAACTGCGGTGCGTCCAAAGCGATTATGGGATGCGACGCTGCGGCGAGTTTCGTATCGTCTGCTCCTGTGCACAGCTTTCGTCTGCTCTTTAATTTGCTTTTTCTTCCGCTTTACCGTCTGCTGTATGGTCGTTATAGAGCAACAAGGTACTTTGCGGCGTAGTAATTGGACTGGATGAGGGGATGTAGGGTTTGTTATGGATCGGTAGATTACTAAATCTACTATAGTGTTGAAGGAAAGCGATCTGTCGTTATGGAAAAGAGTAAAAACAAATCGATTGACCTGGTTAGGTTACCCGTTAAAGTACACCTTTCGGCGTAGTACAGCGGGCGGCGATTATAACTGACTACCGCGGAGCAGTTTTGCCTTGCGCATAGAATTCGAGTTACAACGAAAAGCATTGTCTGCTGGTATTCTAGAAGTATACGGTGTTGACTTATGAAAGGCCATGATTAAAAGGATGGCGTTCGTAAAGATGGCTAGAGGTGATTGCAGCTTCTGGAGGTGGATTAGTTCTTACTGTTTAGTTTTGACATCGAACACAAAGGGGGATTTCCCCGTTCAGAAAAAGAATGGCTTCATTGTCCGTGAAAATGCGCTAGCTATGAGGGTTATTACTCAAGTGCTACCGAAGCTTGTTTCATTTCTTTTTTGTTGTTGTTAAACAAAGGGGTTTAACGTTGCTGCTACTGTTGTGCAAAGGGAAGGGTTTCTTATTAACCCGTTATAACTGTGGTCTATTCACTTAGTCTGTTAGCTGTAAAGTATAATGTGGCGGCTTGCTTTGATGCAGTTAGAGATATGTGAGTATACGTTTATTTTGGCTAAATTCTTTCTGGGATTTTCCCTCTGGAGCTAGTAAGTTTACCAAGCTGTGACTGAAGTCGCGTAAATATATTAAGTTTCTAGGTGACTGCTCCTGAAAAAAAAATGCGATTTTGTTTCTGTTTTATCGTTCTGACACTCCGATTCAGGCTTTGGTTGGGCTCTATGCAAAATCAATGCTCTTTTTGGGCTGGTCATTTCAAGCGTGTGTGAGTGCTGTGGTGGTGTGCCTATAGAATATGTACCAAGCGTCAAAGCTAACGCCGATAGTTTTTCGGTCTGCCACCGAAATGTTCTGTATGTAGCTATGCTATAGTTCACGCCCTGACAGGCCTAAATAAAGCTTTTCATACACATAGGCGTGTACGTTTTCTCATGCCGTGTAAAAAAAAAAAAAATGTGCTCAAGGTATCCACCAGTGTTGCCTAACTGTACTTCGCAATGAAGTCGGTGTCGAAACCTTATCGAAAACGTCCAATTTCTGAGGCAGTTGTGACTGTGTAGGTGTAAGCACATTGCAAATACATGTACAGCCGTCAGCACCTTTAACACGAACACTTCGATGCGTGGCCTGGGCTTTAGTTTGATTGACGCCAGCCGTGAAGTGCTGGGTGCTTTTGTTGAGATAATACCTCGGTATAGGCTTGGGTAGCATGTCGGCATGTATGGTTAGCATCTTGGCAACAGAACCCAAGCGTGCGTGGCGTCAGCGTCAATCAAAATGTTGCAGGGCACGTTGCTGAGCGTTCGTGTTAAAGGTGCTGACGGCTGTACGTTGTTCGCATGACCCAAGCTATAAGTATGACAATTCGCCTGCCAAACAGCGCGTCCCAGCTGCGAAAATATTCAACGTTGTCTTGTGTGAGGCGTCGTTGCTTTGTTTCTACAGAAGTGCACGAGACACGTACTTCAGACGGACGGACGGAAAAAACTTTATTTTTTTTAAAAAAGAAACCCTGTAGGGTTACCGGCCCGGGTCAGGCCACCCCGACGTTTTGTGCGGTGAGGCGTATACCCTTTCCACCGCTGTCCGGGCCCGCTGGATTGCCCCCGCTGAGTGTCGCATAGATAGAGCGCTGTTCCGCGTCTAAGCCAGAGCTGAATAGCATGCGTCCCTGTTTTAAGTGAGTGAACGAGGCGTTGACAAAATGCACTGCATGCTTTTTAGGGCTTCTTCTCTTTAGCTTGGCTCTGTGCCAGCTCATCTTCTAGTGCGCTAGTCGAAGATAAGAAAACAAAAAAAAAAAAAAAGAAAAACCTCGCGTGACAACGTTGCGAAGACTATACTTGTTTCCTGCCAACGTGCTTAGTTATTAAGTATTGCTTCAGTTTTATTTTTGCCTCTGGCGCGAGGACATATTCTCATCCGCTTAAGGTCCACGACTTCGGCTAAGCGTCTTTTTCACTGTCGTTTGCAAGCTTACGCGGTTGTTTTTTCGGGAATGTGCGCCGCATTTATTTATTTTTTACGACTTTTTTTCTTGCTGAATTTTGTTTTTTTGTCTGCCGTAGTGCGGTGTTTACGTCTGCTCGTTGCGTCGTGTAGTATCCGCTTATTGCTTTGTTGCGTTTCGGTTAAGAGGGCGGTTTGCATCGTCTGCTAGCAGCGCGTCTTGTTTGTCAAGGTATATTAGCGTGGTCGTCTGCTTGTTGCTTAACGGTCTTCTGCCAGCTGCTTAGTGGTCTTATATTGTGTGCTCAGCGGTCGTCTGCTGACTGCCTAGAGGTCGTATGCGCTAATTGTTTAGCAGTCATCTGTGACCGTTATAGTGGTTGTCTGATAACTGGGCTAGCAGTTACCTGTGGGCTGCTCAGCGGTCGTCTCCTATAACTGCGCAGCGGTCGCCTAGTCTGTAGCTGCTTAGCGTTCGTCTGTTGGATTTTTAGCGGTTGTCAGCTAACAATTTAGCGGATATGTGTTAGCTTCTTTACAGTCGTCTCTTGTCTGCTTTGCAGTGCTCTGCTCAGCGGTCGTTTGCTGGCCGCATAGCGGTCTTCTGCGTTAGCTTTCGTCTGCGTGCTAACTGGTTAGCGATCGTCTGCTAGCTAATCTGTGGTCGTCGGCTTCATTTTTAATCAAAATTATTCTGCCACTCGTCTGCACCCGTCTGTTAACCGAGCTCTCGCGCACCTATAAATACTTTGCTCAAGAGTTTTTCAAAGGCGCGTCTGTTTATGTACATGCACAGATAACAGAGGATGTGCTTACTCTAATGTAAGGAGATAGAGCGTCGGGGAACGGGGCTAGGTATAAAAACGGGTTCCGTTATCAAGATTGCCTTGGCTTGGCTCCGCGCGCCATGCTCCGCTACTGCAAGGATCGATTTGAAGAGGGTGCTGCGCGTGCTGAGCCGGGAATCGCTGAACCGTATCGATTGAATACGTGACTCCAATCGCGATGGCATCCAGCTGCTGACAGAACAAGGGCATCCCCAGTCGGGAGAGGCGCCGGATAAAGCAGCGCCGACGAGTCAAGGCGTCTGGCCGAAGGAACAACGTGAAGGACTAAAAAAACATGTGCCAAACAACGTGAAGAACAACGCGACTGCCAGTGGGATAGGCAGCCACAGACGGCGTTGTGTGAGACACCTTAACAAATGGGTTGGCGGCTCAGCAAACAGCCCAGTGATGTAGAATGATGAAGGCTCGAGATGGCTGCTTCGACGCAGAATACACGTATCTGTTTATAGGACCGCGAGTCTAAAGACAATGGACCTATTTGAAAAAAGAGCCGCGTTGCGAATGCTTGGAAGGAGATATGCCTTTAAGGAATCCTTATCGCGTGCGTATCGCGTAATGAAAGAGTGCGTATTGATCGCGCATGGCGCTAACAGCGAGGCCACGAAGTTTTGTTTTTGAAATGCTACGCTATATAGGGGTCATTTAATTCTGTTTGGATAGTTGTTAAGTGGTTCGGAGTTGTTCTTACTGGCTTTTCTTCTGTTTAGTTTTTCTTCATTGTGTAAAAGCGTTCGCATGGGGGTAGCTTTTTTTCGTGACGTTCGCATTTAGTATCTGCGGGGAGGGGGGGGGGATGAGGGGGGCGCTGATAGTTCACTTGAACGTGACGTTCTCGAAACTGTAGTTATAGCGATACGAACCCTGCTCATCTAGTTGCTTATCTACTGCAGAGCTTTCTGCTTGAAGGTCACGTCTTCAAAGTTGCAGTTTATTTATTTGATTTGCTTTTTTAGCTGGTGCGGTGTCCGCTGATATGAAAGGCCTGTCTGCCGAATGTGAAGGCAATGGTCACGGTGCCCGATTGTGATATCGCGTTCTATATACTCTCGAAAGCGAAGCTCAAACGTCCTCCAAGTTCTTTATTTGTTTCAACATGTGTCATTTGGTTTTCAACATATCTACGTTGTATGAAAACGTGTGAGAAGTTAAAACACACAGGTTCTCCACATGTATGTGTAAGAGTGACGTGAAGTTTGGATGTTTTATTGTGAAATCATTATATCTACGGGGCGCAACGTACAGTTGCAGTCTTATAGACTTCCGAACGCTGTATAAGAGGTGCTGGGATAGTAATTATCATTTTAATTATTGCTGTCTAACTTCTCATAATGGGATTTTTCCAGAGAACTTGGGCAGTTGTGTTCCTGTCTGGAATTCGTGTGCTGTGGCTATAGATTTAAGCCAAGGCCTTGTTCGAAGTCGTATTTATTTCATATACTTGTAATATAGTTGTGTAGTGCATATGTGGCATATATACTGCGGCATAGTTGGGGCTGAGTTACAGTGCTCGCTTCCGTTGCGTTGGCATGCACAGAACCATTTGCGGTATGAAGTTTCATTTTTGTTGTCGGAAGCTACACCACCGTGATTTTAAACCGCCACTTTTCTCGTAATTAATCAACCGTCCAATAACTAGGGGCTCAGTATTCGTGTGAGAATCGGCACGTGGCCGTGAAATTTTGACAAATGCCGCGTAAGGAGAGCTTCGATCGGTTTCCTCAGCGTGGCGCCACTAGTCGACATCATTTTGCCTTCTTTCCTTCTCTCCATCTGAACTGGCGCAGCGCCGCCGTGCTCTTCCGGTTCGTCTGCTACAACCGCGTCGTCTGCTACAGCCGAGAGCGGCGGCGGCCCGAAGCCGGCTGCTCATTCTCTAAAACCGGGCCGTCCTCAGTCTGCCTCTGGCGGCTTGGTGGTGCGGACGAGCGTCGGTTGTTGCCGTCATCGTTGCGTGTGCGGGGGCGCGTGTTTGTGTGTTCAAAGCGGGAAATACGCGTAGTAGTAGGGGGGCGTGCGGTCCTGTTTTTCCAGACGTCTGCGCGAGCAGACGCGAATGTCGCGTCGTGGCGCACGGTCGTCGTCTGTCACGTACCTGACACAAAAGAATATCGTCGGGCAACAGGTCGTCTGCTGTCCGCTCGACGTCCTGAAGCGTGCACTAGAGCGACCGCTACTCGCTTGACGTGTTGAAGTGCACCAGTTCCGTCTGTCGCATGCCCGACGTGTTGAAGAAGTGTGCACCGATTCGTCTGTTCCTTACTTGAACGCGTTGAAGAAGTTTGTGCCACAACTTCTGTTCATCGCTTGAAGGTGTTGGTGAAGAAGGTTACACCTTATCGTCTGTCACTTGTTTCACGTTTTGAAAAAGCTGGCGCCAGGTCGTCTGTCGCTCGCCTGACGCACCTCGCTGGAACTTGTTGAAGAAGTGTGCACCAGACCGTCTGCTGCTGGCCTTATATATATATTGAAAGGGTGCACCGTATTGTCGTCTGCTTTCTTGACGTCTCGAAGGGTGCTGCTAGCGGCGGTGGTGTGCGCAGTGAACTTGTCTGATTAGCCGTTGTGTAGACTTGGGAACTAAACCTCCCCGCGTACTTCGAAAGCTCTTATATCCCCTGCCTGTCTTCACGTGATCGACTCGGAGGCTCGACATCTGCGCGAAAATCGAGGGCTTTGTTCTTTTGTCTTCGCGGCCATCTCGTGGCGTTTGTTTCCCGCGCCGAGAAAAGAAGGGAGCCGTAGTTTAGTCTGCACTCGGTTGGTCCTCGTCGTCAACCCAGTCTGGTGCTTCATCGTGGCACAGCCCCACCATCACCATGAGGATTAACGGTCACAAGGAGGTTCGCTTCCAGGACAGCTGCGACGAAGGCGGTGGAGGCGGCGTCAGCCAGGAGCAGACGATGCGTGAAGACGGTGAGGCCTTTCGGTCCTCTTTGTGGCTGATATCTCTACTTAGGTACAGTGTACTAGAAGCGTAACTTAGGTATATAGACTATTTTACGGATGGGCTTTAATGTCTCTGTTTTGGGCTAAACGGACAGTGTTACGAATGAGTATGGTTGGGTTGCGGCATACGATGCTTCATGTCCTTTTTAATTCACGTCGCGATATTCAAAAACAAGAAAACGCAGACTTAAAAGACCAAGACCGTGGCGCCCAGATGTCTTACGGGAATTGTCTATGCGTACTATTGTATCGGGGTTCGCAGTCGGACAGATGTTCCCGTAAACTAGAAACAGCTCGCGGTTATACCTCCGACGTATGCGCCCACGTTCGCCGTGCACGAGATTCAGAAAGTGCATGAGATGCCGATGTTTATCGGTTGTGACACACAATGAATGGTGGGAGGAGGGGTTGTGTGTTGAAAACGCCAGAAACACAGATGCACTTGGACATGGTTGTACAACTTCACATAAACATAATAAAGCCACCCCAAACAGCGTGAATGCCTTATAGTCATGCGATTGTGTTGGCACATGAAACCCCACTATTAAAACCGTAACTTAGAAGGCTGTAATGATCTTGTATGTCCCCCCGGCCCTCATTTTGTGGGTGAGGTCGTGAATTGGCAGTTATTTGACTCCGACGTTCTTCAGGCGAGCAAGTGCACACTGTGGGCGGATGCAACTTCTATTCGAATTATGGTTGGAACGCACTCCTGTACTCAATCTTGTGCTCGGCTTACGAAAAAAGCCCCACGTGACCAGAGATAAACTGTTTCCCTACTTCTCCAATTGTCTTGGTGTCTTTCTGAGTCGTTACATCGATATACAGTCGTGATCAGTAATCAATAACTCGGGTGATCCTTTTTCGAGGGATATCTGTGTATGGGACGGTATACTTGGCTCTCACGTGTTGTAATCGTGCGTGATGTCAAGCTGCTACTCGATAATTCTTATCTGGATGTTGGTGCTTGCATGTACTTAGCCATACACATAATTGGCTTGGAAAGCATAATTTGACCAAAACTGGGGCGAAGTAGAAAAAAAAAAACGTCATACAAAATAACGAGGACTGCATGGGGCGTAGATTTCGGGCACGTCGACCGGGTTTTAAGCGCCGAAAATTGTACGATCGGAAGAAAGATGTACCGTGCTCCTCGTTATTGATTATCGAGCGGCAAAGCCCACTTAATTGACGAGTTACAATACGCAATATCTGACTGCGTACTTTTGTCGTCCGTTGTGGTGCTCATTACACGAGTTGTTTCGCTTGGACGGGCAAAAGAGGGTGCCTCCGCGCTGCCTCTTCAATTAATGGCTGCTTGTACTTTTCGTGTGGAACTGGGCTGCATGTGGCGATTACAGAGCTTTCGCAGAGCTAACACGAAACTGACCAATCAGGAGTAAGTTGTACGGCAAACCGCGCGTTTCCTGCGGCAGTTTTCTCGAGTACGCTCCTCCCAAAATTCGCAATATATAGTGTACGTCGTCAAAGGCATCGCTGATGACACGTTCTGGTCGTTATAGTTAACGGTCTTTGCTGGTCAGTTTTCAGGTCACTTTTCGAAACGGGTTGGACTGCGTCTTAAGCTATAGCATTAACCGCACACGAGACTTCCGTTTTTTTTGAAGAAAATGAAGAACATTGTTAGTAAGGGTTAAAGGTCGTACGGGGTCATCAGCTCGATATGTGGGGCCCGAAGTCCATGCATGGCAAATGGTATGATGTTGCCTGCCTGACGTTTTGCCTTCTCTGTTTTCATGTTAACTCATCTTTATTGTAGCTTTTTTTGTATACTAGCTGCCCCTTAGCGCTTTCCACATATCTCATCTTCTATATATGCAGGGCACTTTATTATGTGCTATCATTTGGAACTATAAATATAAACTTGATGCCGACTTCTAGACTTAATCGTTATGAAGGAGATGATGTTAGTGACAGGGACGGCGCCAGGGGAGCCCCACGATTATCTCCCATTCCCTATACATTTTGTGAAATTATTCGTTTTCAGTTCTCATTGGTCAAGTGGACCGTTAAAGCGCCCTCTTGTTGTTGACCCAACCAATGAACACGGGGGGATTCGACGATTTTTCCGAAGAACACCACCGTTCATCATATGATGCATGGCTGGCTCCATTGTAACCGCTGGAAGCTCTCTTATCAGCAGATTGCAGTAAAGCTGCATTCTTGTTCATCGTAGAATATTTCACAGCGCTACGGGTTTAGAGACGGACAGACACAGCGCTGACCGTCGCTGTAACCCGTTGCGCTGTAAAATATTCTACCATGAACATCCACCAACTTGCCAACTCGCGATGCTGTATTCTTGTGTTGCGCCGTACATGCATCTGAAATGTTCCCTTTTTAAGGAGTCCCGTTGATCGCGCCGTCCACGTGTGAAAAGCTTGCCCCCGCAACTCGTCTCTTTTAAGAAAATCCCGCGAGCAGCCTGCCTACAGCTCGCCCGAAAGTTCGATTCTATAGGGCGGCCGCACAATGCTTGAGTACCCCCACATCCTGGTGAAAGCTCCGCTTTCTTTAGCTCGTTCTCCTTTGCCGCCCCCTCCCCTCTTTTTTTTTCTCTCAATCCCCTGTGTGAAGTTTGAAATCAATGGTGCAGTGTGATTGAGTGGCGGGGAACGCCTAATGCTTCCGGTGTGGGGAGATCCCTCCATCTCTCTTTCTTCTTGCATAGTTCCATCGCAGATTTGAAACTCTGATAAGTCCTTGTAACAAAAAAGAAGAACTAGAAGAAGAAAGGAGAGTTCAGGGCTTAACGCCATGCCGCGGCGTCGATGTTACGCGGCGGTCTCGCCTGGCTATACTACAGTTTCTCAACTTTAAAATTGCGACGATCGATAAGAAAACGCCGCGCTGAATTTAGCTGTTTGGCAGCAAGCACGACGATACGGTTTGCAGGCATGGCTTGTTGCATACAAAAATATACATCTTTTCTTTATTCTTCTTTTTCATATACCCATCAGGCGCGAATAAGGATTCACCTTCTACGAATGTGCAGGCGGTGCTTACTTACATACGATGATTCTAAGGGCACGTTACATTACGCTCCACAAAAGAAAATGTAGTCATGCCTTGTTTTGTTTGAGTTTGAGTAATTAAGCCTAATTGGCGCGTAATAAAGACTTCGTTAATGTGCAGTTAGCCATGTTCCAATCTGACATAATAATAATGAAATTTTATGCTCAAAATAAAGGCCGTAATTAGTTTTTGGCTGCATTCTTTTCGAAGAAGGGGGAGTAATAGAATAGTTTAAATGTCGGTTCAGGAACGCGGCGCGTCGAACGATTCGTCGAACGCCGAAGTGACTACGCCAAAGTGATCGGTCACAGTCATGCACAGCACAGTGAGGCTAATTAAGTGAAGACATATTTACTGCGCAGAAGGTTCAGTTCATCTAATGAGCTATGTTTATTGCTCCCTTTTGGCTACAATTAGACACTATACTAGCATAAACAAGTGGCGTACACAAACCTATGGCCACCGCCACCGAAGGAGATGTTCCATCTCGTAACTGTCATCCGTTCGGAGATTCCCCACAAATTGAGGACATGCCCTGAGCCGCTGTCAGAATGCAAGCTGTTCATTGAAATGCGTCCAGGTCAGCCGGTCACGGCTGTCAGACCACTCATGATACGTGTTGTGTTTCAGTTTTTAGAGTTTTTTTTTTCGTTGTTAGTTTTGGAATTGTTACAGAAAACTGATAAGCAATGGGAGAACACGAAGAATATCCTTGTGTATAGTAATATATATATAGGTTTTAACGTTCCAAAACCACGCTATCATTACGAGAGACGCCATATAGTGGAGGGCTCCAGAAATTTCGACCGTCTGGTGCTTATCATTATTTTTTTTTCACGTGCACTGACATCTCATGGCACGCGGGCCTTGACCGTTCCGCCTCCGACGAATGGTGACCGCCGGGGCAGTGATCGAAAGCGCGACCTTTGGGCCGGTGCGTCATCTTGGGGTGTATAGATATTTTTAAAGAGAACACACGTCCGGAGAAATTTGAGAAATGGAAATGCCTCGTGGCACCCTCCTCGGAGCTGAGTCATCGGAATCACAAAGTCCAAGTGTACTTTTTTTGTCTATAGGCTCCTATACAGAAATTTCGATCACTCGCGTGCCTACACGTGCTCTAAGTGTGTGTCTTCACGCACGTCTGCCACGAATACAAGTCCCGTCTGTACGCTTACAAGGCTTCGCGCTGGCATGGACGAGAAACGTATCGAGGAATTCGGAGGCTCAAGCTGCGTCCCAGAAAAAAACGTGCGGGTACAATAGATGCATTACGTGTACGATAACCCTGTGACATATACCCCGTGTACCCGCGCCGCGAATACCTGTTGTGTCGGCGTCGCTGGAAGCTATCCGGCCTTTTTATGCGGGTTTAGCTTGCTTTGTTGTGCACATATGCGTACGCCCGAGTTCTTTAGTCGACTTCGTCAATGCTGCACCGGGGCTGGCCCAGTTTCTTGTGGGTGCGGACAAAGCGGGAGAGGAGGGACCTCCAACGCTTCTCTGCGGAAATTGCGTGCAGCGGGATTGGATGCAGAAAAATGGCGCGTGTGTTCTTGCGTATACGCGGGCATATCTGTCATCTTGCGGCGGCAAACAAACAACGCTATATGCATCGACGGAAATGCGGTGGTGATGTATATGTTGCTTGGCGCCTAGGTAAAAAAGCAAAAAAAAAAAATGCACACCGACAGTTGCGTGCACTTTTCTCCCCTTTCCATATCCTCCCTTTGCCCGTTTGGCGTTCTTTTTTTTTTTTGGTGGGGGGGGGGGGGGGAAGGGAGGTCTTGCACTTTCCGCGTGGCTACTCGCAAAACGAAAAACTCCTTGGAGTATATAATGTCAAAGCATCTCACTGGTGTGCTATAATTTTTTTCTCTTTGTTTAAAAATGTTTTTTTCGCATTGTACAGAGAGGTCTGGGCGGGCGGAGGTGCGCCCTGTTCGTGGCTTGACATATATTTTAAGCATACATTCGCACGCTGATTCCACGGAGACGACCACGTGGATGGCATAACGGACCGTTTGCTTGCCTGCACTGCACGCATATTTACCTTTTTAAATGTTTGTCAGTGGTTCTCCTGAAGGCAATGCCCACGCACTTTTACGTGCAGCCGAGAGCTTAAGGAGGATTGCTCGGTAAGGCGTCGACTTTGATACGTGGTGCACATACGTCGTGTATGTTTGATTTCAAGTACGTCTGATTAGGAGGAAACACTACAAAACAGAGCCGCTGCAGCTTCGACTTAGATAGGTGTGGAAAGTACTGCAGTTGTTCAGCTACGAAAGAACTTGGATTGAGAATCTTGATCGTCTCGCCCCGAAAAAAAAAAAAAAAGCTTGCGGCTAAAACATCTGTTTCAAAATTTTATTAACCGGAATAAATCGCGAAAGTTACTTTGAAACCGCCAAACTATACTTACCGGCACCAACTGATCACCAGTGCGAAATGAAGGAATACGGAACCTGCATGCCAATTTTTTTAAATTAAAGCTATCGTCTGTGAAATCGACCATCATGTGACCAGGTGTGCAGTGTTGACGAAGATATATGTCTTGTCTGTCTATATCTCCCCTTCCGTAACGCTTTCGGGCTGAGCGGGATCATTATCATCATGGTCAGCCGGACTACGTCTAATGCAGGTGCAAAGGCCTCTCCCATGTTCCGCCAATCGACCCGGTCGTGCGTTGTCTGCTGCCACGTTGTACCTGTATAACTCCTTAATCTCATCTGTTCACCTCATTTTTACTCTCCCTCCTCACGCGTCGTTAATTTGTGAATAAAGAATATAACCATACTTTAAGGAGCGATTGTTTTGTCGCTTTTGGTTGCCTAACCTGCTGGCAGCATTCGATATTTAGTATATCGACGAAGGCGAGCTATAGCGGGTCAGTGTCGTGTGATATCATTCGCCCCCTTCGCAGCCCTACGAGAGCGCCATATGTGCGCACAGGAAGGATATTGCGACGCCAATCGCTGTGTGCTCGTTGTGTGCACACTTCAGCGTCGGGCCGTATGACCTTCACCCGATATCTTCATCGCAGCCGGCCCCACCTCGATACTCGAGAAGCGTCGTGCGCCACACACGAGGAAAAAACAAAACAAATGTAGAAACCGAAATTGTCACAGCTGTCCAATGTTGACACGAAGGAGCGGACAGACAGCGATCCTGACCGCACATGTGAGCTAAAAAAAAAAAAGAAAGAAAAGAAACCTAAACATAAACTTCGCGTTCAATGACTGCAGCTGTGGCCGTTTTTCGAGCGTCGTCCTCGCACAGCTCTCGTCCCCGTCGCTCTTCTTGTATGTACAACGTATACGCAGACATCTGCGGGACATCTCGGCGACGTGACATTTGTCCGCCGTATGTTGTAAACGCGAGCCTCCACTGCGTTAATTGTATCGCATGCAGTTTAGTTGAGAACTTTAGGGTTGCCTGGGAGGCACTATACGACAGCTTGCATGTCTCCATTGAATGGCGACGTCGTGCGTATACAGAAATGTACGAGTCGATGAGAAGCTGAGCTCGACAAAATATGCGCATTTAATGGGCAAGCAAGCACGTGCTGAAGAGCGCGCGTGTTCCATCCTTATATATGACACGCTGTTGTCCGGTCAGGTAAAATGTGCGGCTGGGCTTCGAGATAATAGAGGTCAACTAGCTGGCACCAACTCGTGGCGTGTACTGAGAACCCTTTGCTCCCCCCTTGCCCTGCTGTAAGGAAAGGACTTAAAGACGCCGAGGAGCATCAAACCAGAACTGAAGAAGACGAGCGGAGAGCAGGTGGCACGAAGGCGACAACAAGAAATGAAGAAGAGAAGGCACGTGCGATTACGAGGCAACTGTGCGCCAATCAGCTGAGGACCTGTGGTGGCCCATAGAGGTGGCGTGCCACGATTGGGCCACGGGCGACCATCACGTGGCAGTGGGCTTTGTGGCTGGGGACGAGCCGAAGCAGCGGCAGACGGGAGACAGCGGGCCGAAGCGTCGGACGCAGGCGATCCAGGTCCCGGCCAGGGAACGCGGCCGTCCACGCTACTGCCGTCCAACTACCAGCTGGGGCGGCGTTGCCGGCACGAGTACTGCATCTCGGGGCGCGGCCTGGCCTGCTGTTCTCTTCCTTGCCGAGGGCATCGCGGATCTCGGCGAGGCGTCTCCACGGTCAGCCGTTCGACACAGCGATGAACGTGGCCTGGCTAATGGTCACGGTTGCGTCGAGCATGCGTCTCGGCGCACGCTCTTCGCTGGACGGGCTGGCCATGCCCCGCATGGAGCATCGCGTCTCCGATGCGGGTTTACTGCTCCGTGGCCGCACCCATGCCATCAAGCGCCGGTGTCACCAGAGCGTCGCACTTCGGCAAGGGACGAGCGAGATGTTCTGCCGGGCGAGACGCGGGAGTGCGCACAGAGGAGCACGGAGCCGGGTGAGGATTCAGGGTGGCCGAGGATTCAGATGCCAGGGGAGAGACTGGCTGAATCTAGGATCGCCGAGCGACGGGCCAGACTCGGACGTGGGCCACGAGCTCATGAGCTGCAGGGTGCACCCGAGGGTACCTGGCGGTGCCCTGGCCAAGAAGGAACGTGCGGAAAAGAGAGCTCGAGGGTGGAGGCCACGAAGGCAGACGAAGCAGTGCGCCGCTCGAGAGGACGAGTTCCTGGAGCGTTCCTGAGCCGGACGTGGGACCCGTACGTGTCGGCTAGGTCGAGCTCCGGCGTGTTCGCTCGGGGTCGAGTCCGCCGGCCGGTGCAAGGTGCAAGGACGGGGCCTGCTGAACGGCTCCTGCCTGGGTGCAGTGGCCGGGAGCAGGTTCGTGGGCGAGGCCTACCGGGTGTGGTCCTCGTGAGCCGTGGCCTGATCCGGGACCTCCGGAGTTGCGACCCTGACTGCTGGGTTGGCCGCGACGTCCGACTCAACGGCGCTGCACACGGTAGCGTATCCGTGCGTCGTCAGCCGTTCCACCCATGCCATGAAATAAAAAGTTCATGTTAATGCTTTCTCGTCCGCTATCAGCAAACATAGTGACGAACGTTCCTTAACCATCACACCTGCGTTACGGCTCTGCTTTCTGAATGTAAGCGTAGCTTGATTGCTGGTTCCAACCGGTACGCTCGCTCATTCACTCACTTTTTCACTCACTCATTCATTTACTCACTCACTCACGCACGCACGCACGCATGCAAACTTGTATGTGTGATTTCCTATCCGCAAATCTGACGCTGTCTGCGAAAAGTGTACATTTTCCTCAAATCCCTCCGTCAAGTAGATGGCTGTGTTGTTTTGCGGAGTCTGATTTTCTATAACTTCTGTAAAAATAAAATGTGGGGTTCTCAATTGACTTGCGGGGTTTTACGTACCACAACAATGGCTTGATTGTGTAGAACGCATGTTTGTTTTTATTGCTGGAGTCCAGAATAATTTTCATTTCGATTTCTTTAAGATGCGCATGAGTCATACCACATGGGTGTTTTTTTTTGTATTTTCCCACCATTGGACCGCGGCCGCCGTGCAAGCAAAAGGGCCCACGCCCTTTTCCTCAGCAGCGTAACGACATAATTTTATGCGCATTATTCTCAGACACCTTAAGAACGGTGTCCTCTGTAGCTACTTCGTAATGTAGGTCACTTCGTTGCGAAGGTCGCAACGATTACTACGTTATACAAGCCACTTTTGTGTAGTAGTAGCCCGTTGTGCTAGGTCTTACACGCATGCATATACCGCAGGTCCTGTCTGTACTGCACGCAACTAGTTTGCACACGCACCTTCGTCTCGCATTGGTGGGAACTGAGCGATGCTCTTCTTGCGGTGCGCGGCGTGCTGCATATATGAATTGAGTACCGTGCATAACGTACGTACCTCCGTGGCGCATGTAGTATACTACGCGTATGTCCGCCAGTGCATACGTTTCTGGGAACGTTTTTTTTATTTGCTGGTGCGTATGTTTCTGTGTACGTATGTCAGCGTGAGTTTGTTTTCGAACGAGTGCCGGAAAGCGTGCGTGTGTGCGTCCGCATAATATCTCGGTCGGTACTGCTATTGGCGCGCTCTTTGCCGTGAAAGTCGGAGGAAACGATAAAAATAATAATAAAAGGGTACGATGCGAGGGCGGTGCCTCGAGTGATTCACTGAAGACTGCAAGTGTGTTCGAAGGAAGGAAGTATACGTCGGTAGACGGCACCGACGTTTTACCCTTTCGTGTTCTTTCTTGGTGTTTTTTTTTCTTTCTTTCGTTCCCACGCGCTGCTTGCCTTGAGCTGTTTATAGATATAGCTGTGAGTACACGTATAAAGTTGTGTGCGAAGGCGTGTGTGTGTGTGTCCCACGTAACCTGCGACGCCTCGCTTTAGGAAACTGGAACGCCGTGCTGTTCTTTATACGCGTTTATATAGTGTGTACATAGAGAGAGTGTGTGATTTGACCCGTTTGTTTTTGTTGTTCCGAGCGTCGGCGTCCTCCGTGTTTCAGATGCGACTGATAAGCATTTCTCAGGCTATACAAGGTGAGGTGGTGCGAACCGTATAGAGCTGTTCGGTTCGGCCGCGCGAATTCCTGGAATGTTTTTTTCTGGTTGTCTGTGCGAGGTTGTGTTGGCGACGCAGTCGAAGTTTTGTGACGGTGTGGGAGACGTTTGAGCTTCCTCGCTAACTTAATACGTGTAATACGGAAAAGTGAAGACAGCAGCAGCAGCAGCAAAACAAATGAACAAATCCCGACCAGCTTACTATATCCATCGCTGGATGTTGGCTGTGAAGCTCACAAGCTACACAAACATGCAAGTCGGTTCTGCGGAATTCCGCGAGGAGGTTTTAAGAGTTAGTCGTTAACGTTAAGCACCTACGTTTTATCTGAAAGTGCAAAAAAAGAGTGTTTTTTTTCTTACTCTGGCACACCTTGCAAAACAGGCTGTCTGCTTCGGTGTCAGGAAGGGATAACTGAAGTGACCGGAAGTTTCTTCAATAGCAACACGTGCTGCTGTTATTGCAAGCTTGAAACGGAGCGACAACACGAATACGGATTTCTCAGGAAGATTTTCCGGACCATGACGAATGTCCCGGCAACCAAGAAGCCGAAGCGTACTCTCTGAGAAAGTCGTGTCGTTTCGTGCGACCAACCAGCGGTTGCCAGTTTTCCTTCCTCTCCCTACACAAACATGCGGAGAACGCTTTCTTGTAGTGTATAGAAAAAGAAGTAATCAATTTCTTTTGACTCTTCAACCCTTTGTAACTGTAGGGGGGGACGGGGTGAAGGGGGCAAGTGCAGCTGTCTTATGGATAGTCTCGGTGTCATCGGGGCGTGCTTCGGCATAAGTTATTAGGAGCTTTTAGGTTATAGTGTGCCTGGATAGCATAAGTACGCTCAAAGTTCGTTATGGACGCACCACGTCTCTTATTCTACGCCCTAACCTAAATTTCTTCGGTTATCGCAGTCGGTCGTTCGTTCCCCCGATTAACGGCTAGTAACTGCCAGCCCCAACTCCTATACACAAGTTTATTCGTGCTGTATAGACTGCACACAGGTGTGCCGATAGCTAGTCGCCGCCATATCACATGTCCCGGAGGCAAGCGTAATTGCGTGCCGACGTATAGTTTCGGTTTCTCCTGCCGCTAACCCTCGTGTCGGCGTTAAGTTGTGCATGTCTCCTAGCTGACCTCGTTTTCCGGCTCGTTGGTTAATTGATTCCTACTCGGGATGAGTTAATTTTGGGCCTGTTTTTACCGGTAAAACCTCTTGATAGATGGTCGATGAGGAAGTCCCGCGGTCGTTCACGTGGTATCTTCTTCCTAAATCGCTAATTAGGAGCCCCTAATCTGTATTCGCACGGGTCCGCGGCCTATAACCCGAAGCCGTGTCCGAACTTTCGCCCGAGCTTCGGCGATAGCAGGAAGATGATCGAGGGCGAAGGCGTTCCCAATTCACCGCGTGGCATCGCTTCCTCATCTGGCCTGCATACAATGGCGGCGCGACTGCGCCGAAAGTTGAAACGAAGCGAGGTGCGTTTTTTCCCCCTCTGTTGGTTCCTACCGTGTATATTCGTTCGACCTTTGGCGCGCCAAGGAGCAGTACACGACGGACGACGCTGTTCGAATAATTGCCACCCGCCCACTTGACCTATTCCGAGTGGTTTTGTATTGAGGAGGGTAGGAGCTGCGAGGGCGCAGAACATATTTCACCCCACACTGATTCGATTAGCTTCCATTGTGTTCTGGTGGCTCTCCAGTAAGGCCCTATGGGTGCTGGAGCCTTGTTTTTCATTAATTTTTCGTAGGGTATAAGACACGGGCCTTTGTTGGAGGTCCGTCCCTATACTTCATTGACCCCTCTCTCCCCCCCTCCCTCATATCTTTATGTACGCGTTAAAGTAGTTCACACGACGCGCCGAGCGCATTGAGTCGATTGCTTTTTATTGCATGTACACACTTCTAAGCTGTCTCGACTTTTCTTGAAATTTTGAAGTTTTCCGTCTGGATCGCTCTATGGACGTTCCTCCATAAGATGAAAAAATAAAGAACAAACTGATTTCGTGGTGTTAAATTGAGCAGGCTGCTGCGTTTCAGTTTCACAAAAGTTTCAAAATATAAAGAGATTGAAATAATAATAATAATAATAATAATAATGAAAGAATAATATTCGATGTCATAATTGCATACAGTCTGAAGAAGGAGCTGCGGCCGAGCACTTTCGAATTATGTCCTGCATGTAGTGAGAGATACATGGAGGGCACTACACCCTGTTGCGCAAGACGGACCGATCCCGCCGAAGCCACCACTGTTGCGAAAGACGGGGACGCCAACACGGCCCCGAAGGCGCCACTGCTTTCAACTCCGCCGGGAAGGTCACCAGCCGTTTGGTAGCGTATGTTTATCAGCTCGCGACTGCTTCTGCGCAGAACTGATAAGACGAGCGGACGAGACGACGGTGAGTTAAACAAGGTTTATGTACAGCATATATACAGAGGCGTTACAATTTCGGCACTGGGGCCGACAGAGACTCGAAGAGCAGAGCTCTCCTCTCTAATACATAGGTCAACTTTTCGCCTGAGACCGCCGACTCACACACATGTCGGCTCTCCGACATGGGGACTCCTCTCTCGTAGGACCGCCGATCGCGACGCGCCGCAGGGCTTCTTTTATTTACACCGGGTCCAACCAAAATGTCCAATCAGAAGCGCCGCTGGTCGTCAGGGCAGATTCCTCCAATGGGGTCGCCGCGCCATGTGTCAGACCACCAGACACGAGGACGCCGGCTCGCTGTCACGTGCGCAGCTGACTCAATGCACGTGGGCCAGAGGGGCGCCGCGCGTGTTCACGCCGTCGAGTTGATCGCGCCAGGCGGACTGCGGGCTGGCCTTGACCCAGATTGCCTTTTTCAGAGGCACGGACGTTTGACGAGGACTCGCTGGCATAACAACCCTTTTGGTCGAATATCCTGCCACATATCCCGCAACCATATTAAAAGTTTAACGGACAAACCCTTATTTGCTTGATATGCTTTAGCCAACGTTTAGCCATTGTTAGCCAATGCTAAGTAGTACCGGTTGTATTGTTGCAAACACGGTGGTTAATAATTGTATATGCCGTTGCAGAAAAATGGGTGGTCGTTGGTCAGGAAATAATTATATTTCACATGCTTATGTGTGTTTATTGCTTATTCTTTGTGTGTGTGTGTGTGTGTGTGTGTGTGTGTGTGTGTGTGTGTGTGTGTGTGTGTGTGTGTGTGTGTGTGTGTGTGTGTGTCACCGCAGGGGCACGGCTTGTTATGTCTGCTCGCTTTTATGGTATTCCGAAAGCGCTATAAAGCAACCAATGCCGTTCACTACGCCACGCCACTTGTAGAGCGGTACATAAGCTGCAAGACCACGCCCTACAATACAGTGCCACTTAGCCGGGAACCTCTACAGCACGTAGTTGCACTGCCTATATAACAAAAGAAACCCACCGTTATTTCCTCGCTATCTCAAGGGGGCTACAGGCTGCCTATACTTTTCCCCAACAACAGCGCTTAAGTGCACAGCACTTGCGACGTTTCTTTCTTCGCACCTAGCACGGTGAGACAGGCCCGGCATTCCATCGTAAATAAAGGGGTCGGCGAAGAGCTACGTTGGCAGCTGGGAGTTCTCTCGTCATAACGGAGGGTGCTCGAGAAGTGGGTGAACATCCGAGGCCAAATAGGCGATGTTTGTTTGCGAGAAGTACTAAGAAAGAAAAGGAAAGAGAAAGAGAGAGCGACGATATGTGACGTTTTGCGGCGCAGTAAGAGTCTAGTTATGGCTAAAGAGAAGTTGTGTAGCGTGGAAAGAATGGCGTGGAAAAGAATAAAATAGCAAGGTGGCACAGGAAGCGTGTAAAATGACTGCATATAATAAAAAAGGAAGGAAGATGTTTGCGCGCCGTCTCGTAACGCTGGCGAAAGCACTCTCCATATCGCCGCAAGCCGAACCATGACCGCCAATTGCTGCGGCCCATTGAGTCGTATGAAGTTCTCGGTCTTGCAGAAACGTCGGGTGACGGTTCGTGTGTAGAACCTCTTTACCGCAGCGTGGCATGCGGGCTTCAGGAAGGCGCTCTCCATAAAAGGAGCCCCCCTCTCTCCTCTCTCTGTGAAGTGTTTGCGTACACGGACTGCTTGTCTACGTGCTGCACATGCACACTTGCCGTGTACACGCGTGTCGTCACTTCCCCGTTCCTCGATCTGTCGCGTACATTTCTACACGTATACACGCATTCACTGGCGTTCCCGGAGGGCCGTCGTTGTGAGTGTGGCGCGGTTCGTTGTCGCGCCCATTGAACGCCCGATGGCCCGATACCTCGCCGCTAACGAGGAAGCGTGGCCCCGATTTTTGAGCTGCTTCTTGATATACGCGCGCGCGCTTGTTTGTCGACGCGCGGATTTCTCTCTCGCTCCCCCTTCCTTAGCTTCGCGGCTTCGTCGTCTCTTTTTTATCGCCCCTGACCTTTTCTCGTCCACAGGTCGACTGGAGCTGCTGCTGCTTGGGCGGGAAACGTCTTGTTTTCTTTACTTTTCCCGCGCGCATTTTTTGCGTCGTTCTTGTTTTTTTTTATTTTACTTTTTCTCAAACAGGCCGTACTTCCGCGCACTTCAATTATTTGATTGATTGATTTAAAATAACTTTTATGGCATGAAAGTTATTAGAGCAGTGGTAGAATCGAAAGAGAAGTCCGGATCAGCCGATACCTGAGTAAGGGTTAGATTTGCATTTATTATATTGCATTGAGTTCGTTGTTTAAACGTTTTTTATCGCTGTGCTATAATGCGGACCGCTAACAACAAACATATGCTTCATTGGAGATCTAGGAACTTTACGTAGCGCGAAACACTTACGAAAAAAAAAAAAAAAGGAAGTGTGCCATGTTTTGGTTTGTCTTTAGCCTTCCGTAACATTTGTTCATCATAATCCCATGTACATCCTAACCCCACGTACATCCTTCCGTAACCCCATGTACATCCTAAAGTTTCCAAACCTATGCTCATCGTGTACAACAAAAAAATTAACCATCACAAAGGAATGCTGTATTGTTTGGGAGACCGGTGTGTATTGATTTCTTAGGCTTATTGTTTCGAATGTACAGTGCATTTGATCGATATGTTATAAGGAACATACGGGCCAGTCAGCGCCGTATGCTCCACGTATGCGCCATATGGTGCAGTCCACGGTGGCCATCTGTACTTTCCTTCGGTATTCATCGACAAAGTGTATACAGCTGAGCACACGTCTGCTAATAATTGGCTGGCACTTTCATGCCCGTATCTTGCTTGTCTGCAGTCCACTTACCGTATACTTCGTGGTTGTGGACTGTCGCCACGCTTTAAAGGTGAACTTGTCGGTGCGTTGTTTTGACGTGTTGTAGGGGAAGCAGCGCGTAAGACAGGGACAGTATAAAGGCACTCTTACAACCAGTCGTATATATAAAACGCAGACTTGCAAGTGCAGTTGGTCGCTGCGCAAAACGTGAATAATACGTATCTCCAAAATGTGGACGAGGGCCCCGCCGCGGTGGTCTAGTGGCTAAGGTACTCGGCTGCTGACCCGCAGGTCGCGGGTTCGATTCCCGGCTGCGGCGGCTGCATTTTCGATGGAGGCGGAAATGTTGTAGGCCCGTGTGCTCAGATTTGGGCGCACGTTAAAGAACCCCAGGTGGTCAAAATTACCGGAGCCCTCCACTACGGCGTCTCTTATAATCATATGGTGGTTTTGGGACGTTAAACCCCACAAATCAATCAAATGTGGACGAGGGCTGTTACGTTGATATGTATTTATTTACGATCTTCGCCGCATACAATAAACTTGTATGTGTTCCTTTATACTGTCCGGGTATTTCGCGTTGTTTCCCATGTGGCACGCTTTAGGACGTTCGGGTTTGTGCCGTTGGTGTCGTCATTGTCGCAGAACACGTGATCCCCCTGCTCCACGGCCCTTCGTTGACCCTTCACAGCGGTCCTCTTAAAAGCTTTCCACGAGGGGTCGCGTGTTGTAGGCTGCGCGCTGAAGCGCGTCGCCGAAATTGCGGCCGGAGCAGCCGCGATTCGCCAGCTGCCCTGGACGCGTGCATCGTTTACTTGTGTATACCCGTCAGCGAAGAGGGCTATTCTCCTTCGGATGAGAGCAACAACGACACCCGAGACGCTGGCGGCGCGTTTCGTGCGCGCTCGCAAAGGGAACGAATGCACACGCCGAAGTCTTTGTTGCGAATTGAAAGATAAAATGGACGGTATGAAGCAAAACGGCCCGGACGGTCGCGCTGTTGGCGCGGCGTCTCTTGCGGGGGGAGGGGGGGGGGAAGAGGGGAGAAGCTCGCACATGCCGCCGCGGGTCGTTCGGCACGATGTTTTGGAGCTGCCGCCGGTCGTCGCCCTCTCAGACTACGCGGTCGCGTTCCAGAGACCCGCTGTTTTCGCTAATGAACGAGGCGATAGACGGTCGGAGAATTGGCGTCCTTCATTTTGCGCTCCTCGTTCGATACATACGGGTTGCGAAAGCACGCGGAAACGTGGTCGGCGCCGTTTTATCTTCGAACTTCAAAAAAGACTATATAGTAGGTAATAGCGCTCGGTTTTTACGGCGATCCGTAAGGGGGATGAATTCTCGCTCGATTTGTGGGCTCTGTCCATGAGCAGAAAAAACATCAACAACAATAATCCTAATAATCTTTGCTCCGCGCCTAATAATCTTTGCTCCGCGTCATCCATTGTCTTTCGGAGCACTGCGATGTATACGTGTATAAGTGCGTATAGAAAGCTCGGCGCTGTGGCGCCGTTTGGCACACCGTGTCTTCTTAATCGACGTTCGTCAAGAGAGTCGCATGTCATATGAAGAGTGTGGGACCTCGTTCTTGGTTGCGCGCGTGACAACTCCATTCTCGGCACAAGCAAAATCCCCCCCCCCCCCCCGTCCCTCCTCCTCGTCTGTAGTCTCATCTATTTCCTTTTGCGGCGCTCTTCTCTGTAATCTCTTCCGCCGCGCTCACTTGCACTACTCTATAGCTCCTAGGTCTTGCAGCCTTGAGGCGGTTTCTTTTTTGGAGACGCGCCCGTCCAGTTGACGACGACGACGTGGTACGAGACGTCGTCTAGCTGTACTGTACACTCGTCTTGAGAAACGAGGAGGAGGTTGAAGAAGGGTGTGTTTTGCTCCTTCCACAATAACAACCCCCTTACCACCCGACTCCTCTTTGACTCCGATCTCTCGCTGATGAACGCTCTTATACTCTCTCGCATATGTGTTGTGCTTGTTTTGTCTCTCTTTCATCTCCCTCTCATAGAGAGTCTCGTAGCGCGCTCTTATTTAGGGGCATAGGCTTCCGCGCGTTTCACTCGCCGCAGTTCTTGGTGTTGTGGTCGCGTGATGCGTGCTATGCGTGGTTGCGTTTGTATCCCCCTCGTAAGTCGTAGAGGCACGCGCTCTGTCTTTCGCTGACGGGTGACAAATGCCTCTTTCGAAGCCCCTTTCTTTACTTCTTTTTTCTCTCGTACATCTTTTTTTCTTGTTTCGCATTTTCTTCGTTAAGAACATCACTCAAACTACAACACCGCCTGCTTCGTGCCGCTGCAGCCGTCCGGTCCTTGCGTCTGCAGGCACTTTGTCGCGACTGCCTGTCGGGAGCTATATAAGCAAAGCGGAAGTGCGCTCTCGGGGGCCTCTCGATATAGCACCGCCCAATATTTTACGAGAAACAGTTACGTGTAAGGAGAGCGTTTGAAGTGCGTAGCGTATCAGGGGCCGCGGTTTTGTCGGCCGTCCATTGTCTCCGGCCGCGTGGTCACGCAATTGTCGACACAGGCCTATAAAACAAGTTTAACAGTGGTTCTAATCACTGCCTAATAGACTAACAAGGTCTATGATAATATAAACTACAGGGGAATAACCAAGAATAAATCGAAGCGATTTTCAGAAAATCGCGAAGCACGCTTGTAAAGCATCCTCGCCGCGATGGTGTAATGGTTGTATACACTGCTCGACATGCTTACCCGAAGGTTCGCGAGACTGAGCCCCGTATTCACTAACGCTCCTCGACTCGACTTTCACCTTTCGCTGAACAGAGTTGAGCACTGCGCCATCGCTCGGTTAAAAATGACGCTGCACTACTCGAGAATCGCAGCAGACTATCGCTGATATGCAGTGACTTGCCGTACCTAGAGATGGCGCTCCCGTCGGCTCTCTCATGTGAAGGCGAAGCGTTGAGTGAAGGGACGTTCTAGAATACGGGGGGTAAATCCCAGCAGCGGCGGCCCCGTTTCCATGGAGGCCGCATGCAATGGCGACCAGTGTGCGTAGATTAGCGGGCGGGTTAACGAAGACGAGGTGGTCAAAATTTGCGGAATGCTCCGGTACGGCGTCTCTAATAATCATATCTCATGGTTTCGGGAGGTCCAACATCCACCATTATTATACTCTACAGGTGCGTTTCTAAGAAGCTCGCGTCAATTATACTGTGAAAAACCCGAGCTGCCTACCTTGCTTGCAGCTGCTTTCAAAGAGCTAAAGCCCGGCTCGTACACACTTCTTCCTGTTCATTACCCCTATCGTTCGCACTACTTGCTGCGTATTGTCACCGTTTTATTTTTTTGTGCCTTTTTTTTTGTCTTCCAGTTTGTTACGAAACGCGCGTCTACGTTGTCATGACGACCACTGCGCTGCGGCGGCCGCTCTGTTATTGTGGTCGTGACCTCGGAGGGAAGATGTGCGACGAGATCTTGGGCAGCACAAAAATAAGAACGAAGAGAATTCACTGAGGTCAGGGATGTAGCGGCTGCTGCACGCTATACCTTCTCGCTTCGTAGCGGCCTCGCGACCATAAGCCAGCCCTCTCTCTCTAGCCTTTTTCTGTGCGTGCCTGCGCTTTTGGGCGCCGTCTTTTCCGCATTTCTCGTGGTCGCCACGTAACACTGCAAATGCGTCTGGAGTGCGCCAGATGAATCGGCGAGATCCTGGCGCAGTCGATTGCGGATACTGTCGTCGGAAGAGAAACCTTCGCAGCTTATATATATGATAACCATCGCGGGCAAGCTGGTTAGTTGGTTGCTTGCCCGGTAGCGTTGTTTAGAATATATCTTCCTTCACTTTTTTTTCTTTCTTTAGTTTTAGAGAACGATGTTGAGCGAAAGAAAACCTGTTGCGCATGCACCACTCTCCATCGCTTCGTTTTCTTCTTCAGACTGTCCGGTAATGGAGCAAACGAGGAGCGTAGCCAGAATTTTTTTCAGGGGTGGGGGGGGGGGGGGGGATAACCATATTTTAAGTGTGTTCGTGCGTGCGTTTGTATAGGTGCCTGTGTTATACGCAAGGAAATCGAAAATTTTTTAAGGAGTTCGAACCCCCCCCTCCCCCCTGGTTTCACCCATGAGCCAAACCAAGCCTTGGTGCAGCCACGGTGAAGGGGACGGGAGGGTTATTGGCGTTTAAACGCCTTACCCCCGCAGCTACATCTTTGCATTAAACATGCGTGTGTATATGTACGCACGAACAAACATGAATGTTCGTTGAGCACTCCGCTCTCCCCCTCTTGCACTCATTTTAGGAAAGTTTGCCCGTGAAGTGAGGCCAGCGAGCCGGTCGCTTCGTGATCGCTGAGCCATGAAAGCGTGACGTCAGCTTTTTCGTGCGGATAGGGATCTCTTTAGTAAAGTACGTGCGTGAGTTTATACGAGTGAGAGAGAAAGAGAGAGAGAGAGAGAGAGAGAGAGAGAGAGAGAGAGAGAGAGAGAGAGAGAGAGAGAGAGAGAGAGAGAGAGAGAGAGAGAGCGTTTTTGCAGTAACGGCGCCCCAACTGAAAATGGCGAAAGAGGACAATGGTCATCTAGTTTTCCCTGAGCGTGTGGTCACGAGAGTCCAAGTGTATGGGCCGATGCCCGCTTCATACCATACCGGGAAGGCGGCCGCTCGAGGTTCCCCTGCTTTCTTCGGAAGACCACGGTTCCTGAACGCCCGTTCCCTGCATTATAGTTGTTTGTTTGATTCCCTGGTGGTGACGCCTGCGTGCCGCACCTTTTTCCTTCCTCGTTTTGCTGTCGCATTTGTTTGCGGCTTTCTTTTCGAAAGTCGTGCAGGCAGCTGCTGCGAAGCAGGATCGGCCGCTCTTTATGGGCCGCGGGCAGCGTCTGTTGTGCGCGCGCTTCCACGATTGTGGCGGCGCCTCTCTTTTTAGCCGGTGGTCAAGCGGCAACAGCTGCTGCTTCCGGTGTCTGAGCTGTCTCTCGCTCTTCGCGGCCGTCGCCTCTCTGCTCGGTGAGATACTCGGTCGACGCAGTAGTGGCGTGCCTTGCGAATGCACTCGAGTGTGACCAACAAACGTGACTTTCTTGTTTCGACGAAAAAAATAAATAAAGGAACTGTTTCCGAGGGGCTCGTATACATTTATATGCAACCACATGAATCGAACAATAAATTGGTCCAGGAAAGACGTAGAGGACGTTAATTATTGTTCTGCACTACATAGTGCGGTACCAGTGACGTAAACTGACATGAACGGTTGTAGACCAGAAAAAATCTCCCTCTCCATCGGTCGGATATAACCCCCACCCCCCGCCCCCCCCACACACACACACCTTCGAATAACGGAGCTTATGCTCTGCCAATTCCAGCTACGAAGGAAGGCGCTTCCCCATCCACTTCGTTGGGACGCGTGGTTCGAAGGTTGTGGATTCAAATTTAACCGACGGAAATCAAATCCCACCTATGGAAAGACTGATTTCTCGTCCACTTGATTTCAATTTACGCCACCTCTTGGACACTACAGTTAACGACAACAATTAATCTCATATACGCTTTCCGTGGCCTTTATATTGTCTGCTAGGCTCGTTCTGTTGTTGTCAGGGGCTCGAATACGGAATTTAACATGTTCCGGACCACTTATGCAAGCGGCGGTTGCTACTTTTCCGAAAAACCTGGTGAAAATTAACTGTAAATTGCTATGTATAACCGTTACAGCCGCGCTTCATCCACGAAAAGGAGTTCCGCCCGACTTTTCATCTTCCGTGCACCATCACCGCTAGACGGAATGAATGAGTGAATATAAAGTCTATATTCATCCGGTCCGCTCTCTATATAGAAGGCAGCGAGGCTCGGCATATGATGCTACGCTTACGAACCGCGCTAATGTGATGTGCTTCGCGGAAGGCGTAAATGGTTCCGGGGTGGGGGGACAGCGGCTGTGGCATAACGCGACCCTGTAGCCATGGGGTTGGCGGCCTCCTTTGTCGCTGATGGGCGAAACCGCAGCCTCCTTTTTATGGTGCTCCGCTGGCGCGCGCCCGCGAGGAAACGGCGGGCACTGCCTTCTCGAAATGTGTCCCCCCTCCGAGTGTCTTTTTCTTCCTGGATCGCCCGCGGCCGGCTCTTTCTTTGTTGCTCAGGAATTATCATTTTCCATACTTTAATGCGGGCTGCTTTACGCTGCTTGTGGGATATAGCGTGGTCGCCGGTCGGGTGGCCCTTTTTTTTGTATTCCGTCGCCGTGGGCGCGACGTGACCTTCGGGATGTCATTTTTTTTTTGTCGTACTATTTACTCCCCATTACACACATCCATACACATACATACATGTGTGCACTCATGGACGCGGACACACATAAGCACACGCAGACGGATACATACACATAAACATATATACACGCATAGACATATACACACACATACATGCATGCACTCACACAGTGACTCATGCACAAACAAATACATACGAAACCATTGCTGTCTTGCGTTGATTGTCTGCTTCACGCAGAATGATGCGTCTAGCCGGCTCAACTTCCAGGTCGTCTGTTTTTTTTTTGTTTTTTTTTGTGCTTAAAACGGTCAAAATGGTGGCCACAGTGCTGTTTTGGCTTCTTCTTCCTTAGTTTTCTCGTCATTTCATCGTTTTTTTGCCCCCTTGTCTGTGGATTTCCAAGTATAATGGTCCTTCTACGTCGTCGCGCCTGTCTCCGCCGCAGAGGTCATGTGCGTCGGGAAAGAAAAGCCGAAATGGCCGCGGCAATGCCTCATTTTATTTTCGTCTTATTCACTCTCTCGCCTCTGCTTCTCATCAACTTGTGACGTCCCCGTTTCGTTTGTGATTCTTTTTTTTTTAAAGCCACGCATCCTAGTTCTAGGTGGTGTTGTCTATTGTCGCCATCTAGCTTTATTTATTTGAGTTTATTTTTTCCTCATTACGCAGGTATACTAAATAAAAACTATGCGTGTTATTGCGCTATAAAAGAACAAAATAAGAAACCAAAAAAAAACAGCCTTCCCCGGCGCAATGCGTGTAATTGGCGTAATAGGCCGTTCCGTCGTTGCTCCCTTAATTGGCGCGGCGGCCGTCCTCTGCCCGTGCTCTCTGCAGCAGCCACGAAGCACCGTTCATATAATGCAGAGGCGCAAACGCGAGGTTTCCTTGGTATTTTTTTTTTTGTCTGGCTCTGCTTACACGGTGTCTTTACCTATATATGTACGTGGCCATTTCGTGTACACACTCGCGAACGGGAGCTGTTTTGATTATTTCCAATCCTTCTTGTTCTTCTTGTATTTCTTGTTCTTGCCGTTTTTTGTTTTAAGGGCGCAACAACACTTTAGGGGCGCTGTCTGTCGTATACTGTTGTCGTCTCACGTATACCTCTGTGTAACGCGGGCGAAATCGCGTGTAAATTTATAATTAGAGGAAGCAACCGAGAAATAGAAAAAAAAAGATTGATGAAGAAATGGAAGAGATAGAAAGAAAAAAAAGCAATAAATAGAAGTTTGAGAGAAAATAGAAGTTTGAGAGAAAAGAGAAAGAAACAAATGGGAAAGAAAAAGAAATTGAAGAGAAGATGAAAGGAGGAGGAAACCGAAGAGAAACAAACGCTGTTCGTATCCGCACTTGCTTTAGGGCACATAGTGCCAAGCTGCTTTAATTTGTTTTTATTGAATTCTTTTTTCTTCTTGTTCATATTTAACCATCCCCACCGTCGCCGCACAGTGAGCGTATGCATGAAACTTCGGTAGCCCACATTTTCGTTACATTTGTTGCGTCGAAGCATCGGTTCCCCGCCGGAAATGTAAATGTCCCATAACGGCGCGGTCACGCGGCAATGCGTACGTGCGTGGGCTCACGAAATTCGGCGCTATAAGTTGTATGTATGCAGCGATGAGGCGTCGCTGATAAGGGAGATTTATGGTATAGTAGTTAGTTAGCCGGTGGTTCTGCCTTCCTTCCTTTTCACGCGCTGGCGGTCAAGTAGTCCATTTGTTGTCGTTCTTAATTGTGTGGCGTGCTTGAACCGTTATATCAGAGCTGGTTCAGCGCGTGATATGTGAAGATAAAGGTGTACACCACGTGTAACTTCCTCCTCAATTTGTCGCGTTTTCGAGAAAAATGGCAACAAAAAAAAGCAAGATTATAGGAGGAAAATTTAGCCATCGGCGACCAAGTTGTACGCATCGTCCGAGGCTGGTTTTGTACCCTAACCGGCTGAACGGTTTGTGCAACGATTTCGCCGAGGTAGTGGTTAGAAATGGTTCGAAACGGTTCGCTGGAGCGTGACCATGCAAGTTCACGCCAGGCGTTGAGGCGAATCACTCGCGTCTTTTATATAATTGCTTCCTGAACACTATAGTTAAAGCTTTTGTAGTGTAACGGTTATAGCTATGCGACAGCTGAAGCGCTCGATTCGAGCCACGTACTGAACGCGCTTTTCGCGAATCTCGTGCTGAACGTCTGCTCGAATCGCCGCCTCAGGCTATACCAGTGTGTCCTAATAATGGCATGTTCCGTTGAAGGGGCTTCTTGAGCGGCTGCTTATTTCATCGCTCGTTTTCGTCTTTTTTTTTTTCGGAATTGTGACTGGCTTGAATGGGCAGTTTAACTTGATTGTTCTAATGCCTCGTGTATGATATTCGCAGTCTGTATAGTGATGTTGGGTGTTTCTGGTGCGTCAGTGATCTTTCTTGCGCTCGCAAACAGCCTCAGCCTCTCCAAGCAACATGCTGTCCAAGCGTTCAATTTTGTCTTTACCATTCTTTCAGCTGGCTATATAACTATGTCATGTTCTTTTTTTTTTGCTTTTCGCTTTCTGTCGCTTTTTATATACTCCAGAAAAACATTTCAAAATCATAATAGCAGTGTCGTGGGTTACGATCGAGTTGATGTTCTTCTCAATGGACGTCCGTTGATGCATGCATGGTTTTAAATACCACGCATATTTCCTGCAGTGGTTCTGCGCAGGGGTTTGTCCAGAGTTTCGCTGTTCGGGTGGTGTGTTTCTTGATTGACTTGGTCCACTTCAGTGAACGCTGATTTGTCGTGAATTATTAATTTTTGCTCTTGATCATCGGCCAGTATTACCTCTGTATGTAACCTCACCAATGTTTCGGCACTGATAGTGTTCGAGACGCGGCCAGACGTCGTATTATTCGACTGATGACCTATATACGGTTTTCTCTCTAAAAATAATTACTCAGACATGAGAAGCTTGCTTTGCGCGATCATATACCTTCCGCGAAGTAGTTTCTACAAAGAAGCTTGAGACGCGTATATGAATTTTCGTCGTAAGGAGCTTCGACTGCAAGGGGCACTAAAAAGGAGCATTAACTTAGTTTAGATTGACCAACTGCACTTTGTTTCACCATCATGAGGATATTGTTAGCGGAGAAAATTAAGGCTGAAGTTTCACATTTAAATTTCGCGCCGAAATCTCCGTGCAACACGTGGCGAATTTCAAAGTATGTTTTTTGTATTTTCGGGCCATTGGCCCTATGAAATTTTCCGAAATGTCGTGTATGATAGGTCTGTGGCCTCCTTAGATAAAAATACCCTTCATTTTTATCGATTAGACGCTATAGTGTAGGACCCAGCAGACACCTTCAAAAGTTACTACATTATGCATGTTTGGTGCGGGAATTTCGCAGCGGTGTCTTCACCCGCATTTTTCTTTTAGCACGTTTTTTATCGCTCACCAAGAGTCATGTCGCGGTCAGAATGATGTTTCCGGGATTGTGAAATTGTACTTTCCTAATACGCGACAAATGTTTTTTCGCTCTTTTTAAGACAAAAAAAAAAACATCCACATATGAGGCGCCTTCGAGAGAGAAGCGTCACTATCTATATAGCGGTCCTTTTGTTCTCGTTCTTCGAGGCTAATGAGAAAACGAATTCATTATTGCACCGCGAGGGGGCTTCCTCTTCATCGTCGCCTCTCGCACATTCCGCGACCGAGGAAGTGAACTCTGTAATGAAGGCAGCTCGACGGGAGGAGCACTGCGCAATATCCGCGCGCGATAACAATCGGCTTCCTGTTCCGGTCTGCGCGTTCACCCGCCATGTTTTCGCCTCGCATGGCCGGGCAGCTGGACCAGCTGTGAATAGGCGACGCGCGAAAGTGGTTCGGGTCGCGCTGCTGCTGCCATGTTGTCCCTATTATGCCCCCCCCCCCCCCCCCCCCCCCTTGTATAACTTTCCAGTATCGTCACTTTCGATAAACATGTAGCCGTGCCCTGTGCCCGTGGCTTACTGGTTCTAACGGGCCAATTACTTTGTTTTCAGCTTTCCTGTTCCCGGAGTCTGAGAGGTTTCGAAGAAAGCGTGTGATCGTATACTTCCGATGTCGTTAAGCTTCCACACGGCTGTACAACTTGACGGAGCACTGGTTTTGTACAGCTCCATTAGAAAGATTTGGGTCTCTGATTACGGCAGACAGGCCGTTGCGTATATGTCTTGCGGCGTGATTGTAGTTTCACGACGTTGAGTTTATAAAGGTGGTAATCCAGGTGCTTTAAGTTTGCGTATCTGTCCTCTGCGAATTGTGGCAGCTTGGGCTAGTTGATATGACATGACGATAGTTATAGCGCAAGAACAGAACGACGACAAAGAGATATGTCCTTCGTGTCCTTCTTGTCTCTTTGTAGTCGTTCTGTTCTCGCGCTATAACTATCGTCATGTCCTCTACGGTGTGCTTCATAACCGTACATAATAGTTGTTGCATGTAAAACCCTGCCAAATACTGCATATATTATACTACACCCTCCTTCTTCTTATATGCGATACCTCTGGTTTTGGCTATATACTTCTATAGCATAGCAAATCAGGGGCCGCATCAAGATATCTTTTACTGAAGGGAGGAATAGGGGGCACCCACGACAAATGAGTTCCTTCAGGGGTGCAGGGAGGCTGAGAATATTTCAGTTGTGTTTGGATCATGCTAGCTGTCGGGGGAATGGGGTGGGGGCGCCCCTGTAGCAAATAGTTGCGCGAGCCTGCCAGTATTTGCTCTGCTTTGGAGCACTTTATGCCACGTGAGAACGTTTCGACAAGGTTTCAAGAACATGCGTTAAATGCTTACAGATCGCGTTCGGGTTCTCATGGTTTATATAAACAGAACAGTATGAAGGCAGCATATGGCGACGAGGAAAGTACATAGGAAATAACTTTTGATCGTACTAGAAATGTAGTTATTAGGAGTCAATGCGGATTGAATGTGGACGAAACAAACAACCTGCCGCCGATGGAGACCGAGCCCACAACCTCGGCATTTCTCGTTCGCAGTCCGTACCGCTGTGCCATGTCTGCGGGTGTATTGGCTTCCACTTTCGTAGTTATGGGTCGTGCGTGTAACCCTGGGAGTGTTAGACAGCGCTTCTGGAGGACATGGTGGTGAATGCGAAACACGGTTAGCGCGGTGTCGCCGGAAGTCAACGACGACGACTCGACGACACCTAACAACAGAATACCGCCTGCTTTTGACCGATGACGTCATTGCGTGCCTGTGTATGTGTGCGCGTGCTCAGGGTCTGCCGTCTGGACACAATGTGAAGCGTGTTGTCCGCTCACTTGTCGTCTGGTTCGTCGGACAACGGACTTCCGTTTCCTGTCCTTCAGAGCGCTTGCAACGGTGTCGTCTGCTACACATGAGTGCGCACTGCTTTAGAGACAACAGGCTCAGAGACTTGACTGATGGCACCGCGAAGGCCTCAAAGAAGCGAAAGTTACGGCCGACTCGCGTGCTTGGTCATCGCGCATGCGTCGTGTGTACGTGTTTCGATACCTGCCACGCGCAGGCAACAGCAGCAGCAGCAGGGACGCTGCTTTGTTGCCCGCGTCGTCGGCTGTGAAAGCGGGGGCCGTCTGCTTCGCTCTCTGAGCGTGCAGTTTCGGTTTTTGTTTTGGTGCCAAGGTCGGGCAGGTCGGGGGGTGTGTTGTGTGTTGGCCGCGGAGCACTATGTCGTTCCACGCACTTTGCGCTGCTCAAAAAGAGAGTGTGGGGAGGAGTGGATATGAGCGTAGGTTGGGGGTCACCACGCTCTAACTGGGTGGACGCGCCGAATTGTGTGTTTAGATCTTTTGCACCCTTGGCACGGCTGTGTGCGCTGGCGCATCTGCTGTTGCTCGCACGAGCTCAGAGTTTGAAAAGAAGGCTGCGAGGTTTCGGCGTCTCGTGGCTGGTGGTTTTCTATCGTGTTCGTGTTGACCTACGTATTCAATGAGGGCCGGTATCTGATCACCGGTGAATAATCGGAAACATTGTGCTTGTGGAGAGCTGAGCGAAATTTAGGCTTGAAGAAAGTGAAACTGCACGATTACGAAGTGTACTCTGGTTGCTCCCAGGTCGTTTCCGCGCCTTAGCTAGGCTGTACAGATTTAGGCTGGTCGTTGTTAAGCCTTAGCTAGGTGATCCTAGGCTCTTTCTGTACGTTGATTCTCATCGCCGAGAACTTCCAGTTAAACAACGGCCAATCTCAGACACCTTGAACTTGTGCAAACTCGAGAGACAGAAAGATAGGCGCAAAGCGTTCGCATCTCTAAGGGCCTCACCACACTTAAACGTCGCAGCGCGTCAGTGCGGGTTTTTCTGACGCGATGTTGCGTCTTGTCCTGATAGAGACCGAGGACGCGTGGCTACGGGAATCTGCACGCCCACTCTCTCCACAGGGAGAGGGCGCGGCGCCGCGTCAGAAAACCGCGCGCTGACGCGCTGCGACGGGGAAGTGTGGTCAGGCCTTAATGGATTTACGGGCACGTCGTCCTTGGCGAAGGCCTTCCATTGCTTCGGGCTCTTGCCGCAGCTGTTGTTGCCTTTTTCGTTCACTAGTAATAAACAGTTATAGTTTACCGTTAGCGTGATAGCGGAGGTTAAGGGAATGGCGTTACCGTGCAGCAAATGTTCGATGCGGACAGCGCTTTAATAGTTTAGCGGGATAACGTTTACGTGGTTTACGTGCCCTAGCTGGGATGGTGGTGCCACCTATTCGAGGCTTGAAAAGGAAGAACAGTGAAAAAAAGAAAGAAAATGACACTGTCTGCTTGTGTAACCACCTAAGCATTGTTACAAGTTTATATTAGTAATAAAAAGGTAAATAAATATGAACCACGCACCAAACGCAAAAACATGTATGTTGCCGATTTATTTACATCGATCTTGTCGTTAGGCCTAGACACGTTAGAAATGGGAAGCTATCTCAAAAACTACACCAACTTGTCCGTAATACTTGGTCATCGAAGCTAACTGGAGGCAAGCGAAGCCACTTTGAACGGTCGTTTGCTGCGAACAAGGTGAATCTTTTAACAACGACGCCAAAATCACTTCGAAGCGCGCGTCCGAGAGCGCCGCCATGTTTTACGTGTACTACGTACACGACGCTAACGCGGTAACGTTAAATCTGAAAAATAGCGCGCGTACGGTGAGCGGTATACGGGTCACGTACGTATCTGAGCATGCACACTTCGATCGCGTTGTCATGGTACTCCCGGCTTGGGGCGTGACTCTCTCGCTGGATTTCGTGCCGACCGGTTGTGCCCCCGCGTTCTCCTACGACAGCGCAGCTCTGGCCGACTGGACTCGCCCTACGCCATCTCCTGACGCCGACAAGAGCTCTCGTCGAGTGGTGCCCCGTCCTTGGACTCCTGCGACCGTGTCCATCTTTACTATCTTCTCTTTACTTCCGTCGCTCGCTGTCCCTGTGGTTTGCTCTCTCCTTCCGCTCTCTATATATACCTTTTAATCCTATCCTTTTAATCCCTCCTCACCCCCATCCCTTGTGAGCTACTGTTGAGGAGTCGCATCTGATGCAGACAGTTACGGGACTCACTTTTCTATTCTTTCTTTTTCCTTTAAGAATCACATAAGAAAAAGGGTCTTGGGCTCGCTGTGGGCGCTTTGTAGCGATTGATGCGCCAACTTTCTTTGTAGTAGAAGTTGTGAGAGGTGGGACATACCTGTTTGTGATGATATATATATTCTTATTCAGATATACCGCGGCACATGCGTGTTTTATTATAGGACGGCTACTTTAAAAGCTTCCCTGTATAAAAAGAAAAGGACCATGCTGTCATATGTACTGGCACATCCCTGCATAATACCAATTCCTAGAGGATCTTCAGTTGTCGTTACAAGTGTTCGACAGATTTCTTGATCGAAATGCGATCGGTGAACATTTCTGCCGTCCATTGTTCGCTGAAGGCCGGTCTTGGGTGCTTTGCGGCGTATAAGTACTTCGAACGATTCGGCGAATACCTTCGTGACCGCATTGCTCAACAATTGAGGTCCCCGAGCTGCAGTGTTCGAAGGGAACGCGCCCTGCACGCGTGTGCGATCGTCTGAAAACGATGACGTAATCGGAACTTGTTCGAGCTGCTGCCCCAAAGTGCGATTCAAGTGAATGCCGAAGGACGCGAAACTTCACGGCCCCGAACTCCTTCGCATAAGTTTTGCTTATCCTCACCACAGTAGCGAACGCCAAAGAAGAGAAAGGAACACTAAAGATCGGTTGCAGGACGCAAAGGTGGATTTGAGTAGCTGCGCACGCACCACTACGTAAAGCGTAAAACAAAAAAAAAAAACAGCAGGTCAGCATTATACAGAAGTACTTACACAACACAGATTGTTTTTGACGAATCACAGCTTCCACATTGACTCTAATGGAGGTGAACTCTTTGGGTTTCGTACCATAATAAAAATATGCCTCATTCACTCATTCATTTTTCTATTGTGATCTAGGTTGTCCTTCAGGCATAACTTTTTGTTCGTATATGTGTGTGCCGTTAGGCCGGTGTTGTGTATGAAGTGAAGTGTCTTGTGGAATGTGTTGTCATGTATCCAGTGGCCAGCGGTCGTAACTGGTTGTGTCGCTGTAACGAAGGCCGGCTTGCTAGAGGTGACCGGAGCGTTCCGACTGTAACCCTCGGCATGTCCGTACATGAGGACGTACGCATCTGCTTGAGTGGTGACCAACTGCAGGTCACTGCGACCAGTTTCACGCTGATATAACAGCCGGTGTAAGGGCCACCCTTGGCCGAAGCCTCCCGATTCCTCCGCCCTAGTAAGGTGAAGGGGGGGAGAGGAGACACACGGTGGGAGAACATTATGACAGGCATGCAGTCAGTTTAAAATACTGAGGTGGAAGATCTATATTTGCAGGGCAGGGCGCCTGCTGGTCAGCAGCGATATTGTATGGGTTGGCAGCTTGGCCTTGAATCTATAGTGTACCCAGACGCAAATATATAGCTACATTGCGGATCATCCTAAGAATCTCCTCGCAGATTTACATCGCCCTGTGAACTTTCTTGGGCTCCTGGATGGCTCCTCAGGAATCGGCGAATACGTCAATTTGCTTAATTTTATGCAGCGCAGAGGTGGCATCGTGGACTGCGTCATAGATGGCTTGAAGTTCCATCACAAGAGGACTTGCTTTTGTAAATAGATAACGCTGGTGACCATTGACAAAATTATGCTTAGTACTCAGGAATGATGTCCTCCCGCCGTCTTGTAGGGTAGCAGCATCCTTACATTCATTCATTCATTCATTCATTCATTCATTCATTCATTCATTCATTCATTCATTCATTCATTCACGATCGCATTGTCGGAGCCGATAACTGGCAGGGTGTGCGTATACATACAAACCGGGGAGGAGGCCTTTTAACCGCGACCGAGGTCGCGAGTTGTCTACGCTCCTGCGCGCACGATCGAGAATGCCTAATTGGCTGCGGCTAATGCCTTCTCATCGCGGCGAGAGTGAAAGTCTCGCTTGCTGTTTGTTCTTTGTCACGGCGTTTCTCTGTTGCATATGCACAACCACTGCTCGGCAGAAGGTCGAAGGAAAGGTGCTAGGCATAAAGGTCCTTGGCATCAAAAACAAATGGGGGGTGTTGAGACGCTGCATCTATTGTCTGTAAGCACGGGCATTATTCTGGCTCCACATGTTGGTGTCGTTTTGCCACTTTAGCGTATTGCGAGCAAATTGGTTTAATCAATCGATCAGTTAATTAAACATAATTTTATTAATTGTTTAGTTGCTTTTTCAAACAAACGAAATGGGGGGGGGGGGAGCAGCCCGTATGAATGGCGATGTGCATCGGTGTGACATATAGCAAGCATTCTTGATAGCAAATTGGCGATCCATTCCAGTTTTCGAAAAACAGGAACGCAAATAAACACGCCAACTTGTTTTCGTCGAGTGCATATGCGACGCCGGGACTCTTAAGGCTATGAAATGTCAACTGTCTTTCCCGATGCGGTTTCTCACGAATCCGTTCGTTAAGGTTTCGGCGACGTCTAGGTGCGCAGTAGGCGTGCTTTGCTTGTAGAAACCGCGCGATGAATCGATTTTATATAGAAGTGCGTATCGGTGGCTTGCATCTGTCCAGAGGGGATCGCTGGAAGCACCAATCGTGTGCCGATATACAAATGTCGATCATTACGTCAAGAACACTGCAGGATCACACTGCCTGATTCACCAGTGCTCATTTAAATGGACACTAAATAGCGAAACAACTTTTCGTGGACTACTAGTAAACTACGATTTCACAAGCGCGAAAAGAGCACTCTTACTGCAACACGGCGCTTGGTTATCGAGAAAACGCGCGAAGAGAATGTGTGTGTGGAGACGCCACCTTCAGATTCCCGCACCAAACACCGTGGCGTTATAGATTACGGAGGCGTCCACTGGATCTTGTGCCTCTTCTAATCGATAAAAATTAGCCGCATTATCTGCGGGGGCCCCGCCGCGGTAGTCTAGTGGCTATGGTACTCGGCTGCTGACCCGCAGGTCGAGGGTTCAAATCCCGGCTGCGGCGGCTGCATTTCCGATGGAGGTGGAAATGTTGTAGGCCCGTGTGCTCAGATTTGGGTGCGCGTTAAAGAACCCCAGGTGGTCGAAATTTCCGGAGCCCTCCACTACGGCGTCTCTCATAATCATATGGTGGTTTGGGGACGTTAAATCCCACATATCAATCAATCATCATTATCTGCGGGGGCCATAGACCTATTCTGCGAAGTTTCAGGAAATTTTATCGAGCCAATTCAGCGGAAATACGAGAGGCATTTTGGGAATTTTCGACGTCGCGCGCTGAAATTTCTGTGCGTAATTTAAGAATTACACTTACTAATAGTGAACCTATGACATTAGTGAACCTATGACATTAAAATAGAGAGACAGAGGGAAAACTCTTTATTGTAATGCAGAGAATTTAGCCGACATGTAAAATTCGCTGACTTGCTACTCTGCGTGGGGAAGGGGATTGAGGATTGAAAGTACGAATAGGAAGAGAGAGAGAGAGAGAGAGAGAAAGACAAATTGTAAATATAGATGATAGAATAAAAAGAAAAGAAAAAAAAGCCCCCTTTTTGACCATTGAATGAGGACGCGCGTTAATACTTTTCTCGTGGTGTCAAGCTACTGCTACAGCTTGTCTAGCTCACCGGTGCTGTCCAAGTATGCAAACAAAAGTTTCATAGCACGCCTCTGTAAAGCGGGACAGGCTAAGGGCCCAATACGCAGTCAAGTGAGAAAGTTCTCTCGGTTGTCGAATGCATGCAATGCCCATAAAAGGCACACTCATCAGCATGCGCTCTACACTCAAACAAGAGATGTTCCACAGATTCGATGGAGCCACAGCTGTTGCAATACGGACTCGCTGACTGACCGAAGCGGTACCGTAGGCTGTTAACATAGGCACTGTTTAGACGTAGAGGGTAGTATAGCGTTTCCAGATGGCGAGAAATTTTGAATGAAAGTCTTGTTCTCAGGTTGGGACCGATTAAGTGAAGGAAGGCATAATGATTTGTCGGAATTCTTACAACATATAACGAGCTCACTAAAGATTTCTACCTGTCTAGAAGGATTTTCCCTCCACCTCACAAAAATCTAACCCGGCCCCAAGCACTTACATTAAGGCTTTTGCAAACGCGGATGTACCCTACTTTGAAAATGTTGCACATCATGTACCCTGACCTATACCCAAGTAATCTTTGTCCACATTGTGGGGAAATAGCTTCATTAGAACACATGCTATGGCGGTGCACCAAATTTGCTCATATATCGAGCATCACCTCTGCCAGATGGGAGGCGGCAATCCGCAGCTCATCCTTGGCAGATCAGCTCTGGGCTGTCCACCAAGCCCGCGAGGCGGCTGAGGAGCTTGGCATCTCAGTCCCCACGTGGGAGCTGCCCGCAGCACAGTGATCTGTGTTTTGGAGGACCAAATAAAAGTTTATCCAATCCAATCCAAGGTTCCAGCGTCTCCTATTTTTTCAATCGCAAGTCTTTTGGCCATCTGAGTTGCATATAATTTAGTGAAATAAGTTCGTCTGTAATAGTGGTGTCGAAGACCTTTGCGTGCTGCTTCATCTGCTGTATATGTCATTATATAGTGCAGTTTGTCAATCTAAATGAAATCATTGTTTATCTTTAGGGTCCTCTAAATCTACAGGTTCCGTGCAATTGCAAGCGGTATGCCTGTGCGATTCAGTCTATGAAAAAAAAAATATATCAGCATTACGCCTTCAGCAGGACACAAGCTCAGAACTGTGTCATATTCTGGTCCCATATAGCGAAGAGTCACCTGTGCTTTGCGCGCTGCGAACGCGCTCTCGAAATACTCGCGGGTTACGAGCTTCAATAAAACTTTTAAGTGTGAATACACTTTATAAGCGACCCCAAACCATCCACCGCCGTCGGCGGCGTCCGCAGTCTTCTCTCTCTCTTTAAAAGAAAGAGGACTTGGCGGGCCGCAGCGCGACGCTCTACCGAATAAGCCACGGACGCGACGCTGATATCGGTGTCGCGTCCGTGGCACTGAGGGGGAGTAAAGTTAAAATCCGTTGGCATTCGCCAGTGAGTTAACGTAAACTCCCCCGTGTGATCAAATTGCGATTCCCAGGAACCATTACACCATACAGGCACCATAGTGTGATTAATAAATATAATAGTGCGAATCAATAAATACCCCTCATAGCATCACCCCGTGTATTCGCACTTAACCATGTTCACCCTCGAAGAAATGCTTGGGAGTTTTTTAATTAGTGTAACCTATGTTTGTCTGTATATGCTGTTATGTCTTTATCAGTGTGTATATTTATGCCTGGAACGTGAGCCACGAATGCGCTGTCCTACCCTCTGATATTACCCTCCTCCTTCGATACGAAAGCCAGCGTCTCCGACGGCCGCCCCCGCGAACGCAGCAATGCTCTCACAGTTGCTTCCGAGCATAGCCTCCTATAGGAGGCTATGTTCCGAGCAGCCGTGATGTCACGTGACTGAGCGGTACGGAGTTGAGCGGTCTCACGCGGTGGCCGGTCGCAACACAAGGCAGGAGGCATGGCCTCCGAGGTGGCGTGCTGACGGGAGGCTCCCAATTGAAAAGAAAGCGACGTTCCAGGCATAAGTTTTCTATGAGGAGTTGGTATACTATAATCGTTCCCCGGCACTTAGCGTAGCATGTTCTATTCAGACGAATAGCTAAACTAACATCTCCGTGGCATTCCATTATAGCACTTCTTTTTCATCGTTCAAGTAAAATGTACGGTTTTACTTTAATACTGATGGTACATTTTATACGACTAGGACGTTGAAGGCTGCAACAGTCTTGTGCCTTGCCGAGAAAGGCTTGCATTGTTACACCGGATTATAGGCTACGTGACCGGGCACGACGACGCCAGTTTCTAGAGATATAATGAAGAAGCAATAAAGAAAAAAAAACTGGAGAATAGTATTCTTCTGTTTAGCTGCTTCTCGTCGCATATGACCGTCGGGTTAAGTTGACCCGGTTGCCGCCTCCTACTTCGGGTTGTAGATCGGCGTAGTTAAAAAAAAAATGTCGAGAGATGATAGTATTCTGTTGGCCTTCTTTCGTGAATGGCGTCGCATATTCAGCGCTGCCTAAGAGACACCAGGGTCTCAAGAATTACGTGTCTACGATTTTTCTACTGAAGGAACAGATCACCCGATACTTACGTATTGATCTTGCGCCTCAGCTATGCGTAATATTTGGTTTTCGATCGATAACGTTCACTGGTATGAACGATGCCACTGGTTTAAGATGGCTGGGCGTTCAGCGAGTGCTTAAACTTAGGTTGTGCGGCTGAATTTTGTGTGACAGACACAGATGGATGGATGGATGGACGGACGGATGGATGGATGGATGGATGGATGGATGGATGGATGGATGGATGGATGGATGAATGGATGGATGGATGGATGGATGGATGGATGGATGGATGGATGGATGGACGGACGGACGGACCGACCGACCGAAATTTCTGCGTTCAAGTATTTCAAGAAAGACAGTGTCGTTTTAAAGGGGCACTAAAGTCAAATAAAAATTTACGTCAGAGTGAAAGCTCAATGTATGACCACGTCTGAAACGACAATATTAACAGCAGCAGTGCCCTACTTACCGAGAAATGAAGGCAAATGCACGAGAGCACATGCGCCGCAGTGGGACATTCGCATAATGATCACGACGACGTCATAGTTGCAGCCTAGAATTAATAACTGCTAATCGAACTATCTGCATTGAATAAAGAACCTTCCGTGCATCTAAGGACGCAGTAAAATGCTGCTTGTCTTTTTCTGTTCAATTCATGGTAAAAAGAACAGCCGGGCGTTACTAAGGGGATTTCGTGAGTGGTTCAAAAGTTCAATTTTCGTCTGGTTAAACTGGACAGGTCGTGCCATCTAGCGGGGCCCAGTTGAACAAAGCACGTCATCTCGGAGTCAATGGCAGGAGATTAATTGTTCAATGACCGTTGCTGCTGCTGTGACTTCCGCTACTTTCGTTCTTCTGCTGCTAGTTTCGGTGATCGCGCAGTAAAGCCGGGCAACGTTGTGCACGGCAACAGTGACTTGAGGCGTTCCGCTTGAGGCGGCTAATCTTAAGTGCTAACTTGATGTGCAGCACTAAAACTTGATCCTATTTATAAAAACTATCACTATACTTCGCACAAAAGTAACATTATGAGGTTTCTGGACCGCCATTTCACCAATCAACGTCGACTTAATAGTTGCCTTTGGTATCCCTTTAAAAGGGGCGCCTTCACGCAGTGGCCCCGTGCCGGATCTTTGACTGTATACCAGGGGTGCTGACATGCCTCCGCGCACGCAACTGCACGGCAGCGGCAACGTAGTGGGCAGCAAAAGCGGCTGCAGCCTCCGTGTGTCGCCGTCTCGGCCGATTCGGTGCAGCGCGCTGCGAAGTGCTAAACGGCTCACCGCCAGTCGCGATGGGGATTCGGCACTCTTACTTTAGTGGAATGATGGTGTCGGTTTTGTTTGCGTGTTGGCTAACTGGCATGTCGTCTAATAAGGATGAGAAGAAGAAAACTCGCTGTGGGTGGATGTATAATCATGAACAAAATAATAGGACAAGTGTGTGGCCTTAGCAGTATTTATTTATTTTATTTTATTTATTTATTGAAAAATACTTCAGAGGCCCGAATTCATCGATTACGGGGGCTACAGTGAAATTAGAAGTAAACCTATAAGAAACTACATTACTGTACAAGTTAATTACGAGAACAAGCTACAACGCAACAAAATTAACGGTGCAGTAAGTCACCGTAACTAATCAGATCATAAAGCGCGACACTTCGGAAGAATATAGAGCTTGAAAGATGAGCAGCAAAACCAATACAGTATTGTGCTTACGCTTGTCCTGTTCCTTTTTTCCTCATAGTACTCTGTGCCTTTTGCTCGGCGCAACTACATTAAGATACCTTTCAGAGACCGATTAGATGCGAACAGAGGCCTGAATCACGATATTAGCGTACATTTTTGGCTACATTTATGGTTACTGTGCGAAAACGACCAAGACGGAAAACAGAATGAACATAAACAAGCGCTACCAACTTTGACTGTACGTTTGTCGGCACTCTCCAAAACGTTGATACCGTTAGGAATGTTTACATTATCATTATTAGCTTGACTCTCGTCGGTCCCCATATCATCTCGTTGTTTTCTCTTTGTTGTTTAAGGGAAAGTTATCTCTCATAGCGATCCCTCTTCCCCTCTTCAAAAGTCTTCATTGTTATTGTGATGTTTTGTTGACTTTTCTCGTTTTTTTTTTATACACTTTTGGGGACATGCAACTGAATAACATGCGCCATTTTTGTGGAACAACCTGTCTTAATCCTCCCCGTTATCAACGTTCGCTCACGTATAGGTAAAGGATTAGCGTCCCCTGACATCACGGATCAACTCATCTCTCGACTGCATTGTTTCTATACTTTTCTTACGTGGTGATGCGATCCGTACGTAGCTTTGACTCCACTGCACAGGCGTATACCATAGGCGTTACTACACGCCAACACCCCCCCCCCCCCCCGTCTCCCGTGTGCGTGCGCGTCCGCTCGCTTAGAAACGGCGATGCGGGGCGTACTTTGTCGGTCGGACGGACGCGCGCCCGGTGTTTCGCACCGACCCACCGAGTTGTTCGCCGCCAACAAGCCTCTTTTAGGAAGCTGCGTGCGTGGACGGCGTCAAGGATCTCGCCCGGCTCTCGGTAGCATGCTCCTTGTACACCTTTACGTCGACGCTCGTATACAACGCGTGCGCAGACACCGCGAAGACGGAGGGGGGCGGAGGCGGAACTCCGATGCGCCGTAGACTCTGTAATCAGCGTGGCCCGGCAGCACTGGGCTGAAAAGACCCTCGCGTAGAGTCTGGTGTATGCCTGTCGCGCGTGTGTAGAAATTTCGGGGACGACGAGTGGCGTATAGCCGAGATAAACGTGCTCTGTTATGGGCGGATCTGCGGCTCGCGATTTAGCTGTCCTACACGCAGTAGCGAACGTGCTTGACCTCTTTGCTTAGCGTTGCAGCGTAAGTTTCGTGTCATGGCGTAAGAAAACGATCTAAATAAAAAAAAGAACGAGTGAATTGCCAACCGTGTTTGTTCGTCGGTGATAGGGCGTTCCAACAATGATATGGGTTTGACGTCCCCAAACCGCCATATGATTACGTCGTAGCGCTGGGCTCTGAAAAATTTTGACCTCCTCGTGTTCTTCTGCGTGCATTCACATCGAACTGCAGCACGCGGGTCTCCGCAGTTTCGCCTTCATCGAAGTGCGTCCGCCGGGGCCGGGATCGAACACGCGACCTTTGGGTCAGCAGCCGAGCGACCTAGCCACTGTTCCACCGAGGAGGACGTATACGGACAGTTTAATGTAATGAATCTAGGAGCACGTTTTCCTTATTAACTTACGAAATAGAAGCTCTGGTTAGTTATGACTGAATTCGAACGGGTATACTCGTGGACACTTTAGACGCCTTGCAGTGTTCGATTGAAGAGCAGCGACAGCGCTTCGCTTCTCGAAGCCAGCCGTTGGTCTCCGATCGCAGAAAAAATGCTTGTGTGAGGCATCGGTTTCCAATATAGTGTGTAAATGTATACGTGAAGCGCGTGACGTATGTGTAGCTCCGCGAGTTACCGCATCATTTTATTTGCAAAAATCGAGCAAGTTTTTCGTCTCTATATCGAGAAGAACGTGGCAGCAGACATATCCGGTTGACCTGCACGATAACCGCGTCTGCTCTTCTTGGCAAAGTGTGCCGCGGAATCTAAAGGCTATGACGTCATTTCCGCGCTCCAGCGTCCGCTCTTGCTGTTCTCACTATATAGTTGCAAGCACTCTCGCTCCAGGAAATGAAGCATTGGGGCATTGGAAAGCGTTACCGCATGTATGATATCCATTTTTGGCGCTCCCCTCCACGAGACTTGGTTTAGATTGACAAACTGCAGTCCGAGAACTCTGCCTTATGTGTCGCTATAGTATAAGTTCATTATTAGCGGAGGAAATCAAGGTTGAAGTTTCATTTTTTAAAATTTCGCACAGAAATCTTCGCGCGTGACGTCACTAATTCAAAAATTTACTTTTTTAGGGGCGAAGCTCCTTAGGGCGTGGGCTGTGCGTCCCCTGTAGCCTGTATGTAGCCACCTCTAGTTTAGTTCTTGCAGTGTTCACTAGATGGCGGTACCGTCTCCTGTATGTAGCCACCTCTCGTTTAGTTCTTGTAGTGTTTACTAGATGGTGGTACTTGTAGCTGATGATGAAAAGATGCAAGATGTTATAAACTAGAAAGCGGTACTTGTAGTTGATGAAAGATGCGAGATCTTATAAAATAGGAATGATGTCACATATGGCGCGTGTCATTGGTTGAAGGCAATCGTTCGATTTAGTGCGGCGACGTACGCTAGGGGGAGCGTTGTGATAAAATCCGTTCGCTGTTGGCGCGCGCTCGGATTCGCCGGATGGATAAGGCTGCACAGCGGAGAGAGCGCAAGGCGGCAGCAGCGCGCGCTCGCAGACAGAATCCCGATGTGCGAGCGCGCGAGGCAAGGGACATCGCAAGCCATCCATCGTCTAAGAACAAATAAAAGTTGATTTGTGTATATACAAACACAGCGTTTCTCACGTCTTTACATGATGATCGACTGGGCGAATTACACGGAAGATTCACAGTTTACCGATGAATCCCTCCGGAGCTTCGCCCATTCATCATCATTCACCCCGTGAATATGCCGTAATTTTTTTTTTATTTTCGCGACATCGCCATGGTTCGACCAAATTTTCCGAAACTTCGTTTGCTAAGTCTGTAGCACCAACAGATCAGAACTTGCTTCATCTTTATCAATTAGAAGCTATACGTACTACCTAATAGACGCCTCCAAAATCTCTTCTATCACGTTGTTTGGTGCGGGAATCTCAAGGTGGTGTCTCCACCCGAATTTTCCTTTTCTACGTTTTCTTGCTTACCAAGAGTCGTGTAGCGATAAATATGGTGTTTTCGTCATTGCGAAATCGTACTTGACTAATGCGCGAAAAATCGTTCAGTTCTTTGGTGTCCCTCTAAGGTCTCACACGTGGGTTTCGGGACGACACAGTGCACTTGTTTGTGCGTGACGTCATCAGGGTGTCATCGCGGTAATGTGTGACGTCATCGCGCATGATCGTTTCCTGTCTGGCTCGGTGGATCAGTTGCTAGGGTGCTCGGCTGTTGACGCGAAGTGTGAAACCGCCTTAGGCGCAGAACGCTTTCAGGGGTTGGGACAGAGAAGGTGTCAATACATCGACCTAGAAGGCGATGACTGTGTCTATCGCTTTCGAGTTCGGTGTTAGGCGTACGCATGAGGGAACGCCGTAATTTTATTTTAGGGTCGAAGCTCCTTGAAGGGAGGGGAACGAAAGTCAAATAATTTATGTCAGAGTGAAAGCTCAATGTATGACATCTGAAACGACAGTATTATCAACAACAGCGCCCTACTTACCCATAAATTAAAGTAGATGCACACGAACACATGCGCCGCATTAGAATATTTTCAAAATGATTCCGATGACATCTGACGAACCGCCTACATATACTAATTGATCTAGCTGCACTAAATAAAGAACCTTCCGTGCATCAAGAGATGCAAAAAATGCTGCTTGATTGTTTCTGTTTGATTAACGAAAAAAAAAATCCGCCATATCCACGAAGTGAATGATGATGAGTGGGCGAAGCTCCGGAGGTAAACCTGGTAAACCATGAATCCTCTGTACATTTTGCCCACTCGATTTTATTACATCGCTCCCCCTAGCGTACGTCGCCGCACTAAATCGAACGATTGCCTTCAACCAATGACACGCGCCATATGTGACATCATTCCTATTTTATAAGATCTCGCGTCTTTCATCAACTACAAGTACCGCTTTCTAGTTTATAACATCTTGCATTTTTTCATCATCAGCTACAAGTACCACCATCTAGTAAACACTAAAAGAACTAAACGAGAGGTGGCTACATACAGGGGACGGTACCGCCATCTAGTGAACACTGCAAGAACTAAACTAGAGGTGGCTACATACAGGCTACAGGGGACGCACAGCCCACGCCCTAAGGAGCTTCGCCCCTAAAAGGACCGCCAGACGTTACTAATGGAGAATGGCACGAGTGGTTCGAAAATTTAATGTTTTCGTTGTCAAACTGGACAGGGCGTGCCATCTAGTGGGGCCCAGTTGAACCAAATTACGTTTGCGATCTTGGAGTCAATGGTGCGAAATTGATCAATGGCCGTTGTGGCTGCTTCTTTCGGTCTGCTGCCACTAGCGCAGTAAAGCTGGGCAACGTTGTGCACGGCAACAGTGACGTGAGTCGGTCCGGTCGGTCCACTTCTTGAGGCGGGTAATTTGAAGTGCGCTAACATGATGCGGACCACTATTTATTTATTTATTTATTGAAAATACCTTACAGGCCAGAAGGCATTGAGTAAGGGGGGTTACAGTGAAAAATCGCATGTAAATTTCAAAATAAAAACGGTACAATGTCGGTTAGTAATAACAAAAAAAATTAACAAAGCAATAAGTCAGCAATACGTAAACATGGCGATGAAGTATATAAGAACACTCCGTAACATAAAAACCCTCGGAAAAGAAGTAAAAGAACGTCAAGATGAAATATTAAGGAAATGCGTCTGAACTTTTTGCCGAAATGTGTTGGGGTTGCTATCAGAGGCGATATCGTCGGGAAGATCATTCCACATGCGGATGGCTTGTGGTAGTGCGGATGTGTTGAACGCGTTCGTGTTTCCAAAAATGCGAGTGAAGCTGAGATGGTTATGTAATCTGCGTGACGTGTAGAGCGGGCGTTGAAGGTGCAACGACGATGTTTTGTTACTGTAGACGTACTTATGAAATAGGCATAACAAGGACACGTGACGACGAACATTTAATGCTTGGAGGGAATGATGGAGTTTAAGCTGAGTCACACTGGAATTGATGTCATAGTTTCTAGAAATGTAACGGGTGGCTCTGTTCTGGATTGTTTCCAGCATGTTAATTTGATACTGAGCGGAAGGGGACCAAACAGATGAGGCATATTCAAGTTGCGGGCGGACGAAAGTTAGGTATGACATTTTGCGAATGTTAGTGGGACAACGACGAAGGTTTCGGCGTAAATACCCCAATGTTTTGGAGGCTTTTGCACAAACGTTAGTGATGTGATCAAACCAGGAAAGCCCTGGTGTAAGGTGGATGCCAAGATACTTGTAAGAAGTCGCCGTGGAGAGCCTGTCACATTGCATATGGTAAGTGAAGTTAGATATGACCTGTTTACGTCCAAAAGAAACAACTTTACACTTATTAGTATTCAACCTCATAAGCCAAGTGCTGCACCAGTTAGAAATAGTGTTCAGATCATCTTGAAGGATGGAGTGATCGTTAGGACAGTTTATAGGTCTGTAGAGCATGCAGTCATCAGCGAAGATTCTGATATGCGATGATATGTTAGTTGGGAGGTCGTTGATGTAGATAAGAAAAAGTAATGGGCCAAGAACGCTCCCCTGTGGGACGCCAGAAGAGACATACGAAGAGGGAGAGGAAGAATTATTAACGATTGTGAACTGCTTGCGAAGTGACAGAAAATTGCGTAGCCAAGATAAAGTGAGGGAGTCTAATCGGAGGGCAGATAATTTTGAAATAAGGCGACAATGGGCGACACGATCGAATGCTTTGGCGAAATCAAGAAATATGCAATCAGTCTGTAGGCCATTATTTATGTTGTAATGAATGTCTGTAGTGAATTCTAGTAACTGTGTTTCGCATGACATGCCCTTTCTGAATCCGTGCTGGTTTGAAAAGAAGAATTTGTTAGTCTCGAGGTGACTGTATACGTGGGAGGCGATTATGTGTTCGAGGAGTTTGCAACATATGCATGTGAGCGAGATTGGGCGATAATTTTTAGGTGAGTTCTTATCTCCGGATTTAAAAATGGGTACTACTTTGGCTATTTTCCAGTCGTCTGGAAGTTTTCCAGACGATAGCGACTGTCGAAAAATGTGGTATAATGTAATGCTAGATATGGAAACAGTATTTTTAATTACCTTAGAGTTGATATCATCTATACCAGCTGATGAGGATGCCTTAATCTGTTTAATTCGACACGCGATACCCTCCACCGTAATTTCAATAGGCTGCATGTATTGGAAGTTGTAATCAGGGATATGTGGTACGTCAGAAGAATCTTCTTGGCTAAATACAGATGAAAAAAAGGTATTAAAAGTAGTGGAGCACTCGTAGTCTGAAAGCGGAATGTTGTTTTCATTAAGTAATGACAACTGGTTGGAACCGTGGTCAGGGGATATGAGGCGCCAGAATTTTTTTGGATTATTTTGCAGAAGAGAAGGTAGGTCGTTGTGAAAATATTTTTCTTTGGCGTTGCATATTGCTTTACAGTAGTCAGTCAAGTACTGCTTGTATTTTTCCCAAGCGGAGGGCGTAGCACTGCGTTTGGCATTGCAGTACAGGCGTTTTTTCTTGTTTCTTTGCTTACGGAGGGATTTAGTGAACCAGGGATTAGATAGATCATTAGAAACAGTGATAACAGGGATATATTGGTTTATCAATGAAGACATCTTGTCTCTAAAAAGCACCCAGTTTTCATTTACAGACCTGTTGTAGAATGACGGAAAGAGGACATTGCTAAAAAATTCTTCGAGCTGTGCACAGCTCATGTTCATGTTCAAAATCATGTTCTAGTGTGCACTCACTAGAACATGATTTTATTCAAAGTAGGCCTTTTCTTGGCACAAAAGTAACACTACGAGGTTTCTAGACCGCTATTTCAGCAATCAACAGCGACTTAATTGTTGCCTTTAGTGTCCCTCAAGGTTGAGCCATCGGCGTGCCGATGTTACGCTATGTAACTGCGATGTTACGCGTAATGCCGCCTCGATGTGACGTCGTATCAGGAGTCACACAAACCTGAGAGAGGATACTTGCTTCTTATTTTATATATGAAGCCATATTCTATGTCGTTGCATTTTAAGTGTGGGAGGGATATGGAGGTGACATAACAAGCCTCGTATTCGTGTGCGACGCTTTTTACGGGTAAATATTTTCATTGTAGTTCTGACCAAATCAAGAAGTGCACTTTCGGACTTATGTTGTTTCCCTCTCTCTCTCTCTCTCTGTGTGCGTGTGTGTGTGTGCGTTTGTGTGTGTGGGTGCGTGCGTGCGTGTTTCCTTTGCTTTCAATTATAGGTATGTTCGTTTATGTGTGAACGATCCTTCGCATAATTTATCGCTACCTGCGCCTGCTGAAGCTGTGCTGTATATTTCTTTATAGCATACGCTGCTGGTTTGAGCACCGCAGCAACGCTTCTTTGGTTTTCAACGTTCGTTCGCACGAGGTAGGCAGTCAGAACTGGTATAATGCCGGGAAATTCTCGCTGCTCTTTCGTATGGTTGCTACCGCGTCTCGGAATTTTCGCCGTGCGTTGTTACCTCGAACCCCCTCCTTTTTTTTTCTTTATGAAGTCAGCCTTATGCTGTTGCTGATCCAGCAGACCTACGGCGATGTCGTCCACTTCTTTATGGAGCGTGCTCGAGGGTCGGTTACTCGAATTCCTGCCTTCCTTTATTATACTACATACTGTGCACCTGACAGCCAGCGAGGAACTAGAGAAGACACTGTCGGCGGAGCTCTTTTGAAGGCACTCGCATTTTTGTCTAGCTTCATTTTTTTTCTTCCCCATAGAAATAACTGCCGGGTTGTGGCTGGTTCTTTTATTGTTGCTCGCTAATATGTTCCGGCTGCAAGTGCCTCTCTTCTTTGCGGTGGCCTGCTGGATATATAGTGATGGCAAGGGATAAGTCACGTCCAAACGTGCTTTTTTTCTTCTGTGGTATCGTGTGTCTAGGCGGCTGGGAAACAGCTATGGAGAATGAGCCGGATTTCGGGCGCACCAGAAACCACTTTGACACGCTGCTTCGTTTCCTGCTCTCTTGTGCATCCGGTCTCTCTCTCTCTCTCTCTCTCTCTCTCTCTCTCTCTCTCTCTCTCTCTCTCTCTCTCTCTGTGTGTGTGTGTGTGTGTGTGTTTGTGTGTGTGTGTGTGTGTGTGTGTGTGTGTGAGAGAGAGAGAGAGAGAGAGAGAGAGAGAGAGAGAGAGGCGTGGCGAGGTGCTTTAGAGGGTTCGAACGTTCGAGAGCATAGCATTCGCCTTCATCGTTTTTTTTGTACTACAGTTGCTCAATGTACACAGGCTGGAGTGCACGTTTCTTATTCCTTGGAGGGAAATCCGTCCTGATGCGTCGAAAAGAAAACATCCTAATCGCTCGCTTGCTCACTCACTCTCTCCTACTCTGTCGCACTCACTTTCACCCACTCACTGTCACTTGCTCACTCCACTCGCTCACTCACTTCGCTCACTCACTTCTCACTCAGTCAACTCACACGCACTCACTTCACATGCTCACTCTCATTCACTTCGCTCTATCTCTCACTCGCGCACACACTTACTCCGCTCACACACACACACTCGCTGACTCTTTACTCACGCACACTTCCACTCACTCGTTGCTAACTCACCCAGTAACGCTCCTCACTCTCCTCTCACTCATTCACAGACTCACCCATTCCACTGACACATTCACTCTCACTTACTCACTCGCTCACTTACTCACTCGCTCACTTACTCACTCCACTCACACACTCAGTTCACACACTCGCTTGCTCAGTCACTCCTAACTCACTCACCCACCCCACTCACTCAGTGGTGACTCACTTCTTAATCACTCACTCATTCCGCTCTCACACTCTCCAGGGGGTCGAATTTTCAAGAGCCCTCCTCTAGGGCGTTTTTCATAATCGTATGGTGGTTTTGGGACGTTGAACCCCTTGTATAAATCAATCATCACACTTACTCACTTACTCTGTTACACCGTTTCGGGTATTCGTATTGTTCCTGTCAGCAAACACAATCTGCGTACGTATATTCGTGCTTGGTGACATGAGCCTGTTTAAGATTTCCTTGCTGTTTGCTAATACTCACGCGCACATACACAAGCCGGCACCAGGTGGTCGAACCGATGGGCAAAATGCATATACTGCTCTCAACATACAGCATGTGATCATGCGTCGACACTTTGTGTGTGACGCACATGGCCGGATGTCATCATCATCATCATCGCCATCAGCCTGACTACGTCCACTGCAGGACAAAGGCCTCTCCCATGTTGCGCCAGTTAACCCGGTCCTGTGCTTGCTGCTGCCAATTTATACCCGCAAGCTTCTTAATCTCATCTGCCCACCTAACCTTCTGTCTCCCCCTAACCCGCTTCCCTTCTCTGGGAATCCAGTTAGTTACCCTTAATGACCAGCGGTTATCCTGTCTACGCGCTACATGCCCGGCCCATGTCCATTTCCTCTTCTTTATTTCAACTATGATATCCGGAGATACGTACGTCCTTATCGGTTCTGTTTCCTTCTGTTCTTTTTCTGAAACATGATACTCTTTCTTGGATTTAGAGAAACTTATTCTCTCGAACTGTGGACATCAATAACATTCCAACGAATCCGCCACCTAACGAAAGTTTAAGCTCGTGTTTAAAGCCCACTTATGTTGACCTGGCGGTGTTGACCTTTGCAGCGAAGCGCAGAGATAAGCGACCAATATATTTTTGTTTCTTTGCAATGTATTTCTGTTCCGTTAGCCAGCCGTCAGCGCTTTGCGGACATTCGGCAGGCGTGTTCTTTGGAGATTGCACGGCTCATTACGAGACGGCGTTTCGTTCGTATACACGCAGCAAATAAAAAAAATGAGCGAGATTGGTGAAGCGTGTTACAATAAAATGACTGTCGCAAATTATACGTCGAGTGCCGGATCAAGTTTTCCGTCGAGTGCGGCGGAAATATATATGATGTCCGCTGGCAGTCACCTAAAATCGAATTCACGACGGCGGCACCTTCGAAATTAGGCTAACAAAAAAATACCTTTAAAAAATACGGATGAAGCTCATTAGCCCCGACCAATCAGCCGCCGGCGTGTGGAGCGAAGAAACGCTTCCCTGATTGCCACACATCTCCTAGCGAGTCGAGCGCGGAGATGTGTGTTTTTGCAGCGATGTTTATTAAAGACGTATACGAACTCCCGAGGCGTTGTTTGAGAAAATAACGCGTTTTCGTTTCTCATTTACTCTATCATACTTTTGGTTCGCGTGGATTCTTTTTCCCGGGTTGCAGTTTTATTGAAGCGTGTGCCGCTAGCACTACTCCTGATCGAACCAAGTAACTTCGAGATGATTTCAGGGCGTTGAACGCCAAAAACTTGCGTCTTTGCGGTGATGCATCGCCTTCGCTCGAAACGGCCACTGTTTCAACTTGTTAGGCTGTCCATCGGTCCTTAAATCGGAAGCTTTACAAGCAAAGACAGGTCAACAACAAAAAAGAAAAACAAAAAGAGGTGTGACGGAAATAACTAACAAAGTGTTCTTGGTAAGTATACTACAGCTCGTTTCAACAATGGTTCTGAGCGCAGAGAGGTTCCAGTGAAACTGTGGACATTCGCAGACACACGACACGGGTGCGTCGTTGTTGGCGTATAGCCCTTTCACATAAGTTCGGGCTGTTCTCGCAGCTGCTTTTTCCCGATCCCTATAGTATACTTTCTCGGGGTATACGTACTCGAGGTCTTCGGCTCGCCGCTGTCGCTTCGCAGTTATTTGTTGGGCTCACTGTTGCCTTCTTCGTTTTTAAGTGCGCGGTGACTAGTGTTATTATTATTATTATTAATATTATTATTATTAACCTGATTTCTGTGACTCGCACCCGTTTACGATGATGATAGCTTTTTTGGTACGGGGTGAACAAGGAACAAATTGCCAAACAATTACCGGACTCTTAAAAAAAGGAAATGCTCGTAGCGGCCTCCAGCATGTATATGTATGCACAAACGACGTAAAATAAATTGTGGACATGGTATACTATAGCATATGGTAAATTATGGGCACGGTATAGCATACTATGCAGTGTCCATGCATTGTTGCAGTCGTTCCGTGTGTACATTTCCTCCGACATCCTGCAGCCTCGTTGTACTTGTGGTGACGTCAAGGCCTGACCACACGTAGCCGTCGCAGCGCGTCAGCGTGGGGCTTTTTGATGCGGCTCCGCGCCCTTTCCCTATAGAGAGAGTGGGCGCGTCGCTAGGCGAAGCCTCTCTGCATATGGGAGAGGGCTATATGAGAGGGAGAGACGTATAGGAAAGGGAGAGATGTGCCGACGCCCTGCGACGGATACGTGTGGTCAGACCTTCAGTTCTTTGAAAACGCGCGCGACGAAGTTTCAGTTGCGCGGGAAGTCTGGGCACATTTTGTGCTATAACCGAGGGGCGTACATTGCAGGGCTTTTGCTCTGTATAGCCCGGTCCCGTGCACGCCGGATTCCGTGAAATCATGCTATTAACGTGCTACATGTATTATCTTACTGACATGCTTTGGCCGCAAAATAACACACACAAAGTAAAGAAACACTAAACGACAAGCACAAGCGGCCAAAGCATGTCAGTAAGCAAGTACCAACTAGGCCAACAATCAGTATTGTTACAATGTATTATCTTACTAAACGATCGTATATTCAGTTTTTATAGGCCGTAATATTACCGCGTTTAAGACAAAGTCCGCCATATATAGTGAGGCACGACAGATTCATTTAATTTCGCCCACACGAGGTTGTTTTACGTGTGGCACATGAACATGTGTGAACGGATTTCTTCTTTTTTCTTTTGTTGCTTCCCATTTTTCTGTGTATAAGTGGACGGATATTGTATATTTAAGTGCGTCAATATAATATAACCAATTTCTGTCTACTCTAAACGAATTCCACCAAGTATAGTATAAAACCCACTCGTATACATCGTCCCATGGCGTTCGACATCGGATTTAAGCTGTCGTCGGACGTCCGCGAGGTTCACGGTTGTCCAGTAGCACTCGTTTACAAGTTAAATCGTTGCTATCACGATACTGTTTTTTCAAAAAAAAAAAAAAAAACGTAACGTTCACTCCGCTATATTAGACACATACGTGCCCGTAGATTAGTTGAGTGGGCGCGTGTTTCTCAAGTGACGGGGATGCACAGACAGCTACGTTCGCGTTAATACGGTATACGGCTGGTTTTATGCGGCGCTAAACGAACCGCGAACTCTCAGCCCCGCGCGCGGAAAAAGCGTTTCCTCTTTGCGTGTTGCCGCGAGGAGGCAAACCGCATTCGACGCTTGTGGCGCAACCTTGAACCTGTCGGCGACCCTAGAGGACGCTATGTCTCGTTGGTACTGAACCCCTTCCTACATAGAAGCAGCTTCCCGTGCCCTTATTTGGCGAGAACCTTCTCTCTCCGTTCTTAATAACGCTCTGGGAACACGCTGCTTTTTCGGACCGTGCATCCCCCCCGGCCGCGGGGAGGGGAAGGGGTCGGAGCTTTTAATAATTTGCGCAGCTCGCCCCTGAATCTTGTCTTTGCGATGTTGTTATAAGAGGGCGTGGCGTGGTGGCGCGCACGCAATCGTTTTCTGCAGCTGCTCCAGGCTGTCACTTCCCCCTTTTTTATTATTATTTCATTTTCCACCTCAGTGAGATAGATGCCTTTTGTTATTTCCCACTGCTCCGTGCTATAGCCTCATCATAAACTTACCACGCTGCCGCAAATGGGGCCTGTTAAATTGATAATTACTTACCAATAGCTTTGCTTCCAAGGCTTTTCGTTAACGTTTGAGCGCGATTACGTCTTACAATGCTCGAAAGTAGTGCACGCACGTTAAGGAACACCAGATGGTCAATATTTTCGGAGTTCTCCGCTACGGCGTCTCATAATCATATCGTGGTTTTTGGAACGTGAAACCCCATATGTTATTGATACGAAGCTTCAAAATTGATTCACTTTGTTCTAAACTTTAAGCCGGTTTATATCACGGGTTGGACTCTCACGTCGTTTAAGCTGGCCTTTTCATTCTTTGCGTTTGTCTCGTGTGTGACGATGACAAAAGAAGTCAAAAATAAAACGAAAACGAAACTTTGACTTCTCAGTGACACCAAAGAGTCGAGCTCAAGTCCCTCCTGTAGCGTGAGGCTCTCTATACGTCCCACGCTTTATAATACTCCTCCGGTGTTTCTGAGCTCCGACAAGTGCTCGGTGCTTCGCGATTCGCACAGGCTCGACCACCTTGACATTGGCAAAATCAATGCGGGGATGACGAGAAAAAATGTGGATCCAAGTGATGTGTCGCTCATACAGACAGATGTAGATATGATGCGTTCAACCTGCACCTACTTGGTGTTGTGTAAAATACTTTTATGACTAGGTGTTTTATATAAAATAGTGGAGTCCATTTGTCACGCGACATCGAAAAGTATACTTAGGAATCCGTGTGGTGCAAGTGGCTCTATCAAATGGATCGTGGTTAGTCATGGGTACTGTATTGTGGATCGTGACAACAACATCAACAACAACAACAACAACGTTGGTATAGGACAGCATGCTAGACTTTTTCTTTTTTTCGTTCGATCTTTTGCGCTTGCAACTGCCGCAATAAATTGATCAACGCCACGTTTCTCGACTCAGCTCTCTTCGTTAATCGTCTAAGCAGAAGCAATAGATTGATTTGTGGGGTTTAACGTCCCAAAGCCACCATATGATTATGAGAGACGCCGTAGTGCAGGGCTCCGGAAATTTCGACCACCTGGGGTTCTTTAACATGCACCCAAATCTGAGCACACGGGCCTACAACATTTCCGCCTCCATCGGAAATGCAGCCGCCGCAGCCGGGAATTGAACCCGCGACCTGCGGGTCAGCAGCCGAGCACCTTAGCCACTACACCACCGCGGCGGGGCTAAGCAGAAACAATAAGCCCCTGGCCTTGCCTGCAGAGTCACACAGGCACGCACGCGCGCGGCAGCGATCAGGATTCCGTATTATTATTATTATTATTACAGCCGGGTCTCTTCAATCCCATGCCACGAACCCTTCGCACGGCGTCTATTTGTACTACAGGGTTTGACGCGACCCAGCCGGTAATCGTGTGTATCCGCGGCACGGCTTCACTTCCGCCCTATTCGTAAGAGCTGTTTGAATTCATGGGAACGGGAACGCGCCGCGCAAACGAAGGCGAGAGATGGATCGACAAAACCCAGCTGTACTGGGAAAAAACAAAAAAACAAAAAGCAGCTGTAGTAATAGTATAAGTACGTATAACGTAAATAAGGCCGGAGAGAAGAAAGCAAATAATTCGCTGGCGGGCACGAATTCTAGGGAACAGACTGTCGCCACGTGCCATGCAGCTTCAATGGCACTCTCACGCGTGCGGCAGATGGCTTTCCTCGCGAGCCTCGTTTGAGGAAGAAAGTTTGCGTGCGTGCGTGTGTGTGTGTGTGTGTGTGTGAATAACCTTGGCGTTACTTGAGTTTCTAGGATGGGCTTCTGCACCATCGCGTCGCTCGACGTCGTCTGCGTGGGTGCTCCTTCTCTATACATCATCTGTGCTGCGCGAACCACCTGGCCCGTATACGCTCGAAACCCGTCTGAGCGTTTGCACGGACCGCCGTGGGGGTATCGCAAGCGACTCGTGCCGCATACTATTTCCTACACAACCTATTATAAGGAACGATATATGGCTTCATTAGGGTCGACTGTTGTATGTAGATGTGGAATACGGAGTTGCAGCAGCCGCAAAGGTGCACACCTGATGCCGTAGATGTGTTTGACGAAAGGCGGGCTTTTATTTGAAGTTATTCTGGCTGCAATGACCTTGCTTGTAATATCCTTCTCTTCTTTGTTGGCCACACTTTTCTCTTCACTAAGGGTGCGCTGGTGGTAAAAGCAATTGCAAGTATATATATATATATATATATATATATATATATATATATATATATATATATATATATATATATATATATATATATATATATATATATATATATATATATATCACCTTTACATGAACGTCATTGATCATATGTGAGGAAAAGGGAAACATTGCGTCGTAAATCGCATAACAGCAATGATTTTGCAAGGGCTCTTCAACTTGTTGTCTGCGCGCGTTTATGAAATCCGATTTCTCGGTGATTTGGCGAAATAAAGTAGCTACAAGTGTGTTTCCGAGAACGTCTGGAACCGCATATGGGAACGAGGATTGACACGTGCACCAGTTGGGCATGTTTCCTATTGCTTTTGTACAGCTGCATGATGGAACCTGCCCCTAGTGATTTTTACGGGAAACTCTTACGTTCGCCATCGTGCACACTCAATGCCTACGTGGGCGTCGCCGCGGGCTCTGCGTAGCTGTCTGAGGCACGTTTTTGTAACGACCGTCATCCAGCTATAGCAACTATACAGATTGCGCGACATCGCCAGCCCGAATGGATCGATTCAGAGTGATGACGTCACTTGAGTCGATGCGATCCCCAGGCCAGGTTTTCTGCAGTGTAACGAGGCCGCTGTGCCGTTGCGTTTACGCGTATACAGCTTGCGTAACTTTCCCGAACCTTGTTCGGTGTGGCGCTTAATGAGATTTTGCGAGAGCCGATTCGTATACGCGAAGCACATCTGTGGAGGAAACACGAGCTGCTGTGGTCATTTGGTTGCCTCAAATCACGCCGCGACCGCCCCATAGAAACAGCCTTGAAAACAAAGCGTATACACGCGTTCTTACTTAATCTGGATGTCTTGTGAAATGGTGCGCGAATGAGGCCGTCTTAATTGGCGGAGAATAGCGCGAAAGGATAACAAGGGATACACGTGTCCTTGTGTGTTGTTCGCGTGGTCTGTGTTCGCCCTGCAGTACGCTGATCACGCATCGAGCAAGCCCAGATTTCAACTCTGATCTCTTTGGGGCGTGTAAAAAAACAAGCTTGTATGTTTGAGCGCACACTGTAACACTGGTCATCCATTTATTTTTACCGTTTCGTAACAACCTGAAATCGTCCGGCACGGTGGCATAGGGCTGCTGACTCTAAGCCCGCGGGTTCAGCCCAGGCCGTGGAAGTTTCATCTTGATGAAGGTGCTATGCCAGAGTCCCGTGTAGTGTGCGGCATTTGCTCGTTAAGAAACGCCAAAGGTGTCCGAACTTCCGGAGCACTTTATTATGACGTGTCCCATAATCATATCGTCGTCTTGGCACGTAAAGCCCCACATTAATAGTTATTGCACTTCGATAAAATATCATGCATGTGGTGGTCCGTATACAATTAGAGCCATCTGTACAAGGTTTTGCATAACAGGTACTCCCGCATAGACCAGGAATTTTCATAAAGCGTGCGCGGCAGTCTTATGGTGACGCGCATTCGTCTGGTCATGCCACGTACGACGTTTAAGGCTGTGATTGTTTTAGCGATAGCATGGTGTTTCCATAGCTTTCAACGTCGCTACCTGGAGCTCCAGGTCGTGATCACCGCGGCAGCTCATCGCTGTGGTAATACGACGTGACAACGTCCCAAGAGCCACAACGGGAGGGATTTCCGCGTCGAAAGCCGTCTGCACGTGCGTGGGCGCGCGGACGTCCTCTGCCAAGGCATAGGGCACGCGACGAGCGCGGTGCGTCGACGGCCATTTTGGTTCCTTCTCGCCCGCATCCATCCGTGCGCGCTTGATGGGCAGCTCATGCGGCGTCGAGCCATGATCGTTGCCGCCACGCCTGATTAGGCTTGGTTCGACCCAGTCGTGACGCTTTCTGCGTCCGTCACTCATTCTGATCAGGGGGCAGCCAAGGCGGCAGCGTGCACGAGTTTCGAACAGTCAAAAACAAAACGAACGACTAAGAAAAATGGAAAGGCAGGTGGTGCCGTACGTGGTTTATATGCCCGCTTCGCGTGGTCTCGTCATCTCGGCTAATAAGGTGCGGCCTCCTTCGGCCTTCAACTCGAAGAAAGGAGGACCCGATTTTATAGTCCATAAGCCCGACTGTCTTCTCCCCTCGAAGCCGCAGTCGTGTCTAGGTGCCCCGTGGTGCGAGGAAGCCGGTGTTCGTATCGAGTGCGCTTGTATAATAATACGTTCCTACACTACGCACCTGACCCCGATGCGTCCGAGCAAGAAGCTGCGCGTCTGGTTTCGGAAAGATGCTCTGCGCGTCGACACTGCGGGAAGCAGTAAGTTCTGCACTGATCCACCGCCCCGATGCATGTGTGGCGTAGCGTGTAAGTCGGTTGACGAGACACGAGGGTCATTGGAGACTGTTCAGAAGGGGCCTCGTAAAGGCGCAGTCGATCCGAATTAGGACGGTGGCCATGTACTTCGCGAGGGCAGAAAATGGGCTTGTTGAATTCGTCACTCTAGTTGTCTATCACGAAAATTGCGGACGAGGTGGAGAAGTGACAGAGGGGGCAACGTAAACGCTAACTCGCTTAACGCGTGCTGTGAATTTACGAGCTGTTGTTATAGTTAGCACGAGCGTGTGGGCTGCCAGTTCCTCTTGGCGTCGAGCGCTATAGTGCTCGTGATGATGATCATGGTGATGGTGGTATAGTTGACAGAAGGAGGCCACGTATTTTCTTTTTTTCTTCACTGCTCGCATTTCGCTTTGTACAGCGGATCTAAGCTTGGGGGCCCGTTTGGATACAACAGGCATTACCATATTTTTCCAGTTCTACCGCAGATCAGTAACGCGACCATACTTTCATTCTTTCTTTCCTTTTTTTTTTTTTGAAGAAGTAGCCGTCACTCTCTGCCGCAAGTTGTGAGGGCAAGCGTTGCCGTAGCCACGCCCATATATCAGCGCAACAACTGCGTAGGCTCTCTACCGCGGGAATCGAAAATCTCAGGTGTCCTGTATTCCAAAGAACCTCGTGAAATAGCAAGTGCCTTTATAATTAGCAGTAATTCCGCTTCAACGCTTCAAAGCGGGACTGTTATCGAGCCGTTTTGTATAGTTTACGCATCGCCACTTTTGTTATGGCCGTCCATATTATACTGAGTATCTCGGAAATTCTGAGAAGAGTTCGAACAGGGAGCAGCGCAGAAGGCCTATACTTGTATAAACGTTGGCCCCAACGACGTTCTCTGTTGGAAGATCTCTCGCCCAGTCCTCTGCCTCCTCAGAACTACTGTCTTGTCAGAGTCTCCTTTGTATCTTTTATGGCCCATCACGCTCTATTCTTTGTCGAATTGGAGGGGAGTATACGTCGCATGCTAAGCCTGAATATTATGTCATATTCATGCAGGGCTGCGTATTACTCAAGCTGTATAGTTCTCAAGAAAAAAACTTGCGCTAATGCAACATTTCTAGTCTGTGAGACGTTTCGTCGCAGACTTTGAGAAAAGCGACCATTGAAACTGTTTCGAACACAGGGAAGATCACATCTAAAGCCCTATAGATTCTAGCACCAGCTTGACACACCGTCACACGAGGGTGCATCTTCACCGCTCTGTTTATAAAAAAAAAAGCGTCTTTCTCTTTTTTTTCCCTTTTCCCCTGCATCGAACACACACAGCTCGTTACTTCTCCCACCTACGCAGCATACTCGTTTTGCCTAAGTGTAGCGTGTGAACAAAGAATATTTTTTTGAAGGCTTGTTACGCGTAGAAGTCAGTACTATGAACCGACTGGAAACGCCGTCATGTCCCTGAACTGTCCTGTATAAGGTATTTGGGTGATGCGCTGTGAGGGTCTTAGCATTTAACCCGATACAATTTCCATCAGTGTGTAGAGATCGCCCGCTGCCTGTTTAGAAACTGCTGTATCTGCGTTTCCCCTTTCATGCCCAGTTAGTTTTAATTGCATGAACAGCACACGGATATCGTGGAATATACGCGCCGCCGCCCGTCACTCAGCGGGAGGTCCTCCCGGACAAGCGGTCCAGCTGCCTACGGAGCTGAGACAAGTCTTTTGTTTCGTGACTGGCGTGCGCGGCCCAGGCCGCATTTGCTGCGCCTTGTCCGGGCGTCGATGGTGTTCATTATTCTTCGAGGAGTCCTCTTTACTTTCCCTGGCGACGTGCATCGGGTGACGGGCTATGCGACATTGAGTGTCTCAATGCCCCCTCCGCTTAGCGCGATAGCTGCAAGGTCCGAGTCCAAGCGAGGTGAGAAAGTCACGTGTTCCATTGTCGCGTATAGCTGCAGAGATAGCCGCATTCGTTTGAATCAATTAGAAGAGGTAGCGTGTGTATTAATTACGGTTAAGTAGTACGAGTTCCGGGATGGCGGAAGATCTCCGTAAGTGGGGCGAATCGCTGCAGTACAATGCAAGGGCTTCGAAGCAAGCCTCCTTCTCAACTGACAAATGAAATCGATTATTTAGTCGGTTAATTGATAAACCAGTCACGTTCTAACTTAGTAAATTTGATTCGTGCAGATAGTCTATGGTGTGAACGATGATATTGTCCGTGAATGAAAACGATCCAGGACGGATGGTCGGCCGTGCCTCTGTCCTGGTGCATGGAGGCGGCGAAGACATATATGGCCTAATTGCAGACCTGGACTCATCATCTCGCCGTAGACCACCTGTTGATGAGCGCTCGTTCAGGCAGCTCATATAGTCTGGCGCGTGGTGCCAGTTCTGCGTATACAGACGAGACAGCTCTGGCGTCCTTTTGTCGCCCTTGGCGCGAAGCGGGCCGTGTCGTGCGCGCTGCTCGTCCGATCGTGTTCGCGCTCGTGGCGCTCTTCTTCCTCGTGTGCCGTACACGCACAATCGATGTCCCTACAAGGCACGGTGCGTGGGAGCACACACCGGCGGCAGGCGGGTACTCGCCGTACGGCATTTTCCTCCTTGCGCTTATGTGTGTACACTCCCGTACGACGCCGTTAATTGATCGATGCCCCGCGGTGAGATCGCCGGCTTATGTATGATATCCGGGAGAATGGAGCCCGAGACGCTGTCTTGGCGGTAACAGGTGTGGCTTATTGACAGGGTGTGTTAACGTATGTAACCAGTCCTTATTTCTGCGTTCCGTCTGGCGCTTCCCGAGGTAAAACCAGGTCGATACTTGTTAGCCAATACTAAGAAAGGTTTGTCATTTCGGGCACCTTATGGTACAGTGGAGGGGCGAGGGGATACGTACCTGTGAGGGCGTATCTTGATTTTCACTTCCAATTTTATGCATACAGCCCGTCCCAATGAGAACTGCTGCAGGAGTAATACCGAGCAAGAAGAAAGGAACACGCAAAGCGAGTGATGCGTTTACACGTCTCATACGTGCAGTATTAAAGGCGGTTGGTCGGAGCATAATTCGTACCGGTGAAAACATCGAGCAAGTACAATGAACGCCGGAGCGTACGCGAAAGAACTCGAGCTAAGGGCGTGAGGCCACTTGTTACGCACTGAAATACGCGTTGGTGTGCTCTCTCTCTGAAGCTACCCAACGAATTGTAATGTTTCACTCAACTCGGAGATGAACGGTCGTGTACTTTTGTCGGAATCCCGCTGTGCGTATTATATTAAGGATCACTCGGAACAATAGCACTGCACACAGACGGAGACACGGGCCTCGCTTCGTTTTATTACTTTAATTGCCGCGCATTTGCAACAAGCTATATGATGTGGGAATGTTAAGAAACAGCGCCCTGTGAAGAATGCCGTAAACCATCCGACACTTACAATGGCCGTCGTCGTCCTACTCTTTGATCGTGCAGCCTGTTATTGTGGGCCGTAGTACAAATTAAGCGTCCCGGTTTCATCCTATGAATGAACAAAGCCAATTTGTGGGGGCTATTTTCCCTTCATGACACAACATTGGGAGACAGCAGTTGATGAAGTCGAGGAAGGTTTAGGGAACGCTGATTGGGCTGTTTTAAGTGTTTAGGGGGTAATCGTAATATTGTTGTGAAGAAATTTAAGTGGACGAAAAGGCTTCGTGCCGCTTGCAGGGACCGAACCGGCGACCTTTGGTTTTAGGAGCAGCGATTCAGAGCGCATTTTGCATCGTTTTTTTTTCTGCTCCTCGGTTTACGACGCTTCCTTGGCGTCCTTCTTCCTCATTGAAAGTGAAATATGACGAAATAAAGTCTGCGGCCCACCATTCCACCACGTGCATTGTTTAAGCGTTCGCACCGATGAAAATAGCCCACGCTGTATATAAACTGTGTACACATATAGTATGCTATATATGGGTCGTCTTCTGAATGGATCGCTCGTGTGTCACCGAGACGGGCCGCTTGATTACCTGTCTACGACAGTTGGGTTGTGTGTATATAGCGCAGGTGTTCCGCGCTGGCCTTGAAAATTTGTATAACACCATTTTTCGGTTGTGTGTCCGCATGGGTCTATTATATGTACGCGGAAATGATCCATGTAAAAAGACTGGCGTTGTTGCAAACGTAATAGTTTTCCCCATTTTTTTTTTTTATCGTGTGAGAATGTTTTTTTTTTTCATTTATTGACAACTTGTATACCGTTCGTCGAGTGACTTTTCTGTAACGTGGCGTGGAACTGCGGTCAGTTCTTACAATTTAGTTCAAGGTTTTTTACGTTATTTCTTTTTTTCTGCTGTCTTTTAAGTTATACCGTCTGAGTGTGGTTATCAAATGAAGTCTTACAGTTTTCTGAAGAAACTGTGCGTTGTTTCGCTATCAAAAGCTCGATAGACTGCAAATGTTTACAAGTTCGGGAAAGCTTTGTGCGCTTCTGTACTATGTGTGCATTTTTCCGTTTCACACTCACCGCCTCGTACTGCTCGCGCTCAACATTCATTCATTCATTCATTCATTCATTCATTCATTCATTCATTCATTCATCGATGCCTAATGATGAAAACAGGGACTGTACATCGCTCGCTAACTTGTCATTTGAATACAAGGACCACGACAGGGTGAGAAATGAAACGTTTCGACTATTTACACAGAACGCACGCGTAAGAATCACTGAACAATTTTTCACATTTCCTGCATAACGCAACGCTCACTATAACGAAGAGATAAGGGACATGTCGGGGCCACTTCTTCTTCGTGCGTAAAACAACAGAGAAGAGGCTCGAAGGGGTCTAAGCGTAGGTGGTCGTGCCAGTAGAGCATCCGAGCAGATGTCGAGATGATCGTAGGCACTGTACGAGAGAAAGAGAGTGGCAGCGAGGTACTTGGTCGAAGGACAAGGACGCGTCGTCTCACGTGGCGATGCGGGTGGTCTGAGCTACCACCGCCGTCGCCGCTGGCAGCGTGCTGGCTGGAATCGTGTCCCTTCCGTTGGCATGCACGAACACCCCTTGGCAGGTCGCTGCCTGTCTTATCTGCACGCCCGGCAAGGACTGCGTGTGTGTGTGTTTGTATACGTACAATCTGTGCGGTTTATGCTGTATATACAGTGAGAATAGGGCAGTAGAGACAGCTTTACGATTTGGTTCTTTGGTGCCGAGCATCACTGGATACTTCGAGACACTTCTCTGGAGGCCTGTTTCTCATACGATGTAGCCTCAGCCGTAAATAATGATACTGGGTTTTTTTTTGTTGTTCAAGGCTGGATCATTTTAGGCACCCGGATTTTCGCCTAAAGAGAGAGTGCTATATATGTGACTCTCACATGTTTGAAAGGAGAGTCAAGCATGGAAAACGAGGGAAGGGAAAGGCAGGGGTGTTAAGCAGTTTGGCATAGCCGGTATGCTACCCTGAATAGGAGAGTCAGAGTTTTTTAGATTGTATGAGGGTTTCTTTCTGCCGTGAATACATTTTCCTTAGACTGTAAAACAAGCAATACTTGTATTGCAGTAGTATTACACTTGTATTACAAGCTAAGTTATAAAACAAAAATGTCCCCCTGTGTTTGTCGCCTGCTCTGACTCAAGATCTTAAATCGCCATACGTCGCTGAGAGGTTTTGTGATAGGGCGACGTCAATGGCGCTGCACCTTTCCAGGCCACCCGACTTGCATACCAGCTATATCTGTCGCACTCCTAATGACAGTTATGAAGCAAAGAAGCGAGTACCGCTTGGGTATACGTCACATATGCCTCGTACGCTCAAACCTCGTTATAACGAAGTTGCATGATATAAGAATAAGTTTGTTATATCGGAAAATTTGTTATAAACGTTATTCCTAACACTGTGCCGATGGAAAGACTATTTTTCATTTACTTCGTTATAACCGTATTTCGTTATATCCGTGTTTGTTATAATGAGGATTGAGTGTATATGTTTGAAGCGGTGAGGTGATAGCGAGTGACAATTCAAGGAGCACTTTCGCAGGTGCGGTGTCACAAACAGACTGGACGTTGTTATGCCAGCGAGTCCTCGTCAAACGTCCGTGCCTCTGAAACAGGCAATCTGGGTCAAGGCCAGCCCGCAGTCCGCCGGGCGCGAACAACTCCACGGCGTGAACACGCGCGGCGCATCTCTGGCCCACGTGCATTGAGTCAGTTGCGCACGTGACAGCGAGCCGGCGTCCTCATGTCTGGTGGTCTGACGCATCGCGCGGCGAACCTCATTGGAGGAGTCTGCTCTGACGACCAGCGGCGCTTCTGATTGGACGTTTTGGTTGGACCCGGTGCAAATAAAAGAAGCCCTGCGGCGTGTCGCGATCAGCGGTCTTAGGCGAAAGGCTGAACTATGTGTTAGAGAGAAGAGCTCGGCTCTTCGAGTCTCTGTCGGCCCCAGTGCCGAAATTGTAACGCCTCTGTATATATGCTGTACATAAACCTGGTTTAACTCACCGTCGTCTCGTCCGCTCGTCTTATCAGCTCTGCGCAGAAGCAGTCGCGAGCTGATAAACATACGCTACCAAACGGCTGGTGACCTTCCCGGCGGAGTTGAAAGCAGTGGCGCCTCCGGGGCCGTGTTGGCGTCGCCGTCTTTCGCAACAGTGGTGGCTTCGGCGGGATCGGTCCGCCGTTTCTCAACAGTGGTGGCAGCGGTGGGATTTCGGAGGTGGCATCGGTGGCAGCCACGGAGGCAGATTCTCAACAGTGGTTGGCAGCTGCGGGATCGGCCGGCGTCAGCGACATCGATGCGGTGAGTGCCTGATGTTTTCCCCTCAGTTCACCAGACTACTCTAGCTCAGGTTGTAGTAGTTTAGAGAAGGGCTGTGTGAAGCATTGAAGTGAGCTTTGATCGTTTCAAGCCAAGTCGAAGCGCTTTGAAACCAAAGTTAATGCGGAGGGGGTAAACACGGGAGTGTGAAAAATTGCTTGCGCGTCTTGCTAGTAGGCTTATAGTGGGTACGGCAAGTAGATTCTTAACAGGGGAAACAGCAAGAGGCTAGTGTGAACGATGGAAAACCTTAAAGTGAAGGAACTCATCGAAATTTGTGAGGAACTCGGCATTACTTTGGGCCGTGCGAAACGAAAGCAAGCGATCCTTGAGATCATGAAGGATGAGGGAGTGTCGGCTGAGGAAGTCGATGAGGCCTGGGTGGATATCAAAGCACGCCGTGAGGAGGCTGAAAGGCGAGAAGTAGAAGCTCGCGAACGTGAGGAGGCTGAAAGGCGAGAAGCTCGCAAACGTGAAGAAAGGCGAGAAGCTCGCGAGCGCGAGGAGGCCGAGAGACAAGAGCGCCTAGAGTTGAAACGACTAGAATTGGCAATCCTACAGTGTTCGCAGGCGCCTAGCGTAGCTTCTCCGACGATTCAGGTCAGCGGTTTCAGAATTCGGGACCAACTGCCACCGTTCGTAGTAGGCGAGGACATGGCGAAGTATCTCGTCAAGTTTGAACACGTCTGTGAGCGAAATGCTTTGGAGCAGTCTCTTTGGGCGCGGAACCTGCTAGCTCTTCTTCCCGGCGAAGTGTCCGACGCGATAACTTGCTTGTCGAGGGAAGCGTTCGAGAGCTATGACGAGGTTAAGGAAGTGCTCTTGAGACGTTATAAGTTGTCACCCGAGGCTTTCAGGCAAAGGTTCCGGTATGCTAAAAAGGGGAATGAGTCACACGTTGACTTCGCGTTTCGTCTTAAAGCCGATTTGATTGAATGGCTCAAGGGCGAAGGTGTTTATGACGACCGCGATAAAGTGGTGGAATGCGTTGCACTGGAGCAATTCTACCGCTGCATCGAGGAGGATGTCAAACTTTGGCTGCAGGACAAACTTGGTGAAGTACAGCTAAACAAGGCAGCAGAGTTAGCTGAGGAGTATTATACTCGCCGAAAGTTGCATAGCAGGGCAGTGCGCGTTGAAAAGGATGAAAGAAAAGAGGGCTTTTCAAAGAAACCTGATCAACGGAAACCCGCTCCGCACCGTAATTTCAAAAAGGACCCGTCTCTTACGAAGGACACTGTAGAGGAAGGGAAAACAGAAGCGGAAAAATCGAGTGAGGTTTCTAAACAACGCACTGATACCACACGGGCGTTTGAATCACGGAAGCCACTAATCTGCTACAACTGCAAAAAGGAAGGGCACATCGCGATAAACTGTAAGCAAAAGTTTGCTTTTGCAACAATTAGAGAATCGGAAAAGAACATGTGGTTGTTGGAGCCGTATATCCAAGAAATTAGTGTGAATGGGAAAGCGTGTCGAGCACTTAGAGACTCCGCGGCAACCATGGATGTTGTCCATCCTTCATTGGTGTCTCCGGACGACTTTACAGGAGAATGCGCGTGGATTAGGCAAGTCGCCGAGGAGCAGAGTGCTTGCTTACCAATCGCCACGGTTGTCATTGAAGGCCCGTTCGGTAAGCTTCGCACCGAAGCGGCTGTGTCTGCCGCGCTTCCCGATCGTTTTCCTTATCTCTTCTCCAACAACTCAGAGCAGCTTCTCAAAGAGCAGGGTAAATCGTTCTTCCCCAACTTAGCGTACATGGCCCTCACGCGATCGCAAGCGCGGAAGCTCTCGCAAGAGCTTGACCTTGTTCAAAGCGGTGAACTCTCAAGTGACCTTGTCGGCGGGACGACGGAACCTCAGAGAGGAAACTTTCCGCGTGAGTCATGTGAGCAGTCGCGCGAGCGGCCCGTCGCCGGACCGACCAGCGCGGTTCCCGTGGAAAGGGGAGACGACATGGCGCCATTGGATCAGAGGGAGAAGGCTGCAACGCTCTCGCCTGTAGCGGAAAGTTGGAGTGAGCTGTCGAGGGTTGATCGAGAAACGCTCATTCGAGAGCAGCGTGAGGACCTCTCGATTAAAGCGCTAATGGAAAGCGTAAACTTAGGAAAAAAGAAAAAGAATGTTTCTTTTTTTGAGAAAGCGGGGCTTTTGTATCGGAGCTACACAAATGCGCAAGGTCGCAAGTATGAGCAGCTCTTAGTGCCACAAAAGTATCGTCGCCAACTATTGGAACTGGCGCATGAAAACGCATGGGCAGGGCATCTCGGCATAAAAAAGAGCAAGGCTAGAGTTTCCCTTCAGTTTTATTGGCCGAAATGCTGGAAGGATATCGAAGACTTTGTGCGCTCATGCGACACTTGTCAGAGAGCGGGGAAATCCACGGACAAGTGGAAGGCACCCATGAAGCTTGTGCCGATTATCACAGAACCTTTTCGGCGCCTAGTAATTGATATAGTCGGGCCATTGCCAGAGTCAAGGCAAGGTTGTCGGTACATCCTGACGGCTCTCTGTGTAGCCACAAAATTTCCGGAAGCGATACCCCTTAAGGAGCTCAATTCCCCTCATGTCGTGGATGCGCTGCTATCTATTTTTGCACGCGTCGGATTTCCTTCTGAAATCCAATGCGACAATGGTAGTGTCTTCACCAGCTGCCTTACCTCTACCTTTATGGATAAATGTGGAATAAAAGTAGTGCACAGCTCGATCCATCACCCGCAATCTAATCCGGTAGAGCGTATGCATTCCGTTCTGAAACGGATACTGAGAGCTCTCTGCTATGAGCACAAATGCGACTGGGAAGCGTGTATTCCTCCCGCTATGTTCGCTCTAAGATCAGCTCCTCATGAGAGCACTGGTTTTAGCCCTGCAGAACTTGTGTATGGCAGGAGTTTGAGAACACCATTGCAAATGCTACGCGAGTCCTGGGAGGGATTCGATGAGGACCCTAATGTAGTTGCGTATGTTCTAGACCTCCTCCAGAGGCTTGGAAAAACGAAAGATCTTGTGGAAAGCCACATGAAGGCTGCACAAGTATTGTCGAAGGAGTACTACGACAAATCGGCGAAGAAGCGCGCTTTTGAAGTTGATAATCAGGTAATGCGGCTGCAGCCACCCAAAAGGAACAAGCTTGAGGTTGATTGGGAAGGGCCCGCCAAAGTATTATCGAAGCCTTGCGATACAAATTATGAGGTGCAAGTAGGAAGGCGGCAGCACAAAATTTACAACTTGATGAAACCCAATGTTCAACATCAAGCGGTCGTAAATCAGCTGTTGAAGGCTTCAGTGGAAGAGGAAGCAGAAAATTTGAGTTCTAGTGAGGTGATCGAAGGGAGATCGAAAGTAATTTGGGAGCAGATAAACCTAGAGCCTAGCTTAAGTGAAGGAGGACCTGAGAAAGAGGACCTGAGAAAGATTGGTTCCGAGTTTGAAGACGTGTTTTCGGACCGCCCCGGAAACATGAGGGTGATCGAACACGATATCGAGCTAAGCGGTGAGGAGTCAATCAGTAGCAAGCCGTATCGTTGTTCCCCTGTGCAACGTCGCAAGTGTGAGCCGCTTTTGGTGCCGCATAGGTATCGTCGCCTAAAAGTGGCCGGTTACTGAGGTGGAGCATGTTGCTCCACAGCGCAACTTTGACGTTCGCTAAAGAAAAAAAAAGGGAAAGGTAAACGCTAATGCAGGTGCATTGAGCAGTGCGTTCCAGCTAGTAACTTCTCAACCTTTCGGTTTCTCGCTGGCGATTCGGGGCAAAATTTTGACCTCATCACGACCTGGGCTGAGCGCTCTCGTTCAGAGTGATCTCAAGGGGCCAACTTTATGTGGTATTCTAATTCGTTGCGGGGTTGTAATCGTGAAAAATTCAAGTTCTTACTTTAGGAGTCTTTTGTCCCACATGTGCCTCTTGATGCAGAGGGAACGAAATTCCGATAGACACGTAGATAGGTATATGTTGTTCTATACTTTGTCTGGTGTTCTGTTGGGTGACCGAGGGCACTTGCTTGTGTCGTGTGTTGTCTGTTGTCGAACCGTTCTTAGCAAGTTGCAGAACCATCGACAAGTGCTGAAACCGAAGATGGTCGGAAGAGACGAGCGAAGTTGGCCAGCAAGTTGTGGCGATAAGCCCGTGGAGCTGGGATCCGTCGTCAAAATGGGATGTGTTCCCGGAACAGTCTGGAGCTGTATTCTCCCCATGGCCATGGAGGCGAACCTGGAGGGACCGGGCGAACGAGCGCACCTGACATCCGAGCCCCGTGGAAGCAGCTCGTCTTTCCGGTGCATTGTCTGGCGGCGGGGGTGCTGTTATGCCAGCGAGTCCTCGTCAAACGTCCGTGCCTCTGAAACAGGCAATCTGGGTCAAGGCCAGCCCGCAGTCCGCCGGGCGCGAACAACTCCACGGCGTGAACACGCGCGGCGCATCTCTGGCCCACGTGCATTGAGTCAGTTGCGCACGTGACAGCGAGCCGGCGTCCTCATGTCTGGTGGTCTGACGCATCGCGCGGCGAACCTCATTGGAGGAGTCTGCTCTGACGACCAGCGGCGCTTCTGATTGGACGTTTTGGTTGGACCCGGTGCAAATAAAAGAAGCCCTGCGGCGTGTCGCGATCAGCGGTCTTAGGCGAAAGGCTGAACTATGTGTTAGAGAGAAGAGCTCGGCTCTTCGAGTCTCTGTCGGCCCCAGTGCCGAAATTGTAACGCCTCTGTATATATGCTGTACATAAACCTGGTTTAACTCACCGTCGTCTCGTCCGCTCGTCTTATCAGCTCTGCGCAGAAGCAGTCGCGAGCTGACAAACATACGCTACCAAACGGCTGGTGACCTTCCCGGCGGAGTTGAAAGCAGTGGCGCCTCCGGGGCCGTGTTGGCGTCGCCGTCTTTCGCAACAGTGGTGGCTTCGGCGGGATCGGTCCGCCGTTTCTCAACAACGTCAACCTGTGTTTTCGTATGCACGCGGAACAGTTGTTGGTTTTACCACGAAGTTAAGTGATCATACGGTGACCTCACTTAATCTTTGTTCCGTACATTCTCAATGTAGTTCGTTGTCCACGCTGTGCTCCTTCCGACTTCGATAACCCGGGCGGCGTATAGAAGCCGGAAAACTTTATTACAATAACGCTAACGAAAAGCCTTAAACCACTCTAGACACATACGTTATCAAAAGGGTTGTTGCTAGTTTGGAGATCTTAGGTTCGTTAAAAGTGGCTGAATAAGGTATCGAAACTGTGACGTCCTTCTGATGTCCTTCTTGTCCCTGTGCCGTCGTTCTGTTGACGCGCTATAACTATCGTCATGTGACGTAAAGTTTATTTTTCAATCTCGCGCCTTCTCTAAAAGTGAGCACACACAACACTGACTGCCAAGCCCGGCGTACCGTCTCTCTCCATGAGAAGCCTAAAGAAAGAAGGGGGGAGAGGGGGGTACACTCTTATTAACGTGGTAGCGAAAAAGAACTCGTTTCGCATAAATAAGGCGCTGGTGCCGGCGTCGGCGCATGTGAGTGAAAAATCATCGTATGCTTGACCGAAAAATGGAAAACGATGCAAATAAAATATATACAAGAAACCTGGGTCAGCGGAAAGGGGGATCACACCCGGGTTGTTTGGGTTCGAGTGGGGATCGAATCCGGGTCATTTGCGTGGCAAGCGGATGTTCTATCGCACGGCCACGTCTCTGCTTGTGAATACAGCGAAGATAACTTCCTATGTTTTGAAATGCAGTGAATGTAACTTTCCTGCTTTGCAAACGCACGCGTCCTGTATACATGCCTCACCATACATCGTGAACTAATGCAGTAACAAACGTGTGGTACAAGCGTACATTGCCATCGGGCGTCAGAACGTGTGATTACCATAATGACTTAATAGTCTAAAGCCGGTCACTCACTACAAAAGGCACACACGTTACGGTGCCGATTCCCTTATGTCCACGTAGTGGGTGCTGTTATGCCAGCGAGTCCTCGTCAAACGTCCGTGCCTCTGAAAAAGGCAATCTGGGTCAAGGCCAGCCCGCAGCCCGCCTGGCGCGATCAACTCGACGGCGTGAACACGCGCGGCGCCTCTCTGGCCCACGTGCATTGAGTCAGCTGCGCACGTGACAGCGAGCCGGCGTCCTCGTGTCTGGTGGTCTGACGCATGGCGCGGCGACCCCATTGGAGGGATCTGCCCTGACGACCAGCGGCGCTTCTGATTGGACATTTTGGTTGGACCCGGTGCAAATAAAAGAAGCCCTGCGGCGCGTCGCGATAGGCGGTCCTACGAGAGAGGAGTCCATGTCGGAGAGCCGACATGTGTGTGAGTCGGCGGACTTAGGCGAAAAGTTGACCTATGTATTAGAGAGGAGAGCTCGGCTCTTCGAGTCTCTGTCGGCCCCAGTGCCGAAATTGTAACGCCTCTGTATATATGCTGTACATAAACCTTGTTTAACTCACCGTCGTCTCGTCCGCTCGTCTCATCAGCTCTGCGCAGAAGCAGTCGCGAGCTGAGAAACATACGCTACCAAACGGCTGGTGACCTTCCCGGCGGAGTTGAAAGCAGTGGCGCCTTCGGGACCGTGTTGGCGTCGCCGTCTTTCGCAACAGTGGTGGCTTCGGCGGGATCGGTCCGTCTTTCGCAACAGCGGTGGCATCGGCGGGATCGGTCCGTCTTTCGCAACAGTGCATAGCGAGTTCGAAAAGATTTCATACACTAAGTGTACGCACTAAAGACAGGATATCGCTATCGCGTTCAGCTCTTAAAGGCGAAGCTTAAAATTCCCGTTGTTTTTTGTTTTTTTTTCGCTGGCAATCGACCATAATACTTACCGTATTGGACGCGCTCTCTCTCATCACTGCTGCGGTCGCAGTGCCGTCGGAGCGCTGTTACGCTCTTGCAGATGTCACCGTTTCACTCTTCACTGGTCGCCTGGATACAGCAGAGGCCATAGGCCAGTGCGTGCGTTGGCATCACGATGACGGCTCCCTCCAAGGCAGAAACTAAAAAAATATATATATATAGAAGAGCAGGAAAGGGTGCAGGTTTAGGAAAGAGCTAGGTTACGACTTTCTAGCACCGTGCACGGTGTGCAGGCATCGTTACGGGAAAAAAAAATAATAATAAAAGCTTCGCCGTAGAAAGTTCGCAGCGTGCACCGTACGGGCTTCTGGCGACACGTGTATACCTCGCGCATCTGGCAACATGGAGGACAATAACCTTTCCCCTTCCTAGAAGCGAGGTCGAAGGTCGGCCTTATGGATGAGCTGAAGTTCCTGTATATATATAGCATGTACAGTTAGTCTATACAGGGCAACCAGACGACAATTTGAGCGTTTTCCCCCTGGCATCTGGGCTCGTGACAATGTTCGGTTGGTTACTGAGGATAAAAAAGAAAGGACAAGGAGAAGTGTGTAAGAAGGTTGAAGCAGTGCTGTGCGCTCAAAATACGGGTGTGCTTCAGGGACTGAAGACGGCAGCGATGTTGTCGGTCTCTCTGTCATTCGACCTTTTCTTCTTATCTATTGCATTCCACTTTCGGTTTCGGATCCAGATTTAAGTGTCGAATCCTGTTCTTATACGATGTAGGAAAAGCGAGGCAGTGCGTTTGAGATATACTGGACGCAAACTAGGGGCGCTGTGTTCATTTACTGCACTAAAGGACGCCGTCGCCGGCGATATATGCGGGCGTGGAATACCGAAGAAGGCGAAGGCCGGCGTTCAGTCTCGACTTCCGTCGGTATCGGCTAGCGTATACCTGCATGAACGAGTGGACGCAGTGCTCTGTCAGGTGCCGTCCACCGCGCTGGAGCAGTGGTTATGGCGCTCCGCTGCCGATCCGAAGGTCGTGGGTTCGATCGCGGCGGCGGCGACGCTCACATTTCAGCGAAGGCGAAATGGCAGAGACCCGCGGGTACGGCGCGATGTCAGGGCACGTTAAGCGACATATGGCCGAAATTTCCGAAGCCCTCCTGTACGGCCTCTATCGTACTCTATAAAAACTTTTACACCCTAAAAGGTGTAAAAAAGGTGTACGCATTAAAAACACCTATGTGAACACCGTTTTACACTCCATTTTTTAAATTTGAGTTGTTTGTGAATAAAACACCCTCAAAACACCCCATTTACACCCTTACTTTTGGGGTGTTATGAACAAGGCTACAAATGATTGATTGATATGTGGGGTTTAGCATACCGAACCCGCCATATGATTATGAGAGACGCTGTATAGTGGAGGGCTCCGGAAATTTCGACCACCTGGGGTTCTTTGGCGTCCACCCAAATCTGAGCACACGTGTCTACAAGGCTACAAATGCACGACATTTTCGGGCAGTTTTTCTTTTACTGTTAGCATACATTAACCATCTTGATATACCAGCAAGGCTCCTACTACTAGCTGCTTGCGGGTCTAGTAATGTTACAAGCTGCCACTCTAGCGTCGCCAGCGCGAAGTCGGCGACGGGAATGACAGCAGGTTGGTTCGTTCCGTACGCAAGCAGAGACAGTGAAGAGATCAGAGACGTGAGAAAACAAAACAACTTTACTTTAGTGATATTGCAGCACACAGGATCTAATACAACACTTCAATACAACTAACAAAATACATCGACACTTGATACAACTAAGGAAATATACAACAGAAACACTAAATCAGCTTACGAGAGAGAACTATTACAAACTACACACACTAACAAGAATAGAACGACGGAGGAGAAAGTTCCAAGATATAAACAGGTGAAGGCATACGTGTGATGACCGGCAGCGTTGTGTCCCCGACGATCGGATGCGAGAAGTCGAAGAGAGTTCTGGCACGACTGCGATGTCGGCGGTGTTGCAACGCTGGTGGCTCCGGGAGGCTAGTGCTTGCAGGTGACTTCGAGCAGGTTGAGCTAACTCGAAGCGAAGTCCCGATGTCTACGTTGCAGACGTTAATATCGCGTCACAGCTAGACGAACGGCTAAGTTTAGGTGGCCAGCCGATACAGAGCCACACTAAAAACTTCTAGAAGAGATGCTTGTTGATCTGTTTCTACACCATCTTGGTCAGCGACTAGTCTGCCTAGCAGGGCAAAATCCTGCGCTTAAATCCCCCTCGTGTCTCCTCGCCCTCTTCCTTGGGGACAAGAGACCTCTACCTGGGTCCAATCATGCACGTTTAATTGAGGGGAAACTCCGCCCCAAAAATATTTCGACCCCACCCCTTTTTAATAGGGAGAGGGCCCGCAACTAGCGAGAGTGACAACCTGTCGGGTTGTTGTCATACGGCTTGGCCACCAGAGCGTTTCCCACGCTTTTCTCCGTGGCAACGGTCAACCACTTAGCTCTCAGCCGGGCGTCTTGTAGTCTAATCCTTGTACGGGGTATACCGCGGCCTTCTACGACCTTGCAGACGTCGCCACGGTTACAAAAGGATTAACTGTCGGCGGCGACGTTCTAAGGAGAGCACCCCCATTTTGTACTTATCGGTTCCCTTTCATGTGCCTCCGTTTCTCACGGTCAGTCGGGGAGTACGGCGCCCGTTAATTGCCGTGACGCGGTGTCGCCGAAAATAGCCGTCCGTGACAAGTAACGAAGCGTAAAAAAAAAAAAAACAGATCTGCTAAGTGTCGTTTAGGCGTACACACACTGAATGAACGTCATTTTTTTCGCGCTGCATGAAATTAATGAGCTAAACTTTTTTTTATTGAAACCGGAAATGGTCAGTGCTTCGAACTCGACGGGTGTGGTTTCTAGTTCGGTATACACCGTTGGGAGAAGCTGCTGCTGCCCGAGCAAGGAATTCTTTGTGCGCGCGTGTGCTGCTGAATGTGCTGCGTTTATCTCCCTTCCCTCTCCTTTCTCCATCTTTCATTTCCCCCATCCCCCTCCCATGCACTGGCTAGCAAATCGGCTGGCTATTTGCTGGTTAACCTTCCTGCCGTTCTTTTCCTCTTATTTTCCTTCCTTCCTTCTCTGTGAATGAAATATGCCTCTTATCGATATATTAAACACAAAAGCGTTCAGTGCAGTGCTGATGCGCCGGCGCTGACGTCTATTATTCTTCATTCGTAGTTGTAGTCTCAAGCTCTTCATCGCCGTCTGCAATTTCATCGCGTTATATGTTATGCCGAGAAATTAACGCTTAAGAACATGATGGCCGGTCTGTAACCACAGTACGAAGTGAACGTGCCCGGCAGTGCTGCCAAGAATGGGGTGACAACAACAACAACAAAAAAAATGTAAACTCAAATGTACAACGTGCCATTTGGCCAACTTTTTGACTGCATTCCCTGGTGACAGTGCTGCTTGAATTCACTGCACAGCGTAGGTTTCGCCACACTCCATATGTGTTTTAAGAACGAGTAAAGCAGGCTGCGGTATGATAAACTGGCAGCGAGATTGCCGAAAACAGCACGTGTACGCCGGTGATTCGCTTCACCGCCGCCCCAGAACGGTACTCCTGACCAAGCCAGGCCCGTATACACGGCTCGTCATTTTTTTTGGCCGTCAGAAGAACTCGAGCGCCGTGGCGGAGAGGAGAGAAAACAAGAAGGTCGCGTCACAAAAACTTGAGAAGGCCGTCGCTCCCGCCGACTGAAACAGGCTGGCACAACACGCGTTCGGCCTCGCCACACGTGTACACCACCGCCATACAGTGAGTGCGGCAGGCTGGAAGGTGCAATCACGAGCGAAAAAAAAAAAATGAGCGAGAAAAAATGTGTCCGATGCCCGCAGTGTACCGACTGGAAACACTTGTTATACAAGGAGCCTCTTTTTTTTAAAAAAAAAAGATATTGGGAAGAAGCGCGCATAAGAAGGGAAAGCCTGCAGACCGTGATGAGTAAAGCTCATGGCTCTGCAAGTTAGGCCGGCTACTCGGGACCACATTCTTTCGTTGCTGTTGTTCCTCCGAAATCTCCTTTTCGGCTGCCGCCGCTTCTTGCATTTTTTAACTGTCTCGGGTGTGGTCTTATCTGAGACCCAAGCTAGCACGGCATGGTGCTTTGTCGACCATTAACACCGCCGGGGCACGCAGTGTTTGTATACCCGCCCCGATGGTCTACAGTGGTTGCCGAAGGTCGCGCGATCGAATACCTGCCGTAACGGCCGCATATCCATGGAGGCCAAACTCCGGAGAGAACTTTAGATTTGGGTGCACCTTAGTAGGGATCACGGGGTGGCCGACATTTTCGGAGCCCTCCACTGTATACGCGTCCCTCATAATCGCATTCTGGTTACAAAAACAGGATAACTCCAAGCAATTATATGTCAGTGGCGCCCCTTTTCCACGTACTGCGCTATAGTGTACAAGTGCGCGCGTTCTAGTATCGCGATATTATCTGAATCCGGCTGGTATATAACTCTGACGTTTGCTGCGCAATCAACGGAGACATTGTCCTTTTTTAATACGCGTCCGCCATGTAAACTTACATCGTTTACCTTACTAAAGGTGGCACCTCTTCTCCAGCTTGACACCCCGTCCACTCGCGTTGATTGATATGTGGAGTTTAACGTCCCAAATCCACCAGGCCCACTCGCGTGCAAATCTTTTGAGGGGGGGGGGGGGGGCTGGGTTGAGGGTGAGACAGCGTGTGATTTTCTGGAAATGCACTTTCTGTTACATGTACTTTCTGTTATATGTACTTTCTGCATGTAACTGTTGTGTGCACATGCCAGAATAAAGTATTATTATTATTTATGCATCGCGTCGCTGTGCATGTTCCTGTGGTGAATATAGCATCGTGAGAACGAATGGACAGACGAGTTGTGTTCGTCACGGCCGCATGTGATCGCATTGCGCGAACGTGTAAATACAGCTATCACATTGCAAGCGTGAGAATGCCGTGCCGTCTGTGTACATACACCGTGTATAGTATGACATTCCCTGCTGCGTGTAACCGTGGGAATACGTGTATGGCGCAGGCTGCACCTTCGGCCTCCGTGCATTATTATGCGCCGCGACACTGAAAATCGATCCCTGCTCCTATTGTCGAGAAGGAAAGCCAGACAGACGCCCGGCTTTCGACAACGGTATTGTTGAGAAGCTAGGACAGATGCTCGGCTGTCTATACACCGGTATATCTGACGCAATTTCGCATTCAATCGCGCCAACATTTTTTTTGTTTTAAATGGCGAAGCTGTGTTTAGCGAACCGTTTTTTTTTTTTGTACGACGAGCCAGAAGAAAAAAACAAACTTATCACCATTATACATTAATATGTGCCGCAGAAGTTCAGTAAATTCCTCTATATACTCACCACTAGTCCACTAAAAATTAAAAAAAAGGCGACATTTAAACCCAGCAAATGCCTCGGAAGCGATATAAGGTTGAAAACGTTTCCTAGATTGTAACGAAGAATCAAAAATCCTTGCCTTTGCGTCTGAGCTAGCAACGACCTTGAATCAACTTAGAAACAACCGACATAACCAATATAGTCAAGGCCAATAGAAACAGCCCAAAAGCATACGGATTAGTATTCAGAATCGTCCAGTTTAACTTTTTCAAGCCTGGCGCGGCTTAGTACTAGCTTCACCAGCTCCCCCCCCCCCTTTTTTTTTTCATTCTAAGTTGGGATTTGCTGTTGTTTAACTTGTTCTATCGTGGTTCAAGCGCGCGCTATTTAAGCGCATTCTAGGCATAGCTCGTGCTGAAATGGGGCTACAGCGGCGTAATCACCAGTGCGGACGCTTCATGGTTGATCCTTTCGTTTATGAGATGGTAACATAATAAGAGTAATGTCATCGACACGATAATATAGTGTTCGAGAAACACGTATGTATATACGTTCCTTCTATAGGCTCTGATTGTGATCTGGATGGCATATCTCAAGTATTCCCTCTGATAACGTTTTCCCGGCAACCAACGACATTCACTTCATCAACCTGTTACACACAGTTTATATATATATATATATATATATATATATATATATATATATATGAGAGAGAGAGAGAGACAGAGGTTGCAGTATGGTATTTCGCCGTCGAAGAAAAGCCACCGGTCAACGTTTTTCTGCGCTGGCGCCACCGCTGCCACATTCAGCGCAGCTCCATCCACGGAACGCCCGGTATGCGCCTACGGGAAACGTATACTGATAGCGTCAGCAGAACTGCAGGACTGCACACGGTAGCGGATTTCGAAACCGCATGCGTGCGTGCCCCCAGCGTGACGGGGATATGGTGGCTAGAATATGGAGGTGACGCCAACGGGAGCTCCGAGCCGCTCCTCCGTTTCGAGCAGCGCGGTGGTGGCGCTGTCGGCGGAATGGTGATGCTAGTTACGCGCGCTGCGCATTGAGCGCGCGGACCTTTTAAAGATGCACGATTCAGATAACTCACTGTGAGGATAGCTGATAGAACGCCATTTCAAGCATTAAAAGAAATCGGCTGCCACTGCGAGACTTCTGTGACATTGAATCTGCGGTACTAAAAGCTTTCGTTCGCATATCCCTGCAGTGTTTCGGAGTGCAAGGCGACGGCTTTCTTAAAAAAATATTACCCAAGTTCTGAGGGAGGAACATAAAAGAAATATTTATTGCACATCATATTTTTAGTAATATGTATTGCACATAATAAAATATAGGGTAAAATAATGAAAAAAAATACGCACATTTACATACGCTAGGGAGTAGTTAAAAACATTGAAACATTGTACACCGACAGCGCATCGCTTGGCACTAAGTAATGAGAGGCGTACAATCACTTTCCACTCGGCAAAAAAAAAAAAACAATAGAGCTTAAGGTTACAATATCAAACTCGGAGTACACGTCTAAGCTTCAGCAATTTCATTCTTTCCTGCTTAGCGTTTCGCTTGCTGTTCTGAGGTTTGACACAAAAGTGGAGCTTATAGTAAGAACTTGATCATTTTGTTTGTGAGGGACGTGCTGTGGTCAGGGCAGCCAACAAGTGTAAGCTTTCTTAGCTGCAACAAGGAAACCAAGTCCATGATGCTGTCAGGTTTGACGTCTATCACACTGAAGCAGTGGGTAAGTGTTCTCGAGAGTGGTCACGAGTTCATTGAGCTTGGCTGATGGGTACAGCAGGCCTCCTCGGTCAACAGCAGCCGTGAGGGATGCTGTAGCTGGAGACAGATCGTTCTTGCCTTGTAGGAGCAGCTGGCTGCACGCTGCACATTTGGTGCTTGCAACGCTTTTTCTTGCCGCATATCCAGCCATGTAGAATATGAGTGCTGTTGCTTAATGGGTAGGGCCTTCACCGCTTCTTCAAATGCTGCATAGTCATTCTGTGCATTCTTTTCTTTCATTTGTTTGATGAGTGATTTAGCCTGCAGGACAGTCAGGCGACTCCTTTTCGCTTGCACTGTTCGCAGCTTAAGCCTGTATGAAAACCTTTGGGACTGGGCCACATTTTTGCCTTTTCTTCGCCTGTAGGACTCTCGATTCAGGAGCAGTCTTCGGAGGTGCTTGCATTGTGGGCAGGCTTTTTCTGGCGTTGGAGCAACCCCGCGGCAGGATGGGCTGAAGGTTCTGTCATAAAGTCTTCTCCTTGTACATTAAATTTACTCCAAATTCACCAGTTTTACCAAACCCTCTGCATGGTATCATGGAGTCGACGTCGCGAAGCAACTCTTCTGCCATTTCGATGTCGGTAATGTCAAGGGTCTTTATTTTTGTGGTTTGCACAAAAGCTGTCGCTTGAAGATTGTTTTCATTTGACGTCATTAGCGCATACTTGTCAAAAGTCAACTTGTCACCATCTAGTGCGCACACTGTACACACCGTGGCGTTGTCGGCTCCAGCAATTAGATGTGGAGCCCAGTAAGCGCTGGGAAGACCCAACTTGCGGACGTCATGAATTGCAGGAACATTCGGAACAGGTACTTGGTGACTGTCGCTTTCTGTGCTGTACGAGGCAGCTGTCTCATCGCAAGCAGACGTGCTTGGTTCCTGACGTCGAATTTTCGATGGCAGGCCGCAAGTGGACTTTCTGGACGTCCTTTTCTTCGGCACTTTCTTTGAAAGATACGCCGGAACATTTGGGAATATGGTTGGCACCGCGTCAGATTTCAGCACCGGTTTCCCTCGGGGAATCTTAAGTTTCGCCGTTTATCACGTGCGTGTAAAAACGCTCAATAAACTGATCGTCGAAATGAAGCTCACAGAGCGCAGACTTCGCGTCCAACGACTTGTCGGCACGGTGTACGGCTCGTCGCCAGGCTTCGAAGAGGGCAGGTTCTTTAGGAACAGAGAAGAGAGAAGCACGCTGACCTTTCTCCCTCGATGACACATGGCCGCTCGTGCAGCCAGGAGCGAAGCAGTGGCGTTGCCTCGCTTTCGTTGTGCTGTAGTTCATCCTAAGCTCGGAACTCACACTGTCTTGTCATCAACTAAATACATTTTGCCAAAAGCGAGACAACAACGCGGGGAACTGCACGCCCCCAGACACACTTTCAGAGACGAGAGAACGCGGAGCGCGCGCATCGCCCGCATCACTATGCCGACAGCAGCGCCGCGGTGGCCGTCGTGGCAGCGCTTGAAAAGGAGGATCGCGCGCGCTCGGCGAATATGCGGGCGCTGGCGTCACCTTCAAATTTTAGCCACCATAACGGGGAGGCACTGTTTTCTCCGTCCAGTTTCGATATAGCGTTGCGCGCACCTTTCGCTGCGCACTTTCTCCCGCCATCCGGCGCGCCCGGATATATGTGGTTGGCGCGTCGGCGTGACGAAAGTTTGGCTTATCGGTATACATTGGTGTAAGGCAGCTGGTGTCTCAAACACCGTACTCAACTATAGTATGAAAATATTCGTAAACACGGGTTTCGTTGAGCCGATGTTTGACAAGCCTACTTGTTTTACTCAAGGCTAGAGCAGAACTAGAGGCTTTGTATAGAAGACAAGTCCAGGTGTGGAAACGTCGGTTCGACGCAACCCCTGTTTTACATCTTCATTTTCCTACACCGTTTTTTGGACCTCGAAGTATAGTACGCAGATACGAACTTTGGTCTCCGAAGGCGGGGTCAATCAAGAAGCGGTGTGAAGAGCGGGAATTAAAGATTGTGTCAGATGACGTTGTCATTTGAAAGACGGATCCCTATAGGATTTCTCCTCCATCGATCGAAATGCGACGGGATCGAAACCGCGACCTTCGAGGTCAGCAGACGAGTGCCGTAATTAACAGCTACACCGTCGTGGCAATGTAACTGGCAACTGATTAATTAACTGACACCAACTGACTAATTAACTGGCTCATGACTAACGCCGATCCTTGAATATAGAGTTCTTGTTCTGTGTTTTGTTTGAACACGCGGTGACCGCATGGTGTGACGCGCGAGGAAAAATGTCTTAATCCCATTACGTCCGTGTAGCTCAGAAGCTTAATTACGAAAAAAAGTATACGCAATGGAGACAGTCTTGGGGGTATACCGGACCGCCAGCGAAAGATCCGTGAACCGCTTGTTTGAGATACCCTGGTTTAATGCTTTTTTTTTCTGTTCCCGCAATCATGCAGCTATATGTCGTTCTCGGATAGTATCACTTGTTCCTGGTTTTTCGCTTTAATGTAATGCTTAGCTTTACTTCCGTCACTATAGCTCTACTGTACCTCGGAGTTGATTGATTTGCTTGCGATAGCATGACCAGTGCAAATCATTGCTGAAACACGATTTCCACCCACACCCTAAGAAAAAAATTAAAAAAGGTAATCTGACTCTTCTTGTGTGAATCCTTATATAAGACGTGGTTAACACTCTTTGAGTTCATTGTACTCTATTCTGAGCCTCGTCTGACACTAAAGGGAGTTATTTTGTCTCTTTAAAAGCCGCATGCCGAACAGATCAGCGCTCAAAGGGCATCACATACTCATCTTTTTCTTGAACTGCAGATAAGTTGCGTTGCGTTTTTACCAGATGCAATCAAGCATGCTATCGCAATCATGGCAAGCTCTTACCTGACTCTGTTCGCCGTTTTTTATTTTTTTAAAAGATTCACTGAATCGAGTCGGATCCGCCTTGGATTACGTTACACACTGCTTGAAGTCGGCCCGCCGAATAGTATAGCTTCGTTCGCCCGGCAGTTTCGGCCACGCTCGCAGCAGCAGCTGAGTTTACTCGTGTGTTCACGCATTTAACAAGTAAAGTGGAAACCAGTCTGCGGTCCCGCGTGACCGGACAGCGCAGAAAGTGGCATTGAACCGGCCGTGCTATATATATAAGGGTATACGCAGGATGGGTGCTCAGTGTGGTCGGCAAAAACGTCGATCCGAATGGACGTCCGAATAGCCCGAGACACGGTTAGGATCCGGTTAAACTTCTATTATCGTCTGCTCGCGGTGGGTGCAGCGTAGCGCGAATCCCACTGTTGCTAGCCGTCTATACCTCGCCAGGCCGAGGATCATAACTCGCAGAGTGCCTTATGCATTCGCTTAAGACTCGAAGGCCAGAGTTTATTTTTCCTATTCCTCCTACTCTTCTTCTTTGTAGTATGCTACTTCTTCCTCCGCTTCTAGTACTTCATACCTTTTATTGCTTCTACCTCTTTCTCATCGTCTTCGTCTTGCTTCTCCTTTTCTTCGTCTACGTCTGCACCCCCTTTTTCTCTTGTCCTTTTATTGTTATTTTTTTTGGTCAATATACTGCGCCTCCATCCTGCCCATTTGAAAGTATTCACGCACGTAAGTCGGTTTCGGACTGCCTACATGACCGGAGGCGTCTTGACATTCTCTCGCGCCTCATCTGTTTTTTTTTTTTTCTCGCATGCACGGCCTCCGCGATTGGTCCACCTCTGACCGAGCAATGACCTCTTGTGAGACGTCATCGTGTAAGACGGCACGTGATGAGATGTGACAAATACTGACGAGCTTGGGTCGCGTCGTGATGACGACAGTATTTATTTATTTATTTATAAAATATTGTGGACACGCAGTCCAAGCAGGGAGGGCAAATGAAATGGTACAACATTAAACTTGAGGATGATATTTCGTATCACTCGTGCTATAACCCCGAGTGGCACCGACGGCTAAATTTTCGCGTTTGATGTTGTCCTAATAAAATCTGGTGGCAGAGAGGCAGAGCCGTCACGTCGCTTTTGTGATTTCACGGCATTACATGCCAGACGCTGACCTTAAAGTGAAAGCTTATTCACTTCACCCGTGATGCGCAGCACGTGGATCCTCACAAACGCAAACAAAAAAAAAAACAGTAGAAAGTCATTGTTGAAAATAAATTGAAAGCTAAAATGAAAACAAATAAAAAGGAGCGGGACGTATGCGTATGAAAACCGATAGTTGCTTACAGAAATGCACAAAAAAAGCGTGTGCCTGCGGTCGATTCGCCTGGCTGGCTCCGCAATAACGATGGGGGGGGGGGGGGGGCAACGGCTAATTTTCTTTCCTGCACGCAGTATCGTTCGAGATCGCCTGCCTTTTCTTTCTTATTTTCTGCTTGTGCGTGAAGACAAGAATATACGTACAGCCATGCGGTATAGATACGTTCCGCAACGGTAGGCATCCTGCGGTCGATTCCGTTCGCTCCCCCTTTCTCCAACTTCTTGCGTGTTCGTATGTACTACATACGTACAAGTGTGTGTGTGTGTACCGTGTTCTTACACAGCTCGCAGCGGAGAAGAGGGCATCCGCGTATTTTTTTATTTTTTTTTTCGGTTCATAGAATTCGCCGCGCGGAGGACTGTTGGCGTTCGTTTTCAACGCTCTTGCCGGTCATGGGCAGGCACTTTCTAACTAAATGTGTTCTGGAAAGGCATGCCGCAGATTCTAGTTAGGAAGTTGCATGTTACGCGCTGCACGAAGGTCAGGAAGGACGATGTAACGA